>NC_045620.1:114021173-114653724 GCF_009829155.1 Mustela erminea
TCCCATTTTTTTCTCTTCTCTGTTTAAAAATTCAACTGTGTGTATTAGGGCATTTGAAATTGTCCTATAGGCATTAAAGGCTCTCTTCATTTTTCACTATTTTCTTCTCTTCATATAACAATTTTCCTCAGGCTTACTCAAGTTTTTTCAAATTGGAGTTACTCTTTTACTAAGTCTTTCAAGTGAGACCTTTTTTTTAAATATATTTTTTCTAGCATGCCAATTTTGTTTCATGTTTTAAAATGTCTATCTCTATACTGATTATTTTCATAAGTTCATTAATAATTTCCTTTTTATAATATATCCTTTACAGTAGTCCCCTCTTATCTACAATTTTGGTTTCCACAATTAGAGTTACCAGCAGTCAACAGAGGTCCAAAAGCAGATGATTCTCCTTCTGCTGTATTATCTGAAGGTCATTAGTAGCCTAATGCTATGTCACAGTGCTTACTTACATCACTCACCTCACCTCACTCCATCTCATTGCATAGGCATATTATCATCTTATTTCATTACACAAAGGGTGGGTACAGTACAATAAGATATTTTGAAAGAGAGAGACCATATTCACATAACTTTTATTCTGGAATATTGTTATAATTGTTCTGTCTTATCATTAGTTATTATTATTATTATTATTATTTAAACATTTTATTTATTTGACTGACAGAGATCATGAGCAGGCAGAGAGGCAGGCAGAGAGAGGGGGAAGCAGGGTCCCCGCTGAGCAGAGAGCCCAAAGTGGGGCTCCATCCCAGAACTCTGGGATCATGACCTGAGCCGGAGGCAGAGGCTTTAACCCACTGAGCCACCCAGGTGCCCCTCATTAGTTGTTATAGTTAATCTCTTACTGTGCCTAATTTATAAATCAAACTTTATCATAAATATGTGTATGTAGGAAAAAAACATAGTATATACAGGGTTTGGCACTAACCACCATTTCAGGTATCCACTGGGGGTCTTGGAACATATCCCTCACAGAGAGGGGGCATTATTATAACACAGTTATCACAGTTACTTTAAGGCCTCTGTCTGATAATTAGAATTTGTGCCAATTCTGTGTCTGTCTCCATTTACTCTCCTTTCTTGACCATGATGCATATTGTCAAACTTCATTAAATGTCTTATAAATATTTATTGTATGCTAGACATTGTAAGAAAGAACTATAGAGACTGGAGTAAATAATATTTACCCCTACCAAAAACAGATCTCTGTAAGGCTACAAGTCTGGAGTGCTGGCAATCTAGTCTGTTGCTGAGATGAGTCTTTGCTTTGTGAATATTTAGTTTGGATTCATTTCACTATTGTTCAAATATTCTGAAGGCAGAATTATGCCATTTCTTTTAGTAGGTCTTGAAATGTAATCATGAACAACATTCTGGAGATTTTTTTTTTTTTAAATTAACAACTCAGATCTTAACTTTCTAAACTGTGGGGTATTTCTTTCCACATTCGTTGTGTGACTATCAGTTTGCTGATTTCTGCCAATTTCTTTCTACTCTCTCATCCTGCCCATGACTTCCTGACTATACAAAGAAATGACTTTCTGTCTTTCCACCTTAACTCAGCTTCAAAAGTTTGTTGTAATTCAGTGAGTAGGCTTAGAATGTTTCAGAAACGTATCTCTGAGCTTTTCAGTCCTGAATTCCATCTTAAGAATGCCTTTCATTCTCACTGAGGAAAATCCATTTGGCCTGACAGCAAACTCTCTCTTTTACTATGCATCTAGTCTTCACCATACTATGTCATGCATGTGAGAAGGCCTGTAAGAAAAATTTGGCAAGTAGAGAAAAACTGCTTCTTTCTCTGGTATTGTTCAGAATACTAATCCGCCATGCTAATCCACACACAACTATTACAAATTCAGTAGATGTTTGTCTTTATTTCTATTTTG
Organism: Mustela erminea; assembly: GCF_009829155.1. NCBI lineage: Eukaryota > Metazoa > Chordata > Mammalia > Carnivora > Mustelidae > Mustela > Mustela erminea. The sequence goes on from NC_045620.1 coordinate 114,023,069, forward strand.
GGTAGATTTTTCTTAAGAGCACACTGACAAAAATGAAAGAAATCATGGTTCTTTTTTCTCCAAGATAGGATTATCACTTTCTGTGATTTCGTTAGTTTAGAATTCTTTGTAATCTTGTATGCTTTTTTAAGGTCTCTGATTTTGTAGCTTATTTGGCAAATTTTTGTGATTCAGTGAAAAAAAAAAAAAAAAAGGACATGCACTTGTGACTCCCTTCATGCTAAGCATAGCAAAAGTTTTTGCTTCCTATCTACCTTCTTTTATTTCAACTTGTTTTCAGGTAACAAACATTTTTCTCAATTATTTCCATTCTAAAACTATGGATTTGGTGGTTCTATATTGACTCTCAACAATCCTTAAGAAATTTAATTTCTAATCACCTTTGCATCTACATATTATTTCCATACTAATACTGGCTCCTTGAGTTCTTGTCCTGTTAGCTTTCAATTCTTCTTGATGAGATCATTATGAATGGTTTCTGAGATCCCATTAGATTTTTATCTTAGACATATCATAGTTTTATTTATGTTGTGCTTTGTATTGTAAGTTATCCTGAAGGTACTACTCTGAGAAACAAAATTAGTATTGGTACATTAAATGCTCTTGAATGTTATTGCTTTTGGCTGTTTGGTCCCATATATTATATTTGCTTATCAGATCTAATCACAACTTTGATGCTATGCCTTCTAGGTGAATGATTTTTGTTAAATCGAACATCTCATTTTACTTTTCAAACTTAGACAAAATAATATTTGTGTTTTTATCATTATACTGGTAAATATTCTTATTTTTTTCTGAATGAGATATAAAACAAGACTACTGTATTGTTTTTAAAGCACTAAAAATACAGTGACTATGTTACATTGCAAATTAAATCATGCAGAGAAATCATGAGCAAAACTAAGCTTAAAGACAACATGTTAAGAATGAAAGTTATACATGCCATATTTTTCTACTCCACCGAAGCTCAAATTTATCATTATATTTCTAGAGAGATGCAATTTTAGATTACTGGTTTTTTTTAACTATTTCATGATATATGGAATTAAAAAGTTTTAAACACATGCTTTATTAAATCATTAAACATTCAACTTTAAGGTTGTTTTATAATCCTGTATTACATATTTGTTTCTATTAAAAATAAGTTTAATACTTCTTTCTCTTTTTTTCTTTTTAAGATTTTATTTATTTGACAGAGAGAGACACAGAGAGGGAGGGAACGCAATCAGGGGGAGTGGGAGAGGGAGAAGAAGGCTTCCCCCGCAGCAGGGAGTCCGATGTGGGCCTCGATCCCAGGACACTGAGATCATGACCTGAGCTGAAGGCAGATGCTTAATGACTGAGCCACCCAGGCCCCCTAATATTTCTTTTTATCTAGCGTGTCTCCCTTAAGGAATTCACCAACTTCACTGAGTATTCACAGACTGCAATAATGACCTTATTAAATCTTTATCTTATGAATTATATTGCTATAAAAATGACTACTTGTGTGTATTTTTTCTATTACTCGAGTATACAGATAAGAAAGCCAGTATAACATTTATCAAGAGGTGAGGTTTTAGTGAATAATCTACTGTTGTATGGCCTTCCTTATACCTACCTAGTTTGGAGTTTACTGAATCTCTTGGGTCTGTTTTTGTTTATTTTTTTAAAAATTACATTTACAAATTTTAATTACATTCACCAATATTTCTCTGGTTATATTTTCTATGCCATTCCATTTCTCTCTCTCTCTCTTTTTCAGAGATTCCAGTTACATTTTGTTAGTCTCCTTGACATGGTGTCATAGGTTATAGAGGTTCTGTTCTTCCATTTCAGGGGTAAGTCAGCTTGATCATAGCAATTAGAGGGTATCAAGAGAAGGGAAACCACAGGGGCTGAGGCTGTTTTTATATCCAAGTTTGCACAAAGAGTACCACATACACTCAACTAAGGCATATGTGTGTGTGTGTGTGCGCGTGCACATCTGTGTATTGTCAAATTTTATCGATGTAAAATTTCAATAACGTAGGAGACAAGTCCTTTGACAGATAGATGGAGGGCAAATATTTCCTCTTAGCCTGTGGCTTATTTTTATATTCTTTAATGGCACATTTCAAAAAAAGTACATTTTCATTTTTATTAAGTCCATATGTCGACTTTTCTTTTAGGTTTAGTGTCCATTTTATCTAAACAAAGAAATCTCCACAAGTTTCAAGTTTATCACTTTGATTTTGAAACTTGTCAGTGCCCAGGCTGATGCTGCAGTCCTGAACGATTCATCGTTGATGTCTGTTTCTTTAAATCAGCATTGCAGATAGCAACGAACCACATAAAATATCAGGAAATCTTTCCCAACTTCACCAGGACCTCAGAAATGCTGTGTCTGACAGTACTGAGCATTTGTGGCCTCGGGGAAGTGCTGAAATTGTTTGGCAAGTCTCATTTTCCATTTTGATGGTATTTTTATCTTGCTAAAAGAAGCTGTACAAACAGCGATTAGGCAGCAAGACTGGATTTCTAATTGATGCCCCGGCCTTTAAATCTGCCTTCACACAAGATGTGATGTCTTAAAGAAACACTTTACTCAAGGGGCCATTAGGCAGAAATGCTCTCTCCTGATAAACGATGTCCTGCCCTTTCAATTTGTCTTTCTCAAGGTGGCTCTTTATTTAAGGGGTACCTTGAAGAAGGAGGAATGGGGAGGAGTGGGGATGACTAAAATGCATTCCTGACCACTATCTCATGCCTAATAACCCATTTTCCTATGTTTTTCTTAATCAAAGTAGGAATTTAAAAAGGAATCCCTTTTATCATGAGAAATTTCAGACCAATGATGTCTGTAGTCAATTCATTATCCCATGTGGTTTTCTTTCCTAAAGGAGAAGGATGGGTTGTCCTGTGTCAACCTCAAGTGTAGTGACAATAGCCTCATGGAAGCCCCTCAGTGAGCTTGATCTATACCCGCTGGAGATAGACGAGAACAGAGGACAAGTGTCTGATCTGGACCCAAGGAATCTAAATGTGTGAATATATAAATGTATGGCAATGGGTCTGAGCTGGGAGACAAGAAGGAGAGAGAGAAATTCTGTTTACTGGGAAATAGCTACATTTCTAATGGCAGGAGACATGTGTGTGTTTCACAGAACAGAAGCTGCATGAGCTGAAAAAGACTGCCAGAAATTATTTACCATCCTGTTCCAAAGGACCAACTGTAAGGGTATTTGTGATCCATCAGAAAACCTGAGAAAGGAGGAAAATAAAACCAAGGAAAGGACAGGGAATTGAATAACAGAAAGAGTTATAAATAAATTATTTATCATCAAAGAGGCAGTTGTATGCTATGGGGCAAGTTGGAGGAAGCACCCATGCAAACTGCCCTCAAGAGAAAGACTCAAATTTAAAAACCTACATGGCCCAGAAAGGACAAATGCGTCTATGGAAATTCCCAGGTAGTGGTGAAACTCACATCCCATGTACTCCTTCGCTCTCTTTCCACTCATGATACTGGTGGGATCACACTTCGGTCAGTGATGTGAAGGAAGAGGAGAAATAGTAAGAGCAAGAAAGAGATGAGGAGGAACCACACCCTATCCCTGAATAAATTATAGGAACACCTGTATAGCTAGCAGTAGCCCTACCTACCCTGATGATCATCTGTGAATAGAGATGCATGTTTTGGACAAAACACTGATAATTGCTGGCTTGTGAGTTAGAAGGATAGTAGAATTTCCTAAAAGTGATGGGAAAATCATGGGTCCACCCGAGTTTTTACTCAGTGACAAGATGAGACCTAACGCAACAGAATAAACACACAAGGTGGAGGAAGGCAAAAATGAAATTGCATTTTGTGTCCTGCTGCTTCATCATGGCAACTTCGTATCAGGGTCACAAGCATATTTAATCTTCCTTCTCACCATCCAAATCTTATGTCAATATGACTTTTTCTGGAAGATTTTTCTCTGATCACAATAACTAAATAGCTATTCTTAACCCTCTACCCCATTGCCTGTTTTGTACCACTTGTAGCCATTGAAAGTCTTCTTTCTCATATAGTTACTTGTCCTTTTCCCCAACTTTCCCAATAGAATGTAAGTTTCTATAAAGACAATATTTTTTTTCTTTTTTTTTTTTCCTATCTTATCCATTGGTATAGTCCAGAGGCAAAACTGCATGCAATCATGGAAGGAATGTTTCTAGACTTGAGTGCGCAATCACGGGAGAGAACTGATTTGAGAGGAGCCTCAAACATCCCCTAACAAATACATGGAGCAGAAGATATTTTAAAAAATAAAGATAGAAATATCTATGGATCCAGGTATAGCTGTTCCAGCATAGTTTATTTAATTAGTTTTTTCTTGCGTTTTTCTGTAATACTGCAACTTTTTTAAATTTTTTATTTTTTATAAACATATATTTTTATCCCCAGGGGTACAGGTCTGTGAATCACCAGGTTTACACACTTCACAGCACTCACCAAAGCACATACCCTCCCCAATGTCCATAATCCCACCCCCTTCTCTCTCCCCCCCTCCCCCCAGCAACCCTCAGTTTGTTTTGTGAGATTAAGAGTCACTTATGGTTTGTCTCCCTCCCAATTCCATCTTGTTTCATTGATTCTTCTTCTACCCACTTAAGCCCCCATGTTGCATCACCACTTCTTCATATCAGGGAGATCATATGATAGTTGTCTTTCTCTGCTTGACTTATTTTGCTAAGCATGATATGCTCTATATGATTCCACAGAGAGGGAAGAGAACATGCAAAATAATTTAGATTTCATTTCTGGCTAGCTAGGTGGAGGCACAGAGATTATTAATTTTTTTTCTAGGGAGAAAAAGAAATGTATCTGTTACTGTACCTTAACAATAATAATGTAGACAAAATACAAATACAAAACACAAAATACAAATAATGTAGACAAAAACACTTAAACATAATATTTATATTTATGATATGTATGAATACACACCCCATTTTTCAAAGTATAGATAAAAATAATAGATACAGATATGGGCATATTAGAAATAGATTAGATATATATAGATGGATATAAACTAGGTAGTAAAAATAGCTATGGGCATTTTAATTTCTTCAAGTTTCTAACTTCAAAAATAATGGATATATTCCTCAGGTGATATGGATATATTTAGTTTAAATAGATTTCCATTAATACACATCTCTTAGAACTATAACATTTATGTATATGAATAGGTATAATACATGAACATTCTTTAACAGTTGATTTTGTGAAAAACCCAATGACTCAGTTACATGCTAAAGTATTTTCATATTTGAGAAATAAAAAATAAGGTGTTAATGACCCTTGATCCTGAGTTACTGGAGAATATCACAGAAATTCAGACTTAAAGGAGATAATCTAGATGTAAAGGAATCTGCCTAGTGGTTGGGATTCTGCAGCACAAATGAAAAAAAAAGCAGGGGGACATCAAGAGAAAAAAAATGAAAGTAAATAGAGAATGATTAAAAAGAGGTTTAAAAAAGTATTAAGAATGAAGAACAGTTGGAAAAAAGAAAGCAACATGAAATAAAATTTGACAGAGCTTCATATTCTTTTTCACAAGTAAACTTCCACAGAATTTTTTAAAATAAAGGAATAAAGAAAGAAAGTAATAACAAGTTCCTACTTAAGCATTGAACCTAAAAATCAGCTTCCCCTAATTTGTTCCATATAAGACCATTTGGTAATACAAGTATTTTATCATCCATTGATTATGAATTTTATCAAATAAATTATGGATATCAAAAGGTCATGTGGAACATGTGTTCTATAACTTTTCCAAAAGTATTTCAAAAGGGTATGTGTTTTTCTTATGAGAGAAAATATTTTTGTTTGGGAAATAATGGAAATGCCAGAAGCGCTAAAACTTAACAATAATTAAATCAAATAAACATCTTCTCTATAATTTATATTCAAGGCAGAAAATGTAAATATATTTCTCCCTATAATTCTAGTAGATAACGGATTTTATTAGTTTAAGGAAAAACTACCAAAATGCACATCCATCATCTTCAGTCTAGAAAGATAAGCGGCCTGAAGACCAACAACCCATGATGCCTGAGAATGAAAGCACTGAAATAAAAAGTTATTTCTTTTAGATTCTCTTCCATGACACAGATTTTCTCCATCTTTGATAAGAGGGAGTGTCAAAATACCACTAAGGTCCTGATGGTACTTTATACTGAACCTCACCATGGGAACTATTAATAATGAAGACACATTTTCTTATAGTTGTTGTTTCTCCAAGCAAGGTAACTGTCACAAAGTCAATGATAAAGATAACAAATTAACCTACAGTCATTTTTTTAAAACCAGGAATCAATAAAATGAAGATACAAAAAAGAAAGCAGTAAATGTGATAAAAATCTATGCCATTAAAACAACTATTTTTAAAACTAATGTCAATGGTGTATGTACATCCTTAAATTATTCTATTCCTCAAGGTTTAAGAGGCAGCAGAACAGTTTAATCATCAGTTAAATCAATTTTTGTGAAGAAAGGATCAATAAGAGACTGCAGTTTTTGATGGTAAAACATTCCTAGAAATCCACCCATTCAAGTAGTGGGCCTCAGATTTAGACTGGGAAGATCAGAAATCAGATCAAGAGACAGGGCTTAACTGGTGATCAACATTATTGCCTTTGAATACAGCGCAGATACTGATACTCTGAGCTTCAGATGCTGACTACAGAGAAAAGTTTCCCAAAATCCCACAACAGAGCCTAAGTCTCTTAGGAAAGAAAATATTGGGATCTGTCCAACATCCAGTTTGGAGTAGCTATTGTATCCGTGGTACTTGGTTAGATCTGGATGTCTGGGAAACTTACATAATAAATCACTACTGAGACTCTGACCTTCAGGCAAACACCAGAATGGAAAAGCCAGAGGAGAAGAACAATGCAATATGTTGTGCAATGTTGAAACATGGCTACAGCTATAATGAAGGTGTCTATGAAACACATAAACATAAAGCAGATAACTCTGCATAAAGGACCTGGAAAGGTTTATGACTATCTTCTGGAAAGGATCTTGAAAATTAAAGAGGTGTTCAACTGGAAGAGAAGAACAGGAAGACAAAAGTTAGAAAATTGCAAAAAATAAAGGTTTGGATTGTTGGGTGAAGTGATTAGAGATGTTTCAAATAATTAATTTGAACATGATAAGATAATGTGAACAGAAAAGATGAATGACATGAATGACTTTATTTGTAGGAATAATTTTATAAATTATGATGGATAATGTATGTAGAAAGGCTATGATAGGAAGGTATGTAGAATAATCACTTGGTCCAAATTTCTTTAGAAATTAGTATTTTAATGAAAATAACCAACTATCTGTGCTAATAGTTTATTTCCACAGGATTTGATCCATTGACTATGACTAAGTGCTTTATCAATATTACTCAGCAAAGAATCAAATAGGAGCTTCAGGATTTCTAGAATCCTTGATTCATTTAGTATTCTCGATTTCCATTGTACTCCTTTTGTGAACATAGTAATGAAAGTAGTTCCCTGATTTTATTCTCTTTTTTTCTGATGTAAAATATCACTAGTGTTAATTACCTCTTTAATAGTTACCTGCTTATTTGCAAAGACAAGATTTTTTCTCTAGTGTGTTAATAACATCCACGCAAAATAACTTCTTTGATTTGACTCCATAAAAAATATGCGAGCAACAGCAATCTCTGAAATTACTGAATCATAGGAAAAATTTCCTTTAATCTTTAAGGAATCGTTAGCCACATGAAGAATAAGTGTACATTTTATGGATCTATACTCACTAATATGGGATAGGTTTATACAATACAAAGTGATTAAAAAACACAATAGAATCAGTTGAGATATTAAGAAAGTTTTCCATCTGAACTGCATATTTTCCATCTGAACCATTTCCTTGAAATTTCAAGTTTTACTCCATAACTTTCATACTGGATTTTTAACATATACTGAATAAATTGCATGTAAGAGCCCTAATTATCACCACAATAATTAAAAGTAAGTTTCATTTTCCTTTTAAAAATAAGGAATTTAAGGTTCAGACATATACATATTATTCACAAAACAGATACATGGCAAAGTTTCAAATCATATCTTAAGAATCTCAAAGTTTATTTGCTCTACATGTTACTGTGCTCTATCAGATATGATCCTAAATTATTTTCACTGACTTTGATAAAATTAAATGGAAAATAAAATTAGCAGGAATTCTATTTATAATAACCGAATCACTGTTGATGTGTTTTGTCTAACATGCCATTTTTTTAACCATTTGAAAAGTTGTAATATTTACTGTGAGGACCACAAATGTGTTTCTTATAAAGGCTGTTATTATTCAGGGTCCTCTTTTAGTTTCTGGTTTGGTTTTCAATATTTTGGCTAAATGTCACCCTCACTTTCAAGGTGCACAATCAGGAAAATTTTCTTTTAAAAGCCTTTGGTATAAAGACACAGAAAGTGCACGTGAATATTTCATGACACCTGTACATTGGTAAGGGGAAGTGTGAGGCAGCTAAGAATTTACCAGATTACTAACCTATTCTTTCATGAAAATAGATGAGGAATGCCCACAAGAAGGCATGAGTTCAAGTGAGTCTTCAGAGTTACAGAGCACAAATTCTCTCTCCATGGTTTGGTGAAAACTTTTACCTGATCCTTAAACTGTTGTCCTTTTTTTGGAGGGGGGGGATTGACTTTTTATGCCTTTTGTTTTATTATTTTTATTTTGAATTAATTCAAATATTCATATATAAAGAAAACAATGTAATTATCACTCATGAATCCCAAACCTCCTTTTATAAAACTTAGTATTTTGACATTCTAATATTACATATTTTGATTTATTTGGTCTTAAGAAATGTAACATTACTTATGAAGTCTAAATTCCTAAGAGTGCTTTTCCTTAATTCCTTAATAAAAGTAGCTAGTATCCTGGGATAAGAGTGTATAGATTCTATGGATTTTTTTTTTTACTTACATGGTTGCATAAAAAGGTAGATTTATATGTGGGTATTCATTCATTCATTCATTCATTCATCTACTTGACAGAGCGGGAGAGTGAGCACAAGCAGGGGGAGCAGCAGAGGGAGAGGAGAAGCAGGCTCTCCGCTGAGCCCTACTTGATCCAAAGATCCTTAGATCTTGATCTGAGCCGAAGGTAGTCACTTAACCAACTGAGCCACCCAGGCACCCCATATGTGGATTAAAAAAAAAATAACACAAATGAACGACAAATTATATCAATCACTTAAATTGATTCTGTATTAAGTTTTTGAGATGTATATATTTGTTTTTTTCAATGTACCTCTATTTTATTCATTTTAACTGCCTTATAGTATTTTGTTTTTTTACTGTTATGCAGTTTACTTCAACCATATGTTAGCTGACTGAATTTTATTTTGAATAAACTTAGTGTTGCAAAGAACATCCCTGAAACTATCCCTCTGTGACTATGTGCAAAGCAGTCTCTAGAACTGCGTTCCTCAAACTTCATCCTGCAGATGGAAAACCGGCAAAGCTTCTTTTAAAAAAAAAAAAAAAGATTTTACTTATTTATTTATTTGACAGACAGAGATCTCAAGTAGGTGGAGAGACAGGCAGAGAGAGAGGGGGGAAGGAGAAGGCTCCCTGCTGAACAGACAGCCCAATGCCAGGCTGGATCCCAGGACCCCAGGACCATGACCTGAGCCAAAGCAGAGCCCACTGAGCCACCCAGGTGCCCCTGCAAAGCTTCTTAAACACAAATACTGGACCCACCTGTCGGTGCCCGAGAGGCTTGTAGCGCATGCACGGTGATGCTTCTGGGCTCCGCCGTGCCCGCTCGTTGCCTCCGCCGCCACTGCCTCAAGCCGTCGCTAGGTGGCGATGGTGGGGAGCTGCTCCGGCTGGGCCCGCGGGGGGGCCCCAGGCGCCGCACGACTTTTTCGGTGCCCGAAAGTAAACACGCCGTTAAGATGGCGGCTGGATGCGAGCCAGTAGGCGGAACTTAAGATTTTGTATGTATGTGGCTGCGAGTGATTGGTTGTGCAACCTTGGTATATATAGACATGCACCGGCGGGGGAGAGGGGGATCCCAACAGCTACACAGAAATAAAGCTTGCTTCGCTGAGGTCTCCTGGTCATTCTTGCTGGCGAGAGCGACAAGTGGTGCCGAAACCCGGGAAACCCGAAACCTACACCAAGGAGTTCTCAGTGAATGCAACGATCCGGTAAGTGTGCACAAAATTTCAGATAAGAAAGTTCCTAAGTATAGGATGAGAAGTGAGAAAGTTCCTAAGTATAGGACGAGAAGTAAAAGGGTTCCTAGGCATAGGACAAGAAATAATGGGATCAAAGTTTACTAAGATGGGAGGATTATTGACGGAGGTGCTTAAGGCTAACGGCACTCCGCTAGACTCTAACCATAAAACGGTTAAAAATGTTATCGAGGAGCAGGTCAGAGAAGCCTCTAAGGCAGGATCTAGCAGAGGGGGAGAAAATTCAGAGGAGAGCTCCTCTGAAGATAAGCTTGGGGAAGCCATGACACACTTAAAATTAAAAGAGGAAGTCCCTAAGGAACCTTTAAAGGGAAAGACATACAAAGAAGCCGGGAAAAAATATGACTCCCTAGCGCCCTCTGTCAGAGAGCTACTAGTAGTGCTCCTAGTGCTCCAAAGATTTTCAGACACTCCCCTAAATATTATTTCTGATAGTCAATACGTGGTAAATGCAACAAAAAATATTGAAACAGCCATCCTCTCCTTAAGTGATTCACCTATTCCATGGATCTTAAGGCAACTACAAGAGGTTGTGCAACTGCGCACTGCACCATTTTTTATAGATCACATCAGAGTCCATATGAGCCTACCAGGACCATTATCTGAGGGCAATGCTCTAGCAGACCACAATAGTCGTTTCCAACTTATTTGCCCTACCTTAGAACAGGCGAAGCTGTTCCATAGCAAATGACATGTGAATTCTAATACCTTAAGATATAGATTCCATATCACCAAAGAACAGGCAAGAGATATAGTAAGGACCTGTGGGAATTGTGCCACATTACTCCCTCAGCCTTCCTTAGGGGTAAATCCCAAAGGCCTTCAAGCTAATCACCTATGGCAAATGGATGTCACACATGTACCTGAATTCGGGCAACAAAAGTACGTACATATATCAGTGGACACTTATTCGGGTATCATAATGGCTACTCCCCTCACGGGGGAGAATTCAAAACAAGTCATCACACACTGCCTACGATGCTTCGCAGATGGGGGTATCCCAAAACAAATAAAGACAGATAATGGACCTGCATATACATCAAAATCTATCCATCAATTCCTAAGTCAATTTGGTATAGTCCATACTACAGGTATATCCTACAATCCACAAGGTCAAGGAATAATTGAACGCGCCAATGGCACCTTCAAACGATGCTTACAAAAAATAAGAAACGGGGGAATAGGGGATGACTACAAGTCACCCCGTGATCTTACATCTCTCACCCTTTACATTTTAAATTTTTTGTCCTTGGACCATAATGGTACATCTGCAGTAGACAGGCATGCGGCGGTTACCGAACGCACTCTAGCCCAGGCAAAGTGGAAGGATATACTCACGGGCCAATGGAGAGGCCCTGACCTGGTCCTAAGATGGCACCGAGGTTCTGTTTGTCTTTTTCCACAGGATGCCCAAGTGCCTATCTGGGTCCCGGAGCGACTGATTAGAAGAATCGATCAACATGGCCCGCCCCGTCCTGATGCTCGGCCTGATAGCGATCCTGGCGACACCAGCATCCCTTCAACAGATGCACCAATGGGCAATAGTGAAAGCCTGGCCGTTCCCCATGCCACTGACGAATGAGTCCGCCATCCTCCCTCCTGTATACCTACTTTCATTCCCATGCCCGTTTCTGTAAATCCTAACAATTCACCTGTATTGCTCTCAAGACATAAAAGAGACTTTGGGATCACTGGAGCCATTATTGTGGCTGTAGCAGCCTCCGCAGCTGCAGCAACTGCAGCGGCTGTAGCTCTCACCACATCTGTAACAAGTGGACATTCTCCAGAAACTATTGATGACCGGATGCATCCAATCACTTTCTGGACTTTGCATAACCTCCGTGGCCTATAATGACCTTTCTATTGCTGCTAATCTGTCGAAAGAGTTAAGCAGATAAGATTGACATAGCTCCATTACGGGATTGGGTATCTGTTGTAAATCCTTATGTTCCGCCGTTTTGCATCATTACGTAAACAACAATGTAGGCAACAGTTGGCGCTAGTACAAGCTTGCATGGCACTGGAAGCTGGTACATTTCCCCAAATCTGGCTGGCAGCGCTAGATTGGTAGTCAATGACGGGTAAGATTGGCTGCATGCACATAGCAACCTAAGCCAGGAGTTCTCCAACCAGGGGGAATTATCCGATGACGGGTAAGCATGTTCATGGCAGCTGACAACCTAAGACAGGCACGATCTCCTGCCTTGCATGCCTAATATAAAAGAAAAGGGGGAGATGTCGGTGCCCGAGCGGCTTGTAGCGCATGCGCGGTGATGCTTCTGGGCTCCGCCGTGCCCGCTCGTTTTCTCCGCTGCCGCTGCCTCAAGCCGTCGCGGCCGCTAGGTGGTGACGGTGGGGAGCTGCTCCGGCTGGGCCCGCGGGGGGTCCCCAGGCACCGCAGGACTTTTTCGGTGCCCAAAAGTAAACACGCCATTAAGATGGCGGCTGGATGCGAGCCAGTAGGCGGAACTTAAGATTTTGTATCTATGTGGCTGCGAGTGATTGGTTGTGCAACCTTGGTATATATAGACATGCACCGGCGGGGGAGAGGGTGATCCCAACAGCTACACAGAAATAAAGCTTGCTTCGCTGAGGTCTCCTGGTCGTTCTTGCTGGCGAGAGCGACACCCACCCTAGATTCGTAGCAGCAACCTTAGCGTCATCTGGGAGTCTCTTACGAGCGAATATCAGACTTCAGCTCAAATGTCCTAAATCAGAATCTGTACATGTGGAGTCCCGGAACTTTTGTTTTGACATGTCTTCAGGTGATTCTCCTATACAATAGTGCTTGAGAAGAGCACATCTAGTGTATATAACTAATACAGAAACAAATTAGTCATGCTCAATATGTATTTAAATTTCATTTATAGTACCAAATTGAACTCTCCTGTGATTTTACAAATGTATGCTCCCTTAATTGACTTTTTTTTTCCTTATCCACATGCTTGTCTACAATTAGTATAGGCAGGTAATTCTAAACTTATTTTACTTTTAAAACTTTGCCAGTCTGATTGATGTGAAGCAGGATTTTGTTTAATTTGCATTTCACAAATTACTAGTGCTCTTGAGGATCTTTTATTAAAGTCTTTCTGGTATCCTTACTTGTTCATATTCTGGAACTTTTTCTTATTGAACTGCTTGTCCTTTTCATATTGATATCTAAGAGTAATTACTACACTTATGTTAAATATGCACATTAAGAATATTTTTTTAAAACTGTCTCATTGCATAAATTAAATTTTAATGTAACAGATTTGTCAATGCATTGCCTAATAGTGCATTTGATATTGTGTTTAAGAAACTAGGGACACCTGGGTGGCTCAGTTGGTTAAGGGCTCAGTTGGTTAAGCGTCTGCCTTTGGCTTAGGTCATGATCCCGGGATCGTGGGATGGAGTCCCACATTGGGCTCCTTGCTCAGTGGAGAGCCTGCTTCTCCCTCTACCTGCTGCTTGTGCACTCTCTCTCTCTCTCTGACAAATAAATAAAATCTTAAAAAAAAAAAAAAGGAACTATTTACTACTCAAAAATATCATGGAGATATTTTGCAATGTTTTCCTGGAATAGTCAATGTTTTGAATTTTACAGTAAGGTAATTTATTTATCTGAATTTTATTTTTACATGTGCTGTTATCCAGGAATCTGACATTATATCCATGAATAATCAATTCTTCTGGGAACATTTATTTATAACAACTTAGTCTCTATCTATGTCTATTTTTACCTCTCTCATATAAAAAGTTTTTATGTTGTTGTGGGCATATTTTTTGGAGTTTTTATTTAAATTCCAGTTAGTTAACATAGAGCATAGTAATAATTTCAAGTGTACATATAGTTACTTAGCACTTCCATACTACACCCAGTGAGCTGGTATTCAGCACAAGTGCGCTCCTGGATCTCCATCACCTTTTAAAACCATCCCCCCACCCATTTCCCCTCTGGTATCCATCTCCATCAATTTGTTCTCTACAGTTAAGAGTCCATTTCTTGGGCGCCTGGGTGGCTCAGTGGGTTGGGCCGCTGCCTTCGGCTCGGGTCATGATCTCAGAGTCCTGGGATCAAGTCCCGCATCAGGCTCTCTATTCAGCGGGGAGCCTGCTTCCCTCTCTCTCTCTCTGCGTGCTTCTCTATCTACTTGTGATTTCTCTCTGTCAAATAAATAAATAAAATCTTTAAAAAAAAAAAAAAAAGAGTCCATTTCTTGGTTTTCTCTTTCTCTCTTTTTCCCCTTTGCTCATTTGTTTTGCTTCTTAAATTCCATGAGTGAAATCATACAGTATTTGTCTTTCTCTAACTTGTTTGACTTAACATAATAATCTGTAGCTCCAGCCATGTCATTGAAAATGGCAAGATTTCACTCTTTTTATGGCTGAGTAATATTCCACTATATATAGGGGATATATATATACATATATATATATATATATACACTAAATATTACTATATATATATAGTGGAATATTACTATACATATATATATACTATATATATACTATATTACTATATATATATATATATACACCCAGACCATACATATCTATATATCTATATATCTTTCCCACCTCTTCTTTATCCATTTATCAGTCAATGGACACTTGACTATTTCTACGATTTGGCTATTGTAGATAATGCTGTTATGAACATTGGGGTGCATGTATCCCTTTGAATTAGGGATTTTTATATTAGTTGGGTAAATACCTAGTAGTGAAATTCCTGGATTGTAGGATCGTTCTATATTTAGCTTTTTGAGGAACCTCCATAGTGTTTTCCAGAGTGACTGTATCTTTTAGCATTCTCACCAATAGTGCAAGAGTGCTCCCTTTTTCCACATCCTTGCTAACACAACAAAACTAAAAGCAACCTATGAAATGGGAGAATATATGTGCAAATGACCTGGCTGATAAAGGGTTAGTATTCAAAATATATAAAGAACTTATAAACCTCAACTCTCAAAAAATGAATAATCCAATTAAAAATACACAAAAGAGGGGTGACTAGGTGGCTCAGTGGGTTAAGGTCTCTGCCTTCAGCTCAGGTCATGATCCCAGGGTCCTGGGATCGAGTCCCACATCATGCTCTCTGCTAAGCTGGGAGCCTGCTTCCCTCTCTCTCTCTCTGCCTGCCTCTCTGCCTACTTGTGATCTCTGTCTGTCAAATAAATAAATAAAATCTTTAAAAAAATGCACAAAAGACATGAACAGACTTGTTTCCAAAGAAGGCCATACAGATGGCCAACAGACATCTGAAAGATGCTCAACATCACTGATCATCAGGGAATTGCAAATCAAAACTACAATGAAACATTACCTCATACCTGTCAGAATGGCTAAAATCAACCACAGAAGAAACAACAGGGCATATATATAGATGGAGCCCAAAGCAGGGCTCCATCTCAGGACCCTGAGATCATGATCCAAACCAAAATCAAGAGTGGACACTGAACCCACTAAGCCACCCACACAGCCCAACAGAGTATATTTTAAATCTCTATTTTATTGTATTGGCTTTTACCCGGGTTAATGACATAATAAGTATCAAATTCTTTATTCCTCAAAATTGTCTTAAGGCTCCTCACTCATTTATTCTTTTATTGAATTCTAATTTTTTCAATTAGGTTAAAAAAAGAAAGAAAAGAAAGAAAACCTGCAGATTTTATGTAGGAATTAAATAGATTAAGATTAAGGAAATCTGTCATGGTCTCTTCATTAATGAAAATATTATATCTTCATATTTATGTAGGTTTTTAAAAAATGGTATTTTATTTTATTTTTTATTATTATGTTCAGTTAGCCAGCATATAGTACATCACGTGGGTTTTGTTTTAACGTATCCATTAGTAGTTTTATAATTTTCTTCATATAGTATTTTATAGTTGTTACAATTCTAAACTGAACATTTTAACTATTAACTAAATTGTATTTACTACTAAATAGAAATGTCTTTGAATTCTGTAAGCTAATTTTAGTTTTTTGGAACTTACTAAGCTTTCTTATAGTTTATCATCAGATTATCCAAATTTTATAGGCACTTTTGTCATGTTGTTTCTAATTATTTTAAATCCGTTGTACTCTTCTTATTTCCAAAGCTCCTATTTCTAGTACAATGTTGAAAAATGGAAGTGATAGCAAGCATCTACCACTTCTTTCTGATAATACTAAAAGTTTTTCTGAAGTTTTCCCATTAAGTATATTTTCTACTGAATTTCAATAGATCTTTTTCATGAGGTTTCCTAATTAAGTTCCTATCTATTTCTAATTTTTTGAAGGTTTCTTTTCATTGCAAATAAGAACTGAACTTGATTAAATGATTTTTTCTTCATATATCATGACACATTTATTTTTTCTTTAATATGTTAACATGATGGATTTTTTTTTCATTGCTGGGTTAATCCTTGTGGTTCTAATATGTGCTGAGAATTTTTATTTACTGAGACATCAATTTTTAAAAATTTAATCTATAATTTTCTTTGCATGATTAAGTCTGTTGTTTTGGTATGTTTGATATAAAGATTATGCCATCTTTTTAGAATACTTTATATTCAAAAATTATATTTAAATATGATATATTTGTAAGTAATTCTTATATATATACATAATGTGTATATTATTGCTAAATCTGTCTATATCTACACACATATGTACATATATGATATGCACTGTTTTGTTTTCAGGTATATGTATATCATTTGTTTTATGTCATATTTTCCCTCTCAGTGTCTTTTTTTTTTTTTGATATTCATTAGTAGTTTACATAATGGAGATTTCTGTATGATGACTTAGACTGCTTATGTTTAAAAATGTCTTCTTTTAAAGTTTTTTTTTTTCCTTTAAAGAAAAAGACTAGAATTTTCTAGTCTTTTTTGGCTGACTAGAATTTTAGGCTGACAGGTAGGTAACCTTAACCCTTTAAGATAGTTTTCTATTCATTAGTAGTCTGTTTTCAATTTAAATTTCATTATAGGCATAGTCGTTTTCCTGATAGTTTTTGTATCTTCTCTTTATTCTTTCTGCTATATATTTCAATATTATGATTCTAGATGTGGATCTGTTTCTTTTATCCTGTTAGATACTTGGTAGACTTTTCATTTTCAAAGTTGCAACCTCCCTTCAAGAAAATACTCTTCATGTAATGTTTTTCTACTTTTCATTCTCTTCTATACTTCTGAACTCTTATTTGATAAATGGTGTTTTTAAATTTATTCTTCATATTTCTAAACCCTTCTTCAATATTTTCCATTTAGTTTTATCTTCTGTGTTAACTTCTGGGTGATTTCCTCAGTAAATTTATCAATTCACTAAATGTCCTTTTAACTTGTCCAGTCTGAAATCTGTAACAGCTACTGAGAATTTTTTTTTAATTTAAACAACAGTATTTTTCACTATAAAACATTTTACTTTGTTCTTTCTTATAACTACAAATATCTAATATCTAAGGACCAATATCTATATTACCAGTATCTACAGGACATATTTATTTTTTTGTTGTTGTTGAGTATTATTTCTAAATGCAATCACTTTGAAAATTATTTTTAAACTTCTTTGAAAGTATTAGAATAGGGCACCTGGGTGGCTGTCAGTTAAGCATCTGCTTTCAGCCCCGGTCACGATCTCAGGGTCTTGGGATGAAGTCCTTCATCAGGCTCCCTGCTCAGTTGGGAGCCTGTTTCTCCCTCTGTCTCTGTCCCCCTGCTCATGCATACTTGTTTAAAAGTATTAAATTATTTTATTTTCTGTGTTTTTAAAATTTTATGTATAATGTTTAAAAGTTATGGCTGTTGATGTACAGCTGTATTTCTTGTTAATGCAGATGTATTTGTTAATATTAAATTTTATTATGTGTTTGTTTCCATTTTGACTTATAAGCTTATGTTAGACAGGAGATATGTTTATTTGATTTTTTTTCTCTTTGCATTCACACATATTCTAACAAATTTGTATTGCTTCCACCAGTGTGTTCTGGTTAACATCACAGAAATATAAATTTCATATTGATTACTTGGATTTGGGTCCCATTGTTGAATCACTAATACTGCAATATTTACCCCATAGTAGGAGAAAAGTATGTTTCAATTTCTGGTCATAGGTTATGTATATGTTATCTCTACATCCCTATAGCTGAGATTTGTCTTAAAGTCATTGATTCCAACAATGGCAAATTGTAACTTTTCATAACTTTTCTGAAGCAAGGCATGCCACTCCAGTTCCTAGACTATAACAAGGAGTGTGTTCCAGCCTCTCAAGCAAGTATGGAGCACTTTGAGGATGTTGAATGTCTGGTTAACACTGTTTCCATGATTCTCACTCTTGGTTTAAATGGTAAATGTCAGTAGAGGTTTTTTAAAACTGATACTCAGGCTCCAGACTCCCTCCTCCAGCTTGTGATTTAAAGTGGTCTAGAGTGGAGAATTATCAAGGATATAAAACAGTTACTGGTAGTTCTAATTTGCAGCAGAGATGGAAAACATTGGCCAGTCAGAGACCCAAAGCAGCAGATCTTCAACTTTAGCCCCACCTAATGCTTTCTTTTTCACTTTTTTTTCCTATTCTAGAGGTATTTACAGTCATGAACTGCCCACTAAATTATCCTTTATTGAGTGAAGACACAATAGGTTTTCATTAAATATTTGATTGTCAGGTACTTAAGAAAGCTGGCCCATTCTCACAATCCCCTCCAAAAATGTTCCTAAGGTTCTCATTAATGTGACACCATTTATTGACTGTCTAATGTGTGCTAAGCACTATATTAGGAGCAACAGACAGAATTGAATAAGCTTTAAAATTAGAAAAGGAGAAAGATAGGCAAATAGGCGAACACAATAAAGTTGAATAAATACTTAAACACTAGGAGATGTAACAAGAAAATGTAAGTGCTTTGTTAATCACAAAGATAGACTGGAGAAGGTGCCCCTGACTGGCTCAGTAGATAGGGCTTATGACTCTTGATCTCAGGTTTGTGAGTTCAAGCCTCATGATGAGTGTAGAGCTTCCTAAAAGAAAAAAAAAAAAAAAAGGAAGAAAGAAAGAAACATTAAGAAAAGAAAGAAAAAAAACTGGAGGAAAAATGTAATTCTGGCTTAAAATGAAGAAAACCCTGTCATATGCTATACCCTGGAAGAAACCTGAGGGCATTGTATAAGTGAAGGATGTCAGCTATAAAGGATAAATACTGCAGGATTCCATTCATATGAGGTATCTTAAGAGGTCATCTCATGGAGGCAGAGAGTAGAATGATGGTGGGAAAGCAGAGTTCCCATTCAGTGCTATAGCTCCAGTCACACAAGATAAAAGCTGTACAACATCATGCTTATAGTTAACAATTCTATAGTGTACACTAAAACATTTGTGAAGAGGATATACCTGAAGTCATGGTTTTTGTTTTTTAATATTTCATTTATTTATTCGTCAGAGAGAGAAGAGAGAAAGCAGCAGGCTGAGGGAAAATTAGACTCCCCACTGAGTAAGGAGCCTGATGCAGGACTCGATCCCAGGATCCTGGGATCATGACCCTAGCCAAAGTTAGAGGGCTCAACTGACTGAGCTATCCAGGAGCCCTTTGTGGTGTTTGTTTGTTTTTGTTTTGTTTCATTTTGTTTTGTTTTATTAAAAGAAAAACTGGAGGAGAAGTAGCCATGGGAAAAGTCAAACATGATCAGTCCAAGGAAAGAAAGCAGCATATAAAAAAAGAAAAAGGAATCTTGAGAGAACACTGGGGACATATAGGTGCATTAGTTCAATCTGTGGATTGCTTAGAATGCAGGTATGGGAGAGAAAGAGTGGGGTCTTTAAACCTCAACAAAGGGCTCAGAATTTACTCATAAATACAAGCATTTAGAGAGGCTTAAGGAAAAGTCAATATCGTTTGTATTTGGATCACTGGTTTTTAACATGGTATTAGTAGTAGAGACAACTATTTCAAATAAAATCTTATGTGAAATTACAATGTAAAAAACAGGTCAAATGCAAGGTGCTCTTCTTTAAGCTAGAAAGGACTCCACTGATCCTTCCAGGCCAAATCATCCTTTGAAGTTACACCAAGGAAGTCCTGTGCTCAGATGGAGACCAGTCTGAAAACCTCTGATACAGACAAATCTTGAACTATTTATCCAGCTTATAATTAAAGTAAATTTTATTTAATTATCTCTAAATCTCTAAATTATCAGCCAACAGTATCTTACATATCTCTCTGTCTTCTGACCCAAGGTTAGTGGTAGCTGATGCGTGATAAAGCAATTACTGTAAATATTTTCTAATATTTAGTATAACACTGACCTTGCTAGTGATTAAGTACATTATTTAAAATGTCTTGTCTGACTTATGAGAATGATTAGACTCTAGTCTATTTATAAATGTATATATATATGACATACATGTAAGCATGGGTATGCACATAAATATGCAAATATGATACATATTTTAAAAATCTATATTTGTGAGAGGATATGACATTTAATTATAGGGACCTATTTTGAAATTAGCTGTACATTTGTTTTATGAAACTGATGCGCTGCCTACTGCACTAAGAAGTCACTTGTACATTTGTTTTAAATGTATACCCCATTATATCTCTCGCTGATATAGGAGGTGGCACTTGCGAGGGTTGTATATAAAACTGAAGAGAAATGGTCCTCTATATGAGAAGAAGAGGGTAAATAGCATAAGTATACTTGAGGGGAGTATGTGCATTGCATATGGGTTTGCTGTGGTTTGAATTTAAAGAGCTCAATTAACTTCTGAAAATCTGATTACTAACATATACATTTAAAATTATTAAAAGTTACTAAAGAACGTTTACAAACGTTTCTCTCAAATCAAGTCAAGTATCTTCTCTAGAAGGGATTTCAGATCTTTGATTCTGGGTAATGAGAAGTCACCACCTAACCCCTTTGCCTAGGAATATTCTAAGTCTTCTGACAGAGGGAGAGAGAAAGAGCGAGAGAGAGAAGGAGAGACAGAACGAGAATAAGGAGGAGGCTGTGGTGGTGACAGGAGGAAGAGAAGGGGAAGAAGAAGGAAGAGGAGGAAGGGGGACGAGGAGAAAAGGGAGTGAAGGAGGGAGGGAAGGAGAAAGGAAGAAAGGCAGGACTAAATGCTGAGCATCTTAAAGCAAAACAACGTTTTCAATGAGGTTGCCCACACTGTGTCAGGCAGTTTTAATGCATAAACTAAACAATTAAACCTAATATACTTGTATGAATTTCCCCAGAGAGACAAAACTCCAAGTGTAATCTCTCCCAAATAAAAATAGAACTTTGTCATCCAGTCCGTAAAGGCCCCAAAGGAAGTTAAATGAAAGCAACAGATGAATGCATTGCTCTTGGCTGAGAACATTTCTGATGGTGCTAATTACCGTTCTGAAAACAGTCATGGCTAGGTGGTAAAAGATTGGTGGAAAGGTTGCCAGGTTCCGAGACTGTGTCCATACAGGCCCCTGGCATCTGACATGGTTGAATGGTTTGCTTCTTCCAATTTGCTACAGGCCATTTACATGACTGAATAGCAGTGGAGTCCCAGAATGCATATTCTACCTTCAGCTTGGTCCTAGGATCTCATGAAGTACAATGCTCTCATTGTTTTCCTTACTCAAAAATTACATCATAATTCAGACTCTTTGGACAATGTAAGTTGTTCTACCTGGGAATCTTCCACCTTAACCATCTTCCTTGAATATATTTTGAAGGCAAACTCTCCAACAAGATACTGTGTCTGGATGTGTGTAGGATTTAATTCTTAAAGCATAAGGAGACAAGAGAAAGCAAATGAAGTTATCTAGCTCTACTCTATTTTCATTTCTGTAGGGAAACACAGACACAGAGTGTCTGTGTGTGCATATTACTTGCATGTTAGTAGTTTTTATTTGTCTACAAGAAAAGAAAAAGAACACTCACATTAAAAATGAGGTATAGGGGCGCCTGGGTGGCTCAGTGGGTTAAGCCGCTGCCTTCGGCTCAGGTCATGATCTCAGGGTCCTGGGATCGGGTCCCACATCGGGCTCTCTGCTCAGCAGGGTGCCTGCTTCCTCCTCTCTCTCTGCCTGCCTTTCTGCCTACTTGTGATCTCTCTCTGTCAAATAAATAAAATCTTTAAAAAAAAAAAATTTTAAAAAAAATGAGGTATAGTGTAAAGAACACTATAATGGAGTTAGGGGCTTGTTCTCTAGCCTTTATTCTATTACTAACCAATTATGATTTATCTGATAGGATTTGAATAATAGAACTTGGACTTGACCCTAGATTGTCTGATTACAGGTTATCAAGTAGATTTAAACTAATGGCTTGACAATTCTGTAGCTCTGAAATGAGAGCTAAAAGTCAGAGAATAAAATCTGTGAGCCTCTGGATTAGAAACAGTTCAGGTCTGTACTACTTCTCAAAATGTATGATCTCAGATAGCCCTGTTGAATAGTTCTCTAACCCATAAAATCTATAAAATGGCTCAAATATGTCAAAGAATTAAGGTATATGGCTCACATAATTATGGCACTGGCTAGACACTGGAGTGCTAGTGTAAAAAAAAGATACCCACAAGCATTTTGGCTACCATCTTGTCATGTGGGACAGGTTTTGGATGGAATTTTACAAGTTATATTGCAAATTACACTATAATACTACTGTGTAGAAAGCTGCTTCCTCTCCTTAACCACAAAGTTGACCTTGCTCATTGGCGATGCCGAAGACTAACAAAATAGAGTTAGATCACAGTTCGCCCATTATTTCTTTTACAACAGATCAAGAACTACTCTAAAAGCTTTACTAACATTTTAAAACTAACTATTACTCATATATATTAACTAATTTTATCCTCACAACAACCCATGATATCGTTACTATTATTCTCATTTTAGAGATGAGGAAATTCCAACAGAGAGAGAAATAACTTGCCCAAGGAGCCCCGGGTAGCCAATAGTAAGGTAGGAATTTAAACTCAGGTAGTGTGCCTCACAGTAATTAAGACCTGAAACCTTAGATAACATTTAATTCCACTTTATGCAGTACTATTCTTTTTTAACCTGCATAATGCCTCCTATTTATAGGCAGCTCTCTCCAGGTAAACAACTTGACTTACAGCCTCTCACACAGCTTACTTCAGCAGCCATCTATCTGATCTCTCTCCTCACCACATTGTCCCTCCCACAATCAATTTCACACAAAGCAATGAAGTTTATCTTTTAAGAATCAGGTTTCTTCTACTCCAAACCCTTTCAGAATTCCCTTCAATCTTTCAAATGAAGTCTGAACTTTTTAATCTTGTGCTCACAGCTTTCCCATATGTACTCAACCTGTATTTTTCCCTTCTGCAAATCAACCAAATTATAGTTCTGAAATTGAAGTGCTTACCAGTCCCTGGAAATTTCTTGATCTTTTGCACATTATGTTTTGATCATTCCATAGAGATATTCTTGTTTTTTAAAACTTACTGCTGCTACTTGGACCCTATCTCCGATTCAGGATATAATTTAAATGTAATTTTAACCTTCAGATATCCTTGATCCCCCTCAGCTTACAGTTGTTTCCCCCTTCTCTGAGGAAATTTTGGCACAAACCTCAGCTTTTATAGTGATTTATAGTGATCATAATAAAGCCATGGTAGACTTGTGCACACACGTGTGTTTGTGTGTGTGTATGTTCCAATGAGTCATTTCCCTGATTGTAAGATTTAAAACCCACACACTTTTGCTCTACCCTTGCTGCATATCAATATACTTGGATCAACTAATCATTAATGAGTATGTATTTAATGAGTGAATGAATGAGTGAATGTATCAACTGTGCAGGCTCTGCTGGTTTTCTGCCAAGATAATTTAATTGTTCATTTTACCTATTTCATAAGGATCTGTTAGCACATTGTAGAAGTATTCCAAACGTAAAAGGAAGTAAAGAGTCCTTGAAAACTAAAGTGACATTTATCATTGATTGCGGCTGCTGAAACCACATATCTAGAGACACATATCCTTATCTCAGTTCCACCAAAACATTTTTGATATATTAACAGACTTTAATAAAGACAGTAGCCATCAATTAAACAATCAACTCTAACACTGCAAATGAATATGCCAGGCATAATCCATAAAGTCCTTGATCTTTAAGTGAAACCAGTCATTTGACAAATATTTGTTTCCTTTCAAGAGAGTGAACTTCAGAATTCTGTGTCCTCTAAGAACGTCCAGGTCTGAGAGTAATGAAAGGTCTGATAATTAATGGAGAGATGTATCGTATTTTATAGCATCTATTACGAAGTATGTGTCTATATATTTATGTTTGGATGCACATAGTATTTGTCACCAAAAGTTTGGGGCAGATATTAAAAAATAAATAAACACACATTCCATTGCATTCAGACAAGATGAGAACACCTGAGAAATACAAAGGGGAACTCAGGAGGCAGTCCCTCACCAGCACCTGACTCCTTTGTTGTTTTGTTCTGAACCTTTTGAGACAGGCACTTTGTCTAAGGATGACAGCATTTCATCACCTTCATGAGATTAAAGCTCCCTTTCAAATATTGGTTCCAACACTGTTCAAATGTGTCAGCAGAGTAAAAAATTCAATACAAATCCCTGGGGGTGAGCTGCCAATTAGGCCTAAGACACCAAGATTTGCCGAGGGACAAGAAGGAGGCCACTGGGACTATTCAAATGGCTCAGATTCCCAAGCAGTCATTGATTCTCTCATCCCACCAACCTTTAGGCATTTAAATTATTTTTGTTTTGGGGGGTTGGAGGTGGGGTGAGACCCAGTGGAGGGGTTCAGTGAGGATGCATAACTAATTTAAGTACATAGAATGAAAGTATTCAGACAACTTACGGCACTGTTTTCACGGAATAATGTGTCAAAATCACAGGCGAGCTTAGAAAATCTATTTCTCCTTACTTTACTGGGATGTTAAATTGAAGTATTCAGAACCAAAACGGTCTATCTGCTTTATCTGAGAAACAGTGGTGGGGAAGGGGGTGGGGTGGGGAGGGGAGTTTCAGTTTCTACCACAGCTCCACAAAGTCAATATATACATATATACACTCATATATATTCATATGTATATCTACTCATATATATGCATAAATATGTATGTCTCCTCAAATACTACAATTTCTTTAATCTTTTATGTCTCTCTGATTTCAAAATGTTGTCTGGGGGAAGTAATTAAGTAATCATTAACTTTTGTTAATTAAATGATAATCAGTTATTATTTATTAACTATATTTTGATCTAGTTTAATAAATGAGGCAGGCTATGAGGTCTCAGGGCTGGGAGGGAATGGAGAAGCTTTCTTAGCCTAAACAGCTGCCCTGCAATCTAAGAGATGTTTGCATTGTCCCTTAAGCTATGTTTAGTAGAACTCATAGAACACATAGATTAGCATATGGAATCTTTCCTGTATACAGATCCTCCTAGTTTCAAGAAGTTATCACGTGCTTGAAAAACAGTGATAAGGATTTGTGATTATACTGAAAGACCAATAAAAGCAGGAGAAAGAAGAGCAAAAGAATCTTTGTCTCTGAGCATTGACCCCCTTGCCTTCACTCTTTCACAGCAAAGTTTGGAGTAATCCTCAGTGGGAACAGGGGTTGCTGGTCATTTCCAGCAGAAAATCTCTCGAGCACAGCACACTGACAAGGCACTGCGAAGCCCCCTGAATACCTGGGACCATCTTCAGGCAATTCTGAAGACAGCTGCAGTGCAGGAAGAGGAATGAAGTGATGCCAAAGATCAGTAGCATCTGTTTCCTAATTGAAAGCCATTAATTTACACACAACACACACACACACACACACACACACACACACACACACGTGTCTCCTAGTATGAGAATGAAGGACAGTAACACTGAATAATTCTCCATGTTCAGCCTGCCACCGTGTATTGGGACTTTAGATATACTATCTAATCTAATACATAAGATTGGATAGGTACTATAATCCCCAATTAACAGATACTCGCATACTTGGGAACATGAAGAAACATGAAAAATTTCCAAAATTCATATAATTTCTCAGACAGTGAGAGAGTGAGCTAGAATTCTAAATGAAAAAAAAATTTTTTTTCTCTCTCTGTCACTTTTTTAAATACACGCACTCACACTCATAGACACACAATTGTGCAATGCAACAAATATTAGTTGACAGAATCAGTATTTAGCTAATCCATGTCAGATTGGTAATAGTGTGTTTTGTGATTTAAAGTGGAGTTTAATCAACATTAATTAAAGGCATATCAATATGTTACATTCCAGCAAGCTTCAGAAGTATTAGAAGAGGAAGATGTTGTCAGTTGCAGACAATTAGAAAGGTACAGAAGGGTATTAATTGTTAGGTGCTCAAAAGGCCTCAAGCATGTAATATGACTACTGAAATGTATTGGAATTTTGGTTGCATTAAGACCAAGAATACATCTGGAGCAAAGGAAGAGTAAACCTGTTCCACATTTAATAAATCAATCGTTGCCTAATTTATTCTGAAAAGTTCTAGTTGGAATATTCATGAACAGCTATAGGAAGCTGGGACACACTCTAGGAGAGCACTAGAATATTAAAAGGACTAACAACTCTGTAAGGAGAAGCAGCAGAATTTCATTCTAAAGAAATTGAGAATGTTAGGCCTATAAGAAGACTCAAGGTAATGTGATAATTCTGCATTTTAAAGATTACCATATAGATAATAATTCAGGGACATTTTGTTGCCCATATAAAAAAGAGGAATAATGTATTTCAAAAATAATAAAAGGTTAAAGACTGCAGAATAAAGACATGAAACAAAAACAAAGTATATGTGACTATCTTTCTGATTTTGGAGGAAAATAATTTCTTAAAACATAAATTATAAAGAAAACACTGCACACAAAGGATAGAACAATACATTTAAGTACATAAAATTAAAATTAATTAATACTAAAATCTCTGCAGTCAGATTCCAAACAAGTGACAGATGGCAAGATGTTATTTATACTGCTTATCACTGAGAAAGGGTAAATATTCAAATGCAGACAGTACATTCCTTGAATCAATAAGAAAATAATATACAGCTCGACAGGAGCAATGCATGTGAAACCGCATTTCACATAAGAAGAAAGTCACTTGGAAGATAAACACATAAAAGGGTGCTAACTTCATTATTAATCAGGCAAACAATGGGGATGTTTTTCCACATCTACGCCACTGAAAAATTTACAAAATGCCAATTACTGGTGACAGTGTGGGGTAATGGGAACTCTCAAACACTGCTGGAGGAGTTATAGTTTACTACAAATATTTTATAGGGATTTTCACAATTTCTAATAAAACTGAGAAAACTTCTACTAGGGAGCAACTTCATGTCTAGGAGACACTGAAGTTCATGGCACCACTGTTAATCCGCAACATAAAGAACACCACTTGAGTTCACATCGATTATGAAAGGGAGTGGTAAGACAGTCTATAATCACTTAGTACATTACCATGCAAGAGTTAAAATGAACAAATGAACTAGAACAACATGTGTCAATGTTGATGAATAACAAAACAAGAACAAACCATAGTCGCAAAATGTACCTTAAAAAACAAGAGTAAAACTATATTCTATGGATTTATATGTATGTGTTAAATTACATAAATACGGACTAAAATAATATACATAAAATTTATGGTCATCTCTTCCCCTGGGGAAAAAAGCAAAGGGAATGGTTTGGGGAGGACTATAATGAAAATTCCATTTTTTCTATTGTCTCTTTTATGTTAAAATTCACTTGAAGCAAATATAACAATGTGTTAGCTCATCCTGAGTGATGAATATAAAGATTTTTGCCATATTATTTTATTGACTCTGAGGTGATTTGTGTTCTATAATCGAAAAGAAAAATTATACATAGTTAAGAAGTGATTTGTCTAATCTTGAAGAAATGACATTTAATAGCTTTCAGGTAAAATTTCTCAAATATTGAAAGGATGGCCCAAAAGAGGTCATGAATCCATAAAGATTTTCAAGGCAAGTTTGAATAACAACTTTCTGTGGAAGTACCAGAATTGGATGACAGGTTAGACTAAATAAATTTTGAGGTCCCTACCTCTGAGACTATATAACCAAAAGTGTAGTGGATTTTAAATTTTCATTTTAATTAACTAGTTATTGCTTCCTTTTAGCAAATACTATTTAACTTAAAATTTATGTCTTTTAAATGACTATTCAATTTGTGCCCCAACATAATGGAAAGGTAAGATTTGAAACTTCGGACAACTATAAATTACCTTGGCCTTTTTATTTTCAGCCACACAGTGACTCCTGGATTTCAGTTTCATACAATGCCTCTGAATTTATGGGGCTCAGGGAGGTAGCTGCTTTGTGTCAGAATTGAGAATTTTACATTTCAACACTTAAATATGGGCAAGCAATCAGACTCAGGATTACTTGTCTGTCACTCTTCACTGGTTTTATTTGCCTTTTCCTACTCTGAGCCCTTTCAATTCCCCTCTGAACATCTTTGGGAAATATTACTATGGCATTCAGTCAACCAGGAGAGCTTAACTAACAAAGAGTTGGCTAGTTTTTATTCGTAGAGATGAAAAGCAGGGAGTCGCATCAGTGATCATCATGTGAACAGGCTAGTTTGCGTGAGGCACCACCCCGGGCTCATTTTTTTCTCAGATGGCCCAGGGAGAGCTGTGAGATTTCAGAGGTTCAGTGGTTGAAAGCGAATGTCAGTTCAGTTGCTGGGTGAAACGTAACAAAAAGAAGAAAAGGCCAATTGAGGTGTTCTTTAAAATCTTTGAGTGTCTTTTACCCCTCTAATCCCAAATGCTCCTTGTGCAAGCTTTGTCTACCCATGTCTATGCGGGCAGAGATGAACAAAGCACAAACAAGATAGATAGAGTATGCTGGCATTGTAGCCCCAGGGCAAGGAAAGCAGAGCACAGGGTCAGACGCCTGGTGCTGTATCACCACTCTTGGCTGGATAGACAGTGTAGAAGAGGTGGGAGAGTGTGTGTGTGTGTGTGTGTGTGTGTGTGAGAGGGGAGAGGGGATGCCACTTCTCTTTCTAGGGGGACTGACCCATGTCCTCAGAAATATTCATGTAGTCTATTTTGCCTCCTTAATGAGGCAGATGCAGGACACATGTTACCAGCTCGTCTTTAGTTGGGACCACAGTCTGCAAAGCGGAGTGAGTGAGCAAAACCCTAGACTCAATGAAATGAGTGCTCTGGTAGTGGATTAATTTTCTATTTTCCTATACCTTTGCCTTGGTCACTAAGTATCAGACCGAGTATTTATGCAGAAAGAGGGACGCTTTGTTATATTTGTGTTTTATTATGTAGAAATCTTTCTAGAGTTCTGTGAGAAGAAGATGATCTCAACGGTGTTTGTAGAATTTCATTGTCACATTTCCAGTAATCTAGATGTACTCAAAAGGTAGCCACTATTATTATCATTTTACAGAAGAAACTGAGCCGGTCATACAAGAAATGCTATTTCTATTGCTATGGACTAAATATTTGTGTGTCCCCCCAAATTCATATGTTGAAGCCCTAATATAGTATTTGAAGGTGAGGACTTAGAGAAGTGCTTAAATAATGGGTATGGAGTCCTCATGAATGGGATTAGCCTTAGAAAAGAGGCTCCACAAAGATCCCTAGCCCCTTCCACCATGTGAGAACACAGAAAGGATACCATTTATAAACCAGAGAGATGGTTCCCACCAGGAACCTAGTCTGCCAAAACCTTGATCTTGGACTTCCTAACCTCCAGAACTGTGGGACGTAAATCTCTAAGTGTCTGTTTAATTCACCCAGTTGGTGGCAATCTGTCAAATCAGCCCTAAGACACCCAAGGGTCAATAAACTATTTGGTAGTGAAGACTGATCTAGAATTCAGATTCCAAAATAAGACATTTTAAAATTTTTATTTTAGTGAATTGTTATAACTGGTTTAAACATTAAGCATTTGTCACTTGTCACAAATAATTACCAGGACCAGAAAGATAATGTAATTATCTTCACTGACAATGCATAGAGGGACAGGGGAGTTTTATGCAAAACTGGAGAGTGGGGCTCTGCATAACTCATTCAAATTATTTTTTAACAATGCATGAGCTAAAGAAATCACAAGTACATACATACACAAATATATACATATACACAAGGTATTTCTTATATAGTAAGCTGAATAATATATGATTATCATTATAAATTTTATTTGTTCTTGATAAATTATTGGAAATTATATCTGAATCAGTGATGACTAAAAACAAGTAAACATTATAATTAACAACAAAAAATATATTGTGGGCTTGTTATGTCCCCAAAAAATTTTTGTTGAGAACAGTTGAAGTCCTTCCACCTTATAGTAGCTTAAGCATTTTTAACTGAGTGTGTATTTTTTTATTTAACACATGTTTATTATGCATCTCTTGTGGGCAACAGGGACACACAGAACAAGAAACAGAATGTAGACAAATTGGAGAAAAGGTGAGTGTATTTAGAAATGCCAGCCTCAGGGTTCCTAAATATAGAGTGACCTTATTTTCCAAATTGGAACATGTTTGAGAGTAAAGGGGTGCTCTTAATAAGTGTTCTGGGACCACAGTGTGACCTAAAAAAGCATGGTTCACACCACCTAAATAGGCCATTAACATTGTCTTGAGATGGCAATACTTTTCCATTTAAATTCAGGAGCCAGCAATGTGGGAATAATCCTTTCTGCTTTAACTGCTAGAATAATAGGTCAAATGAAGTCCTATGGCAAGAATGAGAGTGTTAAATGCCACATTTATTTCTATTTTAATAATTTCTCTCAAGTTAGTAGACCAAAAATCTAGAATGCCTGATTCTTTCAGGCTACATCAAAATCAGGTGAATCCAACATGAAGCATATAAAGATTTCTTCCAGGCTATTTTCTTAGATACTCTAAAGTTTCATTAAGTATCCACTGCCATTTTTTTTAAATATATTTATTTATTTATTTATTTATTTGAGAGAGAGAGAAAACATGAGAGGAGAGAGTTCAGCGGGAGAAGCAGACTACCTGCTGAGCAGGGAGCCTGATGTGGGACTCAGATCCCAGGACTCCAGGATCACGACCTGAGCCAAAGGCAGTTGCCTAACCAACTGAGTCACCCAGACGCCCCTCCATTGCTATTTCTGACAACCTACAAAACATTCTGTATTGGTCCTGCTCAGTGGCATTTACATTTCTTGTTAGCCGCAAATCATTTCCATCTCTAAGTCATCCAATTTCTGATTCAACGAAAAAAAAAAAAAACAAAAAACAACAAAAACAAAACAAAAAACCATTTCTTACCTTTTTGAGAATGTGAGCTACTAAGTTTCCGGATGCCTCATTATAGTGTTTGTGGATGAGTTTCATTCACCCTACCTGAAGATAGTCTACCAACACAACACAAGGACAAAAATTCTCTAACTCTGCATGTTCAACCTATATACAATTTCGTGAAAATACATTGAATAACATTTGTTATCATCATAATGAAATCAATAGTTATAGATCATGAATGAAGGTCAGATTACATCTTTTGCAGTAGTACTTCAGATTTTGGATAACAATTCACAGTATGACCAAAAGATCCTAGTATAACCTTTCATAATCCATGACTGACTATACCTTTGGGGGAATTCTGAGATGAGATATACTCTTCACTTTTCATTGATGAATTTGATTTATGAGTTCATTTTATTCTTATTTTCATGGATTATCATACCATACTTAGTGTTTGTATTCACAACTGCCTTTCAAAGTTTTGTTCTTTTTGCAAAGGCATAACTTCCAGTAATCTAGGTGCACTTTTAGAATGGGACTCCATTAGTCTGATACTCTGCTTAACATATGTCTGGCTTATGGCTTTGCCACTTTGTCTATATGGAAAAGAACAAGTGAAGACATGAATTTTCGTTTTACTTTCTTCAATTTCATTTTTTTCCCAAGAGGAAGTCATCTGTGCTATTTTTTTCCTGATTAACACATTTCTTCATCAACTATAATTGCAAACCATTAAATTAGATTGCCTCCTTTTCATCTTTGCTGGCTTCAGTACTCTTATGAGGGGTAATATTGTAAACTTTCAGATCTGAAATGTATATGCCATTCTTTGCGTGGAGGAAAAATATTGTTTAATAAAATGACTTGTCATCATAATGCACCTTAACACGGCACAATTATGATAATTTAAAAACTTTAGACTTGCATATAAATGGAAAATGTTTTCATTAAGGAAAAAAGGCTAAATATCATATTAAAGCAGATGGTATTTTCAAATGCAGCCTTCTTAAGCCTCTATAGAGATTTTAGATTTCAAGAAGGCCTCAGGCAAAAAGGCTGCAAAACAAACAGTATCACTTGAAAGTCCAATTTATATTCTAATACAAATTTTATAGAGACAGATTTCAAAAGTAGGTAGTAGAATCATCATGAATATATCATATCATTTGAAAAATAACGCCTAGTAGGACAATTCTTGGTCTAAATCTAAAGAGGGAAAATTGGACAGTATTAAAAATCTTATACTCAGGATGGATTCCATTTCTGTCTTGATTTACAGTGGTAAGGAATTGGCAATAGGCTGCTGAATCGGAGAAATGTATCCTCTGTTATCATTTATTTGTGTTTTTTATTTACAGTATTTTCCCCTGATAGAAATAACATCCAAGCATTTAATATAAAATAGATAAAATAGGGTGGCTCAGTCAGTTGAGCATCTGACTCTTGGTTTGGGCTCACGTCATGATCTCCTGCATGGGTGGTAAGATGGAGCCCCATGTAGGGCTCCGGGCTCAGCAGAGAGTCTGCTAGGGATTCTCTTCCTCTGTTCCTCCCCCAACTCGTGCACATTCTTTCACTCTCTCTCAAGCAAATAAATAAATCTTTCAAAAAGTAGATAAAACATCTGGAAATATTAACTAAATATTTCTCATTTATTTTGATGGTCTGTTCTCATATGCAACCACTATAAGAGACTCATCCATAAATTCTTACTGGCTGTACTGAAAGCCACCATGGGATCAGACTAAAAAGGTGATCATTAACATTGTATTTCTTATGGCTACATTTGTGTATACATATACTCAGACACCACCAAGAAATTTCCCCCAATCGGACCACTTCTACATACATTCTATTTGGGTTAACTTAGGCATCTGGGATCACTGCCTTGTACAGTTTTCAATTATATGTGTATATGCAACTCAAGCATCAGCATGCTTCCCTTCCCACTCCAACTGCCTCCAGTCTGGGACAGTCCTTTTTCAGGGTATCTAAGAAAGAAGAACATTTTCTAACATCTATTACCGAGTCATTACCCAGTGTTTGTGCTTTTCCCACTGGTCGGTCACAGTTCTGCCCTCGGTCACTTTTCACTTTGCTGCTTAGCATTTACAGAAACGACTGGACCCCAGTGCCTATGTTGTTTCTTGATCCTTTCACACTTGTATAAAGATTCGAGAGTCAGTTAAGGGACTGACTGTGCAGCATGGACAAAATATAGAACTGTATGATTCACATGACATTTTCTGTAGACCCGGAAAAACATAAAGACACAAATCGAGTCTGTACAGGGAAGCCACATATGCGCCACAGGACAAATTCAGTGGCCTCAGAGTTTTCACTCCTATGAGAGTGACTCTTTCCAACTTCTATCAAACACATATTACCATCTTTTAGGAAACCTCACCTCCCACCTTAAATACTGGACATGCAAATGATCTAATCATTCCCTTCAGTTTATGGCACTTGAAATGCAAAGATCTCTGGCATCATATTTTGCAAACTTAAATTGTGCAGTCCAAATTTCATCCGAGAAAGGGAAAAGAATAGGTCAGTGTAAGCACTGTCACCTTAGGCATTTCCTCACTGTGAGGGGGACTGCATATTCTTGGTCATCTATTCAGAAACTTAACCATTATTTCAAACAGGTTACACACATATACACACATCTCAAAGACTGACCACATTATTGCTCAGAGACAGTAAAAAGGAGAAAATAATTTCCTAAATACAATATCCTCTGTTTAATACACTACATACAATGGGAATATTACTTCAAATAAGTTGAGCCAAAATACTTATTCCTCTTTGCTCTTGACACAAGACCAATGCTCATTACAAATCTACTAATGTTTTACCTTGTAAAGACCTGGTAGAATATTTGAAATTGATAACTTTCTGTACCTAAAGATAGATTTCAGTGTTAAGGTAGGTTTGCTCCAAGTCAAATTTTGTAATAAGGAAGGTAAATGTGGATTTATTAACCTCATATAAAAACAATCCTCTAGATTTTAGTTGAGTATGAAAGTTTGTCTTCAATACCATGAAGTGCCTTATTTCCTCTACAAGATAAACTTCAATAGGGTTTAGACTTTTCTTATCCATATTTGTATCCCTGGTGCTTATTACACAGTTACCATTTAGTAAATGCTTGCTTATATGAA
Organism: Mustela erminea; assembly: GCF_009829155.1. Classification (NCBI taxonomy): domain Eukaryota; kingdom Metazoa; phylum Chordata; class Mammalia; order Carnivora; family Mustelidae; genus Mustela; species Mustela erminea. Next base: position 114,057,719 of record NC_045620.1, read on the forward strand.
TAATGATCCTAAACACACACGTAGGCACATGCACACATGTGCATAGAACAATTAGTAGCACAGGACAGAATGACTACAGAGAGTCTACATTGCAAATGATGCCCCTCCTACTCAATAAAATAATTAATTTTCATTATATTGATCTAGTTTTCTCATGTCGAACACCAGGTAAATGAAACTGCTTGCTGTCTAGTGGAGGTAAAGAAATGCTTACATAATGGGGGAGGCTTTACTGTAGTACTAGGTATCAGATACCAGGGGAGAAAAGGCAACAAATCTGTCTGGAATGGGAGGGAATTTCCATGCAGAAAATTCTGGTGGCAAAACATTTCCGTTGCTCTTTCAACCACCAAAATAGTCTGTTAGAGCTTTTAAGAAATATGTTATGTTTGGTGTCTTCTATGGGGCTGATAGACTGCTGTTAAGTAGGGAGATTTTTATTGAACTTTCACTACTGGGGTCTTTAATATGAACTCAAGGTTCACCCTACGATCCAATAATTTTATTTTTCTAGATTCCTGGGCAATGCATTCAGTTATTAAATGTTTTTCTCCCTTGGTTCAATTTTCTGAGAAGCTCCCTCAGAAATTCTTCTGTATTCAATGACTTGATTTTATTTTATTTTACTTTATTAATCTATTTATTTATTTATTTTCAGCATAACAGTATTCATTGTTTTTGCACCACACCCTGTGCTCCATGCAATCCGTGCCCTCTCTAATACCCACCACCTGGTTCTCCCAACCTCTGACCCCTTGCCCCTTCAAAACCCTCAGACTGTTTTTCAGAGTCCACAGTCTCTTATGATTCACCTCCCCTTCCAAATGACCTCATTTTAGACACACATTTTTTCTTTTTGTGTTTCTGTGGTTGGATTTCCAGCTCATTGAAACCTCCACAGATGACACTGAAATGATACTATGCTTTCAAATAATTTAAGGCTCTGGTTAACACATGTTATTTGCATTTTTGCAAATTAAATAGTTTTATTTCTTGACATTTGATTCACTCAGCATTCTTAAAAAAAAAAAAAAATCAAGATTCTGAATACCACAGTTTCTTTCCCTGGAGTAATTTTTCACTAGAACTGTCATATGACTTCACATACTAGATACATTATAAATTGAAGTACAATAAAAACTAAAACAAACAAACAAAAATGCAATCAGAAAATGTTCTTGTAATGCAGACTGGTTGAAGCGGTGGTTCCACCCATTGGGAAACTAGGTTGATTTGTAGTAACAGAGGTGGTCATAGGACCCTTGAGCATGACAGGAAGTGTCATTCCAAACTAAAATTGTGGTTACATCTCAGAACACTTCTAATTAATAAATAAAATTTGTTTCTAGATACTTTTTGTTGATGAGGAAATTACAGAAAGCTTGATATTATTGTCTCATTTGTTTAACAGATTATCCAATGCAGAGAACAACAGACCTGCACTGATATCTAAGTTTAGCTTTATCAGGTGAATCTGGCTATATAGAACTTCTTCATAGACTCAGCTAATCAGTGGATTGAAAATGGAACATGCTCATCTCTGTGGGAAATAAGCAGCCCACCCAAATAAATTTTTCAAATAACACTATGTATATAACACATTATACTTTGTGCAATGCACAAAGCTAAATAAGACAAGATCCCTGTCCCCAGAAGCTTCCTAAGCTCTACGGAGAAAAGTATACTTAAATAGCGGACTGTGTTAGATAGAAACTTGTGCTATAATAGCGGATTAGCAGAATGATGCACAGTGGACTTAATCCAAGAAGTGGCATTTGACTTGAGTCATTAGCTGAATATCTAGAAATATTAAAACGGATGGCCATTTTGAAGATCAAAGGAAAATCTTTTATGACTTTTAAGGATGGATAAAATGAAATGAAGCTAGAAAATTGGCTAGATTTTTGAAGGCTAGTCAAAATAGTTAGATTTTATTCTATAGGCAATTAGTAGACATGAAGAAGCTTAAAGAAGGGAGTGATACTACCTACTTTATATTTTAGGAATACAAGTAGAATTGGTTTGTGAGTGATTGACTGCAGAGATAATTCATTGCAATAGAGCAGAATAGAGATGATTAAGGCCTGGGGTAGTTATGGTAAATATAAGGGAGATGAGTAAGATAAACAGAACAAAGTAGGATGTATTAAGCTATTGAATGTAAAAAAAAAAAGACCAAAAAAAAGAAGCATCAAAAGTAGTTCCAAATATACAGCATAGGTATCCAGTAAGCTATTAGTCAAACTGGGAACCCTGATGAAAATCAGTTTTGGAGGCAAAATGATTGAATTCCATCTGGGGACTGTTGACATTAGGGAATCTAAAATTAGACTCAAAACAATCTGATGCTCATAGAAGCGGAGTGGGGAGAAGATGGAGAGGCAGAAGCTATTTGCAAATGAGATTGTTCAAGTAAGGAAAATAAGTAATCTTGAGCACAAGAAGTCTGTCTTTGTAAATTACCTCCATGTAAGAATTTAATGAAGATGGAGCCACAAAAATGAAATGTCGAAAAAAAAAAGATACAAAGTATAACCATTTTAACTCAAAAATGAAATCACTCATTTCTTTCATTTAATTCATATTATTTCACTTAATACGTTTTTCTAGATCCTAGGTATCCAGTAGTAATAGGACCTACAAAAAATACAAAAATCTCTATTCTAATGAAGATTTCATACTTCCTTAATGAAGCTTAGATGAAAAGATGAAATTTATAAACCTAAAATCAGAGGAAAGATAGAAAGAAACTAATAATTTATTCATTTTTTGTACTTAGGAAAACGTGACATCTTTCCTTCTTTTTCATGACTTGCACCCATTCGTCAGGTAATACCAACACCATCTCCCAGTTCCAATCTCTAGTAACATCTAGAAAAGTTTACACATGGAGTACATAGACTATAATTGTACAGAGTATTCAGTAACATTCCTCAACAGATGCTCAACCCAAGACAAATGTAAGGAAAAGGTCAAGGTTATAGACAAGCATTGTGACCATTCTGCGCAAATCTAAAAGCCAGATCTCCTCGGAGATCTCCAAATTTCTCCTTTAGTCAAAGACGAAAAATCCCCTGAAAAAAAAAAACAAAACAAACAAAAAACAAAAAAAGGAAAAGAAAACAGAAGTATTCTTTATACTTCCAGTCATTTTCTAAAATGACTTCCAGTCATTTTCTAAAACTGGTAAACTGCATTTCAGTGAACATGAGAGCACAAAGCAGATATTTTAGAAATAACTTTATTTTTAAGTTATTAGCATAATGCAATGAAAATACTCCTAATATTTTATATATGATTTACACCCAATAACTAGAGAACATATTCTGCTGTATTAAAAAAAAAAAGTAAATCATAGAAGCACTGAATTATGTTTTTATTGAATTTGGTTAGAATGAATTTGCTTGTTGAAATCATGCTTTGCATAATCAAGAAATTACATAGTGCTAATCTAACTACCCTGTAGGAATTTTAAGAGTGGAAAAAAATTGGGGGGTTACTTAGATATTATCATTTTCCTTCTGCTTTAGTTGCTGAATTGGGAGTGGATTTCTGAAAAAGCAGATTAGAATAAGAATAGAAAAGACAAAACAGTTTAAAGTAATTTACTGCTTGATGAAAGACCAATCAATATTTGAAAATCTCATTTATGGCTTAGTTCAACTTAGATATAAGCAATTCATTGAGTGGAAATAGTTAAGCAATTCATTGGAAATAGTTGTTAATCAGTGACTATCTTGTATATTTGACACAAGTCATTTCATTCTTTAACCAAACATTTATTGAATGCTTCATAGGTTTCTGGTAGATACCGAAGATCACACGTTAGTGAGATGTGTGCCTGAATTCAAGGAAAGTAAAATGTAAAGGAACAGACTGGCAAGCGAACAAGCACAAATTAATTCCACGAGAAGTGGAGGCACCAAAAGCCTCAGGAACACAGAGAAAGCATTGTCATCAAGGGAGCGTCAGAGGGAAGAAAAGTGTGAAGAGGTGTTTCCATAGATGATTGTTGCTCAGTTACCAACTCTATGTAATATGAGCTAAATGATATCTAAGGTCTATTCCAGCTGTCAGCATCTAGGAAGTCTAAGAGAATTTTAATACATTGTTTATAAAAAACAAAAACCTCAAATCAGACAAACAAAGCAGGCCAATTACTGTTTTCTTCACCATCTTAGACCATTAATACTCTTCATGAGTAACTAAATAATTCATGTTTAGCATGAGAATTATTTAGGAGGAAGTTTCAGAAATCTGTTTGCGGTATATAATGGCAGAAAGAGGTAATGAATTAATAGATGATAAAATAAAATTAAAAGGTTATTATGCTAGTGGCAAGACCCATTCTAGTTCCTGAGGTTTTTATTATAACCTGGTCAGAAAATCTTTTATTTCATATCTTTTTACTCATCGTATGGTTAAATAGAAGAAATATTTTTTCTCCTTAAACCATATTTTGAAAACAGTTAAAGACATATAACTATTCTGAAATAGAATATTCTAAAAAGGATAAAGTTCATTATTTTCACCCCACTGCAAACACAACACAACTGGACAGGAAGAACAAGAGTGAGTTCCCCTCTGTTCAACTCATCGTACTTTTGAAGCATCTACAATATACGGTGGCCTTTGTTCTAGTCCCTGTGGAAAGAGACATAAACAGTTGGTGTCACTTCCTTAAAAAACAAATAATCACCTGAGAGAAGCAGACAAGTGCTGAAGCTACTTAAATATGAGACAATACATGATAAGGGCTGCACACGTATGGAGGAAGACTGTATGGCCATGTATCATGGGTGGTTTGTGGGTGAACAAAGCATTTTGGCCAGATCTTAAAAGGTGAGTAGGATTTTGTTACAGAGATAAGGGGAAGGGGAGAACTAGAAAGAACTGGAGCAAGTGTGTGTACCATGAGTTATCACCTGTGAGTGGATCACTGAATAATTACTTTGGAGTGAATAATGGAAGGTGGGGTTGTACTCTGAAATAAGTCTAGAGAGTCAGGTTAGTAGAGGAAAGACTATTGAAAATGTAGATTCTTGTGGTCCTTCACTACTAAGGAAGATCAGATCACCAATGATCTCCATGTTCCCTTCTAGTTTCGCAAGTGTTCTTCTGAAGTGCAGTAATTGCACTTTTTTTTTTTTTTTTTACAATTCCTCCTTTTGTTTATTGCTATGCTTCTTTGATATAAGGATTATTACAAGCAATTACAGAGGGATTAGGGACTAGGAAACTATTATATTCACCACACCATTGTCATCTTGGGTTCCAGAAATTTTAAGACTGGAACATGTCAGAATTTCAAAGATAGTGGGAAAAATTTCTCACAGTTCCACAGGGTATATTAACGGCTCTAATGACTCATTTTCTCTAAACCTTTTCAGAATAGGGTATATTTTCCTTGTCCTATATTTTCTATGTGGACCTTCTTTCAATGTTTCCTGATTACACTTTTGAGTATCCAGTATAGTACACCAGGACTAAGAAATCTTACATCAAATCACCTCAGGGTAGTTGATCTTTTTTATTAACAAGTAATCCCTGATGGCCTCCAGCTCTAGATTCAATCTGTTATGATTAGGCAGAAGAATACAGAAAAAAAGTGAGAGAAAACTATATAGAAAAAATTTCTTGTCACTGCTTTCCTCAGAAAGAGGTGGTAAGCATGGCTGGAACTAGAATTAAAAAAAAAAAATGCTCTCCATGACACACAATTAAATATAGACTTTCCTGGATTAAAGGTCATTTAATTAGCATCCATCACAGAACATGTGAGCTGAGGTAACAATACTGATAATGTACAATTAGAATAAAACTCAACCCTGACTCTGAGGTAACAATACTGATAATGTACAATTAGAATAAAACTCAACCCTGACTTTCTTCTGTCTCATTGTTTATTTTATGAGGAAAAAAAGAACTATGATGGCTAAATATTTCAAAAGACAAAAAGCAAACAAAATCTGTGCACTACATGATTGCATGGTAATTGCCAAAACATGTCTAAGGAAATATCTAATTCCATTACAATGGCTAAATTGGTTTGATCAGCAGTAGCCATCCCTCTCAAACACACACACACACACACACACACCATTCATCTTCCTTCCACCCACACAAACATTATTAGTACTGACTTAACTTAGAACACAATTTACTAATGACTAGAAATGAAAATTCTGGGAAGTCTGTACATGCAACATAGAAATTGACTTTAAAAAAAAAACTGTGACAGTATTAAGATACACACTTAACTAATTTATTTCATTGATTTAGTTGAGTCTTAAAATCCATGTTCATCAAAATGTTGCTTCCATTTGCTTATGCTTCCTGTAAATTATGTCTAATCTAGAGGAACACATCAAAAAAAAAAATGTGGGAAAGATACAATTCCGAGAAATGACACATAGAGTCAATCTGCAAAATTCCAAGGTGGTTTTTGGAAGAGACACTATTAAGATAATGTCCCAGACTTTAGGTTTGTATTTATTTATTTATAACTTGTTGGATATATATTTTCACAGGTTTTATAATACCTGGTCCTAAAAAAAGTACTGCTTATGAACTAACAAAAGTGAATGGTAACTGAAGTCAACACCTGATATAAAACGTATGGAAAATAAATGCAGATTACCATTTTATAAGACTACATTAGGGCTTTTTCATAATCTGAGAGGTGTGTAACAATCTTGATAAGTAGAAAATGAAAATTTTGTCCTAGAGAAATGTGTTTTTCCACACTATTTTTCTATAGGGGAGTGTTACTGCCAACTACAGTAGTCTACAGTAATTGGTGATGTGTGCAGATAATTTTAGTGACACATAATTACCTCTTAATTTCTACAACATCTAAATTAGTGCATACTGCAATTAATCATAACCTGTGGCCATATAGTTACAAAATACATCATTTGATTGTCTGTGAAATGAAAACTGTTGATATAAGCTTTCATGCAGAAACTAGCAACCTCAGGGGGAGTCTGGTAAAGAGAACAGTGGTGAAGGTACTCAAGCCCTTACCTGCGACATGACTCTGGGCAAATCACTTCTCATGTCTAATCTTTAATTTTGTTAGCTGCCATGTGTGAACAATGGTGCCTATCTCTTCCAGTCAGACTCAGTGGAATCTCATCCAATTCTTCTCAAGGAAGTACAAAACAGCTGAAATCTTCTTTGGGGATTAACACCATATGAAGACAGCAGTGTGTAGTCGTCTGATCAGGCATGGGGGCAGAGTTGCTTCATCCTTGTCTGCCCACTGGCTATTTGACTTTATTCTTCTCTTTATTCTTCTCTTTCCTCACTTATGAGTACATTTGACCAGATGTTCCTTAAAAGCTTGCCTGTCTCTAAAACTATGGCTTAAATATATGTTAGGAGTCTGATTTTTAAAAATACTGAAACATTAAATTATCTCTTTGTTCCTGAAATAATTTATAATATACCTTTTATATGTGCAAAGCTAAAAAAAATTCATGGCCACATGGTTGATACAACCATGTTATTCCAATAATCAAATAAAGAAATGCCCCCCCGCCCACCGCCTCTGTGAGTAAACTACTATGGGGATGTCTTGCAAGAATTGAAAAATAAACTGCCTTTAGTCCTATAGATTAGAGGTTCTAGAAGTGACTGAAAATGTAACGATCCTGAACTCAGTCTGTGTCATCCACAAAGCTATTAATCTTGAAATGTTGCAAAAGATGCAGGTTTTACTTTACTCTCTTAACAGAAAATATTCACATTTAAAAATCATTTGCTTATAACTGATAAAAAGACTTGAGTAGCCATAGAGTTTTCAGTCTACCCCAAGGTGCCTTTTATGATAAGGCTGGATTGGAATGTGCTTGAGGAGACTATCCTTATATTAGGTCTTATGGGTGAGTACACTGTGTCACTATGATTTATAGTAATTCAACTCTGCCTGGGAAGAACATGGGTCTTTTGAGGAGCTGCAGTCTTATTTTGGAGAATCAGTGTGGGGTTGCTAATTGGAAATTGTCAAAATGTGTTGCTTCAGTCCCATGAGAACTTACCAGGCTTACTTTACCATACCGGTAGAAAATAGGAAACACCTTTGATTCATGCATAACTGCTCATGATATTCCAGCTGGGTTTAAACCTGACTGAAGATAGTTTGAATATGAGTGACATTCTGGTACAAGTATCCATAAGGGTAATTACAGATGGTTGAATAAATTCACTATAAAAATAACACATGGTATTAAACCTGAGACAACCCATTCATCAAGTATTTGAAAAAACTTACTAAATCTCTGGCCTTGAACAACTTATACCCTAGTATAAGGGTCTGTCCACAACGGGACAGGTGGGCCTGGGTGGCTCAGTAGGTCAAAGCCTCTGCCTTCGGCTCAGGTCATGATCCCAGGGTGCTGGGATCGAGGCCCGCATCGGGCTCTCTGCTCAGCAGGGAGCCTGCTTTCTCCTCTCTCTCTGCCTACCTCTCTGCCTACTTGGGATCTCTGTCTGTCAAATAAATAAATAAAATATTAAAAAAACAAAGAAATAGATTTGGTTTTTTGGACTACATGGTCCCTGTCACAACTGTTAAACTCTGCTATTTTGGACCTGAAACAGGCATAGAAAAAAAACCTAAACAATTGGGTGTGGTTTTGTTGTTTACCCTAGCAGTTTGCCTTGCAATAAATAATAAGAGTCATATGTAACATGAATACAGATCAAGTAAGAAAACCTAAACCAAGCACAGAAAAATGCAAAAACAATTGATATAGAAAAAAAATGATTTAGAAATTCAGAAGAGCAAGATTTCTGTGGGTGGAAGAGATTCCTGAGATGCTATAACGTTCAGTCTTTTTAGAAATTCTCTTTATTTGATTTCATGATGAGGAGCTTCACCATGATCCTGTTAGTAGTTCCTTTTATTATTCTTTCCTTTGGTAAATTATATGACAGTAGTTCATAATTATCATATATGGTCCGAAATGGAAGCATTTGATGGCTGTGTTAGATAGTTCTTCATATTAGACTCAATCATGAAATTAAAAAAAAAAAAAGGACAGTCTTACATAAAACTCTTTTCATAGACTCCATCATAAGCTAAATTGACAGGCCTATTATATTCAAAAACTGGGAAGTTAAAATGGTTCAGCTTGGGAGGTAGCCTTGAATAGATTCTTAATATGTTTATTTATTGCTTTCAGCTCTGGAAGGGATTTCATCACAGTCTGTCTCAACACTCAGGTGTGATTTGCAGATAAATGAAAACAACCATCATGTTCTGGAAAAGAATACCTTTTTTAGCAATGGAGTCACTTGTACCAAGATTTTTTTTTGCCTTTTAAGCCCAGATATTTTTATCTACTACATTGAAATCATCATATTTTAGATTCAAAAAATAAGTTAAAACTCTTTAAGAAATCAATTATATTACTGAAATATTCCACTAAAGCAATATATTAAAAACAATATAAATGGTCTTAACTAGCATTATTAGTGCCATTAAGACATTTTTATTCTAATCATAATTTACAGTGCTTACTTGAATAACATGTCCACTTGTTGGCTTATTTAAGAATGGAAAAGGAAAGTCTTTTGTTTGGTGCCAATTTTCTTCAAAGAGTACACTGAAAACAACCACTCTATGCTATGATTTGACTGTATTTACGATTTGCACAATTTTCTTTAATACAGAACCAAGACGAGAGCATTTTGTTATCTTCCAACTGGTTCCTGTGATTAAAGCAGTGGGTACACAGGCACTCAGGTGCAAGCCTTTATTCGTGTCACAGCACCCTTCTTTACATCACTGCTCCATCAGCCTTGATTCCAATAAAACTGTGTACTGCTACAAAACAGCTTACAAAAAATAAATACATATTCACCATATATATGCCAAGAATGGATTCATACACTGCAGTTTTAGCAAAATATAAGTTTAAATATCTCCACGTCTGCACACAAGATAGTGCTTGCATTTCCTATTAAAAGAACTTAATGTTTGATGGCCAAAATGCAATTTGATTAAGAATTTTGACAATATTTATTTGTTCTCTGCAAGGGCACTAACTCCGTGGTTTTTCATAAGCTACCATGCAAGGCAATTGTCCAATTTTTGTCATAAGGAAAACAACTTCAAATGATGCCATAATAGATTTGTTATCATCTCTACCATTAGTGACTGTATCCATCAAAATCATCCTGGACAGCAGTACTCTGTGCTTGTTCAGAAAAATCTATTGACACAACAGAGAGGTTACTCTGTTTTATTTGAAAATGTCAGGAAAATAAGCTATGGCTTCAAGACACTGGCGAAATATTTAACAGATAAGATAATGGGGACTAGGGGAACAATAGTTGTCTTTACAGGAAAAAAAAGATCTAATTTTCAGATGTCTACATTATACTCATCCATACTTCGGTTTTGATATTCATAAAAAAGTTACCCCACTTGCAGATAAACTTTTTTGAGCACACAGAGGTTCATGTTGTCTTTTTGGATTAATAGGATTTATGGCATTTTGTTATGCTTGTTATTACTTTTGTGCTTTAATGGATCATTTTTGATCTACTGGACTTCTTATTATAATTTGGGATTAAAGTAGTAAAAATAATGAAAGTGTCAATTTAGCAAATGAACTAGTACTCAAAAGATATGAAAATACTCCTCTTTATGGCCAAGTAAATATATATATATATATGCATATATATATGCATATATATATATATGCATATATATATATATATATATATATATATATACCACATCTTTAACCATTCATCAATTGATGGACACTTGGGTTGCTTCCATATCTTTTGCTATTGTAGATAATGCTACAATAAACATAGGGATGTATATATCTTTTCAAATTAGTGTTTTCATTTTCTTTGGGCAAATACCCACTAGTGGAATAGTAGATCATAGGTTATTCTATTTTTATATTTTTTGAGGAATCTCTATTTTTTTTTCACAGTGGCTGCACCAATTTTCATTCCCACCACTAGTTCATGAGGGTTTCTTTTTCTCCACATCCTCGCCAACACTTGTTATTTCTTGTTTTTTATTTTAGCCATTCTTACAGGCATAAGTTGATACCTCAGTGTGGTTTTGATTTGTATTTCTCTGATGCTCAGCCATAAAAAATAATATCTTGCCATTTTCAACAACATGGATGGACCTACAGGGCATAATGCTAAAGGAAATAAGTCAGAGGAAGACAAATACCATATGATTTCACTCATGTGGAATTTAAGAAACAAAACAAACAAACAGAGGAAAAAAAGAGACAAATGAAACAGACTCTTAAAGAGGGAGACAAACTGGTGATTACCAAGGGGGAGGTGGGTAGGGGGATAGAAAAAATAGGTGAAGGAGATTAAGAGTACACTTATAGTGGGGCGCCTGAGTGGTGCCATTGGTTAAGTGTCTGACTCTTAGTTTCAGCTCAGGTCATGATCTCAGGGTTGTGAGATCAAGCCCCATGTTGGGCTCCACATTGAGCCCAGAGTCAGCTTTAGACTTTCTCTCCCTTTCCCTCTGCTGCCCCCCTCATTCTCTCTCATAAATAAATAATCTTTTTTTTTAAGTACACTTATCATGATAAGCACTGAGAAATGTATACAATTGTTGAATCACTATATTGCATACCTAAATATAACACTATGTTAATTATCCTTCAATTAAAAAAATGGGAAAAATACTTAGGCTAAGACAAGGAGCAACTTGTAAATGGAAAGTTATGTGAAGGAAACTGCTCCAGATAGTCTTTGATAAAAACAGTGGATGATATTTTGGTGAACACTTATATCTTACATATGATAACATTTGTGAAATAATTGTGGACAAATTGCTTCATTTTTTCTTGTTTATAGATCACTTATAAATATATATACTTATTTATTATATATGTATTATTACATATTGATATATATTGAAAATCCACAGTAGCCCATAGAACACACTGCCTTCATAGTCCTCATCGAGCCCCAAACTTAAAGATTTCAGCAGCTGGAAATCCTTGTCTCTCTCCTCCTTATAGCAAAAAGTCGACTATCTTGAGTAACCAGGAGGAAGGCAGATGGTAGTTCCTAATATTTCCTTTTACAGACACCCAAAGAAGAAAAAAAGAGAAGGAAAAAAAATGAGTATATTGGTTAAAATTATAACCTGAGCCAGACAGAAATGCATAAACCCAGGAGGTATAAGATTATCTGGTGAAGAGGCTCAGTCCTATTTTCTATACCTGTGTCTGGTCTTCTTGCAACTTCCTATTGCCCTCTGAAGACACTTTCATTTTTGCTGGGCAGGGTTTTGGGAAAGGAAGGAAAGGTTGGAATAGAAAATAACTTCTCACATTTCTCCCTGGGTAGCACTCTCGTTGTTTTCTGTTGGAATTTGAATAATTCTAACAATGAGCATTAACTCCAGCACTTTGACCTAAAAAGTCAGTAAAATTATAATAAAATAATTGAGTGGCTAGGATTAATCATCGTCTCATTGGTTGAATACAGACACTTCACCTTTCTTAGTCCATGGTATGAGAGAGCTGGACATTCCTGCCAACAAGTACTGAGAGGGCAGGGTTTATTGTCTGTGCTGGCTCTCATAATCAAGGTGAGTTTGATGAAACGATTTTACTCGGTTACAATCTCTTCAATCAAACAATGCATAATACATGGAAGTTTATATTTTACCAAGAAAAATCTTTAAATTGACAAATGGCGGCAAATTCTAAGGTGCATGATTCGTATTTGTCCATTCACTGTGAATACCCATAATTGGATTTCATGATTTTTATAAAGCCTCCCTCTGTTTCCAACAGTAAAATGGCAAAGGCATTTAATTTTAATTGTAAGCTAAACAAACTATAAGAGGCAGTTTGTTTATTTTGAAAAGGATTTTGTCTTAAAGGTATTCTGAAACAATGAAATTAGTAATGCATTTGAGCAACCTATTTAATTTATGCTATGTTATTACATTTGCAGATAGACAATGGGTCTAAATTCCATGATGGGTGTTCTAGCACAGAAGGTCCTCGACTCTAAGTAGTATCTATATATGTAAGAAATACAGCTTCCTAAGTTGAAAACCATGACTAGAGGGTTGAATATCTTGTCCCCTGCGCATTCTCAACACTCTACATTAGAACTATGTATAAGAGACAGATAAAATACTACTTTCACATGAAAATTTATCTACAATGGAATATCTACCTTCACAGTTAACTTTTAAACCTCCAGAATAATCATTACTATTTCATCAGTGCTTATTCTGTTCCAGGTACAGTGCGAAGCACTCAAATGGGACATTCTTACTCACTTTTTTTTTTTAAGATTTTATTTATTTATTTGACACAGAGAGAGATCACAGGTAGGCAGAGAGGCAGGCAGAGAGAGAGAGGGAGGGAGAAGCAGGCTCCCTGTTGAGCAGAGAGCCCAATGCGGGGCTCGATCCCAGGACCTTGGGATCATGACCTGAGCTGAAGGCAGAGGGTTAACCCACTAAGCCACCCAGGTGCCCTGGGACATTCTTACTCTTGGACAGTCTAATAAAGTAGTTATATCATTACTAACACATAGGTAAAGATATTGAGTTAGAGAAAGGAAAAATAACTTATTAAATTCACATAGGGAACAACTACTTAAAAACAACTATCATTTGATTTCAAAGCCTGTGCCAGGCTGTGTCACGCATATTGGTATGTGCCGTGTGGGTACTTGTATTACAGTATACCTATTTGCACATGAATTTCATCTCCCTTCTTGGACGGGGAAGTCCTAGAAAGCTGGAAGTAAGGCTTTCTTTGTATCCCTCAGATATATTCACATGAACTATCTGGGAATCTTGTTAAAATGCAGATTCTGATTCAGTAAGTCTGAGGCTGGCCTGATAATCTGCATTTCTAACAAAATCCTAGGTGATGCAGATGCTTTTAAGCTGCAAAGCCTTACAGTCCTAGTGGTACAGATTTTCACATAAATATTCACTCAATAAATGTGTAGGAATCCAATAATATATGACCTCATGAATGAACAAACAGCTTTCTCAAAGCTAACTCAGCAAATTCCTCACATGTGAGTAACTAGGAAAGTTTTTATGGACAACTGACTACAAACACTTCTCATCTTGGTAAAGATAGTCATCAGAATACTTGCTCTGCATATTTAGAAAATGCCTAGGCATCTTCTTTGCTGGCTTCCATGCCAAATGTAAATACAATTCTACAAAGTGTCTTTCTGAATCTTTGATCATAAAGTCCTCTACCTATAATGTCTTTCTCCTTTGTGCTCACCATGGTCAACTCCTACCATTTTTTCTAGACCAACTTTCTCTAATAAACCCTTCCCAAACCTTCCCTCTGATCACTATCGGTCAATTTGTCACACACATACTTGCACCAATCTTCTATTCATTTTTAAATGAACACTCACTAAATAGGTATTATGTGCCAAGCTTTATAACAGGTATTTGTCTCCATATCAGTTAGAACATTTCATTGCACTTATGTGTTTACTCTTCTTCTTGTCTATACTTTAAGCCTATTTAAGACAAAAAAAATGACCTTATAATTATTGTAGTCTTCATACTATTAGATACAAAAATTCAGGATACAAAAATTCAGGTTTGCTCAATAAAGCATGAGTTAAGTCTTTGAAATTTGGTTATCTAAAATATGATCTAATTATGATATAAACACTAGTATCTTTGACGTCCATGCAAGTCTTGATTAGGATCTTAACCCATAGGTGAGACCACTGGGTACACATTTCACATTGCCAATCATTTGGCCTCCTTAAAAAATACGTTCTTCTGATTACTCTCTCCACTTGGCCAATCTGTCCACCTCTACAGTTGCAACCGATTTTTTAAAAGATATCTTATGGCTATTTTATCTTTATTTTAAAGATATCTTGTTTTTTTTGGTTATCTTTGATAGAGTTCTTATGTATTTCTCACTATGGATTTAAGAGATATACATTTCTAAATTATGCAAAAGATCCTCAGTTTATGGTAAAGATTGAGCTCTTATTCAATGAGAAAGTTCAGATCCATTCAGATTAATCAACTGTTGTTCTTTCCATTAGCTTGTGCCAATCACTGACACAATGATTGCGCAGGATGGGCCAGATATTCAGATGATAGGGTTTGATTACTTGAGGGCCTAGAGAATATGTAGAAGTTTTGAGAAAATCAGCAAGAGAATAAAAAGAAAGAGTTTCATCAAGGAACTGTGATGTAATTTAAAGCAACCAGAGCTTTTACTTTCTTCTCTGGCTTAAGGCAAGACCAGAGTTGGCTTAGTGAACTCCTTGGCCTTTTCGCCCCATCTGTATGCAGTAATCTTACTTAATTTGTTTTCTACTCTAATCACAAGAATTGCAGAAAAAAATAACCTTTTGAAGAAAGTCCACTAAGCAGAATTTCCCTAGGCCACCTAATCCTTGTCTGGGTGGGTCCAGTGATCTTAAATGAGAGACAATGCTAGGCTACTCATGCTTTACCAGCAACAGGAAGAAGCAAATCAAAAGAACATGAAGAGTTTGTGATTTCCAAAAATAGGAATCATGTCATTGGTAATGGTGTTTAGAAGATATGTTAAATTTTTGCCAACTCAACTGTAGACTTTTAAATTTTAAGTATTGAATTTATTTTTACTTTGGTACTTATATCTTTGTATATGAACCCAATAGTGTATGGAAAATAAGTGAATTTCAAATAAATTAGTAACAGGCAATTGGTAGGAGTCTAACATATATCTATATTACATAAAATATGTATATATTTAAATCTTAAACTTTTTATAGCTAATATTCTGTAAACCAGTTTCTGTGGACATCAAATGTACGGTATAAAAAACAAAGTAAAATATTAACCTTTCTTCTTAAAGAAGAGAAATGGTTGGTTAAGATTAAAGACATTATTATTTCCTTAAAATGACTTGTCTTAGCTGATTCTAAAATTTGTATGCAAGAACAAAGGAACTGAAATGGCTGTAATAGCTTAGAAGAGAAGAACAAGTTTGGAAGATTAATACTACTTGATTTTAAGACTCTCTATCAAGTTACCATAATCAAGAGGGTGGTATTGGCACAGAAAGGCACAATCACTTGAAAAGAACAGGTAAGGCAAAAAAAGGCTCAAACAGATAGAGCCATTTGATATCTGAACAATGAAGAAACAAACGGTTAAATGGAGAAAAGTTGGTCTTTACAACAAATGGCATTGGAATAATTGGTCATGCACAGGCGAAAACAAACTTTGACCTAAATATCACACTTTATACAAAGGTAAACTCAAAATGAATACTAAATCTAAATATAAACAAAAAATTATAAAACTTTCAGGAGGAAATTCTCATGACCCAGGTTTAGAACGAGAGTTCTGAAGAATTCTTAAGAGTTCTTAAGAATGACACCAAAAGCATTTTTGATGATAAAAATGATAAAGAGGACGTCATCACAATTGATAATTTTGCTTGCCAAAGACTATCAAGAGAATGAAAAGATAAGCTGTGGGTTAGAAGAAAATATCAGCAAACCACACACCTATAAAGAATTGTATCCAAACAATAAAGAACTCTCAAAACCAAACACAATTATAATGGGAAACTCACATTTACAAAGTGGGCAAAGAACTTGAACAGACACTTCAAAGAGATACAAGGATGGCAAAAAAACGCATGAAGAGATGTCCAACACATCATTAACTATTAGGAAGACACAAACTTAAGCCATAATGATATACCACTGCCCAAATATTAGGATAGCTAAAATAAGATTATAGACAATATCAAGTGCAGAGTGTGATGAAGAGCAACTGGAACTCATGCATTGCTGATGGGAAAACACAGTGTTACTGTCACTCTGGAAAAATGTTGGACAAAACTTAAAAAGTGAAGCATATGCGCACCATTTGACCTCGCATTCTTATTCCTAGGTATTGTACTTAGGGAAATTAAAATATTTGTTCATACCAAAACACATATGTAAATGTTAATAGCAGTTTTATTTGTGATTTCTAAAATCTTCCATGGTCCAGTCCTCATGAAGTCCTATGGTGACTGTAAAATAGCCGCAGTGGAAAACCATGACCCAAACTCTGAAGGAAGGAACCATCCTCCAGGCTGAGAAGAATTGGATAGAATTCCACTCAGGTCCCATACTGACCACTGAGTGGGAGACAACAAGACCACTGCAAAAGCTCTGAAGGCTTAACTAACACAGGACAGTAGAGCCACGGCACACAGAAGGCAGGCTGGAACTTGTGACCTGAATCCAACCACAACAACTGCCCAAACTCACTGGATGAGCCTCAGGAAACTGTGAGATAATAACAAATACATAATATATAATATTTAAATGATCAGAGTCCAGAAGGAGAACAGAAAGAATGATACTGAAAATATCCCTAGGATCAATTGGAGAAATATCAGCTTAAAAGTTCTCTGGAACTAAGGGAAATGATAGCAGTAAGAAAATACGGAATGTGAGAAATAAAAGAACAACAGATATGATAAATATCTGGGTAAATACAATAGATTATTTTTCTCTATTTGAGTCTTTAAAATTGTGTTTGGCCACTAAACACAAAAATAACATCATATGACGAGGTTTTGGATGGGGAGTTAATGTTTAAATTCCAGATTCTCTGGAAAATGATTTGGCAGTTTCTTATAGAGCTAAACATGCACTCTGAGCATTGCACTCTAGCAACCCTGTGCCTAAGTATTTATCCTTCAGAAATGAAAAGTTAGATTAACACAAAAAACTGGCCATGCATATGTATAGCAGTAGTGTGAGTAATTGCCAAAAAAGCAGAAACAATCCAAGTACCCGTCATTGGAAAAGTGGAAAAGCAAACTATGGTACAACCATAGTATGGAATCAATTCGTTAATAAAAAAAAGAACAAATTATCAATATATGCAACAGCTTGGATGAAACTCAAAGGCATTATACTGAGTGACAGAAGCCAGTCTCAAAAGTTTGCCATCTCAAAGGTTACATGTCATATGGGTTCATTTATATATGTCATCTGGAAAATAAAACTTTAGTGATGGAGAGCAGATCAATTCTCAGGTTTAGGGATGGGGAGAACATGCAACTGTGTATGAAGATCCAGAGGGAATGTGTTTGGGTGAAGGGTTTATCCCAATAAGAGTGATGACTCAATGAATCTGTGCACACGTTAAAAATCATAGAATTAAAAAATATAAAACAGGAATTATAAAACTGTACACAAAAAGAGTAAGAAGTAAATTGAATTGTATGATCATGTAAGTACAGACATTGTTTACAAGGTGCTTATCAGATTCGATTTTTTTCTAAAGAAGTGTAATTCTTTAGAAATCATATATGTGAAGCAATAAATAGCCTCTTTGTGACACATTTGCATATAATGTTTATCTATCACTAGGACAAAAGTAGAGGCAGGTCATCTGCATTTCTTTCCAAACCTACATAACTAATAAGGGTAAATAGAGAGGAAAATGCTGAGCCTTGTGTCTTGTGTCTATCAAACCAAGGTGTGTGTTTGTCACTGCAGGACAGTAGGAACTAGACATTGACTAGTCTGCCTTTTATCTCACGTTCTGCTTTAAAATTTAGTTGAGATCCTTGCTTCTCATCTTAATTCAGTTCCTCATGAGATATTTAAACTGGCATCATCTGATATATTGTTTCTCTATATGTAGATTATTTATTACAGGTGTTTGCATACTCAAAATTTTCTTCTGATCATTTTTCATATTACAAAAAGCTATTTTTAAAACAGGATTTATCTGTCAGTTGGAATAAAATTGAACTCCCATTGCACAGCGTGTCTTTTTAATAGCTTAAACTTGTCAGCAACTATTATATATTTCACTAGATTCTTTACTGCTATCAGTTTCTTACCAGTTTGGATTTTTTTTGACTCTTCTCCCTCCAAATAAAATAAAGATTTCAAATCATCTTTCATTCTGACCTCTCTGTGAGAATATTAAAATATACCCATGAAAGATGGTTTCAGTCATGTGATTTTTGTTAATTGGTTTTAAGAAAACTTCATTTAATAACTTTGAGATGATGTTTAGGTTTACTTTCTTTCCTGTTACTACAAAATTGTAGCAAAAAAAAAAAAAAATTGTCCTGTGCATGTCCCCCTCCACTAGAATATTTACTGGCTTATTATAACTTTAATATCATTGTATCAAAACTTTCTCCACCTACTTTTATGGCTATGATGTTTGCTTGCTTTCAACTCTAGCCAAACCCCAGAATTTTCAACCACATATTTGTATATTATACATACTAATTTTGTTGCACTTTTTTATAGTAGGCCTTTGATTAAATGCTTATACCATCTCTAAGATATGTAGAAAAATTCCTTGTGGGCAGAGCTCAAGATTTTCCACTTTTATATGCCTGGCTCATTATACAGTACTGGGTTATAACAGATATTTAATAACTATGGCTTATCCATAAACACCCAGGTATTAAGGTATTTACATTTTCTTTCTATTTAGTATTTACTCTATTTCTTATTACTGTCACAAAGATATCTGTGCATTTGCATGTCTTAGGCAGTGTTTGTGTTGTTTTCTTTCCATTGCTACCTATTATACTTGGGATTGTCTGAAGTCCAGAAGTACAGAAAAGAACTACATGGAATGACAAAATGAATCAGATTTTTGGCAGAGGTAGATCCTCAGTGGTAGTGTCAACTAAGTAGGAAGTTATTATAATTCCATCTAGAAAATTCTTAGCACTCTGACCAATTATGGGCACTCAGCTTCTCTAGCATATGGACGGACATGAGTGATATTGCATGTCCATTCTGTAGGTGGTACTTCCTACATATATTGCTGCATTACCCTCTGAACCCCTAAGTAATAAAGAAGAGTCTTCATTTTGAGGCCTAAGAAATACTTTCTAGTATTCAGTCCACCATATACTTACTAAGGTGCTACTTCAGATGCTCTTGGAGAGTCCCACGGCTCCTGGGTTATAGCAGACCAAACAGGGCCTACTCTGCCCACTGAAAGGTAGGGTTAATGTCCCCTACCCTCAAGTCTGGGCAGGCTCTGGAACAGCTTTGAACAATATGGTAAAAGTGACTCTCTGCCAGGTTTTTGGCTGATGATTTCAGACTATCAATTTCCACTTCTTGTATTTTTGAACTCTCACTCTTAGAAACCAGCTACCTGCTTTAAGGAGGCCACAGCAGTCTCACTAAAAAAATCCATATGGAATGGGACTGAAGTCCCCTGCTCTGATTCCCTTGCTGAGCTCCCAGTCAGCACTAACATGTCAGCAACATGAGAGAGGCCATTACCAGTGAATTATCCACTCCCATTCAAACTTTCCAGCTGAAAAACCATATGGAACAGAGGTAAGCCTTTCCTTGCATATGTTACCTACATGGCAAATTCAGGGGCAAAATAAATCACGAATGTTGGTAGAAGCTACTAAATACATTTTAGGTTGGTTTCTTATGCAGTGATAGACGAATGAAGCACAGACCCTAAAAATTTAGGCTTATCTCTTACTTCTTCCTTTCCTAGCAATTGTATCAGCTCATTTATTAAAATCAGTCTTACTTTTGGGGGACTTTAAACCTTTTCATCCAGATTGGAAGACTTGTATTTGGGCCTATTTCACCGGCAGCAACATCATTCCATCAGTACCTGAGAACACTGTCTTAGACCCTGCCACATGGCTGGATGTCAGCTCCTCTACTGGCTGATACCTGAATCTTTATTTTTCCTATAAGCTTATGTATCCTTCAAGTTCTCTCCTCACTAAGGATTTCTCCAGCTTTTAGCTCACTTGCAAACAAAGAAGACTGAGTCAAGCTTATATTATGTTACTTCCTGGATCAGGTAAATAACTCTAGTTTGTTTCTAAAGTCTTTCTCTACTTGTATGGTTAAGTTCATTTTTTATTAAAACTCCATGGAAAGGAGTTGGGGGGAAGATGGCGGAGGAATAGCAGGCTGAGATGACATCAGATAGCAGGAGATCAGCTAGATAGTTTATCAAATCATTCCAAACACCTACAAATCCAACAGGAGATCGAAGAGAAGAAGAGCAGCAATTCTAGAAACAGAAAATCAACCACTTTCTGAAAGGTAGGACCTATGGAGAAGTGAATCCAAAGCAATGGTAAGACAGACCGTGGGGGGAGGGGCCAGCTCCCAGGAAGCGGTGGAGCAATGGAGCACAAAATCAGAACTTTTTAAAAGTCTGCTCCACTGAGGGATATCATTCCAGAGGCTAAGCTGGGGTGGAGCCCATGCAGGGACAGCGTGGTCTCAGGCCCCATGGGGTCACAGAAGGATCAGGGCGTTTGAGTGTCACAGATCTTGCAGGTATTAGAGTGGGGAAGCTGGCTACAGAGATGGAGCCAAGGAGTGAGCTCTCAACTTGGGGTTATCTGAAACTGTAATCCATGGCACAGTCAGGCCACTGCTCTTTGAGCAGAGACCCCACAAGATCCAGGGATACCCCCCTCTCCCCCGGGAAGAGTGCAGGGATCTGCTGGGTTTGGAGACCCCAGCAGGGCTGTGTGCCAGAGACAGAGACACTTGGTCACAGGCTGGGTGAGCTCGGAGTGTGGCCAGAGGCAGGGATACGGGAGTGATTGAGTACTTTCTTCTGAAGGCACACTGAGGGGTGGGGCCCCGAACTCTCAGCTCCTCTGGGCCAGAGATTGGGAAGGCGCCATTTTCATTCCTGTCCTCCAGAACTCTATGGAAAGCGTTCAGGGAACAAAAGCTCCTGAAAGTGAACTCCTGAAAGTATTCCGAGCGGAATACTTAGTCCAGCTCCTGGTAAGGGCAGTGCAATTCCGCCTCAGGCAAAGGCACTTGAGAATCACTACAACAGGACCATCCCTCAGAAGATCAGCCAAGACCAAGTTCACTTACCAAGGAGAACTGCAGAATTCCAGAGGAGGAGAAAGCAAAGCATGGAATTCATGGCTTTCTCCCCATGATTCTTTAGTCTTGCAAAGTTAATTAATTTTTTCTTTTCTTTTTTTTTCTTATGCAAATTTTTTAAACTTTTACTCTTTCCTCTTTTAACTTTTTTTAAACTAGTTTATCTTAATACCTTTCATAAAAAAATCTTTTGAAGCTTAATTACTATAGTCATACTTTATTTTTCATTCTACCTATTTTTTGTATACACATAGGGTTTTTTCTTCTAAAAAATTTGGGATACAACTTCTTCTAATAGATCAATATATACCCTAAACCTAGCACAAGGCTTTGTTCTAGTCTCAAGCCTGAGCAAATGCTCTCCACTTTCTTTTTTTTAATTCTCCCAACAAACTTATCAACTCCTTTTTTAGAAATTAAAAAAAAATTTTTTTCATCTTTATAGTCATATTCCATCCCTTCATCGTGTTTACACCCTTATTTTGTGTGTGTGTGTGTGTGTGTGTGCATATAAGTTTTTAATTCTTTAAAATTCTTTTTTTTTTTTTTTTTTTTTTTAAGATTTTATTTATTTATTTGACAGAAATCACAAGTAGATGGAGAGGCAGGCAGAGAGAGAGAGAGAGGGAAGCAGGCTCCCTGCTGAGCAGAGAGCCCGATGCGGGACTCGATCCCAGGACCCCGAGATCATGACCTGAGCCGAAGGCAGTGGCTTAACCCACTGAGCCACCCAGGCGCCCTAATTCTTTAAAATTCTGAGAGAGAGTTTCTTCTAAGAGATCAAAATACTCCCAAAATTAAGTGGCTGACTTAGTTCTATTCACTGGTTTAATATATATATATATATATATACATATATATATATTTATGTTTTATCTTGTTTTTTTTTTTTCCTTTTTAAAATTTTTTTCCCCTGAACTTCTTTTTACCTCCTTTTTCCAGCCATTATTTGGGGTCTCTTCTGATTTGGTTAAAGCACATTGTCCTGGGGTCTTTGCCACCATTTTAGTATCTTATTCTCTCCTTCATATATTCTTATCTGGATAAAATGACAAGGCAGAAAAACTCACCACAAAAAAAAAGAACAAGAGGCAGTACCAAAGGCCAGGGACAATACAGACATTGGTAATACGTCAGATCTAGAGTTCTGAATGATGATTCTGAAGGTGCTAGCTGGGTTTGAAAAAAGCATGGAAGATAATAGAGAAACCCTGTTTGGAGAAATAAAAGTCCTTTCAGAGAAATAAAAGAATTAAATCAACCCATGTTGAAATAAAAAAAGCTATTAATGAGATGCAATAAAAAAAAATGGAGGCTCTTACTGCTAGGATAAATGAGGCAGAAGAGAGAATTAGTGATACAGAAGACCAAATGATGGAGAAATATAGAAGCTGAGCAAAACAGAAACAAACAACTGCCGGACCACAAGGGGAGAATTGGAGAGATAAGTGATACCATAAGATGAAACAACATTAGAATAATTGGGATTCCAGAAAACGAAGAAAAAGAGAGAGAGGGGAGCAGAGTGTATATTGGAGAGAATTACCCTAATATGGAAAAGGGAACAAGCATCAAAGTCCAGGAGGTTCAGAGAACCTCCCCTCAAAATCAATAACAATAGGTCCATACCCCATCATCTAATAGTAAAATTTACAAGTCTTAGCAACAAAGAGAAAATCCTGAAAGCAGTCCAAGACAAGAAGTCTCTAACATACAATGGTAAAAATATTAGATTGGCAGCAGACTTATCCACAGAGACCTGGTATTCCAGAAAGAACTACCATGATATATTCAGATCAAAGAATACTATATCAAGCTAAGCTATCATTGAAAACAGAAGGAGAGATAAAAAGCTTCCAGGACAAACAAAAACTAAAAAAGTTTGTAAATACCAACCCAGCTCCAGAGGAAAATTTGAAAGGGGTCCTCTAAGCAAAGAGAGAGCCTAAAAGTAGTAGACCAGAAAGGAACAGAGACAATATACAGTAATAGTCACCTTACAGGCAATACAATGGCACTAAATTCATATCTCTCAATTGTTACCTTGAATGTAAATGGGCTAAATACCCAATCAAAAGATATAGGATATCAGAATGGATAAAAAAACACAACCCATCAATATGCTGTCTACAAGAAACTAATTTTAGACCCAAAGAAGCCTCCAGATTCAAAGTGAGGGGTTGGAAAACAATTTACCATGCTAATGGACATCAAAAGAAAGCTGGGGTGGCAATCCTTATATCAGATCAATTAGATTTTAACCAAAGACTATACTAAGAAATGAGGAAGGACACTATATCATACTCAAAGGATCTGTCCAACAAGAAGATCTAACAATTTTAAACTTCTATGCCCCTAACATGGGATCAGCCAACTATATAAACCAATTAATAACAAAATCAAAGAAACACATCAACAATAATACAATAATAATAGGGGATTTTAACACTCCCCTCACTGAAATAGATCATCCAAGCGGAAGATCAACAAGGAAATAAAGGCCTTAAATGACACACTGGACCAGATGGACATCACAGATATATTCAGAACATTCCATCCCAAAGCAACAGAATAAACATTCTTCTCTAGTGCACATGGAATATTCTCCAGAATAGATCACATCCTGGGTCACAAATCAGGTCTCAACCGGTATCAAAAGATTAGAGGAACCAGGTGGTGGGTATTAGAAAGGGCATGGATTGCATGGAGCACTGGGTGTGGTGCAAAAATAATGAATACTGCTATGCTGAAAATAAATAAATAAATAAATAAATATTGGTATCATTCCCTGCATATTTTCAGACCACAATGCTCTGAAGCTAGAACTCAATCACAGGAGGAAATTTGGAAAGAACCCAAATACATGGAGGCTAAAGAGCATCCTTCTAAAGAATGAATAGGTAAACCAAGAAATTAAAGAAGTATTGAAAAAATTCATGGAAACAAATGATAATGAAAACACAATGGTTCAAAATCTGTGGGATACAGCAAAGGGAGTACTGAGAGGAAAATATATATTGGTACAAGCTTTTCTCAAGAAACAAGAAAGGTCTCAAATACCACAACCTAACCCTACACCTAAAGGAGTTGGAGAAAGAACAACAAAGAAAGCCTAAACCCAGCAGAAGAAGAGAAATAATAAAAATCAGAGCAGAAATCAAGGAAATAGAAACCACAAAAAAAAAATGGAAGAAATCAACAAAACTAGGAGCTGGTTCTTTGAAAGAATTCATAGGATTGATAAACCCCTGGTCAGACTTACCAAAAAGAAAAGAGAAAGGACCCAAATTAATAAAATCATGAATGAAAGAGGAAAGATCACAACCAACACCAAAGAAACAAAAACAATTATAAGAACATATTATGAAAAACTATAGGCCAGCAAATTTGACAATCTGGAAGAAATGAATGCATTCCTAGAGACAATATGCCAGCAAATTTGACAATTTGGAAGAAATGAATGCACTCCTAGTGACATTTAAACTACCAAAACTGAACCAGGAAGAAATAGAAAACCTGAACAGACCCATAACCACTAAGGAGACTGAAGCAGTCATCAAAAATCTCCCAACAAATAAGAGCCCAGGGTCAGACAGCTTCCCAGGGGAATTCTACCAAACATTTAAAGAGAATTACTTCCTAGGCTCCTGAAACTGTTCCAAAAAATAGAAATGAAATGAAATCTGCCAAACTCATTTTATGAGGCCAGCATTACTTTGATAAGGATCCCATCAAAAAACAGAATTACAGACCATTATCCTTGATGAACACAGATGTGAAAATTCTCAACAAAATACTAGCCAATAGGATCCAACAGTACATTAAAAGGATTATTCACCACGAAAAAGTGGGATTTATTCCAGGGCTACAAGGTTGGTTCAACATCCACAAATCAATCAATGTGATACATTAATAAAAGAAAGAACAAGAACCATAGGATACTCTCAATAGATGCTGAAAAAGCATTTAACAAAGTACAGCAACCTTTCCTAAGTGAAACTCTGCAAAGTGTAGGGATAGAGGTCACATACCTCAATATCATCAAAGTCATCTATGATAAACCCACCGTAAATATCATTCTCAATGGAGAAAAACTGAGAGATTTTCTGCTAAAGTCAGGAATACGGCAGGGTTGTCCATCATCACCACTGCTATTCAACATAGTACTAGAAGTCCTAGCCTCAGCAATCAGACAACAAAAAGAAATTAAAGGCATCCAAATTGGCAAAGAAGTCAAACTCTCACTCTTTGCAGATGATATAATACTATATGTGGAAAACCCAAAAGACTGCACTCCAAATCTGCTAGAACTTGTACAGGAATTCAGTAAAGTGTCAGGATATAAAATCAATGCACAGAAATCAGTTGCATTTCTTTACACCAACAACAAGACAGAAGAAAGAGTAATTAAGGAGTCAATCCCAATAATAATTGCACCCCAAACCATAAGATACCTAGGAATAATCCTAACCAAAGAGGGAAAGAATCTATACTCAGAAAACTATAATGTACTCATGAAAGAGAGTGAGGAAGGCACAAAGAAATGGAAAAATTTTCCATGCTCCTGGATTGGAAGAACAAATATTGTGAAAATGTCTATGCTACCTAAAGCAATCTACACGTATAATGCAATCCCTATAAAAAATCCCATCCATTTTTTTCAAAGAAATGGAACAAGTAATCCTAAAATTTATATGGAACCAGAGAAGACCTTGAATAGCCAGAGGAATATTGAAAAAGAATGCTAAAGTTTGTGGCATCACAATTCTAGACTTCAAGCTCTATTACAAAGCTGTCACCATCCAGACAGCATGGTACTGGCACAAAGACATAGATCAATGGAACAGAATAGAGAGCTTAGAAATAGATCCTCAACTCTATGGTCAACTAATCTTCGACAAAGCAGGAAAGAATGTCCAATGGAACAAAGACAGTCTCTTCAACAAATGGTGTTGAGAAAATTGGACAGCCACATGCAGAAGAATGAAATTGAAACTTTTCCTTACACCACACATGAAAATTGACTCAAAATGGGTGAAGGACCTCAATGTGAGAAAGGAATCCATCAAAATCCTTGAGGACAACACAGGCAGCAACCTCTTCGACCTCAGCCACAGCAACTTCTTCCTAGGAATATTGCCCAAGTCAAGGGAAGCAAGGGCAAAAATGAACTATTTGGACTTCATCAAGATCAAAAGCTTTCGCACATCAAAGGAAACAGTCAACAAAACCAAAAGACAACTGACAGAATGGGAGAAGATACTGCAAATGACATATCAGATAAAGGGCTAGTATCCAAAGTCTATAAAGAACTTATCAAACTCAACACCCAAAGAACAAATAATCTAATCAAGAAATGGGCAGAGGACATGAACAGACATTTCTGCAAAGAAGACATCCAGATGGCCAACAGACACATGAAAAAGTGCTCCACATCACTCGGCATCAGGGAAATACAAATCAAAACCACAATGAGATACCACCTCACACCATTCAGAATGGCTAAAATTAACAAGTCAGGAAATGACAGATGTTGGTGAGGATGCTGAGAAAGGGGGACCCTCGTACACTGTTGGTGGGAATGCGAGCTGGTGCAACCACTCTGGGAAACAGCATGGAGGTTCCTCAAAAGTTGAAAATAGAGCCACCTTACGACCCAGCAATTGCACTACTAAAGATACAAACGCAGTGATCTTAGATGGGATCGGATGGGAGACAAACCATAAGAGACTCTCAATATCACAAAACAAACTGAGGGTTGCTGGGGGAGGGTGGTAGGGAGAGGGTGGTGGGGTTATGGACATTGGGGAAGGTATGAGCTATGGTGAATGCTAAATATGGCAATTCACAGACCTGTACCCCTGGGGCTAATAATAGATTATATGTTAGTAAAAAAAAAAAAAATTACAAAAAACAACTCCATGGAAAAATGGCATACAAGGGATTGCTTAGACTACTACACTGACCCCAACTTATACATTATTTTTAATTTTGTATTGAAATCCTATGAAAGAGCATCTTCCTTGACCCCTTTTCACATGTTTTCATCTTTACAGAAACCTTTTCACAATCTCATTATCGTTGTCTTTTTTCAGTGTTAGTTTAAAATTACAGTTTTTTTTAAGATTTTTATTTATTTACTTGATAGAGAGATATCACAAGCAGGCAGAGAGGCAGGTAGAGAGAAAGGGGGAAGCAGGCTTCCTGCTGAGCAGAGAACCCAATGTGGGGCTTAATCCTAGGACCCTGAGATCATGACCTAAGCCAAAGGCAGAGGCTTAACCCACTGAGCCACCCAGGTGCCCCCCAAATTACATGTTTCTAATAAGCCTACTCAACCATCTCTTTTCTGATCCATAAAAAGAAAAATGGTGAGACAGCAGTTTTAAACAATTGCACCAAAAAATTCATTTTTTCCCTTAAATATTGCCAGGTATCATTGTAGGATTTATAATTTTTTGCTGTTGTTGTATTGTGTTTCAGTTTGGTTTGGTTTTCAAAGTTTCCTAAAAATCAAAGAATAGAAAGATTACATAAAAACAATATTTCAATTTCAGTTTCTAAATGGTTGTTCAGTTTAGGTTTTTGAGTCAACATCCTCAAAGAATGTATACTAAGTAGTACATTCTCTCAATGAACACTAAGGTCTTTAAGTGGCTCTATTTTATATAGTTGAACCCTCTCTCCATCTTAGCTACCTCTGAGAGATGTACTTCAGCTACATGTTAAATTTCAGCATGAGCTAAATACGGAAAGGCAAGATGGAAATTAGAATGAGGCTTAAAGTAAAGGAGGTATATACACAATATATGGCTGAGTGCAGCTGTCTTTCTTGGATGGAATTGGCCTTTCCTTTATTATGTGCTTGTTCTTTCAGATAATTTCTACAGAAATCAAAGTTATAATTATGTTCTCACAAAAACAAAATGCATTACACTTAGTTAATTTCTTAGGCAACAGCTTTGAGACCCCTTTATATATCATGTCATATATCCTACCCATAAAGGATAATACCTGGCTCCTAGTCACCTCTTCTCTCATGGGCACAATTATTTCTCACACCCATGTTCAAACCTCAGTTGGCTTAGGTCTCTTAATGGGATTTCTGGTGTATCAATTTAAATACAAGTCTTTGGGGGCCAGGACCTGAGGGTTAACATCTCTGGGTAGATGGGATTAGGTATCATGCTTTCTACCATACTGAAATACAACCTGCCTTATTGGTCAGGTGCTGTTAGCTGAAGCTTGATTTTACCTATCCCCTACAGACCTATTTTCTTCTCTATAATTATATAGAAGAGATGCAGAGCTGGACATTGGCATGTGTATTATGGGCATGCTACTTATTTAGAGCCCCTTCAAAGCTATACTGCATAAATATTCAGCATTAAAAAATAGCATGGGTGTTACATGAATGAGGGATAACTGTATTCAAGTTTGTGACCTTTGTATCAAGTAATTTGTCTTTGGCTCCAACATGTTTATCAAACTCAGAAACAAACAAATAAAACAAAACAATGAAAGCCCTCTTCAGCTAATTAGATCCACTTTCATAGAAATTCAGACACTGAATTCTATCTCCAGCAAAAGCTAGCACTCAGTTCCCTTGGGTGTGATTGTCCTGTTTCTGGTGTTGTTTCTCTTACTGAGCACAATCCTCTGCACGGTCTGTAATCACACTTCCCCTGGTTGTCCTCCTATCCCCTCAGTACACTCCTTGGTCCTAGGTATGACCATGTTGACTCCTTCGCAACAGGCATGGCCCTCTCACAAAGGGAAGGGCATGGCAGTCTGTAAAATAAATAAGGCAGGTAATTTATTCCTATTTTGTAGACAAGTCACTTGTAGTCCAGAAGTGTTCATTGATTTTTCTGAAACCAATAGAAATGACTTCTTAAGAACAGACTAATTTCTCAGGACTCTAGGCTCCTTGAAATACTCTCCAAAATAGCCCTATGATAAAAAAACTAACAAAAACAAACAAACAGAAGATTCTTATACACACATACACACACAAGGATAGATACAAAACCACCAGTTAACTGCAATATGACATGTGTGTATGTGCATGTGTGTGTATATGTGTGTGTGTGTATGTGTGTGTTAACACAAAGTTGTTGTAAACTAGACACTGGATACAAACTCAGAAAAGCAAAATGAATTAAATCCTCATCTCTACCCTTCGCACAGAGCTCTCCTATTTTCCACAGAAAGGTGAAAAGTATGTCTGGAGGAGGGATAGCTGATAAAAATCTGTAAAGAGATGACAGAATGAAGCATTTCTCTGGAAAATAGTGTAGAACCGAGACAAAAGGAAAGTATTCTCTTTCCAGTTCTTGTTACATAGAAAAACTGAGCTCATTTATTCATACACAAAATTACCAAGTACATGTTGATCACCTTCTGATTATTTTCCTAATGGTTTCCACCTAAACCTTTCAAGTTTCCTTGTAAAGACAGGATGGAAAATGACATGGGCTAAGAGCTGAAGGTGTGTGTATGAGGAGAGTGAGTTAGAAAAGCCAATGGGCTGTCCTAGCCTTCCTTACTGGCCACGGATTGTGTATCTCATGGGTGGGTTTCTTGGAATGAAGTCTAGGAAAGAAAAAAATGAACAAAACTCCCCACTCTACCTGCATTCGTCCACTGATGATCCTGCAAACATGGATTATATGTTTCTGTCCCACCTCTATCCCTTTCTTACTTCTACCAATTCCATGGTGCTTTCTATTTTTATATCCTTGGTGAGTACCTCATGGACTTGCTTAAGCAAGCATTTCCTGACACCGTTTTCATAAGACTCTCTCCCCTGAGCTTTGTAAGCTCTACGTAGGTGGGTCATTGCTGGTTTCTCTTTATCACGGTGAGCACTCAGACTGAGGGTACATATCTAAGACACACGAGTTTCCTTCAGCGTTCACATTCTTCTGAGGTTTCTGCTCCTCTCCTTTCTTTCAGATTGTTTTCTCTTTTTTCCTTCACTACCAAACTTTTTAGAAAAATAAATGGCTACGATTACCACCTCCAGTTCCCAACACCTACTTCTGAATTCTTGGAAATCAGTTTCTTCTCATCCCACCATATCAAAGTTATTTCATTAGATTGGAATGTGTGGTCAAATGCAAAGGTGGAATAAATATGAATTTCTGTATGAGAGATCAAGGATTGCCTATTGACTCTTCTTATATTAAGTATGGGCTTTTGAGTAACTTGTTAATTCTATATGAGCTTCAGCTCTTTTGTTTATAAAAATGCATATAGTAATAACTCCTTGCTCTGAGGACTGTTATAACATATATAGGCTTCTGGTCAAGATGGAGTAACAGGACTGACAGACCCTCTTGCATGAAACAACTAAAACAGTTGGATAAAATATATATGATCCAATAATTTTAGCACAAAGGAGTGATCCCTAAGATAGGGAAATAAACTGGATGATGCGGTGATTGCCTCCACATACTGCCAGAAGACAGCTTCCAGGCCACAGCACAGCAAGAGGAAGCCCAAATAGGACCCGGCAGACGCTCTCAGGTGAAGTACAAAGTTGAGAATTCAGAAGCCAAGTTGGCTAGTCCTTGAGGAATAAGTACAAAGCAGAGACTGCTGGGTGGAGAGGGTAGGGCCACATGAAAGAAGAAACTGCTACAAAGAGAGAGAGCTCTGGAGATTTCCAGAAGGTTTCCTTTGAGTCCTCAGCTGAGGACTAACAGTGCATGTAAAACAAAATCTTATTCTGGGAAAGAGCTGCCAGAAAGGACAAGGCGACAGGGTCCTGAGACCCACAAAGGACTGAGAATAGTTAGGGTTCCTGTGAGATAGAGTGGAAAACCTCATAATGCATAGGCCATTGGAGAGACTACTCAGAAGGCTTTTTTAAATTTCAACAATATAGCAAAATCAGCCTTAGACTTAAAAGCGCTGTGATCCCACATCACAACGCTTAAAAGCAAGCCTGAATTGGATTAAAGTGCTCCAAACTAAGTTAATTGTAACCCAGCTGAAAGCTCACAATTTAAAGAATACAGTATTACCCAGCATTCAAAAAGATAAAATCCTAATTTCTGGCATCCAATCAAAAATAACCAGGCATTAAAAGAAGCAGGAAAATATGACCCATAATGAAGGAGAAAATCAACCAATAGAAACAAATGGAGATATTATGCAGATGATAGAATTAAACTGGGACATCAAATAGCTTTTATAAATATATGTCATGTACTCAAGAAGGTACAATGAAGCATGGGAATGTTAAAGCATGGACAATGTGTTAAAAGTTCTCAGTTGATTGGAAGGGGAGGTGAATCATGAGAGACTATGGACTCTGAAAAACAATCTAAGGGATTTGAAGTGGCGGGGGTAGGGTGGGAGGTTGGGGTACCAGGTGGTGTGTATTATAGAGGGCACAGATTGCATGGAGCACTGGGTGTGGTGAAAAAATAATGAATACTGTTATGCTGAAAATAAATAAATTTAATTAAAAAAAAAGTTCTCAGTTGAACTTCTAGTGATAAAATAGCATAAATGAAATCTTCCAGGTTAGTTGCCTATAATTCTCATTCATCTCAACTTCAATAGTTTAGAACATACTAGGCTTTCTATAAAATTGCTCAATCCCGGGGCGCCTGGGTGGCTCAGTTGGTTGAAGCCTTCGGCTGAGGTCACGATCTCAGAGTCCTGGGATCGAGCCCCGCGTTGGGCTCTCTGCTCAGCTGGGAGCCTGCTTCCTCCTCTCTCTGCCTGCTTCTCTGCCTATGTGTGCTCTCTCTGTCAAATAAATAAATAAAATCTAAAAAAAAAAAAAAAATTGCTCGCTCCCTCAACTTCGAAACCGCTCAAGTTCTTCGGGCACAAGAAGTGAGAGCAAGCAAGTTTAATTGGCTCCTTGTTGAAAATGGAAGTCAGGTCAGCATCTAAGTTATCTAGGATAGTATTTCTAGTATTTAGCATAGTGTCCGGCACACTATAAGCATGCAGTAAAAGAAGGGAGGAAGGGAAAAAGTGCAGGTGCAAATAGGGAGAAAAGGGTAAGGAACAGAGGGGAACAGGGAGGAAAGGTAGAGGAAAGAAGAGAGAGGGAAGAGACTGCTGACTTAGCCAGAGAACTGACAACCTCTTTTCAATGGCTTAAAAAGCTCCAGAGGATTAACTCTTCTCATAGACACCTAATGTAAATGTATAGGTTCATTTGCAAGACCGGATCAAACAAACATGCTTAATTATATCATATTCCTTAAGTGAAGACAAATTGAAAGTAATCATTATGCAGCAATTTAAATTCATTGATTTAAATACCAAAGTGATATATAATTTAAGTGTGGAGCACTCTAAAATCCTACAAAGCATATTCTGAAGGAGCTGTAAATAAGAACTTATAAAGAAAAGTAAAATCTTCAGTGATGGATTGGGCACTTCAATCAACTGAATCACTCCGGAACTAAGATTCAGCACATGAGAGCAGCACACCTTATTACGCTATGTATAAACATTGTGCCTCACAGATCTGGACCGTCTAGAGACTGCAGAGGCTGCTTTGCATTGAAATGAGAAGCTATCCATATATTTGTAATAACTGAAGAGAAATCCTGCTAGAAAATAGAAGGAAGGCTTGAAGTGATTTCTTTAGGCTTGAAAACTCTTCTGGCCAGAATCGAAATAGCATTTGGTTCAATTCTCCCTTCTGTGGAGGCAGAGGCAAATGACTGTCAATCAGACTGAGTGTTTGCTCCAGAAAAACAGGAGTCACCTCAAGCTCAGACAGGGCAACAGTGCTTCCTCAGAGGAGCTTCACTGAGAACTAAGCAGTGAGCAAATCACAAAACTCAACTCTCCAAGCTTCTGTGGGCTCTGCTCTGACTCCTCAGAACCTTACTTCCATAATGCCTTTCTGGACTCTCCATGGTTACCAGTTCTCAGATCTCCTAATGACTGGCCGACCTTGCTGCTAACACAGATAAACCCAGGCTTGCACATCACGTTCACCTTAATTTTCCTAGAATGAACAATAAGTCAAACTTTTCTCCATTTTGTAGAATAGAGTTGTTTATAAAATTTGTACAGATACTGGAAATTTAACAATCATATATTACCAAAGCACAACTCTGTCTTTGAAACCTGCACTGCTTTCCTTACAATGAGTGGATCCTAAACATGTTTTCACTACTTACAAAATAGTTCTGGTGCATTTTTCTTCTCCCCAACTTAACCATCATACATTGTGGTGGTCTGTTAAATCTCTGCAAATATGAATTGTTTTCCATTTTTGTGTCTTTAACACTTGTGTTAGCAGGCTGATAGTTGGAAAACTGAAAATCATATAAGGTTTGGGTGTAGAGCTTACACCATAATTTAACAGCTTAATCTCTCAAGGTTGTGACAGTCTACCCAAACCCCTCCGGTGATTCTGGGTACCCAAACCCATTATAAAGCAAATAATAATAGGTTATTTCATACTTCAGGAATGTTTGATAGCTTTTATG
Organism: Mustela erminea; assembly: GCF_009829155.1. Lineage (NCBI taxonomy): Eukaryota > Metazoa > Chordata > Mammalia > Carnivora > Mustelidae > Mustela > Mustela erminea. Next base: position 114,092,098 of record NC_045620.1, read on the forward strand.
GAAGATGTTTTCAAACAAAACAGAATTAGAGAAAATAGTATATTAAACATTCCTGTACATACCATACAATTATCAATATTTTGCTGATAATGTTCCATCTATGTTTTTGGCATTTCTCTATCATCTGGTCCTTCCATTCCCTCCCTCCTTCTCTGTCTCCCTCCATTCCTTCCTTTCTGTCTTCCCTCCTCGCTTGCTTTCTTGGATGAAATATTTTAAAGTAAATCCAGTAATCTTATTATACGTATATTACTTCAGGATATCTTTTAAAAAATAAGGACCTTAAAAACCGTAACTGGTTGTAATATAATCAATCATAATTTCTTTTCTTAGTATCTAATACCCAGATTTGATCAAATTCCCATAACCGCCTCAAAAAAGTCTTCCTTTTTGCATAGCTCAAAAAAAAAATCAGAACATGCTGTTATAAATATATTACATTTGGTTCCTCTAATCTCCTAAATTAAAAAAAAAAAAGAACTTCCTACCACAAGTTTCTTTTAAATGTCATCTATACATGAATGAAACAGACACTTGGCCCACAGATTTTTCTACTTTCTGACGTTTGTATCATCATATTGTTTTTTAAACATACACACTTATTCTCCCGATTTCTTCCTACCAGATACTTAGATCAAGATGCTTGCTAATATTCAGGTTAAATTATTTTTGGAGAAATACAATATAGATGTAGCTTTGTTCTTCCTATTGCATCATACCAGCAAGTGCATGATGTCTGGTTATTTCAGTTTTACTGATGTGAACTTCAGTCAGTGAACTTAGCTGTTTTCAGTCTAATCCAATCATTAGAAGTTCCTCATTAACTATTGCCCTAATAACATCAATATCCACCAGTAATCATTGCCTAAATATATTATTTTATTAGAAACTACAAAATGGTGATTTTCTAATTTCATGTTCCTTCGTCTGTGCTCTGTGGGTATCTCATCATATCTTGAGAGCAGTGGCACAGATGGCCTTTGCTCCAAAGTATCTTTTGAAGGACATATGTATAAGGAAGAGGTTCAGAAGATAGAGATGGTAACTCCCTCTGGAGCATAGGGCAGGTCTGTCCAGTATAATACAGGTAATAATGAGTTCCTCTGGAACAAAAGTCAAATAAACTTGTTGCAGTCCATCGTAAAAGATCACTGATTTAAAAATCCTAAAGCTGAGGGCTCCTGTCCTTTAACATAATCCACTGTGTGTGCGACATCACCTAATCCTCATCAAACTGCTCTGTGGAAATTGGAGTTTAGGGAACCAGTGCAAAAAACAGGCTACTACTGTTGATTAAAGAGTAATCAATCTTGATTATAAAGAGTAATAAACAAACCTTCCTTTTGCCGTTATCCAAGACTTTCATGTCTTCTGCCAGCATCCACAAGACTATGCCAGGCTTCCTTCTCAGCCTGCAAGTAGGGTAAAATCTCAGACCCTTTTGTTCTTGACATTTATTAACTGGAACTCTTCTAGAAGGAAAACTTTCATCACAATTTTTCACCTATGTGGTTACTCTGAGAGGGAGTCCATAGAGAAAGGAGGATCAATGTTTATTTTTCTATATCTGTGCTAGCTGTCAGAATGAGCCATGGTGTAACAACCCAAAACTACAGGTTTTTCTATATTTTAATTTTAATTTTTGAGTATCATTATGAACTCACAAATTTTTATAAATCGAGTTGCAATCATGGAGCACCATGGTTTTAGTGAAAATTGCCCCATGTTTGGCCAGTGAGGCCATTGCCTTTGGTTCTGGTATCCATTTCACGTAATCCCATTAGTTTTGATAGATTCTTTGCTTTCCAGTTCAAATTTAATGGGCTCCTTTTACCCCTTCTCTATCATAGACCTGAAATAGCTATTTCTCCAAGGAACCTTATTTGTTTTTGTGGGAAATTCTATGTGGATATTATAATAGTACATGTATAATTCTATGTGGATATTACAATTAAACATATTCTTATGAATTTTCATAGCTTGTAGGCAGCAAAATAGAATATATGTACATTTTTAGAAAAACATTAGGAGTTCATACTGCTATTTCCTGATCAAAATGAGTACCTCTGAGATTTTTATCTAACTTGGATGATTTTACATTTGTATTTATTTTCTCTAATGCTGAAAACAGTGTTTCCCAATGGCCTTAATTATTGCTTTGCTATATGTATTGTACTTTGATAGATGATTAATTTTTTCTATTTATTTATTTCTACTTTTTAAATTTTACATGCAGTGAAAGTCACTATTTTGGGTGCAGATAAATTTGTACATGTGAATAGATTCTTTTAACCATCAACTCAGGGAGCATACAGAATGAATCTAATATTCCAAAGAATTCCCTTGTCTAAATTTAAACCTATTCCTTACCCTTAAACCCTCCCTTGGGATATTTCAGGGATTGAACTGAACTGATGATCTTACATGTAGGTTATTACCATAAATATATATCTCCACCTGTTGGGCTTGTGGGGGTACTTGGCTACCTATGTTTTGTTTAAATGTTATATAGGTATATTTTTTTAGTTTATTGATTTTTTTGTCTTTTAAAAGGAAATTAATATATTCACATAATACATCTTTACTGCTATCTTGTAATCATTTGAATACCATCTGTGTCCCACTGAAAAGACACTCACTAAAGTTAGTTACAATGTGGCTAAATTACTTGAGAATGTGCAGTTTTCTCTGAGGCTGTAGCAAACCAGTAACATTAATTTGGTGCCTAATTCTGCCAAACATCATGCCAGGGACTTAAATATAATATCTCATTTAATTTTCAGAGTTAGCCTTTGAATTTAGCAATACTATCACACTAATGTTAGCAAATAAAGTCTTGAAAAGGTTAAAGCATTAGCTCAATCACTTCGCGAAGGAATGTAGAGCCCAGAATCACAGTGACCTATTAATACTCTCCCTAGGGTGCTTCCCATGAGATTTAGTGAAAATTTAAACTATATCTCTGGTTGGAGAATAAAAATCACTGACTTCAAATTTGAAAGAAAGAAAATCAATCAACAGTTTGAAAGCATTATTTGAGATGATTATTTGAATACTAAAACTTTGATTGTGTGAATGTTAGCCTAAATTTAAAATGCCATCTAGGGGCCCCTGGGTGCAGTTGGTTAAGTGTCTCATTCTTGGCTTTGGCTCAGGCCATGAATTCAGGGTATCGAGATCAAGCCCCTGGGGTTAGGCTCCAAGCTCTGCGAGGAGTCTGCTGAAAGTTTCTCTATCTCCCTCTGTCTCTCCCCACATGCGCGTGCTCTCTCTCAAATAAATATATCTTAAAAAAAAAAAAAAAAGCCATTGCTACAGGGAAATTTCCCTAAAAAGTATCCACAAAACAAAAAAACAAAAAAACAAAAAAACAAGCCATAATATGATTACTCATGATCACCTCTAATCATTAGTAATGGAAATCACATCATTGTGGTGGGTGAGAGTTGGGTGGGAGGAACTAATTACAAAGGCCACAAAGGAACTTTTTGGGGAGATGAAGATATTCTAGAATATGATTATGGTGGCACACTCAGGAATGTAACAGGATGCATACACTACTCCCAAACCATTGAACTAGCCACTTAATATCTGAATTTTATTAAATTAAATTACCAAAATATTTGTAATCCTCTACCTAAAGACAGCATACGACTAGAATTTCTACCAATATCAAGGCCAATGGAACCGCATAGAAAATGAAAACTTAAGCCTACTGGAAAATATAGAGTATATTGTTCCCACTGAAATGATCTGAATAACCATAAATCCTCCACAATTTTTAGAACTCCTCTAATTAAGAGACAAATGAGGAAAAAATCCATAACTTGAATAGATTTGGGGATTAAAGTACAAGTTATGAGAATAGACAAATTCTTGCAAAATTGCTTTAACTTGATGTAAAACACAAAATTTTAAGCAAGCATGTAGGTACACTGCATATATTAAATATTAATTATGATAATTATGAACAATAAAATAAGCATGTAGTTAATTTGAAAATAAGCAAAACTGATGATTTAGCAGGAATATTTAATTCACTCCTAGAAGAAGTGGATAACCTGATAAACAAAAGTAAAAAAATAAAAAATTAGAAGTGCTATTTTGGGTCATACAATTTTACTGGAAATTTCACTTCAAATGTTGAAGTAGTAAATATTTTTTTGTATTCCTGAATATATAAAATATAGAAATTTTACAGATTCACATTATGATTTCAAAATAAGCAAAATAAACTACTGGGAATTCAACAAGATGAAAAGTTTTTACACAGCAAAGGAAACAGCCAACAAAACTAAAAGGCAACCTAGGGAATAGGAGAAGATATTTGTAAATGACTTTTCGGGGAGATGAAGATATATAAAGATCTATAAAGAACTTACCAAACACAACACCCAAAAAAACAAATAACCCCGTCAAGAAATGGGCAGAAGACAGGAACAGACATTTCTGCAAAAAAGACATAGAAATGGCCAACAGACACATGAAAAAATGCTCTACATCACTCAGCATCAGAGAAATACAAATCAAAGGCACAGTAAGATACCACCTCACACCAGTCAGAATGGCTAAAATTAACAAGTCAGGAAATGATGGATGCTGGTAAGGATGCAGAGAAAGGGGAGCCCTCTTACACTGTTGGTGGGAATGCAAATGGGTGCAGCCACTCTGGAAAATAGTATGGAGTTTCTCCAAGAAGTTAAAAATAGAGCTGCCCTTCAACTCAGCAATTACACTACTAGGTATTCATCCCAAAGATACAAATGTAATGGTCCCAAGGGGCACTTACACCCCAATGTTCAAAGCAGCAATATTCACAATAGCCAAAGTATGGTAAGAACCAAGATGTTCATCGACAGATGAATGGATAAAGATGTGATACACAGGGCGACTGGGTGGCTCAGTGGGTTAAGCCACTGCCTTCGGCTCAGGTCATGATCTCAGGGTCCTGGGATCGAGGCTCGCATCGGGCTCTCTGCTCAGCAGGGAGCCTTCTTCCCTCTCTCTCTCTCTGCCTGCCTCTCTGTCTACTTGTAATCTCTCTCTGTCAAATAAATAAATAAAATCTTTAAAAAAAAAAAGATGTGATATACACACACACACACACATATATACACAATGGAATATTACTCAGCCATCGGAAAAGATGAAATCTTACCATTTACATCGATGTAGATGGAACTGGAGGGTATTATGTGATGTGATGAGCACTGGGTATTATATGGAACTGATGAGTTACTGAACTGTACATCTGAATCTAATGATGTATTAAATGTTGGTTAATTAAATTTAAATAAAAAATAAAATAAAATAAAAACACAAATTAAGAATTCCTATTTCAGGGGCACCTGGGTGGCTCAGTGGGTTAAAGGCTCTGCCTTCAGCTCAGGTCATGATCCCAGGGTCTTGGGATCGAGCCCCACATCGGGCTCTCTGCTCCAAGCCTGCTTCCTCCTCTCTCTCTGCCTGCCTCTCTGCCTACTTGTGATCTCTGTCTGTCAGATAAATTAATTAAAAATCTTAAAAAAAAAAAAAGAAAAAAAAGAATTCCTATTTCAATGTAGATATAAAATATTAAAGTCAATAATATCAAATGAAAATATAATCAGTTACATAGTTTTTCTGAAAGAAATGCAATACATTAATATTAGAAAATCTGTGAATATGATATAGCATTCCAATAACCAAAGCCTATAATTCTAATTCAAAGATTTTATATTAAGTAAAAGAAATAGAAAGTCTGGTTAATATTTGATAAATATTATTTTCATTCTTTTTATTTAAAAAAAGAAGCTTCAAAGTATTGAAGACTAAATCTGAAACAAATGATAGGTTGGCTAATGAATTTAAATAAAAAGATATTCAAGGAAAAAATAAAAAGAGAAGATTCAGTTCCGATAATTGTAGGGTAGCTTGTATAAGATGAATCCTGCTATGAAGATCATTATGAACTCTAGACAAAATATACAAAGGTAAACACGCACACACACACAACTATTTGAAGGTTGAAGAATGAAAAAAAGCAAGTACAACCTAGAGGGATTTTGTCCTTTGAACGAAGACAATCAATGGAAGAAATATTTACTTGTATAGCTTTTCCCCAAGGAAGCTTTCCTGTTCACATGATGAAGCATATCACTCAAGCAGAAAACATCAGTCTGTCCTCTTCGGATAGCAGAGGACAAAATTCCAGGTTACCCAAGAAGCTAGAAAGTAAGGAGGGAAATCTCACCAAGGAGGGAGCCACAATAGGGAGGACTTACAAAACTACTTATAAATTCCCTGCCAATTTTTGGAAGTCCATGAATTGTGCATGTGAAGGGAAGGTTCCAAGAAATCTGATGTAACACACCAGCTGGAAAGCTAAAAAAGCTGAGCAGAAGTTTTAACTGTCACCAATCTCAGAAAAGACAGATATTGCAATTTGAATGCTGCCAAGTTAGAGTGCCTTGGTAAGCATCTCAGGCTTTGCATTGAAACATCAGAAGGGCCATGCTACAGGGGTAAAGAGTACGTCACATAATTAAATAGACCAGCCCTAACAAGGTATAAAAATCAAGCCTCCAAGAGTTCAAGGTGATAAGCCAGCATATGAACTGCTGAATCAGAACAAAAATAAAAATGGTTAAAGAAACATGATACTGGGTCTCTATAACATGTCATCTATCATGCCCAAGATGAAGTAAATTTAGAACATGTACAAAACAACAAACAAAAGTGTGACAGGAACAAAAGTATCTATAAAACAGACACAGAGATGACTCAGATTTTGAAATGAGCAGATAAAGCAGCTATTATAAATATATTCAAAGACAAAATAAAAATGACCATAATGAGTTAATTGAGGAAGACTATCAGTAGAGAAATGGAAACAACACAAAGAATCCCAATAGAAATTCTAGTGTTAAGTGTGCAAGGTAAAAATTTTAAATTCTAAAGATGAGCATAAACAAGAGATTGGAGACAGCACAAGTATTGCTCAGCGGAATTATCCAAGGGTGAATGATAGACAGAATATAATGCAAAAGACAGAGAGAAATGAGTTTGGGATAAAAATTTCAGTTACCCGTATTCTAACATACATGTGATTTGTGGTTCAAGGAGAAAATAAAGAAATCGGAGCGGAAGAAATAATCAAGGAAATAGTTGAAACCTTCATACATTGGGTAAAAAACTATATACAGATACAGAAAGCTCTGCAAACCCAAGCAGGATAAGCACAAAGAAAACCACAAATATGCACCTTATATTCAAACTGCTGAAAACAGAAGATGAAAGGTAAATTGTAAACACAGCTGGAAAAAACAATAGTTTATTATACAAAAGGCAAGAAAAGAGTGAATGATGCCTGGTTCATTGAAACAATGGACTCTTGGACAATGGAAGGCCTTACTGAAAATGATGAAAGAAAAAATACCCTATCCATAATTCTCTAAAGAAATTTAAAATACAAACATGGTCAGATAACATCTAACATCTAACATATAGACAACAGACCAGTTTAAAAAAAAAGTGCTTTAGAAAGAAGATATTCATATTGAAAGGAAATGGTACTAGAGAAAACTCAGAAGAGAATCAGAAATTACAAATATGTGAATAAATACAAAAATTATATTTTATTTTCTTAATTTCTTTAAAAAGCAGATTTTTAATGCAGATTATAACATTACATTGTAAGATTTATACAACAACAATAGCAAGAAGAATGCAGAAAAAATAAATGCACCATTGTAAGTTTCTCCCTTTGTGCATGAAACAGCAAATTCTAGGAAGACCATGAGAAGTTAGCAATGTGTATTATCAATCCTGCATGAATTATTATTATAAAACAAAAAAGTGCACATAAAAGTCAGAGAGATTCAAAGTAAATTAATACAAAAAATATGAAAGAAGGACGAAACAGCAAAAGAAACAATAAGAACAGAGATCAGTGAAAGAAAACAACCTTTCAGCAGGAAGCACCATATTCCGGTAATCCATCACAATGACCAACACAAAGTGGAAAGAGGAGAGGTGTCTCCTGTAAGTACCCTAGGCCTTTTAGAACACAGAGTGTTGTTCCCTTGGCCACATATATGTGAATCTACAAGAAAGGTAATTTTTTAAAAAAAATATTTTATTTATTAGAGAGAGAGCATGAGCAGGGTGAAGGGGAGATGGAGAAGCAGGCTTCCAACTGAGCAAGGAGCCCCATGCAGGACTCAATCCCAGAACTCTGGGATCAAAGGCAGATGCTTAACTGACTGAGCCACCCAGGTACCCAAGAAAGGTGATATTATGGACTTCAAGGGAATGGGCACTGTTCAAAAAGCAGTGCCCCACAAATGTTACCATAGCAATACTGGAAGAATCTACAGTGTGGCTCAGCATGCTGCTGGCATTGTTGTAAACCAGCCAAGTTTAGGAGAAGATTCTTGCCAAAAGAAATAATGTATGTATTGAGCATATTAAGCAGTGTAAGGGCTGAGGTAATTTTCCATCACACCCTTCAGGAAGCTATCAGAAAAAGACGGAAAAAGAGAAAGGTACTTGGGCTCCTGAAGCATCGGCTTGCCCTACCCAGAGAAGCACACTTTGTGAGAACCAGTGGAAAGGAGACTGAGGTGCTGGAACCCATTCTCTAGGAAGTCATGACATGATAAGTGTAAAGTAATAATAATAATAATAATGATAATAATAATAATAAAAGAGCTCAAGACTGTAGAAAGAAGGAAAGAAAGAAAGAGAAAGAAAGAAAGGAAGGAAGGCAGGCAGGCAGGAAGGAAGGGAGGGAGGGAGGGAGGAAGAAAAGGAAAAGTAAAGAGAAAAGAAAAGTACAGAAAAGAAAAGAAAAAAGAAAAGACAAAATGAATGACACAACAATTAGACCAAGTCAATTTTTTGGGAAAAAGATTAATAAAATTGATATAAAAACACAATAATAAAAAATAAAAGTGATAGGGAAATATTTCAAGTTACCAATTTTGGAATTGGAAAGAGGGTTATCACTACAAATCATTAATATCAGAACAAAATAATGAATAGGAACTATCATGAACTTTATGCTGGAAATTTTATGACTTTGACAACAGGTTCTGAAGGAGGGGCAATATTGCCCCCTGGGGACAACTGATAATGTTTGTAAACGTATTTAGTTGTCACCCGGGGAAAGTGTTAATGGTATTAGTGGAATTTGGCAGATAGAGGTCAGGGATGCCACTGAACGGCCCATATGTACAGGACAGTCCTCCACAACAAATAATTATCCAGGCCAAAATGTTAATAGTGCTGAGGTTAAGGAAACCCTGCCACAGATGAAGTAGATAAAATCCCGTAGAGAACACAGTTGATCAAATCTGATTCAGTAATAAATAGAAAAACCTGAATATTTGAAAGTCTAATAATGAAGTGTAATTCATAATCAAAGCCCTTCCTACTCAGAAAAAGGTACAGGTCTGGGGGGCTTTACCGTTAATTTCTATAAAACATGTAAGGAAGAAATAATGTCAATCTTATACTAAATTTCTGAAAATTAGGGCAGGAAGAAACACAGGTTAATGGTTTATTGAAGCCAACATAACCCTAATATTGAACCTGAAAAAGTCATTGCAAGAAAGGAAAATTAAAGACCAATGTCCCTCATGAACACAAAAGCAAACATCCCAAAACAATATCCAACAGTACAGAAGAAAATACACTATAGTGTGACTATATGAGTTTTTTCCTGTGGGGCAAAGTTGGTTTAACATTAGAAAATCAGTCAATGAAAAAAAAAATCAATTAATGAAATGTATCATTACTAGTAGAATAAAGGTGAAAAAAAATACAGGGTCATGTACATTTGTACTGAAAGAGGATTTGACAAAATCCAACACCTATTTATGACAAAATGTGGCTTGCAAATAATGTGTGGATTTTATGTATACATATATTTAATTTACAAATCTATTTAAATTTATTATTAGCAATATATATTTATGGCTAGGTTAATAGGAGGTAAAGTCCTATATATAGTCCTATATGATAAGTAGTGGAAGAACATCACTTTTTTTTTTTTTAAAGATTTTATTTATTTTTATTGGACAGAGAGAGAGAGAGAGAGAGACCACAAGTAGGCAGAGAGGCAGGCAGGCGGGGGGAAGCAGGTTCCCCGCTGAGCAGAGAGACCAATGCGGGGCTCGATCCCAGGACCCTGAGATCATGACCTGGGTTGAAGGCAGAGGCTTAACCCACTGAGCCACCCAGGAACCCCTCACTTTTTTTTTTTTTTTTTAACAATAAGTCGAAATGCCTTGATAAACAACAAAGGCCATAATTTCTTGAAGACATCAGAAACAAAGAAGGCTAGATGAACTAAAAATTCTGTGGGAGAAAGAACTGTCCTTCACTGCATTGATAATTGATATCCCTTGTTTCCTTGAGGTCTTTGCTTCGTCTGACATGGGCTGAGATTTGGGGTTGGCCTTTGCGGCAGATATCTACTAAGGAAACTCCATCACCTTGTGGTGACAAGACTGTTCTGAAACTTGACTACAGTGACAGAGAAACCTACACTCTGGATTGAACTAAGCACACAGGCACCATAGGTTACACAACTGATGATGTTTTGGTTGAGATACTGGACTCTGGTTGCTCGGTTATAACCATACCTGCCTTATTCCAGTCTCATTCCCTATCTCTAACCCCTGCCCACCGTGAATCTGTCCTCTACATCTATAATTATGTCAATCATTATTTTTCCTTTGTAGTTTTCATAATACTAAAAATGTTTTCCTTTTCATCTGATACTATAAATAATCACAATTTTTTTTTAAAGAATTCTTTTTTTTTTTAAGATTTTTATTTATTTATTTGACAGAGAGAAATCACAAGTAGATGGAGAGGCAGGCAGAGAGAGAGAGAGAGGGAAGCAGGCTCTCTGCTGAGCAGAGAGCCCGATGCGGGACTCGATCCCAGGACTCTGAGATCATGACCTGAGCCGAAGGCGGCAGCTTAACCCACTGAGCCACCCAGGCGCCCAATAATCACAAATTTTAATAAAAATATCATGTGATAAACTTTTGTTCTTTCTCTTGGCCTGCATTTACATATTGGTATCCATAAATCACTCTATTTGATGTACTCGTCTTTTTTTACCCCATGTACTGTGAACTTTGTCAAACTCACCTGTAGATTTGACTACTACCAGGTTCTGAAAATTTCCATAATTATACCTTTACCTGCACACTTTCTTTTGAGGCCCAAGCTGCTTACCAAATAACCTAATGGATTTCTTCATAGATTTAAGCACAGCTCAGCAAAATTGAAGCCATCATCTACCATCTCTTCTTTGCTCTCCCCTTACACACCCCATTTTCTTTCTTTTTTTTTTTAATTTTTTAAAGTGGCATCTTTTTATTTTATTTTGTTTTTTTAATTTCTTTTCAGTGTAACAGTATTCATTGTTTTTGCACCACACCCAGTGCTCCATGCAATACGTGCCCTCCTTAATACCCACCACCTGGATCCCCCAACCTCCCACCCCCCGCCCCTTCAAAACCCTCAGATTGTTTTTCAGAGTCCATAGTCTCTCATGGCTCATCTCCCCTTCCAATTTCCCTCAACTCCCTTCTCCTCTCCAACTCCCCATGTCTTCCATGTTATTTGTTATGCTCCACAAATAAGTGAAACCATATGATAATTGACTTTCTCTGCTTGACTTATTTCACTCAGCATAATCTCTTCCAGTCCCATCCATGTTGCTACAAACGTTGGGTGTTCATCCTTTCTGATGGAGGCATAATACTCCATAGTGTATATGGACTACATCTTCCTTATCCATTCGTCCATTGAAGGGTATCTTGGTTCTTTCCAGTTTGGTGACCATGGCCATTGCTGCTCTAAACATTGGCCCTTCTTTTTACTACATCTGTATCTTTGGGGTAAATACCCAGTAGTGCAATTGCAGGGTCATAGGGAAGCTCTATTTTTAATTTCTTGAGGAATCTCCACACTGTTCTCCAAAGAGGCTGCACCAGCTTGCATTCCCACCAACAGAGTAAGAGGGTTCCCCTTTCTCCACATCCTCTCCAACATAATTTGTTTCCTGTCTTGCTAGTTTGGGCCATTCTAACTGGTATAAGTAGGTATCTCAATGTGGTTTTAATTTGAATCTCCCTAGTGGCTAGTGATGAACATTTTTTCATGTGTCTGATAGCCATTTGTATGTCTTCATTGGAGAAGTGTCTGTTCATATCTTCTGCCCATTTTTTGATATGAGTATCTGTTTTGTGTGTGTTGAGTTTGAGAAGTTCTTTATAGATCCTGGATATCAACCTTTTGTCTCTACTGTCATTTGCAAATATCTTCTCCCATTCTATGGGTTGCCTCTTTGTTTTGTTGGCTGTTTCCTTTGCTGTGCAGAAGCTTTTGATCTTGATGAAGCCCCAAAAGTTCATTTTCACTTTTGTTTCCTTTGCCTTCAGAGACATATCTTGAAAAAGGTTTCTGTGGCTGATATCAAAGAGGTTACTGCCTATGTTCTCCTCTAGGATTCTGATGGATTCCTGTCTCAAGCTGAGGTCGTTTATCCATTTCAAGTTTATCTTTGTGTACGGTGTAAGAGAATGGTTGAGTTTCATTCTTCTACATATAGCTGTCCAATTTTCCCAGCACCATTTATTGAAGAGACTGTCTTTTTTCCACTATATACTTTTTCTTGCTTTGTCAAAGATTATTTGACCATAGAGTTGAAGGTCCATATCTGGGCCCTTTACTCTGTTTCACTGGTCTATGTATCTGTTTTTATTCCAGTAGCATGCTGTCTTGGTGATCATAGCTATGTAGTAAAGCTTGAAATAAGGTAATGTGATGCCGCTAGTTTTATTTTTGTTTTTCAACATTTCTTTAGCAATTCGGGGTCTCTTCTGATTCCATACAAATTTTAGGATTATTTGCTCCACCCCATTTTCAACAGATTTATAGAGTCTAATGACTTCATAGCAAGGTAATGCCTCCAACTACAATTACAGGTCCAGGTTTCCTTCAGTTTTAACTATGTCACCAATTGGAGAGTGGCTCTAGGTCTTGTGTCTTCTTTTTCCCATTATCTTTAATCTCTTTCCCCACATTGTGGAAAAAGCTCTACCTCTTCTGTGGCAAGTCCTTTATTTTACTACTAATTCTACACTTAGGTTTCTCATTTATGAAATATCTCTATTAAGAATTCTTATGAAATGGAAACAAAATTCATGCATTTTCTGAAATGGTCTCTAGAAATACATTTCTTTTCTCTGATATGTATGGTTTTGTCTGGGATAACTATACCTTCCATTTCCTTTAAGACATGTATCTCAAAGGCTCTGGACGATTTGTTTTTGTCAAGAGCCTTCAATCCTATGCTGATTTTACCTCACTTTTTCCTACCTTTTGAAAATTTTACAGAGATAGGGCTAAGGGTAGCTCACAAAACTGCTTTGTTTCAGCCTTGATGATGGAGATTCAAGAGAAATCTGTGAAAAAAGGATTGTTGAATTCCAAATGACAGAGCACTGCCAGACCACCTGAGTACAGAGAAGAGGGGTTTGGGGAGGGAGACTTTCCAATACCATTCCTTGCTATGAGCATTGATAAATCAAGAACATTAAATATAAAATGTGAGAAAGTGAATCATTTTAGTAGGCTGAAATATTTTGAGAAAGCTGAGAAACTGAAAATTGAGAATTCCTATGGGTTGGATATGCCTTGAGGAATACTGGGCTCCATAATTATGTTATTAAATATTCTTTTAATGAGAAGTCAAACCGTGTCTTTTATGTAGACAAGAAAGAAGTCAAGATAAGTAGTGGAAATAAGTAATTTTATTAATTTATGTATATAATATTTAAAAACAATGTAAAAGTAATTTTAAAGAGAAAAATTGAGTTGTTTTTAAAATTATCTGTGCATGGTAATTACACTGGCTGGGAACATTTTCTAAAAATTAAGAAAAATATTAAATTCCACCCTTATAAATGGAAGACATAAAAAGCTTATTCATAATTTGAACAAATGAAAGGAAATAAAAAACACCAAAAGTGCATTTGAAAAAAAGAACTCAATAGAAATGAGCATGTCTGCCATACTAAAATAATTACTCCTAATTTTCGAAATAATTTACTTTGCTATCTTTAAAATCACTGTTATACCCATTATATTCCTTTACATTGAAAACAATTAAGAGAGCAAGTATTGTCAGTGTTTTTCTTTATCTCAGATAGTCAAATTGTTTTTAAATCCCTATAATTATTTCTTTATGAGATCTGTTAGAAAAGATGCTAAAACTGTAAGACTATAGTCTGTCTGCTTTATTGGAAAGAAGCAGGTTTGAGTATATTCAAGTTCAATCTTATGGTACTATTGCTAAAATTTACAATTGCTTTCATTTTGGATTTTTTAAACATTTCTTATTCATGTTACATTTATTTGTTAATCATCTTTTTCCTAATTTAATATAATTATTCTTTAAGCAACATAGAAATAACCATGTATAAGGGAAGCACATAACGATAAGAAAAATAAATATACTTTTTGATCAACTTTATGCATGTTCTTTGGTTACATGTAGAGAGTGTTTGCATGAAATATGAAATAGCAAAGTGATTGAAAGCTCTTTGCTTCTGGCAGAGAGACCAGGATTTCAATTCTGCCTCTGTCACTTGAGGACTGTGTGGTATTTTTTTGTTTTTGTTTTTGTTTTGTTTTTAATATTTTATTTATGTATTTTGAGAGAGAGAGCGAGCAAGCAGGGGGGAGGGCCAGAGGAAGAGGGAGAAGCGGACTCCCCGCTGGGCAGGGAGCCCGATGGAGGACTTGATTCCAGGACCCTGGGATCATGACCTGAGCTGAAGGCAGATGCTTCATTGACTGAGCCACCCAGGCACCTGATAACTGTGTGGTCTCAGTAAGTTTCATTTACTGAGCAAATGTTTATTCATTTGTAAATTGTGGACAATATTAATATTTACCTTTCTTATTGTCATGGAATTTTAATCCATGTTTTTTTTTAATGCTATGTTAGACACCATACAGTATTTCATTAGTTTTTGATGTAGTGTTCCATGATTCATTGTTTGCATATAACACCCAGTGCTCATTGCAATATGTGCTCTCCTTAATACCCATCACCAGGCCAACCCATCCCCTCTCCTCTGAAACCCTCAGTCTGTCTCCTGGAGTCCACAGTCTCTCATGGTTCAACTCCGCTTCCAATTTCCCCCTTTATTTTTCCCTTCCTTCTCCTAATGTTCTCCATGCTATTGCTTATGTTACCATATGATAAGTGCCTTTCTCTGCTTGACTTATTTCACTTAGCATAACCCCCTCCAGTTCCATCCCTATTGATGCAAATGGTGGGTATTCATTCTTTCTGATGGCTGAGAAGACATACAAATGGTTAACAGACACATGAAAAAATGTTCAATATCATTAGCCTTCAGAGAAATTCAAATCAAAACCACACTGAGATACCACCTTATACCAGTTGGAATGGCAAAAATTAACAAGGTAGGAAACAGCAAATGTTGGAGCGGATGTGGAGAAAGAGGAACACTCTTACACTGTTGGTGGGAATAGAAGTTGGTAAAGTCACTTAGGAAAACAGCATGGAGGTTCCTCAAAAAGTTAAAAATAGAGCTACCCTATGACCCAGTAATTGCTCTACTGGGTATTTTCCCCAAAAATACAGATGTAGTGAAAGGAAGGGGCACATGCACCTCGATGTTCATAGCAGTAATGTCCACAATATCCAAACTGTAGGAGGAGCCAGGATGCCCTTTAATGGAAGAATGGATAAAGAAGATGTAGAATTTTAACCTATCTTTAGACAAGTAACATCAACATACATACACACTGAGAGTATGATTTACTATGATAAAACATTGCTGAGAGGAGAAAAATAAGAGTATCTGATTTGAATTGGCTGATCAGGGAATTCTCTCTGAGGAAGTGGCATTTATATGTGCTATCCTATGATTGCTGTTACTAATGAAAATTAGATCTGCTTAAGGAAGTCATAGTATATCTCTCTCAAAGACTTGAAAACGAACAAACAGTAGTAAGGAATTTTGGACATCTTTTTGAAATTAAAAAAGCTCAATATTAGCTGTTTATAGCAAAATATGAATTCCTTTATGATTTCTCTGTCGTGGGTCATGAGTAAGCTCAAAATTCCTAAATCCAGTTTCATTTTTTACTGTTCTCATGACCCAACGAGAGTATTTGCTCTTGTTCTTAAACATACCTTAAGAAAAAAAATTAGCATAAACTGGGGATATCTAGCGCAGCAACTACTAGGTTGATAGTAAGAATTTGTATATAATTTCAAATTAGAGTCAGTTACAGAAATTAGAGGTATTTAATTTAGAAAAGAGAAAATTTGAGGCAAACTCCGTAATTGCTAGAAAGATTTGAAGGGCTGGCATATCAGAAAGCAGGTACATATAGTCCCTGTAGCTCATATTCAAAAACAGGAATGAAAATTTTAAATTATAAAGCAGAGAAATTTTGTTTATTATTAGGAAAACATCACTAATAGTTAAGCAGTTTGGAAACTGAATGGACTGTCTTGAATCAACAGCAAATGCCCTGCCATTAGAGATTTTAGACCAAAAGAGAAACATATCACAGTAAAAACCATTTAGTTTAAAAGAACATAGGAGAAACACATACTTTGTGGAGGAACTACAAATGACTTTTAAAATAACTCTCAACTGCGTGGTCTGTGCCATCAATGATACTATGCTATCTTTATTTTTCATATCCATTCTATCAGTAAGTCTTCTTCTTTTATTTTTTTAGATTTTATTTATTTATTTGACAGACAGAGATCACAAGTAGGCAGAGAGGCAGGCAGGGGGCGGGGGGGAGGAGCAGGCTCCCTGCTGAGCAGAGAGCCCGATGTGAGGCTCGATCCCAGGACCCCGAGATCATGACCTGAGCCGAAGGCAGAGGCTTAACCTAGGCACCCCTATCAGTAAGTCTTCTTAACTCTATCTACTCAGTACTCAACATTTTCCCTTTCTTTTGTCAAAGTATAATTATGAAAAAGTGTTCAAAACATGACAAATAAATACAGAATGAATATGTGCCTAAAATTTGCTTAACTTACTAATGAGGAAACCAGCTGAATGGTAAAGTTGGTTCAAAGAATTAGAAAAAGCAGATTTTAAATATGCCGCCAGAAAAGACATACTAAAATAAGTTCGCAAAATTGGAGACTAAGTGAGTAATGTCCTACATAACAATAAACTAACTCTGGGGTTGTATTTTTACTAGACAGAGATCATTTGCATCTCAAGTAGACCACATCTACACAGTATTCCCTAAGTTCACAGAGTCTCTATTCTAATCAGTGGAACTCATAGGTCAACCAAGTGTTTGCCACATAATTATGGTACATAATTAAATAGTTCTAATAGTCCTCACATGGGTCTGTTAGGTGATGTTCCAGTATAATATCAGAAGGATGTGAGGTACCTCTCCTGCATGTTTACAAGTTTTGGATGTCTTCACATTTTCAGTCACCAATATAACTTATAACATTATAACACTCTATCTCATTTATCAGGCCAAGTTTATTAGGCAATAGTCACCTTTTAATGTCCACACAAAGATCCACCATGCTTAAGACTATTTATTTTAATCTTTCTTTGAACTTACTTTCCTCTGAACATCTAGAGTATATATTCTTGATACATCAATTATATATTGTCAAATATTCATTCAGCAGTTTCATTTTCATTTGTTAATGTAATATGTAAAGAAGATGAAAATAAAATCCTTATCTTTTGCTTGAAAATTTTGATGTATGAGGGAAGACATGATAACAGAAGTAAACAAGAAATAAGTCAACAGAGTGCATCTAAACTAGTTTCTTTATGGGACCCCTGCATGGCTGAGTTCAGCTCAGGTCATGATCCTGGGGTCCTGGGATTGAGCCCCACATCGAATGACCCTAAGGGTGGGGACTCTGCTTTTCCCTCTCCCTCTGACTTTCATCCCTGCTCATGCTCTTACACCCTCTCTCACATGGTCTCCCTCTCTCTCAAATAAATAAATAGAAAATCTTTAAAAAAGATAGAATAAAAGTTTTTTTATAATTTTTTAAAAGATTTTATTTATTTATTTGACAGAGAGAGAGATCAGAAGTAGGCAGAGAGGCAGGCAGAAAGAGGAGGAATCAGATTCCCCGCTGAGCAGGGTGCCTGATGTGGGCCTCGATCCCAGGACCCTGAGATCCTGACCTGAGCCAAAGGCAGAGGCTTAACCCACTGAGCCACCCAGGCGCCCGAATAAAATAGTTTCTTAATGCAAAACAAGAACATTGTCATTTTTGTTGCTAATAATATTAAAATAAAAATATCAATAATCAATTTTGTCTGGAAGTTAGTATTCAGAAAAGCTAAAGTTATCTATGTCAATATTATTTATGATTAATCACCAAGTTTCCAACTTGACTGTTCAGAAGTCAGTTTTGAACTACATGTTCCTGACATCTAGTCATCCAGTGGGGAAGGTAATAACACCAGGGATCAACTTTTCCCCCCACCTTCCCCATTCTCCAGCCTTAATAGCTGTAACAGTCTAGCTAGAGAATAAGAAAACAGAAGACAGAGGCAAAGGACTAATTTTTCACTCTTATGAAAAGTGTTATTTAATTTGAGGAACCAAGATTTATTAGATAATAAGAAATAACACCATGTGGGTGTCATAAAGAGTGTACCCTCGGTGCAGGCACTGGAAGATTGAACTTGTGGGAAAATACCTGCCTGAGGATTCATAAAACATTCTAAATTCAAATTAAAAGAATCATACAATTTACTTAAATATAAAATACAGGGAAATGATCAACAAACAGAAAAGAATGCTGATCTAATTGATCATAATCTCCAATTTTTAGAAGTTTTTTTAATATACAGATATTTGCATGAACTAACTTGCAAATGCACTGTTTTTCTATTTTTAAAAACATAATGAAAACATTTATTATAGCATTCAGCAAAAACACCAGAGGTAAATCAGATTCCACAAATGGTTGTTTAGCAATCCAAGGTTCTCAAAGGAGAAAAACATCTCTGTTCTGCTGCCTTCCCATGTTAAGATTCATTTTCAGTCTGGTCCTTCTCAAGATTGAATTGAGATTGGTTGAATTTCCAGTCTTCAAATCCAGATTAAGGATGACAATCAAAAGAATAAGGGGGTATTTCCCTTTCTTTGCATTTTGTAAACTCATCCCTGGAAACCGAAATAGTTTCCTAGCCATATCTGATGGCACAGTTCTAGACCACATATATATTTATTTTTTAAAAATATATTTAATAGAAGTATGAAATGAATGCCTTTTTGTGTTTAAAGAGCACTGCTATATATTACATTGCTTTATGAGCTTACATACATATATATACCAAGATAATCACCATCCAGATAAAGAACCCCCAAATACCAAGCAAATAAAATTTTGTTTCATGCATCTGAGTCAAAATCCTACTAAGCAATTACTATTGTGACTTTAACACCTTTAATTAATTTTGCCTGTATTCGACTTCTATGAAATCATAAGAATTATTATCTTTTGTACTTCATTTCCTTTGCTCACCAGACTCATCCATACTATTCAGTGTAACAATAATTCATTCTTCTTAAAGCTGTGTGATATTCCATTTTGCAAATGCACCACAAAATATAGATTCAGTTGTTACTGGACCATTTTTTCCTGTTTAGGTGATGATAAGGCTGCTATGAATAATACATTGTTATCACTTTTGCTTAAAATTTTCAATTATCTTTTATAGAATTATTTTAAATCAAGGGAAACAAGTCATATTTATCTACATGTTCTCCATTCCTGGTCCTCATTACTCCTTTGGGCAGACTGGAGTTTTCATGTACTGTCATTTCCTTTCAGGATGAACAATTTCTTCTGCTATTACCTATAGTACAGCTCTGCTCGTAACTAATTCCTTCAACTTTGATTTGTCTGTAAAAAGCTTTCCTTCACCTTCATTTTGGAAGGATATTTTCATTGGACAGAGGATAATTGGCTGAAAGTGTTTTTGTTTTTTTCTGACATTTTTATTTGCTTTTCTTAGTTTCTACAAAGATGTCAGGGAATGGTCTTTTTTCCTTATATTGAATTTGTCTGTTTTCTCTGTCTGCATTTATGCTTTTCATGTTATTTCTGGCTTTTGGAAATGTGATTTTGATGAACTTGTGTATGGTTTTCTTTGGGTCTCTTGTTTGTGTATAGCTGAGTTTCTCATTTCTATAGCGGTTTATAATTTTCATTATGTTTGCAAAGTCTCTCTTGCTTCTTCAAACACCACCTTTTTTGGACATTCATAGTAGACTACTTGATGTTACCTCATAGGTGACTAAGACTTGGTTAATGATTTTTCAAACTTTCTTTGCTTCAGTTTAGGTAGTTTCTTTTTCCTTTTTCTTTTTCTTTTTTTTTTTTTTAGATATTTATTTATTTATTTGTCAGAGAGAGAGAAAGCACAAGCAGGCAGAGTGGCAGGCAGAGGTAGAGAGAGAAGCAGGCTCCCTACCAAGCAAGGAGCCCGATGCGGGACTCGATCCCACGATCCCAGCACCCTGGGATCATGACCTGAGCCAAAGGCAGCAGCTCAACTGACTGAGCCACCCAGGCGCCCCGGTTTAGGTAATTTCTACAGCTCGATCACGAAATTCACTCTATCTAAGCTGCTGATAAACCTATTTAATGCATTTTCACTTCAGATATTGTATATTTCAATATAATTCTATTTAGATTTCATTTTTTTCTTATTAAAGATTTTGTGTATTTATTTGATAGAGAGAGAGAGAGATGAGAGATAGGAGAAGCAGAGGGAGAGGACAAGGAGACACTGCACTGAACGCAGAGCTGGAAGCAAGGCTTCCTAAGATCATGACCTGAGCTAAAATCAAGAGTCGGATGCTCAACTGACTGAGCCATCCAGGCACCCCTCCATTTAGGTTTTCTTCATGGTTCCACAATCCCCCCATTATTTTCACATTGTCCCTTAAATCCTTGAGGATATTTATTATCATTGTTTGAAATTGTTTTTTTCCTGGCAAATTCTATCATTACTGTTGCCCCTGTTGGTGGCCTACTGATTAAATTTCCCCATGATTTAGATCACATTTTACACTGCATCCTCCATCCAGTATTCTTTTTTCCCATAAAGGCTGAACAATAGGCATGTTATGTGCTAACGATTTGCAGGATGTTAATATTGAGGGAAACTGGGTACAGGTGCCTAAAATCTCTCTGCATGACTTGTTATAATGACATACAATTACACCATAATAAAAGTTTTAATTTAAAAAAGTAAGAATAATATACAGACAAGGAATTTTAAAATAGTTCATAAAACTTATTTATATGTGATAAAAATATATCACAAATAAACATATATAACATATATAAATATATAGCACATACAAATGATTATATATGCTTTCAAACATATTTACCTTTAAGGTTTTCTCTGGAATATCTGTCTTATTGAACTAATAATTTAAACACTGTGCATTCCTTCTAGTTAGGCTACTGTCCTTTTGTCAATTTCTTGCACTGGAATAGAGCTTAATATTAAAAAATACATATATTAAAAAATTAAAATAAATTTTAAAAAACAAATTTAATACATAATTGGACATGGAGCTCATATAGAGGTATATATTATATAAAAACTCATTCATTTTGTATTATTTATCTTTTGTGAATTTAACAAGTTTACAAAATTATAATGACAATAATCAATTTTCAGGAGAAATTATAATAAAAATTCATGGGCTCACAATACCAAGAGATTAGAAACTCAAGTTGCTAACATAAACATCATCTATGTTCCTGTTGACAATATACTGCATATAGTAACTATAGCATGAAAACAGACATCACAGAAATCTGGCCAGACTAAAAAAAAACTGCCATTATCTTAATTAGGCCAGATTCAGGTTTAACTCATATATTAACTTTTTTTTCCTTTCATGGTCCTCTTATTTACTTGTCCTTGCATCTGTCTGTAAGCCCCCTACCTCCTTCCCAGTGAAATCTGAGAGTCCTCCACTAGATAACCAGAATCCATGCCTTCCCCTGCCTACCCAGAGTGTTCCAGGGTCTTCTGCCTTCGGCATCCAGTCTTGTTAACAGCTTGTTTCTTTGTTTGTTTGTTTTGTTTGTTTGTTTGTGTTTTGGTATCTTAAACATCCTTTGTCTAATCTGCTTTAGCAATTGCTAAATGGGAAATTTTTTTCATGACCAGTGCCTCAACTGGTACTCATAGCTGGTGATTATCAAAGCATTTAAAGACCAGTAGGGAACAGGGACTTCTCAATACGGATATTGTACAGAATGTATGTATGGAACCAGTAACCTATGGATATGAACCTGTGGCATTAGTGGTGTATACTAGTTAATTATCAGTCCTAAAAATAATGATAATGCTTCCTATTGACTATTTTCCAGGTTTCAATACATGTAAAGTGTTACTATTTCTGATAGTACTTGCGTTTCAACAAAGATTTGCCAAATACATAATATCTTTACCAGGGAGTTCTGTTGTTTGATAGAATAGTTCCTTGGGCAAGTATGTCTTTTAATACTCCTCAACTCGCTCTGTCTAAATGGTTCCTATTCTGCTTGGTTCTAAGTAATGGTCCTCAATACCCTCCCACAGACTAGAATATTCCTCAGGTATGCCTGGGCCACAGATCTGATTATATCAGAACTTCTGGGGATGTCACTAGGCATCCTTATTTTTCAAGTTCCCCCTAGTAATTCCATGGTACATTAGAGTGTGAAAAATACTGTTCTAAACCTTCTCCTGACTCCTTAAGCTCATTTCTAGATATTTAGAATATTTCTTAGAAACCTGTGATAAACAATCTGAGGGGTTTGAAGTGGCAGGGGGGTGGAAGGTCGGGGTACCAGGTGGTGGGTATTATAGAGGGCACAGATTGCATGGAGCACTGGGTGTGGTGAAAAAATAATGATACTGTTATGCTGAAAATAAATAAATTTTTTAAAAAAAGAAAGCTGTGATAAAATTATTTTTTAGATCTCTTCTTTTTTCCAAGTTGATTCATACCCCAAGATTTTTATTTTACATGACCAGCGTTTTGTCTATATTGATTGGGGTGTGTGTGCGTGTGTGTGTTGTGTGTGTGTGATTAAGATGTTTTAATCAGGTTTTGCACAGGTAATGTACTAGCAACCTACACAAGATTAAAAATCGTCACCTTTTGGTTGAATCATTTACTTATATTCCTTTTTATCTTTTGGTCCACTGTATGCGTTGTGCTTACGTATGTTAGAGATTTAGCTGATGCCATAAACTTTAAAATATCTCCTATTTGCCCTTTAGTTTCATATCATACATTGGTTTTGCTGAATCATCACATGCTAAGAAAATTCCAGGGTTTAGTTGAGAATCTTCCTCCATGCCAGCATTTCCCAAAATATATAAGAAAAGAATTCGAAAACATGACACGGGGTTATGATGTGATTCAGAGGGAGTCCTCAAAACAGAATCTTGTAAATGATGCCTCTCTAGATCCTTCAATATTATTGACTATATTCTCTAATTTCCTTATATTTTTCCTCCCTACTTCCTTCTAAATTCCAATTTTATTACTCTTAATTTCATGGAGTTTTCTCATTATACTGATTGGATTTCTTTTCCTCTTACTTCAGATATTTTCAGACTTAGACTATCCTTAATTCGCGATTAATTTTAATTTCCAAAACAGTGACTTATCTTAGGTCTTATGGCAAGGGAAGAATATTTTATGCAAATGTCTTTCAGTGTGTTGAAATATTACAGATTTCCTAAAGATTCCAACTCAATTCCAAATGATTTGGAGACCACGCTCATAGAAAGACTGACAGGCAGTAGGAAAGCTAAAAGCAGGTTGAAGTGGAAAGAAACTAATTTCTGCCTTCTCTAAAACACAGGCATTTAAGGATCATAGGTCACCAATCAAGTTCCTTTAGTTTCTTCTTCCATTGTCTGTGGTTTAACAACTTTTTTTTCCTATTTTTACTTAATGTTTGAGTTGGGGGGGAGCGAGAAAGTGAGTGAGCATGAGCAGGGAGAGCAACAGGCAGAGGGAGAAGCAGGCTCCCTACTGAGCAGGGAGCCCAATGCAGGGCTCTACCCTAGGACCCTGAGATCATGACGTGAGCTGAAGGCAGAGGCTTCACCGACTGAGCCACCCAGGAGCCCCTCAACAACTTCTTAAGTGAGGATTTCTCAACATTTGGAATTCTCCTGAGTATTTAGGTAAGCATTTTGTACTTTATCATATGTGCTTCAACACACGGTACTGAACACTGAACAAAATCATCCAACTGATGCAAAGAGTACAATGTACTGTCAGATGATGACTGTCTGAGATCTGGATGCCAGTCTTCTATCTGTATTTTCAAAGCCCTGGTGCTGGGATACAATCCTCCAAGGCTCTCTCACATTTCTGCATGGCTTGCTATCAAAGGGACTAACTGTCATTTTTTTTGGTCAAGACTATGCTTTCAAGGATGTTTGTATAGCAAACAGCCTTTGGAGATAGTGTGTCTATCTCCAGAGCCAGGGCAGGGTTGTTTACTGTTCAGTATAATGTCAGTGAAAACAATAATGTCTCCCTATGGGCCAAAGGGCAAGTTTGTTCACTGTCCTTTACAAACTCAGGGTTTCTCTCTTGCAACGCAACCCATTGCCTGTGCAGGTATCACCTGGCCCTCTTTTCCCCCACCTGGTAGGAACCTGAGGTCAGGGAAATTTACAAATGATGATTTTCTGGTCATTGATATTAATGAGTAACAAACTACCCTCTGTCTCTGACCCAGGAAGCTCACTCATGTGGAAAGCTCTGGTCCTTGTTGAATTTTATATGAAGTTTACTTTAAAACATTTATTTTAATGCATCTTAATTATTCTAGTAGACCTGGGTAAACCATATTAGGTGAATTTAATGGAACAAGTACTTACTGGAATAGGTCATGTATTAAAAATGCATTTAATTATAAAAACCATAGGTATGAATTCAAAGTACTAATAGTCAAAGAAAGAAAATAAAACAGGTGTACATATAATTCTAATATGAAGCTGACTTTAAGAAATACTATGAAATATGTACACCTAAAACAAAATAGAGTTTTAAAGGGATTATTTTTCTGAGGAAAATGAGCAAAGGTACATAGACGCTCTGTACTCGATACGCATTGGTCAGGATGTCATAAATATTTGTAAGATAATTGGGTATATCTGCCAAAACCATATCCATTTTTCTTCTGCTTCTCTCTAATTTCTTCTCCCCCCTCCTCTTGTTTTTCTTCAGATTTCAACATCCACTGTGTAATGGCAAGGGTGTAACATTTGTAATAGCAAAGCAATGATTTTTCTGGACTTAATAATGTTTGGTGAGGCATCAGACTGACTGACTTCAACTCTGATAATCTTGATTGATTAGCGATGTATTTCCTTTGTTTAAAACACATGCCCATAGTTGTTTAAAATCCACCCTTTCATAACTGATTGGTTTTACCATTGAGTTTGTTAATAAACTAAAAACTGAAAGCTTCTATGCGCAAAGCATTGCAGATTCTTTTTTAATTTTTAATTTTTTAATTTTTTATTCTAGTTTTATTTTTTTGTATAGTACTGTAATTGTGTGACTATGAAACTTAAGGTCCATGTGTAACCTATTTATTTTTGTATTTGTGTTACTTACACTGGAACTAAACCAAGCAGATGCTTAAAATATTAGAGAATGCCAGAGTCTAATCCCAGCTCTGGTGCTTATTACCTTTGTGGCCTGGGCAAGTCATACTATCTCTCAAAGCCTCGTTTATCTCACCTACACTAAGAACTTACTCATAATGCTATATGAGATAATAGACGGAAAGTCCTTTGGAGGGTGGCCTGGGTGCCTCAGCTGTTGAGCATTGGACTCTTGGTTCTAGCATAGGTCATGATCTTGGGGTTCTGAAATCAAGCCCAGCATGGGGCTCCGCACTCAGTGCAGTCTGCTTGTCCATCTCCTTCTCCCTGCCTGTGCGTGCTCTCTCTCTCTCTCTCTCTCCCTCCCCCTCAAATAAATAAATTATTTTTTTTAAAGGAACTTCTTTGCAGAGTATCTAGGACATAGAAAACATTTAGTATATATTAGCTGTTATAATTAGCCATTAACAAGATATTTTTGTATATGCTAAACACCTGGCCTTTTCCTTCACCACATACTCAATTCCAAAAAGTACTTTAACATCAAGAGAATAAGAGATATATGTACGATGCTAAAGATTGTCTCATAAATATTAAAGGATTGCTTAAAACAGTATATTCAGTTTAGCTACTGCCAAATGAGCTATAATTTTTACATTTCCAATCTTTATACATATGGGTGTATGTGATAATTCTTTCCTTGATATAAAGATATGCATTTAGTGTGCCTGCAAATACTTATCATTCAGTGGTGTTCAATTTATGGAGAGCTCCATTCACAATTTCCTTTATATAACTGCCTCCATTCTTCAGGTGGCAGGCCTTATAGATAATATATCATATACCATGTACCCCTATAATTGCTGGATGGCCTGGTTCACCAACAATTCAAGTCAAGAGAATGGTGTCTAAGAGGTAAGAGAATGAATTGATTTGATAGTGCTCTATTAAATCAATTTAGGCTACCATAAAAGTAGCTGTAAAAGAATTTTCAGTACTTTATGGTTGCCAGAATTCTATGACCAGTACTCTTGAGAAAACTGCAGTTTCCTCTAGATCAATATATAAATCTATGTGGTATTCCAAATGTTGTTTCTGCTACTTTCAACTTAGAGGCTCTGGGCTTGCTTTCATCTAAAATCCAATAGAACATAAGACCTTCTCTATCTATGATTCTCAAGGAAAGTACCTTCTGGAGAACTGAGGCATTTTGTTCTAGTCTATTTCACTGTAGCAGGTGTTCATTTAAACACTTCGGAAATATTCTGTTTACATTCTTTTTCACAAACAACTGTATTAAACTGTAGATTTAGCAGATTATGGATTGCAGTCACATAAACTGCAAACTCAAATGCCAACATAGTCCAGGACAGTAATGCCCATGAGTAAATCTTTATCTCTTTTTTGAAACTAGAGCATGTAGAGATTTTATGGAACGGGTCATTTGAAGGAAGGTAGTTGCTCTTTACGTGCTTTAACGTGTTGCCATATAGGAATATGGGCCCATGTTTTTCAGATATAACACCTGAAGATATGTTACATGTCTAGATTAAAAAAAAAAAAGATTTTATTTATTTATTTGACAGAGAGTGGAAGAAAGAGCAAGAGAGAGCACAAGCAGGGGGAAGCAGCAGAGGAAGAGGGAGAAGCAGGCTCCCCACTGAGCAGGGAACCTGATCCAGGGCTCAATCCCAGGACCCTGAGATCACGACTTGAACTGAGTGCAGACACTTAAGTAATTGAGCCACCCAGGGGCCCCACATGTACAGATTTTTATGGAAAATACTTTAACCGTTGTTTAAATGTAACAAAACAAAAGATGAAGTTTGTTAATTCTTTTTAGTGAGTTTTGCTAAAGCAAATCAGCCTCCAGTTGGTCAAAATACTTCATCTCTGTGGACTGATATTCTTAAGAAGTTTCACAATTGGCATTCCAGATAATGTTTTCCCTGATATCTCATCCCATCCTCCAGGTTGATACCTTGAACAATACAACTATTAAAGCACACTTCAAAGGATGATTATGAAGTCATTATATACTGAGACTCATTAATAAATCTATACAAACAGATGACTTAAGGCCACGGATGGAAGGAAAAAGTATTTTATAAATAGGTGGTTTTCAATGAGAATCTGAAATTTAAAATCTTACTGGAAAACAAATATGGCAGAAGAAATAAACCTCCAGGTGATACTTTCATTATCAAATTCTCTACTGGCCCTTTAAAGCAGGAAGCTGTGGTACTTCCGTAACACGTGTGAACAAGGACATTTATGCTGAAAATTTTTTTTGAAAATATTTCTTTAGAACATTAGTGTATTTTTCACTTGGGTTGGCAGATTTTTAGTAGGATATGCGGTCCTACACTATAAAAAAGTAGATTCTACAAATAAACCAGTACTTGATTTATTCACTAACCAATAATTAGTGCACTTCTGTTTTGTCACAGGCCAAAGAAAAAAAAATCATTGCACACACAGGTGGATTTTTCTGTTGAATCAGTAGAGGCGGAAAATAACCAACTAACAATGAACTACATAAGAATATATAGTATATGAAAAGGGATATAAGTTATGTGGAAATGTAAATAAAAGTAAAAAGAAAAGCACTGTTGGATGTGTACAATTATACATGGGGGGAAAGGGAATGTGTTACCACCAAAAAAGGTATTTGAACATTACTCTGTGCACAGGGATGAATTAAACTATAGAAACAAGGCATGACTAAGGGAGTCCAGTTAGGCTTTTGCATTAATCGAGGTAAGATATACCGGTAGCTTCTCAAAGCCTGGTAGCAGCAGAGGAGGTTAAAAAGTGAAGGTGGAGCTAAGAGACTTTGCCCATGTACCCAATGTGAAAGGTGAGAAAGTCATGAGAATGATGAATCATCCAAGCTGTCAGCCTGAGCAGTGTGAAATTGTGGGAAGAGAAGGTAGTTCACAGCATAGTAAGTTGAGATGTTTCTCAGACTTTCATATTGAGGGTTCAATAGGTAAAAGTTATACTAGCCTGGCTTTGAGGGAAGTGGTCTTGACTGGGGACAGCAATTTGGCACTTAGCCAGGTTTCTGATGTTTGTTGAACAGTGAGTGAAGATCCATGTAGAGATAACTTGAAGTTGTAGTAAGTTATCCAACAGCAGAAAGTAAACAATAACATAGTTCTGGGTCAAGCTGCTGGTTTTTCATGTTTAGATGCTGGCTTAAGAGTTTGTCTTAACAAATATAATGGAGAAACTGTCTGAAAGTGGATCTCTAATTCTAATCTTAGGATACATCTTAAGAGAGAGGATTAACAAGTAGAAGTGTTTTACAGCACACTGTTAATAGAATTTTAACAAAAGAAATATCAATTTATATCCCCAGTAGAAGAGTACTCAAGTTCTATCTGTGCCTTGGCCAGGACTCAGTTTTATTGTTCTTGTTTTCATTCATTTATCACTAAATTGACAAGAAAAGCTACTCACTAAGGCAGCAACTAATTAGGACACTTCCTTTATAAGTACTCATCAAATGCAGATAGTATATGTCTTAGTCATCTCGGGCTGTTTTTAACAAAATACCAAGGTGCCAGCTAATCTAGTTCAGGCTTCCTCTTGTTACGTCCTCACCATGGCCTTTCTTCAGCGTGTGCATGTGGAAAGGGACAGAGTTCATGAACTTCCTCCTTGAATAAGACCACTAATCCCAATAAGATCACTAATCCCATCTGCTGTCAAGATTTAATTAACGCTAATTATGCCCCAAAGGTCCCATCTTTAACTACCTTCACACGGAGTACTAGGACTTCAACAGACAAATTTGGGGGAGACACAAACATCTAGTCCATAACAATATATAAAAGGAAAAAAGTAAAAATACGAACAAGTTTATCAATGATAACAGCATGGAAATGCAAAGAGGAAGGAGGGTTAAATATGACCCTGCTGTACTCTAGACCAGAATTACGAAGAGGGCTGCAGTCTGATCTGTAGAAGGAAGATCGAAGATCTAAAGAGCCTCACTGGACAGAGGACAGTGGAGTTGCAGTCACTACTTGACATGGCCACTACATAACATGGTTTGTTGGAATTTCTCATCCTGAAACTTCCTCGCATACATTTATAGAAAGGTTGGGAACAGCCTGTGATAAACTTCAGTCCGCGGCTATGGCTTATATAAACCTCCTTACCTAGGAAGCAGAGTCTCAAAACAAGGACAGAAACACAATACACTGCTGTTCTCTCCCATGTTCACCCTTTCCTGTTTCTTACTTATTTATTTTTACCATAACTGCTCATTTCCCATTAAAAATTGGAAATACAGAAATCCTTGAGGTATGAGATAAAGTTGGTTTCCTCTAGAGCTTTGCAGACAAAAGATACCAGTGCTGCTTCATATAAACTAATTTCTTCTCTTAAGGGTTTTTAGAACACTTTGTGATATATACTCAGCCAAAAAAACTGGCTGAATGCTCACATGCTGTTCCAATTTCTCAGGGGTTTCCTCCTGCCTTTCCTCCTATTCTTCTTAATAACTAGACTTGAAATTATAGTTTGTTCTTGTGTTTCTTTTTTATTTTTATTTTCTCCCTAGTATTAATTTTGTAGGCTTTGTATTCCTAGTTTCATGGATCATTTCACGGATTAATACATCTTCCAATCTGGGTTTTCGATGTACTCTCTGAGACTGTGCAAACCAAAACTCAAGGTCTTATTGTTTAGCAAATATCTTTAGGGCTACAAACTTGGCACAAAGCTCTGCTTATCTAGTTAGGTTCCCACTTTCACTTAGGCTTTTGCTCTGAGAATTGCTTTCTTTCCTGCCAGCTCATTAATACATTGACATTTTTTTTTATTTGTATCCTGGAATTTAGGCAATATCAGTGAAATAATCCAGATGTTTAGCCCATTGAAACTGAATCCTGAGTTGAGAAGAAAAAAATTATTATATTGGTACCTGTTTTAAATTTTTCTCTTGGAAAAGGAACAATTACAACTCTCTTATTCCTTTTCTTGTGGTCTAGTAAGCTTACCAAAACAAGAATTTAAAAGAATTAAAAAAAAAACTGTGATGATAATTTATGATATGATGATAATGATAAAAAGTGGTAAATTAATAATTCTCTGAATCCTTTCTATTGTTATAATTCTCTGTAAGTGTATAATAATATGGCTTGCAATCATTATAATACATGTATGTGTGTGATAGAGTTTTAAGACAGTTGAACTATTTAGACTATCAGATATATTAGACTTGCAATTTCAACTCAGTTTTTAGGAGAAATTAAAGAAAATTATAGATTTTGTCAAATATTTAGAAAAGCATTCAATTTTTTAATTTAAATATTGACTTATTGCATGTTAGAAAGCACTGCAATATTTAGAAGAGAATCATTTAATGTTTAAAGAAATCTTAATTTTTCAGTAGTTTTGTGAGATTAATACACGGAGCACTAAACAGTGCACAAATATTCATGAGTCTCTCCTTGCTGGCATGAACACTTTAGGATATTAGAAAGGCCAAGAAGAATCAGGAAGATAAAGAGCTTTAAATATCCTTAGAAAGTAATTGTTCATCTTGGATATTTATGATTCTTATAACAACATGGTGTGTGTGGCAGGGGAGAGGGAGGCACACATGCTGCAGCTGGTGTTGGTAAGGACTGAACGTGAGTGAGTATTCAGGAGACCTGAATTGATAAAGCCAGCCCTTGATAGTGTTCCAAGGTTTAAAGTTGGGTAACTTGCAATTTATTTTTTTGTAGGAAAATAAAATAGTTTTGCTTTAGTTGTTGTTGTTTTCCATACTGCCACCCATCTAAAAAAATGCTGGAGTTTTGAATATATGCAGCTCCTTGTTTGAAATTGCAGTCTGGTTTCTGAAAGAGTTCTTTCAACTCCAGTGGAGTGCTTTTTACTGCCAGTGGGGATAAGTAAAACATTACCCATCCTTAGATGAGGTTCTCTATAGGAGTTCAGAATCACTCCTTTTTTACTGTTCTACCACAAGGTGCCATAATAAATATTAAGTAGTTAAACTTAATTCTTCATAATATGGGTGCATTCACAGTACTTCATCAGATGTATCACTACTGAGGAATGCTTTGGTCTTAAATAACATACAGAAAATTAGGAAAAATGCAACCAAGCTAATTATGGGAGTGTAGTTTGGCCAGGAACAACTTTAAAACTTTAGTTGCCTTTGTTGTGATGCCCAGCTCACTTCCAATTTCCTCCTTGTATGTTATTTGGGTTGCCTCTAAACATCTACACTGAATACACCACAAAATATTTGTGTCATCTCTTCCTCTTACAAGGTTGATTAAGGGTTGGCTCTATTGCTATTTAAATGAAAGTAATAAAAGATAATCAGACTGCCCTGTCATTTTCTGAACAGTAATAATACTGAACACTTACCAACAGCTCACTGTATGTTTAAGTCTTCTGCTCATTTAATAGCTTATTTTGTCCTTCAGGTATGAGCTGAGGTAAATGCTTATTCACTCTTTTACAAATCGGAGAAACTTAAGCTCAAGAAAAGTAAGTAACGTGCCCAAAGTTCCATGGTTACCAAGTAAGGACAAATACCAACTTTGCTCTGTACGAGCCCAGTGCATTTTTGTTTGTTTGTTTGTTTGTTTTTACCACTAGACTATTGTATTTCTTTTAAACAGTATTAATACAAAGACCTAAACTATCATGGGAAGTTTGGGAAACTGGTCTTCATTTTTTATCTCAGTCTCGTTTCTGGTGCTGCTGTCAACTCCTAAGGCAATTTTGAGACTGTGTGTCAGTGTTCTACCCCCTGCTTCCTGGAGCTCCTGCTACAGTCTTCCTCATCTTTTCTTTTCTCCTTATGTTCCCTTTTTTTTTTTTTTTTCAGATCAATATATCTGCTTGTGGGTTAATATTAATCACCTGAAAGATTATCTTTGTACAGCTGTTACTATAATGTTAGTATATATACCAAGTATATACAAGTATATACACCAAGAAGTGTAATTTGTTAGCATTATTATATTTTAATGAGGAGCATCTGTATTTTAATGGGAAACCACACTTCCTTAATAGAAAATAGAATAATGCATGTAGTATCTTGAGATACTGTGATCTCTAAATATTTTCTTTTTTATTTATTAAATTAAGATTAATTAATTTTAAAAATACTATAAATTCTTTTCTTTAACATTTTGAGATTTTCAAAGACAGAAAGTTCTGGCCGACTATAAAAAAATAACCTCTAGAAGAAGTTAATAGTGAGAGATGAAGAACCAATAGCTGGGGAGAGAGGGAATCACAATATGGACAATGCAGTGACCTCTTCATCTCTTTATTTGAGAAACCTTTTCATTTGGGGGATTTAGATGACCTTGTGATGCCAAGGATGTAGATCCACAGGTCAGAGTTGACTTTCATTGTAAGATACAGAAAACAGTTTCTCTTAGAGAAAGTAGCATGCTTCTTAAATATTTTCACCATAATGCCTGAAAGTTTAGAAACAAGAGCATTTATCCCCAGAGGTCAAGGAAATCTAGACCAAAGCTGTCACATATTAGCATAAAACATCTTTTAATTATCCTTATTTTAACTTTAAAATTAATATAAATTTTATATTCCACTCCATAGTAAATATGTCCTTGTCACTCTGCCTGCTATATCATCTTCCCTCACTGACCTCTAAATAATGTATCAGAACTCTATCTGTGGTGTTTAATTTTTCCTATAGATATTCTCAAAGCAGCTTTCTAGTTGAATTCATTATATATTATTGATTTATCTGCAGATGATTTCCCTAACAATATCTGTAGTTATAATCTGTACCGTAAGTCTCTCACGCGCATATCCAACACTTCTCAACAACTGTAGTTGGATATCTAGCAGGTATTTCAAATGAATTATTTCCAGGAAAGAACTCTTGAGCCCCTTCTGTCTTTCATCACCACCAAATCATATGTATATTGAGTATTCATCCAATATTCAAGCCAAAGCACTTTGATTTCTTCTTCCTTTCCTCCAAATCTAATCAGTAATTCTATCAATTCTAAAACAGTGGCATTAGTAACTGATGTACTGACTGATCAATGCGTTTTAGACTCTGTCCCAAGTTCTTGATATGGAATATTTTATTAATCTTCATTAAAAAGGCTAGGACTTATAATTTTTCCTGATGCAAGGATGAAAAAACAAAAGCAATTTGCCTAATCACTTGAAATTCTGGTATGATTTTTTAAAAAATAATTACTTATTTATTTTAGAGAGAGAGCAGGGGAGGGTGGGGGAGAAAGAGAATCAGAGAGAGACTCTATGCAGACTCCATGCTGAACGCAGAACCCAATGCAGGGCTCAGTCTCAGGACCCTGAGATCATGACCTGAACCAAAGTCAAGAGTTGGATGTTTAACTGGCTAAGCCAGGTAGGTGCCCCTAACGCTAGGATTTAAACCCAGCCAGTTTGATTTCCAGTGCTGTGGTTTTATTCAGTACACCCTATCACCTCATACTATCTATAGTCTAATCAAAGATACTTTCTTTATTGCTGCTGCCCTGGTCCACACTGGTTATGCATCACTTAGGCTACTGTAGTTGCCCACAACCTGCTCTTTGCTCTTCACTTTTTGTCCACTATTTATTCCCCTACTGAGCAAGGCTATTTTATATAAAGATTATATGACTTCCCTTTTTAAATCCTTTTGGTGGCCTCTAGTTCTACTTGGAATGAAACCCAGACTTGTTAGAAAGACCTGCCTAATAATTTAAATGATTTATGTTCTCACTTGATTTCTCACTGATTTCTGCCTTGCTCTCCAATCCTATGTCATGCACACTACCATGTCCTCAGACTTTACCGCCTGGTCTCCTGTTCTCTATTTGTCTTATCACCACAGCTTCTCCAACTACTTGCATTTGTTTTCTTTTTCTACAAGACTCTACCTTGGCTGCTTTATGGCTCTTTACCATGCTTCACGTGTCTGTTCAAACACTACATCCTCAGGAAAGTTTCTCTGCTCAACCTACTTAAAGGAAATCTACCCCAAACACCTGGTATTTAACTGTTTTATGTTGCGTTTTTTTGTTGTTGTTCATTTTTCTCCCTAACAGATATAACGTTGGAAATGATTTTGTTAATATAATCATGTGTTCATTAT
Source organism: Mustela erminea (assembly GCF_009829155.1). Classification (NCBI taxonomy): domain Eukaryota; kingdom Metazoa; phylum Chordata; class Mammalia; order Carnivora; family Mustelidae; genus Mustela; species Mustela erminea. The sequence goes on from NC_045620.1 coordinate 114,126,943, forward strand.
CTGTATCCTAAATTAAAATATAAGCTTCTTGAGGGTAAGAATGTATCATTTCTGTTCATGGTTGTGTCCCTATTACCCCACTAACCAATCATGAAATACAAGTTTCAAAGTTAAATGTTTGGTCAAATAAAAACATAAAATTGAAGTTTTATTCTATTTGGGCTTATTCCAAACCTAAAGATAAGTAGAGAAAGAAAGAGGGAAAGAGAAAGAGATAGAGGGATAGAGGGAGGGAAGGAAGGAGAAAACCAACCAAAACCTTTGTTATAATGTGTGGTCTCTGATGTCTTGAGAACTTGAGCAGAATATGAAGTATCTATAAGGGTAATCAATTCCTATTTCAGGAGATTTGACTAAGAAAGTAAAATAGAAGGATAGAGCAGTGAAAAATTCCTATGTGCTGTTAAGAATAAACATACACATAAACAGAGTTCATGAAGAGATTTTAAAAAATACTTGATTAGCTTTCTATTTCTTCCTGGTTCAGTTGTGGTAGTTTATATGTTTCTAGGAATGCATCCATTTCTTCCAGATTGTCAAATTTATTGGTGTAGAGTTGCTCATAGTATGTTCTTATAATAGTTTGTATTTCTTTGGTGTTAGTTGTGATCTCTCCTCTTTCATTCATGATTTTATTTATTTGGGTCCTTTCTCTTTTCTTTTTGATAAGTCGGGCCAGGGGTTTATCAATTTTATTAATTCTTTCAAAGAACCAGCTCCTAGTTTCATTGATTTGTTCTATTGTTTTTTTGGTTTCTATTTCATTGATTTCTGCTGAGATCTTTATGATTTCTCTTCTCCTGCTGGGCTTAGGGTTTCTTTCTTGTTCTTTCTCCAGCTCCTTTAGGTGTAGGGTTAGGTTGTGTACCTGAGACCTTTCTTGTTTCTTGAGAAAGGCTTGTACCGCTATATATTTTCCTCTCAGGACTGCCTTTGTTGTGTCCCACAGATTTTGAAAGCCTGAACAGACCCATAACCAGTAAGGAGATTGAAACAGTCATTAAAAATCTCCAAACAAACAAAAGCCCAGGGCCAGACGGCTTCCCGGGGGAATTCTACCAAACATTTAAAGAAGAACTAATTCCTATTCTCCTGAAACTGTTCCAAAAAATAGAAATGGAATGAAAACTTCCAAACTCATTTTATGAGGCCAGCATCACCTTGATCCCAAAACCAGACAAGGATCCCATCAAAAAAGAGAGCTATAGACCAATATCCTTGATGAACACAGATGCGAAAATACTCAACAAAATACTAGCCAATAGGATTCAACAGTACATTAAAAGGAATATTCACCACGACCAAGTGGGATTTATTCCAGGGCTGCAAGGTTGGTTCAACATCCACAAATCAGTCAATGTGATACAACACATCAATAAAAGAAAGAACAAGAACCATATGATACTCTCAATAGATGCTGAAAAAGCATTTGACAAAGTACAGCATCCCTTCCTGATCAAAACTCTTCAAAGTGTAGGGATAGAGGGCACATACCTCAATATCATCAAAGCCATCTATGAAAAACCCTCCGCAAATATCATTCTCAATGGAGAAAAACTGAAAGCTTTTCCGCTAAGGTCAGGAACACGGCAAGGATGTCCATTATCACCACTGCTATTCAACATAGTACTAGAGGTCCTAGCCTCAGCAATCAGACAACAAAAGGAAATTAAAGGCATCCAAATCGGCAAAGAAGAAGTCAAATTATCACTCTTTGCAGATGATATGATACTATATGTGGAAAACCCAAAAGACTCCACTCCAAAACTGCTAGAACTTATACAGGAATTCAGTAAAGTGTCAGGATATAAAATCAATGCACAGAAATCAGTTGCATTTCTCTACACCAACAGCAAGACAGAAGAAAGAGAAATTAAGGAGTCAATCCCATTTACAATTGCACCCAAAACCATAAGATACCTAGGAATAAACCTAACCAAAGAGGCACAGAATCTATACTCAGAAAACTATAAAGTACTCATGAAAGAAATTGAGGAAGACACAAAGAAATGGAAAAATGTTCCATGCTCCTGGATTGGAAGAATAAATATTGTGAAAATGTCTATGCTACCTAAAGCAATCTACACATTTAATGCAATTCCTATCAAAGTACCATCCATCTTTTTCAAAGAAATGGAACAAATAATTCTAAAATTTATATGGAACCAGAAAAGACCTCGAATAGCCAAAGGGATATTGAAAAAGAAAGCCAACGTTGGTGGCATCACAATTCCGGACTTCCAGCTCTATTACAAAGCTGTCATCATCAAGACAGCATGGTACTGGCACAAAAACAGACACATAGATCAATGGAACAGAATAGAGAGCCCAGAAATAGACCCTCAACTCTACAGTCAACTAATCTTCGACAAAGCAGGAAAGAATGTCCAATGGAAAAAAGACAGCCTCTTCAATAAATGGTGCTGGGAAAATTGGACAGCCACATGCAGAAAAATGAAATTGGACCATTTCCTTATACCACACACAAAAATAGACTCAAAATGGATAAAGGACCTCAATGTGCGAAAGGAATCCATCAAAATCCTTGAGGAGAACACAGGCAGCAACCTCTTTGACCTCAGCCGCAGCAATATCTTCCTAGGAACAACGCCAAAGGCAAGGGAAGCAAGGGCAAAAATGAACTATTGGGATTTCATCAAGATCAAAAGCTTTTGCACAGCAAAGGAAACAGTTAACAAAATCAAAAGACAACTGACAGAATGGGAGAAGATATTTGCAAACGACATATCAGATAAAGGACTAGTGTCCAGAATCTATAAAGAACTTAGCAAACTCAACACCCAAAGAACAAATAATCCAATCAAGAAATGGGCAGAGGACATGAACAGACATTTCTGCAAAGAAGACATCCAGATGGCCAACAGACACATGAAAAAGTGCTCCATATCACTCGGCAACAGGGAAATACAAATCAAAACCACAATGAGATATCACCTCACACCAGTCAGAATGGCTAAAATCAACAAGTCAGGAAATGACAGATGCTGGCGAGGATGCGGAGAAAGGGGAACTCTCCTACACTGTTGGTGGGAATGCAAGCTGGTGCAGCCACTCTGGAAGACAGCATGGAGGTTCCTCAAAATGTTGAAAATAGAACTGCCCTATGACCCAGCAATTGCACTATTGGGTATTTACCCTAAAGATACAAACGTAGTGATCCAAAGGGGCACGTGCACCCGAATGTTTATAGCAGCAATGTCCACAATAGCCAAACTATGGAAAGAACCTAGATGTCCATCAACAGATGAATGGATCAAGAAGATGTGGTATATATACACAATGGAATACTATGCAGCCATCAAAAGAAATGAAATCTTGCCATTTGCGACAACATGGATGGAACTAGAGCGTATCATGCTTAGCGAAATAAGTCAAGCAGAGAAAGACAACTATCATATGATCTCCCTGATATGAGGAAGTGGTGATGCAACATGGGGGCTTAAGTGGGTAGGAGAAGAATAAATGAAACAAGATGGGATTGGGAGGCAGACAAACCATAAGTGACTCTTAATCTCACAAAACAAACTGTGGGTTGCTGGGGGGAGGGGGTTTGGGAGAAGGGGGTGGGATTATGGACACTGGGGAGGGTATGTGCTTTGGTGAGTGCTGTGAAGTGTGTAAACCTGGTGATTCACAGACCTGTACCCCTGGGGATAAAAACATATGTTTATAAAAAATAAAAAATTTAAAAAAATAATAATAATAAAAAATTAAAAAAAATTAAAAAATAGAAATGCAAAAGAAAAACACAGGTGTATGTATCAAAAAGTTCAGTTTAGAAGGTTATTATGGAATTTGATATACTGGACATCTCACTGTGATGGTAAATAGGTTAAAAAATTATCTATTAAAAAAAAACAGAATAGTGGGAACGAGTTAAAAATAAAAGTTGTCCTATGAAGTAAAAAAAAAAAAAAAATACTTGATTAGCAAGACAGGAAACAATGTGTGTTGGAGAGGATGTGGAGAAAGGGGAACCTCTTACACTGTTGGTGGGAATGCAAGTTGGTGCAGCCACTTTGGAGCACAGTGTGGAGATTCTTTAAGAAATTAAAAATAGAGCTTCCCTATGACCCTGCAATTGCACTACTAGGAATTCACCCCAAAGGTACAGGTGTAGTGAAAAGAAGGGCCATCTGTACCCCAATGTTCATAGCAGCAAGGCTATGGTCACCAAACTGTGGAAAGAACCAGGATGCCCTTCAATGGATGAATGGATAAGGAAGATGTGGTCCATATACACTATGGAGTATTATGCCTCCATCAGAAAGGATGAATACCCAACTTTTGTAGCAACATGGACAGGACTGGAAGAGATTATGCTGAGTGAAATAAGTCAAGCAGAGAGAGTAAATTACCATATGGCTTCACTTATTTGTGGAGCATAACAAATAACATGCAGGACATGGGGAGATGGAGAGGAGAACGGAGTTGAGGGAAATTGGAAAGGGAGATGAACCATGAAAAACTATAGACTCTGAAAAACAATGAGGGTTTTGAAGGGGGGGGTGGGAGGTTGGGGGATACAGGTGGTGGGTATTATGGAGGGTACATATGGCATGGAGCATTGGGTGTGGTGCATAAACAATGAATTCTGTTATGCTGAAAAGAAATTAATAAAAAAATTCATTTTTTTAAAAGATTTTATTTATTTATTTGACAGACACAGGTGACAAGTGGGCAGAGAGGCAGACAGAGAGAGAGAGAGGAGGAAGCAGGCTCCCCGCTGAGCAGAGAGCCCGATGTGGGGCTCGATTCCAGGACCCTGGGATCACGACCTGAGCCGAAGGCAGAGGATTTAACCCACTGAGCCACCCAGGTGCCCCAATAAAAAAAAAATTCTAAAAAAAATACTTGAGACTCTCAAGACTAAGCATAAAGTCGAACAAGTGAAAAGTAGATTTTTGTCTTTTATTGATGACAAAGATTTTTAAATTATTCCTTGAGTTTTAAAAACAAAGGAACTCTCATTTTGATGTATTTCTCATGGGCCTTATATTTAGGGGTTAATCAATAAAATAGTTTAAATTTCAGCAAATGATTTTTATTTATTAAGCACATAATCAGGTAATATGGTATCAATGAACAACTTTTCCCACTCTCCAGTCATGAAACACTCTTGTTTTACTGTCTTTGTGTGCCCTGCCCCCTTTCACTGGGCACTTGGTGGTAGCCCCTGGAATTGCTGGCATTTTGCTGGAAAGTCTTAATACCCATCCATTCTTCTTCCAAACTCTTTATGACACTTAACACCTTTTCTGGATCTTTCATAAGACACCACATAGCTACCTTTATTTCCTCCACTTTTTTCGCTCCACAAAGATCCATGAGAATAGAACTGCGTCTTTTACTTCCTTTTAGCCGCAACCATAGAGTTGCTACAAGTATTGCTTCAACCAAGAAAAGGAATTATTTAAATACAGAAAATGCTTCTAGGGGAGAACTGAACTGGGGAGAATGAGTCCAACTACCAAATCGTTTTTCTGATTTCTGTTCTCAGTGTAAGCTATCAAATAAAACAATATATTTTTCCTCCTCTCTAATCTCTTTGATAAGGAGTACTATCAAGTTGTCATCCATTCCCCACGTTTTATTTCCCATCAACAAGAAAACTTCGAACACAATACAGTCATCCCTAAATGCACTCTTCTGAACTGTGACCCCACTCACCCACCCTAACCCTTACACACAATATCATTCAGGGAAAGACATTCTTTCCCTGAATGTGGGTTCTACAGAATTCTGCATTTAGCACACACAAACTCAGAGTCACAGCTAAACCTGCTGTCTATGAGGCACAATGATGAGGAAATGAATCATCACTCAGTGGGAAGGATGAAGGTACCTGTGTCACAAAGGATAAGATTCATCTCTTTTGTGAGTTCCTATGTGCTAAGTCAAGTGTTAAAATCTATTTTTTTCCAAAATGACAACTTCACAATACATATCATTTGGGTAGGGAATAATGTATCAACCAGTCAAAAATGAGGTGATAACTTATTTTTCATTTTTTTATTCTGATCTATTTCTAAGACATCAAAATAATCATGCCATGATAAAATTTCATTTATCTCATTTTGTTTGTACTTAATTTGGCGACATTTCCAGTGGAAGAATCCTCAATTTCAAAGACAATAAATTAGGAATTGCTCTAAAAAAAATTATACCATAGAATGAATCAATTCTCTTTTTCAGTGGATAGCATTCTCCTTGCCAGTAATCCTAAAGTACTGCCAAAACAGACAAATAAAAATGCTTCAACAACAGCTAGTATTTCTAGAGGGAATTTTCCCTGAAAACTGCTTTTGTTTGCATCCTAACTAAAATGAATAAAAACCATCACGTACTTCTTAAGGAAAAGAACTTTAAGAACAGAAAAATAAAAGAGAAAGTTCAGTTTATTGAGGATAGCTACTTTGTACCTGAAATGATAACAGGCTATGGAACTCAAACTTTAACTTTCAATATGTTTTACTTTTTTTTAAAAATAGGTAATATTACTTTATTAAGCACAGCATTCTGGCCTCAATTCCTCAATTTAAGAGCTGAGCAAAATCACAAGGGAGCTTTACAAACTATATATCACTTACTACGTTGTCAGTCAGTCCTTTCTTTGATATAAAGTATAATCTTTGGCAAGGAAAAGAAAATAGAAAATGCTAAGATTAAGGTTCTAAATAACATATGCACAAGGTTTCTTAATAGTTAATTTTCCTTTCCTTTATTGTTGTTGGGTTTTTTCCAAAGGCACAGCAAGATTTTGTAGAATATTGTTCAGTTCGGCATTAACAGAGCACCTGCTGACAAATTTAAAACATTAAATCTTAGACTTTGAGTTTCTACAAGTAATTATTAGCAATATAAAGTTTTCTTTTCTTTCTTTTTAAATCCATGCATGCATGCAAGTGTGTGTGCGTGTGACATGTGTATGTGTAGGTGTGCAAGTACTGTTTAGTCTAAAAACACTGAATAATCACCTGTACTTTTGTTATTATAGATTTAACAGTAATTTACTAAGCAACTGAAGCCATAGGGATTTCTGAACAGCTGTATCGTTTAATTTCATATTAACATACACTGAAGAGCGCTTGTACCCTATCGTTAGATAGTTCATCGCCAGCCAGCACAGATGGGCATCTTACGGAGGACAGCATCCTGTGAACTTTTGACTCTGCTCTGTGACTTAGCAAAAAAAAAAAAAGCATTCAACAAGTCCTTTTTTTTTTTTTTTCTGGAGAGCGCGTAGTATATGACAGTATCAGGCTGAGTCACAAAGCAGAGTACATGGTAAAACAAAGATATAGATGCAGTATAGACATAGGATCCTAAAACTGGGTAGACATGAGACAAAATCTGTGAGTTGAAGAAAGAAGTAAAAGGTTCCAGAATGGAAAATTTCTTCATACTCTTGGCGTTTAATTGCTTCTAGTAACTCTTCAAAATCTAAAGAAAATGTATCTCAATACAAAAGAAAGAGAGGATGGTGTGCCTGGGTGGCTCGGATGGTTATGTGTGTAGGTTCTGCTCAGGTCATGATCGGGGAGGAAGGAGAGGAAGGAGAGGAAGGAAGGGGGAGGGGAGGGACAGGGAGGAAGAGGGAAGGGACTGGGGGAGGAGAGGGGAGGGGAAGGAAAGGGTGGGGAGGAAGGCCTGGGAGGGCAGCAGGGAGAACAGGGAATGGGAGGAGGGATGAAGGAGGGAAGGAAGAAAGGAAATCACTAGAGAATCAGGTGGCTCCATCTACCATTACTATGGGCCTCTGATGGGTTGGTTACATGTCAATCTCTATATTAATGTTTTGATGAATCTGGGTGTTTTTTTTGTTTTTGTTTTTGTTTTTGTTTTTGTTTTTAATTTAGAGAAAGAGAAACAGTGTAAGGGGAGCGGGAGAGGGAGAGAGAGAATCCCAAGCAGACTCTTCAAGTAGCACAGAGCCCCTCACAGGGCTTGATCTCACCTGAGATCATGAGTTGAGATCGAGTCGGACACTTCACGAACTGAACCACCCAGGTGCCCCACCTATTCATTTTACTTATTGTTCATGAAAAAAGTCATTTTTGGTATTTGTTGAAGTCTAATTTTATGTCTTTCAGGCGTGTTTTTAAATTTTCCTCATGAGGATTTTGCATAATTCTTTTAAAATGTGTTTCTAAACTATAAAATAGTTTATTATTTGGTTGTATGAAGGCTATAGATTTTTGTATGTCAATTTTATTTCCCTTCATTCATTGTTTGAATTTGTTTTATGAGTATTCCTTTGGTGTTTTCCAGGTATACTATCTTATGATCTTCAAAACTATTCTTTTTTTTTTTTACTGTTTATAAACATTTGGAATTTTATTTAAAAAAAAAAAATCACAACCATGAACATTGCGGGGCGGAAGAGGCGGCTTTTTTTTTTTTAAGATTTTATTTATTTATTTGACAGACAGAGATCACAAGTAGGCAGAGAAGCAGGCAGAGAGAGAGGAGGAAGCAGGCTCCCCGCTGAGCAGAGAGCCCGATTTGGGGCTCGATCCCAGGACCCTGGGATCATGATCTGAGCCGAAGGCAGAGGCTTTAACTCACTGAGCCACCCAGGCGCCCCTTCAAAACTATTCTTAAGTGACTTCTATTATCTAATTGAACCAACTAATGGTGAACAATAATGAAGAGTAATGGAGACAGTGGGTATCATATCCTTGCATGTTTCTTGATTTCATTGAAATGCATGAAAATAAGATACAGGCTCTAGACTGAAGTATATACTAAAGAAAGTATCCCCCAATGATTATGAACTTCCTTTCCCACATCAAATTTGAGCAGTAAAAATAATGGACAGGGGAAAGCATTCAGAGGATGGGTGCAATCAAGACCATAGGAAACCATGGCCAGCAGAAATCTTCTCAGGGAACAGAATGACATGATGAGTGAAGTCTTTGCAAAAGCTGCCAAGCCAAGTTTCAGGCTTAATACAGATGGATGACTGTTATGTCTCCCATTTTCTCCCTGTTTTTAAAGAGCTACTATTATTTGTGTCACATATTTGCTCTACCACTATTAGTTGGTTGTACACTGGAGAGTCACTAAGCCACCAGAAGCCCCATCAAGATCTTATGGGGAGAACTTCTTCCTCACCTAGAGGTCCAGCATGGTAAGACAGGCATACTGACTTTGGATGAGACTCAGAGGGAGACGAGTATAATGATACAAGGCGCTTTCAGGCCTTCTAGTTACCTCACCCCCCCCCACCCCAATACACCCATTTATTTGATTTCAAGAGACTAACAAATTTAGTTACAAAAATAATTTTCATCTAGAGGAGGACAAGAAGTCCACGTTTCAGAAAAGGAAGAAGAGTGAGGTTATATAAATTTTGAGAAATCAGAGACAGAAAAGCTTTAGGTACACCTAAGTACCTCTGTGTTCTGAACAAAAGATTCATAACAGCTGTGTTTTGGTTTCAAAGGGGAAGAAAACTTCATTATTATTACAAAAACCTAAGAGAAACAGAAGAGGAAAGGAATCTACACATAGATGAAGGTAATGGTAGGCAATAAATAAGAATAAGGCCAAGTCACATCAAATCAGGTACTTGCAAAATCCAGCCTCATCAGTTGGGGAAGCCCTGGGGCAACAGCCAGGCTAGAGTCCTGATTGAGAGGCCTGGGCAGGGTGTCCTCCCCTCAGGTAAGATTTCCTATTGACCATCCCCATAAGGGCCATATTTACAGGGAAAATAACGGTTTGAAAGGAAACATTTGTGCACCTACATGTAGTTTGGAATGAGCTTCATGTCTATGTTATCATGTTTTTATATTTTCAAGAAGCCTGTGTGTCTGCCTCCCCTTCCGGATTCCATTCTGTGGGACCAGCCCAGCCTGCCACAGGAGGAAAGGCAAGGCAAGATTTGTAGCTCTTGGCATCCAGAACAGAAGGCCCAATTCTGACCTGGAGAGCAGATGATATATTTTAAGTAACCAGGCTCCCAGGTTATTTACATAGCATGAATCTCACAAACAACTTATCTTAGCCTGCTTGTATACAAACAAGTCCAGGCAGCTGGTTATACAGGATAAGTCACAGAAATATCCATTCATATACAATACTTCGAGAGCAGTACATTCGGTATACTAACACTTTGACTTGCACTTTAAAGAATACTGTTGCTGTGTTTCATGATCACTCACCTGAATGCATTAGCTGGAGAGTGGAGCGGGAGGAGGTGATTATGGGAAAGGAGGGAAGAGGGTGCAGCACGAACTGAGTTACAAGGGCTAGAAAACGGAGTTAGAAGGGCTAGAAAAAAACTGTGCCTGTATTTTGTTAGACTGCTTTTCATGAAAAGATCATTTTATAGAATGAATTTTATAAACACCCTGAAATTCAGAGAGATGAATTACTTGCCTAAGGCCACTCATCTGGTATGTCACAGAGCTTAGGTTCAATTTGGGTCTTTTGAAGCCAAAGGTCCTGCCCTTCCTATCACACTATACTGAATATCCTAGTAAGTTTATATTCAGAGAGGTCAAGTTTTGTCTTATGCTGATGGGTTTAAAATATAAAAAGAAAAAGGTAGAAAACTACTCTTTTCTCTTTAGGCAGAGCACTAGGAAACTTTTTTTTTTTTCATTCTGAATCAATTTAGTTATGGTATTTTGTGCTATATCTATATATGGCATCAAATCATCAATTTTCCCGTTGATGCTTTTCTTGCTGCCATCAACACTATGCCAATGAAACTTAGGAAATAGTACAGCTAAATTAGCTGCATGTGGTCATGTTTTTTAATTTTTTTCATCTGCCTTGCAGAGAAAAACAGATTAACTTCGTGACAACTCAATCCAATAATTTTGCAATGTCACGATCCTTCCAAATGATATATACAACTAAGTCAATGAAAGGAGTTTGGGCTTTGCTTTAAAAAAAAAAAAAAAAAAAAAAAAACAACAGAAGGGCAGATTTAATTGAACTTAGGACAGATATCCAGAATCAAAAAAATTGGTATAGAACCATAGAACAAATGGTGAAACCATAAACAGGGTCTAAGCATGGGCAAGAGACAGTCTGAAACAAGCAGCTGGGAGCCCAGTGTAGCAAGCAGAAAAGGAACAAGGAGGATTTGGGACACTGAGGTCTAAAGATGAAAAATGAGGAAGGGCGGCCTGAGGAGATGAGAACAGGGAGAGGATTGTCAGGAGCAGTATCTGGTGGCTTAAAACTCTTGCAACTGTCAGATGATTTTCATCCCCTAGACTACTGGTTTTTCTCTAAGCGCTAAGAAACACAGACCTAGGTGAGTGGTTTTTAAAATAAAAGAAAGAAACAATAACATACCATTATCATTCATTTTTTCATACTTACATTTCCAAAGATTTTTAGAAAGCCAGTTCCTATATTACTAATAATCTTTGTATTCAATTTTTTTCTGAATTAACTGCTATTTCAACCCACCTTACATGAATGCATAAATCAACAAGTGTTTGTGAAGAACATCCTACAAGCAGAAAATTATGCTAGGCATTAGAAAACCTGTAAAGGGAGATTAAGAGAAAGTTCCTGCCAGTAAAATCCATAAACTTTGGAAAATAAGAACTCAGCTTTGTGATACTGATTACACAGTGCAGCAGGAAATGGTGGAGAGATTTGATTGGATTGGGTAGAATAGATTTCTTGCATGATTTGGGACTGGGATTCAGTGAGGATTAAGGGGAGCAATGAAGGCAAATAGAATAAAAGAATAAATGTATCAAAAAGCTGCATCTAAGTAAATCCAGAATATTTAAACTTGACTTCCCTATCATACACTACAAATGGATCTTCATGAGCTTCTCTGATTGTTCATAGATGTGTTTCCAAGTAAGGAAGCGTTTTCCTCTATTGGGAGGGTTATCTTCTTCAAAAGAGAGATGCACAGCAATACTAAAGTGGGAAGCTCACCTCTGCCTAGCAGCCACTTCAGCAGCATCTACCCTGGCACAAATCACAAGAAAGGAGCTAACAGACATTGTCCTTACTTAAAGTAGAACATTTGAAAATTAATTCCATAGTGCTGAAGAGACAGACTGGATTCAGAACTCCTGGGCGAGACAGGAAATGTTTCAAAAGAGTAATGAGAATGCTATAATGCAAAGGTGAGATTTAGAAGTGAGCATTTGAAGCAATTAGCCTTTCCTCTTCCACCCCAGAAAAATTACAGCACCCCCCCACCCCAGCTTTTAAAGAAGAAAGCCTGGACATGGGTCAGAGATGGTGGCAGAGAGATGGTCACTGTTGACGCCATCATGGCCTCCGTTATCTGAATGAATCTATGTATTTCTCAGTGTTCAGCAAAGAAGCATCTCAAGGCTCAATACATAATATCCTCCCTTTTTCATCTTGAGCTCTCTTTTGCAGAAGAAATATCCACCAAAGGCTTCTATTACCATCTTTACGAAAATTTATGAAAACCTCTCTCCTGGATAAGGGATGTACAGCAGCTCTACATCTCTAGCTGCAGCTGAACAATTCCATTTAAATAGCCTGACATTTCCTTCAAACTAATAAATTCCAAATTATACATTCGTGCTGTGGAAATCCAAACATCGCATTTTTAATTATACAAGAGAGTCCTATCAATATTCTTCCTTTTCTTTCTTATTTTTTCTTATCATTTTTACCCTTTATCTCCAAATCTGCAAAGTTTGAGGTCCTTTTAAAATTTTCCTTCTCATATCAGGGAGATCATATGATAGTTGTCTTTCTCTGCTTGACTTATTTCACTAAGCATGATACGCTCTAGTTCCATCCATGTTGTCGCAAATGGCAAATGGAAGTGGTGATGCAACATGGGGGCTTAAGTGGGTAGGAGAAGAATAAATGAAACAAGATGGGATTGGGAGGGAGACAAACCATAAGTGACTCTTAATCTCACAAAACAAACTGAGGGTTGCTGGGGGGAGGGGGTTTGGGAGAAGGGGGTGGGATTATGGACATTGGGGAGGGTATGTGCTTTGGTGAGTGCTGTGAAGTGTGTAAACCTGGTGATTCACAGACCTGTACCCCTGGGGATAAAAATATATGTTTATAAAAAATAAAAAATTAATTAAAAAAAAAAAAAAGAATGAGGCATGGGGGAGCACGCACCCTTCAAAGCCTCTCTTTCATGGATACCCCTCCTTTTTGCTATAGTCAGCAGGGGTGAGGGTATAGGTGAGAGCATATGCTATATGATATCTGAGGAACAGAATTTGAAAACAACTGAAGTTACAGCTCCAGTGCAGTAAGTCCCACCTCTCCTTACATACACAGGCCAGGTACTTACTTACCTGAAAGCATTTGCTCAAATCATTCCTCTTATTCTTTTCTTCCAATTTCTCCCTTACTCTCTGATCTACCCTTTCTCCAAGAGTCACAACTTTCCTTGCTGTGAAAATGAATGAGGCCATAGAAGCCTTTAACGACCACATCCTCCTACCAAACCTGTATTTGCTGTGTGTGATTCATTTGGAGCATGTGCTACATTGTATTGCTATACATAGAGATGATAGATACATAGATGGATAGATAGATAGATAGATAGATAGATGCTTTTTCTACATTTAATTTTCCTTTGCTTTGAATGGTAGCATTGCATTTCTTAGTTATTTATAAACCTAACATTCAAAATGACATTAATATAAAAAGTGTTGGTCAATGGGATTGTAGAGTGTCACTATAAAGCGCTATTACAATACCCGTGATCATACTTGGGTGAGCAGAGCATAATAAACAGAGCTGTTGAATGACTATGTTGTATACCTGAAACTAATTTAACATTATTTATCAACTATACTTCAATTAAGAAAAAAGAAACATAAGGAACAGACAATGACATTCAAGAACTATCCCCTCAAATCAATTAATTAATTAAAAGTGGTTGTCAATTATGGTAGTGATATTTTAATCAAGATTAGACTAGCAGGAATGAACCTGTTTTTTGAAAATACAAACAAGGAAGACTGGATTGATATAATATTCATATAATATTCACCTAGGTAATGAACGCCTATAGCAAAGTGTGTAATTTGACAATACCTACTGTATGAGATTAGGTGATCATAAAATAAAGTACTGCAGTGAAGACGTTATATACAGTTGAAAGTGGGACAGAGGAACACAGGAAAAAATCAAGTACCATACATTTAAAAAAAAGTCATTTCATATTGTTCAAATCAGTACATGTCTTAATTAATAAGAGTGCAGAAAAATGATGCTGTGAAATGGATAATTTTATAGATTGAAAATGGGAGTGAAGAATTATTGGGAAGACTCTTGACTATATGCACCTAAGACCTTGGAAATAGTGCCATTTCTAAAACCTGCAATTCTATTTCCAGAAGTCCATGCAATGAAGATAACAAAGAGATAGAAAAATGTTTAAGCACAAAGATGATAGGCTAACATTATTTGTATCACTGACAAGATGATTTAAATACCTAGCAATCAAGAAATGGTAAATTATGGTATACTCAGTTAATAAAATATTATGAGACTGGTAAATATTTACTAGGGAATTTTAATGACTTGGGAACAAGTTTATAACAAAATGGTAAGTGATAAAGCCAAATAATAAAGCCAAATAATAAATATTTGTTCAGTGTGTTCATGACTATGTGAAATGGATAGAAAGAAAATTGGAAGGAAATAAATGAAAATATTAACTGTGGTTGTCCCTAGGCAATAGTATCCTGTTTCTTTGATTTCCTATGCTTTAAATTTTTATATAATGAACATGCATTTATTTATATCAAGGCCTTTTAAATTGAATCAGTGCTTATAAATACAAGGTCTAAAGTAGATTTGAGATTCTCCTTCACTGCACTTCCACCCCCCAAATGATAGATTATGGACCAGCTACAGCTTGGCAATGATGTAAATAAGACCTGAACTAGACTCTACTCCCTTCCCGGAGGGGCATCTAACTCCAACCCAAAATTCTTGGCCAACATGGACTAGATGCTGTATTAGGGAATATGGGGGGCTTGTCAAACTGACAAAGGGTTAGATTTCCAGAAAGCTCCTTGACCCCTAAGAAGTACTGTCTAGGTAAAAAAAACTGCTAAGAAAGTAATGTGTATAGCCTTATCAATAACCAAATATGAAGCTGAAAAATGCTTTTCTAAATTAGTAGTATAAAAGATAGGGGCGGGGCGCCTGGGTGGCTCAGTGGGTTAAGCCGCTGCCTTCAGCTCAGGTCATGATCTCAAGAGTCCTGGGATCGAGTCCCGCATCGGGCTCTCTGCTCAGCAGGGAGCCTGCTTCCCCCTTCTCTCTCTCTGCCTGCCTCTCTGCCTGCTTGTGATTTCTCTCTCTAATAAATAAATAAAATCTTTAAAAAAAAAAAAAAAAAAAGATAGGGGCACCTGGGTGGCTCAGTTGGTTGAGTGGCCAACTCTTGATTTCAGTTCAGGTCATGAACTCAGGGTGGTGAGATTGAGCCCTGCATCGAGTTCTGCTCTGATCATTAAACCTGCTTAAGATTCTCTCTCTCCATCTCCCTTCCCCCTCCCCTCAAATTAATTAATTGACTTAAAATAATTTAATTATTAATTAATAATTAAAGTACTAAATATTAATTAATAAAATTAATTGAGTTAACCAAGTACCTTTAATTAAATAATTAATTACTTAATTAATTGATTTGCATTTGCTACCCTAAAGGAAAGACTGAATTTAATGTTGATTTTCTCTAGAGAAATATTTATAAAATTTTTGCCCTATGAGAACATGGTCATTATAATGCACCCCAAAATACAGACAGAAATAAAGAAATGTGCCAGGCAGCTAATTAATAATTACTTTGTTTTACTTTGTGATGTTTGTGGTCTTTGTCAGCTTTTCAACATACATAATTTGTTCGCTTTCTTTTCTCATACTAAATACACACTCATTTACATACAAAATTTAGTATCTGTAATTTTAAATTCTTTTTCTTACAGAGGACCCTCCTAAAAGTTTAAACATCAGTGCTTGTTCTGTACTCCATTCTGAGTACAGAAAGAGAAATTATGGGACTGAGGCCAGAGACCTTGGACTCACTCCTATCTACACAAATATGGTCTGCCAACGAGTCAAGGTTGGGACAGAGATACAGTTAGGCAATGGGCTATGTAAAAGAAAAAAAAAATGTGAGGACATGTGCTGGTTTCTGATTGTGTATTGTAAGGTTGAAAAACAAACACACGAGAATTTCAAGGCAACTGTCAACAGTCAGTAGGATCCAAGTGGTACCTGAGGCAGGAACACACAGAACTTTTTCAACTGTGATATGATGTTTACAGATTCTTTTGTGCATCCATGGAGGTTTGACATTTATGGAATTATTCAATTCAGCGGCTCAGAGATCTTTCAGTCTTTGTTTTCTATAGAGAAATCATCAATGATGGTATTGACATCCATAACAAATTGAGATGGGAGTGGTCAGGGTTAGATCCAATCTTAGAGCAACACCTGTAATTCTGCCCATTTCTCTTTGACTCAAAAACAAAAACAAAAAAATCACATTGAATGATAAAGATAAAATGTGGGCCTCTTCTTCTCCAGTGGTTATGTGATTACAATCCTTTTTTATTATTTCAATTTTATTTCTTTCTTATTGCATTGGCCAAATTTTTTGAACAATGGTATACAATTATAGTGATTATAGGGAATCTTTCTTTATCTTGCTCTGATTTTTGTAGAGATGATTTTAAGAATTATGTGATAATTTTGTTTTAGAGAAACATTTTTCTTTACTATTAGAAGTATATCTTCCTGTGCTTAGATATTTAAGGGCTTTGTTTTGATTTTTCTGAAACAAAGGCTGAAACATTGTTCATATCTTTGCAACATATCTTTCAACCATCATTTGCCACTATCACATGCAATCATACACATATACTACCCCATATGTGTCATGTGCAACTATTATATACTCCCGTCAACCAGGTTCTGTGCTACATATGTTAACCAAATTATGCCATTTAACATACAGATTTTTTTGGATTAAATGAAGTTTATTCTTCTATGATCATTTCAAATTAGTTTTAATTTTAGAAGTATGTTAATATATTTCCTTATAAAAATCTAAAACTTTGTCAGATAAGAATCAAGTCCTCACTTTCTTCCTATGTCTCTGAAATCCTTAAAAAGCTATGTAGGCTTAACATAGTTTATTTCTATGTGCTTTCTGTGTATTTACACATATAGCCATAAACATATTTCTATCAATGTGATTATTTACATTTTATGTACATTATACATGCTTTTTCTGAAACCTTGTTTTCCAAAAATATGTTTTGGAAATCTTTCCTTGCTGGAACATGTAAGTCTTTTTTATTGCTTAGAGTTGTCCATAATCCCACTAGAGTTTATTGAGCCATTCTCCTATTTTTAGGTTTTGAATATTTTACCATATTAAATGACACTAAAAATTAACTTTCTTGTTCATGCTTCCTGTGCATTGGCTCTAGAATAGATATTAAGAAATAGCTTTACTAGTCATAGGATATATTCATTTCTAAGGTTATTAACATCTTCCTAATTGCATCCAAATTTGCTATATAACCCCAGCTGTGAAAGAGACCACCACCAGTATCCCATAGCCTTGCCAATGTTGGCATTATGAGGCTCTAAAACCTTTACTAGTCTGATGGATTGAAAAATATCTCACTGATGTAAAGATTAGCATGATTCTGATTACTATTAAATTTCAGTTACATTTTCATTGTCAATTTGCATTTTCTTGTCTGAATTGCTTATTCATACATTTTGTCTATTTTTTTTTAAAGATTTTATTTATTTGACAGAGATCACAAGTAGGCAGAGAGGAGGCAGAGGGGGTGGGGGGGGGGGAAGCAGGCTCCCTGCTGAGCAGAGAGCCTGATGCGTTGCTCAATCCCAGGACCCTGGGATCATGACCTGAGCAGAAGGCAGAGGCTTTAACCCACTGAGCCACCCAGGTGCCCCAACTTTGTCTATTTTTATTTATTTATTTATTTATTTTTAGATTTTATTTATTTGACAGAGAGAAAGATCACAAGTAGGCAGAGAGGCAGGCAAAGAGAGAGGGGGAAGCAGGCTCCCTGCTGAGCAGACAGCTTGATTCGAGGCTCTATCCCAGGACCCTGAGATCATGACCTGAGCTGAAGGCAGAGGCTTAACCCACTGAGCCACCCAAGCGCCCCCACTTTGTCTATTTTTAAAGTGGATTATTTTCCTTCAGTAAAACTTTGAACACTAATCATTCATCTGATCTATGTTTCAGGTATTTTCTTCTAATATGTCCTCTTTTACATATTGTACAGATGTTTCAGATATTTAAATAGTTAAATTTATTTATTCTCATCCTTCATGTATTTTACTTTTTATTCTCCTTTAGAAGTTTTTTTCCTTGCATAAAGTCCATGAGCAGAGGGACTCCTATATATTCATTTTTTTTGTAAATACATTTTATTTAGGGTTTTCATATTAATGTTTGGCTTGTTTTTAGCATTATATCTTAAAGTTGTTTTACATATGGATTTATTTTTTATGAAAGTGTAGGGTAATAAGATAATTTAACCTCTTCTATGGAGAGGCAATTTTTCCACTATGACTTATTGACTAATTCATCTTTTCTATACTAACATTATACGCAGTGCTTATATTAAATTCCCTTAAATTTATGAATTTCAAAGCTTTATATTATATATTATTTTAAATTGCTGTAGTTGTTTATCTTGAATATAAATACTAATAGTGTAACTTTACTTCCTATAGATTTACAGTATATTCAGGTCCTAGATACAGAAAGTCTTCTTGCTTCCAATGATATGCTTCTTCTACACAATCGCCCTCCGCAGCATTTTCCCAAAGTTTTTTTTTTTTTTTTAAGATTTTATTTATTTATTTGACAGAGAGAAAGTTCACAAGTAGGCAGAGAGGCAGGCAGAGATAGAGGGGGAAGCAGGCTCTCCACTGAGCAGAGAGCCCGATGCGGGGCTCAGTCCCAGGACCCTGAGACCATGACCTGAGCTGAAGGCAGAGGCTTAACACACTGAGCCACCCAGGTGCCCCCCAAAGTTTTGTTGTTGTTGTTGTTGTTATAATTACATATCTATTCCCATATATTTTTTCAAATTGCGTGTCAGGTTACATGAATTCTGGTATTCTTACTGAATATAGCCCACATGGAAAGGGTTGGGGCAAGGAAAATGCAGAATGAGGAACATCTCATCATGCCAGAAAGTAAGAAACAAAAGTATGAGGGCCTGTCAAGGGACTTAGGAGCCAACCTGAAAGAGGTCCCAAAAAGCAAAGCTGGGAAAATTTAAGTGATAAAATAAGTAGCATAGTACTGGATTATATCCAATGTATAAAATACACATATATAAGGTCAAATAGATGAATAGATAAATGATTAAATGAGGGGGAGACAAATCTTTACAGAATAATCTCTAATAATATATGTAGGTATCTCTGCCTCCAGGATGTTAATTCTCTATTATTCTTGAGAAAAATGTAGACTTTATCATTTTAGCAGGTAGTTAATTAACTTAGTTGGACTCAAACTCTGTTCTTTGGGGTCAGCTGAAATCTCACTTCAGTTATTTTACCCTTAGCTGGAGTCTGCCCACATGTGTATGGTTCAGGGTTCATACAGAAATTTCAGAAGAGTTTATATACCAAATTTGGGGCTTTCCTTCTCTCTCCTTTTCAGGATCCTCCTGCTCCCATTACATTGTAGCAACTGTGGTTTCCTGAATTCTATCTTTTGCTTCTTTAAGGGCAGAAAGAGATGACTGAAAATTTTCCTTTGAGTGTCAGCCATCCTGTGCTGTGTCTATAGCTGGTCCTCAGGCTGAAAATTGTAACCTGTAATCAGGGTGATCCTCTGAGTCATCCATTTTTTTCTCAGTGTTAGCATTGCTAAAATCTACTTGTATTTGCTCATTTTCCAATGCCTTGAGATAGTCTTTACTCCTTAGTAATTTGGTGTAAGTTCATAATTATTTAGGAGAGGGTCAGAATAGGGAAAAGGAAACAGAATTGATCACTGTGTATTTTTACACTGTGTATTTTTAAGTAAACTTTTAATTTTGGTATAGTTTTAGGTTTACAGAAAAGTTGAAAAGACATTACAGATCTCCCATACACCCTATCTTGGTTTTCCTTATTGTTGACTTATTCTGTTAATAATGATGGTTGTATTACAACTAAGAAGCCAACCGGGTACATTACTGCTAACCAACTCCAGAATGCCTTCATATTTCACTTGATGTTCAACTAGCATATTTCTGTTCTTGGATTTAAGCCAGGATCCCACATTTCATTTAGTCATTATAGGTCCTTAGATTCCCTCCAATCTCTGATAGTTTCTCAGTTTTTCCTTATTTTTTTTTATTCTCTTGACAGTTTTGAGGAGTCCTGGCAAGTATATTGTAGAATTTCCTCAATCTGGATTTTGTGTGATGTTTTCCTCATGGTTATGCCGGGATTATGTGTTTAAGAGAAGAGTACCATAGAAGTAAAGTGCTCTTTTCATCTTATTATTTTAGGGGTACGTATCATTGATATGATTTATCATTAATGATATTACCCTTGATTATATGGCCAAGATTCCTTCACTGTAGTTTTCTCTTTCCACATGCTGGTCTGTAGAAGTAAATCCCTAAGTGCAGCCCCTATTCAGGGAGGGAAGGGAAAAACGGAAGTTAACCTTCACCTTGGGATGCTATAGAATACACATAAATAATTTGGAATTTTTCTATAAAAAATATTTGTCTCTTCTCCTACATTAACATACCTATTTTATAATTTCGTTATAACACACACACACACACACACACACACACACACATATATATATATATATATATAATACTTTAGATTATGATCTAATATTATGTTGTTGCTCAAATTGTCCTGTTTTGGCCATTGGGAGTTCTTCCAGATTGACTCATGTTCCATTGACATGCTCCTATCCTTTTCCCTATTCTGAACAGTCCTTACTTTCTGATTTTACCTTATTCTGTGTGATGGGTTGGGCAAAATGCTAAATCTATAGACTGATTATAAGAATAAGTATCTTTTTTTAAAAAAAAGATTTTATTTATTTATTTGACAGACAGAGATCAGAAGTAGGCAGAGAGGCATGCTGAGAGAGAGGAGGAAGCAGGCTCCCTGCTGAGCAGAAAGCTTGATGTGGGACTCAATCCTAGGACCCTGGGATCATGACCTGAGCTGAAGACAGAGACTTTAACCCACTGAGCCACCCAGGCACCCCTAGGAATAAATATCTTAATACATGAGAAGTACAAAGAAGAGTCCTTGGTATACAGTAATTCCCCCATTAAACTTTAGCTGCTATTAACAACACATGACTACTTCATTTCTAATATCTGTTGAATTAGCATTTTAATCTCTGTATTTTTTAACTGTTTCTCCAGTGTATTATACCAACCACTACTGCATGTTCCACAAAGGTTACTTCTACTACTTTACCTCTCCAATTTGGATTATAAGTATAGTCCTTTATTTTGTATTTCATTGCAATCCATCATTTTCTCACCTATGTTCTTCTCCTCTTCCATAAACATAATGTTTTCTGGCACTATTTTAAAGGTAGCAAAAGATTTTTGTAATTTTTTTTTTTTTTGCTCATACCTGAAATAAATAATGTCAGGTCCTGCTATTCTACCAAGCTGTCAGAATGATCTTATATTTCCCTTACCCTACAGTATTTTCTTTCCATAGATCCCACAATATTTCTATTGCTGCTAAATTATCCTGGACTAATTATCAACCTGGATGTATAGTTTTCCCTTGGCTATATGCACTGATGATTAGATTTTCTTGATTTCTCTTACTAAATTAGCACCTACAGGGTTAGTGGATATATACTGGTTCTAGCCCAATTTCCTGTGCCTAGTATGCATTTGTCCTATGGCTGTCCAAGGTTAAAGTGGGCTTAATTTGGTGGGAAGGATTAGATGGCATTAAAAACTAAAATCTCCAGTGGACTTCGCTTATGAGAACTTTTTAACCTCCTCAGTTACCTTTACTTTTTTTTTTTTTCCAAAAGTTTCCCCATGTGCCTTTTTAAAAATTTATTCATATATTTTTATTTTTTATTTATTTTCAGCATAACAGTATTCATTATTTTTGCACCACACCCAGTGTTCCATGCAATCTATGCCCTCTCCAATACCCACCATCTGTTTCCCCCAACCTCCCACCCCTCCGCCACTTGAAACCCCTCAGATTGTTTTTCAGAGTTCATAGTCTCTCATGGTTCACCTCCCCTTCCAATTTCCCCCAACTCCCTTCTCCTCTCTATCTCCCCATGTCCTCCATGCTATTTGTTATGCTCCACAAATAAGTGAAACCATATAATTGACTCTCTCTGCTTGACTTATTTCACTCAGCATAATCTCTTCCAGTACTGTCCAAGTTGCTACAAAAATTGGGTATTCATCCTTTCTGATGGAGGCTTAATACTCCATAGTATATATGGACCACATCTTCCTTATCCACTCATCCGTTGAAGGGCATCTTGGTTCTTTCCACAGTTTGGCAACTGTGGCCATTGCTGCTATAAACACTGGGGTACAGATGGCCCTTCTTTTCACTACATCTGTATCTTTGGGGTAAATACCCAGTAGTGCAATGGCAGGGTCTTAGGGAAGCTCTATTTTTAATTTCTTGAGTAATCTCCACACTGTTCTCCAAAGAGGCCTTTACTTTTTTTAAACATACACAAGATAGAAAGTTATCCCTCTTAATTCTCCCTAATTGTCTACTCTTTTATTTATTAGATTTATACTTTCAGAATGGACATAGAAGGGAGAATATGAATGAACTTCAGGGCATGAATGAATGATAATAATATGTGAGTCTCAAAAAGCTGTACTTATGGGATAAGGGGAATCATGTTTATTTACTCTTCCACTGAGTCCATTGGGAAGGTGGGCAGGAGGGATGATTTGTGACAACAAGTGCCCCTATCTCCAAGTTTAGGCCTCAAGTTTACCCTATTTAATTAAATGCTAGATAATCAATACAGCTCAAGTTTCTTGGCTTAATACTATTTGGCTTGTGAAGAATTGTTGGTACTTCAGTATTGTTGATAGAAAACTAATATTCCTATTTCACATTCAAAAATGTTAGTAATCTCAAAATAATTTGAAAACATTCAATTTTTTTTTTTCATTTTCACCAAGTTACTTTATTCTTCAGTCTGGCCATCTATAAAAATGGCACCTACCATTAAATTGCTTGTCACTTAATTTTCTTCCCCCTAAGGAAGAGGAGATTCAAAACTGCAATCCGTTTTTACTTCTAATGCGATTGAGATCAAGGAAAAACCACTCATCAGAGTCCAAGATAAACATCAGAAAAATGCAGCAATTATGGGTCATTCAGTTAATGTATTGCTGTGACTTTTGGTTGCTCAAAAATTGTACAGTTTTTTTTTTCCAGATAAGTGAAAAGATTATTTTGTTTTTATCAAGAGCCATATTAGAGTGATTTTGGTGTGAGTAAAACCATAGCTAATTATCATTGGGTTGCAATACTTCTCTTTTGATACTCAGCAATGCCAAAAAAAGGTAAATAAAATCTGTTACAATGAAGGCTTTCTTGCTGGTAATCGGCAGTGTTTGGTCTGCCTCCAACCGGGACTGCTTTGTCCATGAAGTTTTATTTCTATTGACTTTCTGTTCTTTAAAATTCAAACGTTTTCCTTTATATATCTAATTGCTAAAACTCCAGCTGGGAAACAGAGGAATAAAGAGTCGTTCTGTGGACTATGATGGCTTATAAAGAGCATATTTCTCCTCAAACTCAGTTGCATATTTATGCTGCCCACTAAGCCTTGCTCCCACTGTCCTCTCTGTGCTCCAGGTAAGAAAGCAGGAGCAGAGAGACTGACCACATCTTATCTATCATATTATGTCCCACATGTACCTTTTTAGTGTTCTTACAGTTCAAATAGAAGTTGGAGCCCCCAAATCTTCAGGAAATAAAAATTTCTTGTTTAGATCCCCATCATACACACACATTATATTTATTCAAAGACCCTAATATCCCTCTTACTGTTGCCCAACTTCTTTGCACTTCTTGTATAACAAAGTTACACAGAGTTGTCTTTAATATCCCTGCCTCCATTTCCTCTCCTTCTTCTTTCTTCCCTTTCTCTTTTCTTTTTTTTTTTTAATGTTCAGTTAGCCACTGTATACTACATAATTAGTCCCTAATGCATTGTTCAATGTTTTATTAGTTAAGTATAACACCCAGTGCTCATCACAGCACATCCCCTCCTCAATACCTACCCTATCCTCCCCTCCTCCCCTCTGAAACCCCCAGATTGTTTCTCAGGGTCCATAGTCTCTCATGGTTTATCTCCATCTCTGATTGATGCAAATGGTGGATACTCAATCACAAGAAAAAATCTGGAAGGAATTAAAACACTTGGAAGTTAAAGAGCATCCTGCTAAAAAATAAATGGGTCAATAAGGAGATTAAAGAAGAACCTAAACAATTCATAGAAGCCAATGAGAATGAAAAGACATTTGTCCAAAACCTATGGGATACTGCAAAGGTGCTCCTAAGAGGGAATTTCATAGCCATCCAGGCCTTTCTTCAAAAAGTGGAAAAATCTCAAATGCACAAGCTAACCCCACACCTAAAGGAGCTGGAGAAAGAACAGCAAATAAAACCTAAATCAAGTAAAAGAAGAGAAATAATAAAGATTAGAGCAGAGATCAATGAAATAGAAATTAAAAAAAAAAAAGCAGAACAGATCAACAAAACTACAAGCTGGTTCTTTGAAAGAATTAATAAGACCAATAAACCACTGGCCAGACTTATCCAAAAGAAAAGAACCCAAATTAATAAAATCATGAATGAAAAGGGAGAGATCAAAACTAACACAGGAAAGGAAATAGAAACAATTATTAAAAATTATTACCAGCAACTCTATGTCAACAAATTAAGCAACCTGGGAGAAATAGATGCCCTCCTGGAAACTTACAAACTACCAAGACTGAAACAGGAAGAAATAGACAATCTGAATAGACCAATAAACAGTAACAAAACTGAAGCAATAATTTAAAACTTTCCAAAAAACCAAAGTCCGGGGACAGAGGGCTTCCCATGGGAATTCTACCAAGCATTTAAAGAAGAAATAATGCCTAATTTACAGAAGGTGTTTCAAAAAATAGAAACAGAAGGAAAATTTCCAAACTCCTTCTATGAGGCCAGTGTTATCTTGATCCCAAAATCAGGCAAAGACCCCATCAAAAAGGAGAATTAACGAAGCAATATCTGTGATGAACATGGATGCAAAAATACTCAATAAGATCCTAGCTAATAGGATCCAAAAGTACATTAAAAGGATTATTCACCACAACCAAGTGGGTTTTATGCCTGGGATACAAGGGTTGTTCAACATTCACAAATCAGTCAACTTGGTAGAGCACATCAATAAAAGAAAAGACAAGAAGCATATGATCCTCTCAATTGATGAAGAAAAAGCATTTGACAAAATACAACAGCTGTTCCTTATTAAAACTCTTCAGAGTATAGGGATAGAGGGAACATTCCTCAATATCATAAAACCCATCTATGAAAAGCCCACAGTGAATATCATTATCAATAGGGAAAATGCTTACACTTATCACCATTGTTCAACATAGTACTAGAAGTCCCAGCCTCAGCAGTCACACAACAAAGAGAAATAAAAGGCATCCAAATTGGTGAAGAAGTCAAACTCTCCCTCTTTGCAGATGACATGATACTTTATATGGAAAACCCAAAAGACCCCATCCCTGAATTATTAGAACTCACACAACAATTTAGCAATGTGGCAGGATACAAAATCAACACATAGAAATTAGTTGCTTTTCTATAGACCAACAATGTAACTGTAGAAGAGAATTAAGGAATCAATACCATTCACAATAGCAACAAAAACCATAAGATATCAAGGAATAAACCTAACTGAAAAGGTAAAAGACCTATACTCTAAAAACCACAGAACACTTATGAAGGAAATTGAGGGAGACACAAAAAGATAGAAAAATCTTCTATGTTCATGGACTGGAAGAATAAACATTGTTAAAATGTCTATCATCCCCAGAGCTATTTACACTTCCAATGTCATCCCTATTAAAATATTATTGACATTTTTCAAAGAGCTGGAACAAACAATCCTAAAATTTGTATAGAACCAGAAAAGACCACGAATCACCAAGGGAAGGATGAAAAAGAAAAACAAAGCTGGGCACATAATGTTGTCTGACTTCAAGCTCTGTTACAAAGCTGTCATCATCAAGATAGCATGGTACTGGCACAAAAACAGACACATAGACCAAAGGAACAAAACAAAGACGCCAGAAATGGACCCTCAGCTCTATGGTAAATTAATCTTTGACAAATCAGGAAAAAATATCCAATGGAAAAAAGACAGTCTTTTCAATAAATGGTGCTGGGAAAATTGGACAGCTACATATAGAAGAACGAAATTGGACCATTCCCTTACACCACACACAAAAATAAACTCAAAATGGATGAAAGAGCTCAGTGCGATACAGGAATCCATCAAAATCCTAAAGAAGAACATAGGCAGTTACCTCTTCGACATCAGCCACAGTAACGTCTTTCAAGACATGTCTCCAAGGCAAGTGAAGCAAAAGCAAAAATGAACTTTTGGGACTTCATCAAGATAAAAAACTTCTACACAGCTAAGGAAACAGTCAACAAATCTAAGAGGCAGTCCATGGAATGGTAGAAGATATTTGCAAATGACATTACAGATAAAAGGGCTGATATCCAGGATCTCTTAAGAACTCAAATGCCACACTCAAAAAACTAATAACCCAGTCAAAAAATGGGCAGAAGACATGAACAGATACTTCTCTAAAAAAGACATACAAATGGCTAACAGACATATGAAAAAAATGTTCAACATCACTAGCCATCAGGGAAATAGAAATCAAAACCATAATGAGATACCACCTCACACCAGTTAGAATGGCCAAAATCAACAAGGCAGGAAACAACAAGTGCTGGCAAGGATATGGAGAAAGTACCTCTTGCACTGTTGGTGGGAATGAAAGTTGGTACAGCCACTCTGGAAAACAGTGTGGAGTTTCCTCAAGATGTTAAGAACAGAGCTACCCCAATTATCATATGATCTCTCTGATATGAGGAATTTGAGAGGCAAGGGTGGGGGTTGTGGGGGGGTGGGGAGGGAAAAAATGAAGCAAGATGGGATCAGAAGGGAGACAAAACCTAAGAGACTCTTAATCTCGTGAAACAAACTGAGGGTTGCTGGGAGGAGGGGTGTAGGGAGAGGGTGGCTGGATTATGGACATTGGGGAGGGTATGTGCTATGGTGAGGGCTATGAAATAAGTTAGCCTGATGATCTGGCTTACACATTATTACAGATCTGAACTCCTGGGGCAAATAATACATTATATGTTAAAAAAAGAAAAAGAGTTACCCTACAACCCAGGAATTGCACTACTGGGTATTTACCCCAAAGATACAGATGTAGTGAAAAGAAGGAGCACATGCACCCAATGTTCATAGCAGCAATGTCCACAATAGTCAAACTGTGGGAGGAGCCAAGATGACCTTCAATAGATGAATGGATAGAGATGATGTGGTACACATATACATCAGATATGATGAAAAGGTTCAATAAAATCAGTGAAAATAATGTGAAAAAGTTCAGTTAAAAATCAGTGAAACAATGTTAGTTAGCTACTGGCAGGCATCTAGTATGTAACATTTGGGGTTGATCAACAATACAAAATTTTCACAGAAGTGAAATCAAGTAATACAAATACATAATGTATTAAAATTGTCAAATACACAAAGGCAGGAATTCTAGCAGAATTCAAGAGTTAGGGCCTGACCCAAGTTTCCTGGTAGCCTTATAATGATGCTCAAGTGGGGTGTAGAATAAGAGCTGATTAAAAGATACGCCAGTTCAATACAGAAAGTCAGTAAGGCTGGAGACGTATGTAAATGTAGCACATTTTACCTTAAGGCATTTTTCTTATCACCTTTTAAATATACCATATATGGTGAATTGCAGTCCCTTTCTTGTATATACCCTCCCCATATGGCTTGAGGGCAACAGTGTCAAACATGGGTGAGCACTATGTATTTTTGGAATGCTAAGTCATAATTAGGTGCAATATAAATGTAGTCAAATTCTTAACATCTAGATATATCCAGTTTTCTAAAATAATATCTTAGCATTGAATTCCCAGCATCCTCAGAACATTACTAGATAGACTCACTAATTTTTTGAATTCATTCAAAATTAATTATTGATGACTGATAATAATAACAGTACTGTATCATGTAAGAATTAAATGAGTTAATATATTTAAAGCCCTTAGACTTATGCCTGCTATGTAATTGCCAAATATATATATATACATTTCATAGATATGACATATGAAATATATATATTTGAAATATATGATATATATACAGGCACTCTCATGTCTTTTTGTCATATTTATTGTAGTGATAAATTAATGTGAGAATTTTATTGAAAAATATTTTTGAGGATGAAGAAGCATTTTTCTGAAGGCCTTTATATTATATTATGTAGTTAGAAACCACTGCATTTAAAATGGTGCCTGTCAAATAGATAATTATATTACCATAACATAAACAATATTAAAAAATGTTTACTTGAATCCTAGTCTATGCCAGATACTACATTAGGTACAGTGTCTGCCAACCAGCCATCTAGGAACTTATGCATGATTGACATGTTATTTCATTTCATTGTGCAGATAAGGACATAAGCTTATCCTGGTAAAGTCCTCAATTTGTAGAAAAGAAATATTCTGTGTGTATATATATATGTGTGTGTGTGTATGTATGTATATATATATCATATGTATGATATATATATAACTATATAAAATTATATTGTGGATATTTTTTAAGTGCTTGTTTCTGTCATACCACTAAGGTCTTAGAAGAAATGCTTCTATTAAAATGCAGAGTGTCTCCTTCCAAGGTAATGATAACATCAGCAAATTTCAGAAGCATTGGGGCAGTTAAAGCTAGAGAATTGATTAGCTCTCTTACAAAGTGGCTCTAATTCAACTAATTAGATGTTGAACGGGTGTTAAAGTTCAGCTCTAGTGATTCATTGCTTTCTTCGGGAGCTCTACCTATCTCATTTAAAGTTCCTAAAACTTAACGCGGTCCATACAAATACTTATAAACATGTGGTCTTTTTGTACTGGAAAATCTATCTATCATAATTCTAATACACATGCAGGAAGCTATTTGCTAGGTTCAAAGCTCAGTAAGCAACACAGGCAGACCTGTGGTCTTTGCCCATTAATTTACTGTCCTTTGGAGAGGCCATTCTCACTGTCATTTATCATTAAACACCAGGACCTTGACCCATTTTAAATTGTGACTTGAAAATAGAGAAAGTGCACAGCACTCTCCATGGATGGAGGACTCCAGAGAATCGACTTTTAAGTTTTCACACTAAAAATGTCTTTGGGTCAGGAATCACTCTAACATAGGAAAGTGATGCAAGCTTCTCCTGGTTTCTGTTTCTGGTTGTGTATTTCTCTCTCCTTTACTGTGGTGGAATTTTACAATAAAAAAGAGAGTGAGAGTGCTGTTTCCACATTCATATATTTTAACATTAATGGGCTGTGGTCATTGAAGAAAATAGGTATCAATTATGGTTTTATATGAATAATAATACATTAATAACAACAAACTATTTAAATGGATGGTTCCTATGTGTCAAGGAATGTTCTAAATCCTTTGAGACATTTTTATTCATTGAAACCTTATGTTTATTCTCTGTTGTGGGTATTATTATCCTCATTTACAGAAGAATAAACTGAAATTCAAAGAGTCTAGTAACAATAAGCAAAGGAACAGAATCAAATCTAAGTGTGGCTACAGCACATATTTTCAAACAATATATGAGTCCCTCTTTTTCTTAATTCTGTCACAGCTCAGAGTTAAATAGCAGGAAAATAATAAGGGAATCCAGACTAGAAATCTAAGTAAACCTCTGTACTTACATCAAGATGTCCAACTGGGTGTTACATCCAACTAATGAATCACTGAACATTGTATCAAAAACTAATGATGTAGTATACCTTGGCTAATTGAATTTAAAATTAAAAAAAAAATGTCCAATCCATTCCCACTGGGAGTTCATATAAAGGTGTCATAAGCACTGGTCATGTATTTAAATAATGGAGTCAGTTTTTTCATATTTTTACTGTTGCCATTCTTTATTATCAGCTTTCCTACTTGAGATTTTCCTTTGGAGTCTTGATTTTATTTATATTGTGCATTCATACCATACTCCTGAAAGATAATCTTATTTACTCTTTATTCCTTGGGATGATAGGAGCAACCCACACTAGTTATGGTATTTCCTATTTTCTCTTCATTTGCTGATTAACTAAGAGCATTAATTTATTTGTATTGGTCCAAACTAAGCTCTTATAACTAGGAAATTTCTAAAAATACTGTGAAGGGAAGATCGAAGTTTGAGGAATGACTCTCACCTCTGACACATAGATTTTCTGTCTAGATTTATTTCCTGGAGATCAGAAAAGATGAAGAGGAAGTAGAGGGCAAGCAGTTTCCTCTTCAAAGATGTGATCCAGAAATGAATATATCACTTTTGTTCATATGCTGAAAAGTGATTGCAAGGGACGCTGAGGAACAGAGTCTCTAATTATTAGTGCCATTTAGATGCATCAGAAAGAGAGTCCAGTTCCTATTCCTAAATTGAATAAGTGGAGAATGAATGTCAGTGTCAGTGAAATGTCTCTTCCACTAAACTTGCAAGTTAGAATTCTACTTCGCTCTATTTAAAAAAAGAAATCTCATATGGTCTCTTTCCTAGCTATATGTTTCCACCCCAGCTCCCTTAACCCACATGTCCAAA
Source organism: Mustela erminea (assembly GCF_009829155.1). Taxonomy (NCBI): domain Eukaryota; kingdom Metazoa; phylum Chordata; class Mammalia; order Carnivora; family Mustelidae; genus Mustela; species Mustela erminea. Next base: position 114,157,893 of record NC_045620.1, read on the forward strand.
ATTAAAGAAAGAAAAATGATTAAAAGTTCAGAAACAACAACGACAACACTCAGCAATGTTAAAGCTATTCAGAGTGAAAACCAACGTGAGAGTCACAGTCAGACAAAAGGTGAGGCCAGAAGAAATAAACAGAACCACTACTTAAGCAGATAAAAGTTGATCCAATCTGGCCATTCAGTGTTTCTAAGATTTTTAAATAGAAGGAGGGCCAACAATCTAACCCACAGAGTTACTGGAAGTTTAGCTAGTTATTCTGATCAGATTTTTCCTTACAAATTTTCATGTTTTAAAAGACTGACTATGTCAGACAGGCTATGAAATAACATAGCATCAAAGAGCTAATGCAGCTGTGATTAGAAAATAATGCTATCGATCATTGTGGAGGACACATATTGCATGGATCACTGGGTGTGGTGCATAAACAATGAATTTTGGAACTCTGAACAAAAATGAAATAAAATTAAAAAAAATACAATTCCTTGATTGGAATGAATCGCTTTCTTCAGGGACTTTGCCATAAAAACTGTTTGCTGTGTCAGTGGAGTTGTTTCCAGATAGTTTTGGGTCCTGGCTTCTTTTACCTGGTTTTAAAAGGCCCTTCCTTCAATGTGATAATCTAATCTAAACATAACAGTCCTAATGGGAAATGAGTAGAAAGTATTATGAGCCTGTGTGCACAATAGGTTATTTAACAGCCATGTCAAGATCATTGTTGACCACATGAGGTCCATGCCAATTACAATTCTCTTCTGACTCATATAGCTTTTCAGAAACAAAGCAAAGCATATTCTGTAAATGGGACAATGTTTTAATTTTACCCTTATAGCTCATTGCCCACCATCTTGCAGTTCATGTTGAGCCATCTATATATGCTTTTATGACCCTAAAATTTTATATATATCAGTCTTTTTACTTAAATGTCTTCCCTTCTCCACCCTCTTTTTTTTCCATCTAATCAACTTCCACTTACACCTTAAACCTCAATTGAAATAAACTTTGCCCTTGGCAGACTTGCACTACATAGTAATAGATGCAAAACTGTTGAAGTGATTCTGTCCCAAACTTTATAATTTCAATCCATAGGCTCAAGTTGATAGAAATGAACTCTGATGATCCATGCTAATTATTTGACCTTGAAGGGTGAGTTAGACACTCAAAGTAGACTAAAGTAATCACTGAAGTAAAGTTTACTCTTGAATTGTATTCTGATAATATCGGATCCAATGACCAAAGAAAATAAAAATAGTTGTTTGCCCATTTTTAAATGATTATGAAACATGACAATACCAGGAACAAGACACTTGCAAACTGCCAGAACTGGAAAATTAGAAGAAATTCTAGGATACATTTATATTAGTAGTCGATTCTGCCAATAACCATTTTGTTACTTTGAGAGGCAAAAGAAATGAGGGAACCAGCAGTTAATTAAATATTCAGATGCTCTAGGCAATGTGCTGAGCACTTCGTTGTACATTACTTCAATTACTATGATAACTCTGTCTTGTAGACTCTGTTATCCAGCATTTAGAAAAGGCAAATGGAGAATAAGGGAAGTCAAATAACTTTCTATGTAAGATGGATTCTCTTGGAGGCCCACTCTGAGTCAGAGATTAGCATACACAATTTCTTAGGCAGTGCTCTTGGGAGCAACATCTTTGAGAGAAGGTAAGGAAGCCAAACAGGAAGACACTGGGCTGCAATTCAGTCTCAACAAGGATTCAGTGACTATAAGGAACTCAATCTGGATGGCTCTTGAGACATGGTCCAATTTGGGCTTATGGAGGCAGACATGTTATATTGCTGCTTTGGCCAATCATTTGATGAAAGATGCCACATGAAAGGAGTGTAAGCTTAGGCAAGGTGCCTCTCTTCACCTAGAGTAAATCATTAGAAAGGGCTGACAGCTGAGATATTTAATTGAAAAAATCCCCAGCAGTATGGACTAAAAAGAAATCTGGAGAGTAGAGTTGAGCAGCCAAGATGGTTCACTCACTGGGTTATTCTGATGTACCTGATTCATGATGTACCTGTTCTAGGAGTAGCTATCTCAGAACTCCAGTGAGTCTCTTTCTTTGAGAAGTTCTGAGGGATAAGGAGTTGAACTGCAGGTCTTGCCTGTGAAACTAGTCTTGAGGACAAACCGGTATTTAATATAAGGTTTCCTAGTGAGCTCATGCAGATCCTCATTCTTGAGAGGTCTGAGCTCTTGCTTAGCATGACAACTGAGGTCCAGATGGCTGCACTTATCCATTTGCCATCAAAATTGGACAACAGAGTAATAAGAAATGCCCAAGTGGATCCCTGAGATGCCAAACATATTACTCCTACTGCCATTAGATATCACCAGCTTTATCTCCTCCTAATGACCAGAGTCAATTATCCTTGCCAGATGGTAATTTTTCTTCCAATCTCATTGTTCTTTGGCATGAGAATTCAAAGTATCCAGGTGACAGTACAGCTTGAAGCTAATTCAACTCTTGCTAAATTTCCCGTGGAAGTGTTCCCCCTATAAAACAATGACTTTTAAGCCTAGAGAACCCAGAGTTACAGGGATGGAAAGAAGTAATTCTCCAAAAGTAACTCGTAGTGAACAATCAGGGTCTCTCTGCTTTGATTCACGAAACCATTTCTCCTACCTATTGTGGATGGAGAACAATACAATAATGGTCAGTGATTAAGTGTGCACATACAACTGAGTATTTTGCTTTGTCTTCTCAAGATATTGTCTCTGAATTGGGGCTGCACCATCAATAGGCTATCCCACTGCTATTATATATTGGACAGTCCTGGGTTTTATAAGATGTGATAGGACTGAAGGATTCCGTGGTGATGTGCACATTGCTGCACTTCCTTCGCTATAGAGTGAATCCCTTGAATGTGGTACTTTTGGGGATGCCATGTAAGTGTATCAGACCCCTCTACATCCGTGGGATGTGGTCCTGGCTGAGGTCCTTCAAGCAGGAGGGAAAAAAAAGACAACCAACAATCTCACACCTAAAATATGTATCAGTCCCACCAATAGTAAATCACTATCCCTTTTCTAGTGAAAGAAATCTAATGTAGTAAACCTACTACAAAGGGAATGATTGGTTTCCTTGAGGGATGAGACTGTATCTGGGGTTTATGTTTAGACTGTTGCTAACAGAATGGAATCCATTAGTTGCAGTGCCTATATCAGATTGGTAAGTGGAAATTCATGCTGTTGGTCCCGTTCCTGCCGCAAAACTCTTCTGTTTAGTTATTTATCGTGCCGCAACTGGGTAAGCAGGGAGTAATAGAAGCTGGCTGATGTTAAGCACCCAAGGCATATTTAGTGTCCCTTCCATGGTGGATATTCATCGGTGGGCATTAACATGAGATGCAAAGATTTTTATACTTTGTGCCCAGACCTAGCATATCCTATGTTGCTATTCTAGACATCCTCACCAATTTTCTCATTTTTCTCTTTTCAGTTTCTTTTTTTTAAGATTTTATTTATTTGAGAGAGAGGGGAGAGAAAGAGAGACAGGCAGAAGGAGAAGCAGAACCCAATGCAGGGCTCAATCCCAGGATGGCAGGATCATGACCTGAGCCAAAGGCAGATGCTTAACTGACTGAGCCACTTAGGTGGGGTGGTCCCCTTTTTGAGTTTCTGACAAACTTGCCAACCCATTTATTTTCTCTGTTTAGCCTCTGAATATTTTCCAAGCCATTTGCTACTGCCCATGAATCTATATACTGACTCAGGTCATTTCTATTTAACCCAAAGTGGATTACCAGCTGCAATACATTTTTTTTTTTTTTCAGCTTGCAGTCATTTGATCAGAGACACCACATGGCACTTTTTTTTTTTTTTTCCTTTATCATTTGGTTGTAAGGAAGCTACCATGTCAGTATAGAAATGAACTGAGGGAGAGATGCTGACTGAAAACCATGTATTACATGAAGTCCGAGCAACCTGTTTGTGTGATATACTTAAGGTTTCTGGGTCTGTTTATGCTCTATCCCAAAGCATACAACGGATTTCTACTAATCCTCTTTGATTTCATGACTTGGTAGGTATAACAAAACCAAACACAAGTGGCCACATGGTAACTTGTTATCAGTCACTCTGTCTCTGCCAACAGATGTTATCTTGCTAATTTCAGCTAGGGGCAATGTTCTTCAACTACCACTATGATGAAGTTTTTATGTCTGGCAGGATTGGGGTACTCTGTCTCCAAAACCTCATCTAAACACGTTCGTTCTTAGACTACTCTGATCACTGCATTAGAAGCAGGGCTGAGATGGAGATTAACATATTGGACAGTAATTCAAGGGTGCTCTTGGAATCAATACTTTGGGGAAGGGAAGAATGGACTAGAAAAAGGGGATAATGTAGGTTCTGGACATGTCACAAGAAGGCTTCAACCAACCTTACACAAAACTCTGAAGCCTGAGTACCCCTTGAGAGCTGTCTCAAGATGAGACAAAGAATCCAGTCCTTTATACAACTGAGTGACCAATCACTTAATGAAGGCTACCCTGGGAAGAGGGCATGATTTTGGGAGAGGTGGCTCTCTTTAGCTAAAGGCAATTACTTGAGAGGTCTGACAGCTAACACCTGTCAGCCTTCTTTCCATGGGAGTTAAAAGGGATGATGAACCCCTCAATCTTGAAGAAGGATCTGAACCACACCACATCCCTGACACTTTGAAACATTACTTCACCAGGATAGGACAGAGATTTTTAAGCCAAGTTTGTTTGTTTGTATTTTATCTTAAGTCTAAAGCCTTTGCTTTCTACCACAACAAAGTTTTATTTGCCATGCTGTCTATAGTATTAAAAATGTCAAAGTATTTTCCAAAGGCAGATATACATAGCTATAATCATTATTTAAATGCAATTTTTATCCCACTATTTTCACTTAAATGGTATTTTTCAATATATCCTTCAGCAAAACAATTGCCTTTGTTTTCCTTCTTGGTATATTTTGAAGTTCAGATTATAGGACATTTTTATCATCTTTGCAATTATGACTGCAGGCAGGTAATTCTTTGAATTATGTTTAAACAACTGCTAAAGAGATTATAGCTCCTCTGTGGACATAATCAAAACAAATCAATCATTTTCTAGTCAATCTGTTTCTTTCTTTTTTATTACAATTGCAGATCAATGAATGATTTATTTGATTGCTACATGATTACTTTGGTAATTGGATTGATTAAAATAACATGGTTACCCCAAATATTTTTAACTCTATAACCCATCATTTACTCTGAGGCATATAAAGAGTGAGGTGGTGTTCTGCCAGAGAGGATAGAACCAAAACCCTCCTCTGACCTATGACTCAAGACAATAAAGCATTCACAATCATTGCCTAATCAAGATCAGGCCCAAGAATGAGTAGAAGAATCTAAGTTTCATCTCTTTTTATTTCTTAGCTAAGAGGTCGATGAAACTACACCTAGTCTGAACCACTTCTGTTTTCCTGAGTTTTCAATACAAACTAATTTGAAGTATTTTTCTGAATACAAGTTTACTTTTCTTCATGACCAATACACTAATCCCTGAATTGTCTTTTACGACTATTATGAATGCCATTATTTACCTGTCTGCCAGTGGCCAGAGGAATTTTAAATTGTAACATAGGATCTGATTTTTGCTTTATTTACTTTATTTCTTATGATAAGTTATTTCTTTATTTCTTACGATACTTCAACAAAACATTTGCACTTTACTACATATAGGACACGGGGATGTAAACTGCTTCTGTAAATAGCTATATAATAAATATCTTCAGCTTTGTGGGCTATATGGTTTCTGGTACAAGGACCTAATTCTACTGTCATCGCAAGAAAGCAGCCATAGATAATGCCTACATGGGTAGGGCACATTGGTGTGTTCAATAAAACTTGATTTTTAAAAATAAGAAATAGCCCAGAATTAACCTGTGGACCATAGTATACCCAATGGGCCATAGTGTGCCAAGTGTGACTTATATAAAGAACAGAGCCAAGTGAAAAGTAAGTCATTCCACTAAATGTGTATTTGGTTACTGAAACCCCCAAATTTTGATGATTGGAAATAACCAACAGATGGAGTGAATACCCTTAGCTCAAATCTGTCTGAGATTATGAAAGCAGAGCCACCCAATCCATCACAAACTATGGGTAAAATATGCAGGCAAACCAAATTTTATGTCTCTGTGAAGTCTAGAGATAAACTCCACTGAACAAACATGTAAGCATAACAAAAAGCATGGAGGACATGGGGAGTTAGAGAGAAGGGAATTGGGGTAAATTGGAGGGGGAGGTGAATCATGAGAGACTGTGGACCCTGAAAAACAATCTGAGGGGTTTGAAGTGGCGGCGGGGGTGGGAGGTCGGGTTACCAGATGGTGGGTATTATAGAGGGCACGGATTGCATGGAGCACTGGGTGTGGTGAAAAAATAATGATACTGTTATGCTGAAAATAAATAAATGAAAAAAAAAAAAGAATGAATTCCCAGAAACAAACAAACAAAAAACATGTAAGTTCTAAACACTATCCTAGGCATAGGAGCCTAAAAATATGAATTATTTTATAAAAATATATGTACCTATATTTTGTAGGATTCTATATGCAACTTCATATACTTATATATGAGCATGTATAAAATCTAGTTGTAAAAACATATTTCATCATTCTAGTCTCTCCCCCAGGTAATTCATTAATTTGTGTTTTTTTTTTCTTTTTTGGTCATTTTTCTGGAAATATAAATTTATTTAATATCTAGGAGTTATTTTTTTAGCATGAAAAATGGTTTCTTTTAATAACGTACCAGCTTTGCATGGATTTTTTTTTCTCTATAGGACTGGCTGATTATCAGACCTGAGAATTCAAGAATCTTATTACATCTTCCTAAAAAAGTCACATGCCGATCTATCATTTCTCTTGAAATACGTGGGACTGCTTTTGAGCTGGACTGGCTCTCAGATTTATTCATTATTATATTTAATTTCATATTTTTGGCACATCAAATTCCAAGCTAATGTTTTATGCTGCTTCACACACAACTTGCAGTTCAATTGATGTCTTTAGTATATCATTTCTCTCATCTGCTAAGTGTATCTTGGGATGTTATATGACTTTTCTCTAGATCTCTAAAATGATCACCGTAGTTCATGAGAAGCATGAAATGTATCCATTTTTGACTACTCCACTTTTGGAATGTAAAATTTGCTGCTAGACAGCAAAGTCTGAGACAAAATTTTATGACAGTTAGTAGTACAATCCTCTTACCTGCATGCTTTACATATTTTTCTTTGTTTCTGCTTTTAAGTGTAAAAGGTTATTTACGTAGAAATCATTTTTACTTCTGGAGTAGTGCATTCTCTTTGCACAGTGATCAGAGAATACCAGAGATGATACTTAACATAATCAATGGTGATGATGGATCGAGTTCTCATTTTAAACCTTGTCTTTGTGTGGCTTCTAGATCTCTAGGAATCTTACTTAATTGCAATTCCAGAAATCATTTACACATAGTCCATCTTTCTTACAGTACTTCTCAGTTTTTTTTTCCCCATATTCAGCAATGTAAAATAATTCTGTATGTTTGTTAGACCCTGGAAGAGCCACATCATAATCTCCTTCTGAGGAGAATAAACTACTTAGATAATGTCAGTTCATTAATCATAAGAACATATCTTGAGACAACTGGATCTTCCAAATTTGACATCACTCTTTTCACTAAGACTAAAATTTAACATGACTCAGAAGACAACTACGGAAAATACTTCAAGTTTGCATATATAGGAGAGCTCTGTGGGCACTCACTGAAACACATTGAGAGTCTGGCTCAGTAGGTTTGTCATTGCCCTCAAAGAGGTACAACCATGGAAACTTTTAAAATGACCCATGGTTGTCGTCATCATCATCTAAAACAGAGGCCAGACGTTGAGCCAGATCTATCCATTGGCTATGGGATTTCTGCTGCTTTCTGGTTGAAAGAGATTCAAGTGACACAAAAAGAGTGTTCATGAAAGGAAAGTCCAACATTTCCAGGTATTGAAGGTGTGTGTGTATGTGAGTGTGAGTGTGTATGTGTGTGCACGCACGCACACATGTGCAGGTGTGCACACCCTGGCAGAATAAAGGGATAGGCTAGAGTAAACATGTATTTATTATTTATTTATTTATGTTCAGAAAAGCTTTTTCCTTCTTTTTTTTTTTTCATAAACATATATTTTTATCCCCAGGGGTACAGGTCTGTGAAAGCTTTTTCTTTCTTAAGTGAATTATTAAGGCAGTACTATTAGTATCTGACCATCACAAATGTTACCTCCTCATTCAAAAGAACAGTTATGTGAGTCACTTTGAACCAATCATGGTGTCTCACCCCATGGTAATGGTGATTTGTTCAAGGACTGGGAATCGAAATTGGTGAAAAAGGAGTTTCTTTCTGAGACTTAAAAAGTCGAGGGGCGTCTGGGTGGTTCAGTGGGTTAAAGCCTCTGCCTTCAGCTCTGGTCATGATCCCAGAGTCCTGGGATCAAGCCCTGCATCAGGCTCTCTGCTCAGCAGGGATCCTGCTTCCCCCTCTCCCTCTCTCCCTGCCTCTCTGCCTATTTGTGATCTCTATCTGTCAAATAAATAAATAAAATCTTAAAAAAAAAAAAAGTTGAGTTGATTACCTGTCTTTCCTACTAAATCTTTTGTCAGATGGCATATAAATGTATTGACCTATAGAATGGAGCTAATAGCAATAAGGGATAAGAGAGAAAGAGAAAAATAGTGGGTGAGAAAGATAGATACATATTTTTTTAAAACATTCTAGTAGTTTCTTGGAGCTGCCACAAACTGGGTGGTTGAGAGAAACTTATTGTCTCACTGTCTAGAATGCAGAAATCCCAAACGAAATGTCACCAGGCTACCCTCTCCGAAGGCTCTGCAGGAAAATCTGTCCCTGGCCTCTTTTATTGACATTTCCTGATCCAGGAGCCACATCATTTCAGTGTCTGCCTCCGTGGTCACGTTGTGTCCTCCTCTTCTGTGTGTCTGTCTCCCTCTGTGTTCTTGGTCTGATCTATCTTTTATAAGTTTACATGTGATTGCACTTTGAGCCCACCCAGAAAAACGAGGATTAAGTCTTCCTCTCAAGACCTTAATCACATATCAGAATATCCCCTTTTCCAAAGAAAGTAACATCCAGAGGTTTGATGATTAAAATGTGGACACATCTATTTAGGGACCACCATCTAGCCCAGTACAGAGTATTTCCATAGCTTGGTTATACAAGTTGGAATTCTCCTTCCCACTCCACTAATTTTTTTTCAGTTATCAAGTTAGATAAAGTTAGATATTTGCCACTAATATCATATTAGTTTTCCATGATTCAAAAGTAAAATTGTGCAATAATAATTATATCTAGTCTTCCTTCCTGTTTGGCTGGCTCTGTATCATCATAAAACTTACTGATGGTCAATATGTCAGTACTGAATCACGAGCTTCAACTACATGCATCTTATTTTACCAATTTCACTTACCGAATTATTATTCTAAATTTATTTCAAGTTATACACAAAGATAGAGTAACATTTACAGTATAAAGTAAATTAGCATTCCAACAATAGAGAATTACACTTCTGTCTCTGGTAGTTTAGAAGACTGGATTATATTGGATGTCTCTCTTGATTAAATCCATTAACAACATTGAATGTATTTTTAACTATATTTTAAAAATACACCATTAAACTAGCAAGAAAGGAAGCAATCCTCAGAGGACAAGTACAAAGTGAAAGGTGGAATCCAGAGACATAAGTAGAGCAATGAAGCTGTGTTTACCCTGTGGGCATTTTTCAATTTTAAGCAACTTTATCTTTGATCTTCATGCCTTTGCAACCCATGGGACATAAGATACAGAAGAGTCTAGTAGAAAATGATCTTCATAGAACTGGGATCACAAAAGGCCTAATCTCTCAGTTTATGTATAGGTTGAAGCAAAAATCTCATCAACCTCTACACCCACATATATGCTTAGAAGAGGAAAAATGAAAATGAGAACAAGCTCAAGAAAAATCTCAAGTTTTGTTCCTGGATAGAAGGAAAAAGAACTCTTTCCTGTGCAGCTTCCCCTCCCCAAGTCATACTGTTTAGATGGTCTGAAAAACATCAGGCCAATAATTTGGCTTCAAGAAACCCAGTTTCTTGTGTTCTTGGGTAGTTGGTTGAAAAATAATGCAAATATTTATAAAATAAAATAAAATAAACCCCCTGCAGCAGAAGTTTCAAAGTATTGCCTCATTTAAAACTCCAAAAGATATGAGTTTAGCAATTGAAAAGAAAAAAAAAAGGGTAAAGAAACAAAGAACAAATGAGACTAAGCAGGAAAAACAAACTAACGAAACTGAATTCACCTAGACACAGAGTATAAAATAAGTAATAGAGAAATAAATAAAATGAAGAATTACTAATGTAAAGTCAAATAGAGTAATATAGTTATAAATTAAAATGCAAAGTTGATAAATGGATCAATAACAGATTAGGTGTAAGAAAATCAATTAATTTCTTTGATCCAATTTCTTAATTTATGCAATTAAAATACTTACAATTGGTATCTCACAGGCTTCTGTGTGAATCTAATGCAATGTATGTGAAAGCACTGCAGAATAAATAAAATTCTATTTGAATTCAATTATTTGTTTTCTGTTATATATTTATGTATTAAACTTTTGTCTATACATTTCCTATTACACCTCCCCCCAATTTGGGCAGACCAATATTCTATTCTCCTTGCCCTAGGAAAGGTACAAGATGGCCAAATAATGGAGGTAAAAATCAAATCTAGATCCCAAGCTTGTGACAAAAGATGTGAAAGAGTAAGTGATTAATCCTAGGCATTCTGAATAATTCTGAGAAAAGTGCTAAGAACCTAGAACCCACTGCTCCTCACATAGAGCAGGAAGAGGGGTATGGAGATGACAATTGTTCTGTATAGGCAGAGAGAAGCTGAGGCAGTCTCAAAGCATTTCCTTCCTGATCCAGTAATGTGCAATGGGTACATGCCTGGACTCCAGTATGCTAATATGGGATACGAGAACAACTTGTAATTGTGAAGAAGGATTTAACTGGGGACAAGGGCCCATAAACGAACACAAAACTGGATTGCAGATGTAAAACGAATTCCACCATAAATATCTGATGACAGAGGCTACCAGACTGAGCTCATTTCTACCAAATACTCAATGTTTTGCAACTTCAATATAATTTACATTTGCTTTGAGGAAAGAATAGAAATGACCATAAGTTGATTGATGTTTCATTTTTTCCAGGCAGAATGAACAGCTGAAAGGATGATTAGGTTAGATTATCATTATCAGGAGTAAGTTTTGCATTACTAATATACTTGAATTTGTGGCTGAAGATTCATATTTACCACATGTTCAGGATTAAGTATTTACTGCTCTCATGATCGTGTGTGTTCAGATCCCATACAAGGATTAAGTGATACAAAGAGAAGCAACCTTCAAGGATTTTATAGTCTAACAGAAGAGCAAGCATTATTACTCACTCAAAGCATTTTATTTACTCTTGGAAAAATGTGAACATCAATTCATTATACCTTCTCAAATGGGTATACCTATTCATCTTACATTTCATATTTTTTACATGTATCTCATAAGAATCTTTGCCATGGAAATAGTTGATGTGCTGAAAAGCTTTCAGCAAACTACAAAGGAAAAAAACCAGAAAATTACCCAGTGATTGCTTTAGCATTAGCAGTTTTTCAGAGGCCAGCTATGTATATTAAATGCTTAAATATTTATATTAAGTAATAAATATTTAAAGACTACAATCGGGTTGAAAGGTTTGTATGAAAAAAACCCAGAATGAGATTTCAACACAGGTACACAGAGAGGACAATGTTTCTAGCTCAGTGGGAGTTTTGCTGAATGCCTCTGTTATGTCATGGTTGTATTTGCATATAGGAGTGGGAAAGAAAATGGAGAAATAAAATACTCTGTGGGCAGGTGGATGATCAAACAGTTTATACTGTCATCAAATAGCATTGTCATGGAGAGAGACTATAATGGTCAAATAGCCTGATTAAGGTTAAAAATTTCTCAGAAACATTCTCATACTCTTCATGTAATGAATGAATCACCAACATATAAAATGAAAAATACATGTTTAACATTTGATGATGATGAAACCCAGAAAAATGCTTACTGGGTTATCATTCTTGATCTTATTTAAATAATTCTATCTCCATCCTTTCTTTCAGTTATTAGTCCATTCATTAATTGTTTATTGAGCACATATTTCAATTCTTTTATTTATGCCTAGACTTTTGGTTTCTTTGGATAGATCAAGCATAGAAATCTCAATCACATATCTTTAGGTACATCAGTTACTCCCTAAAAAGAGCCAAAGAATGTTAGCTCATTTATACTATATTCCTTCTCCTTTCTTTCTTCCAGTGTATTATAGTTTAATCATCATTTTCCTTCATATCCCCTCCAACACTTATAACTTTAAGTAGTATTGCTAAATCTTTATTCCTTAGTGTATTATTTTCATATTTTCTCTCCAATCTATAAGGTAAGGCAATTATTGCTCCTCTTTTAATCTTCCTAAATCCTTCCATTTTCTAGTCTTCCCTTTGCACTATTGCCAACACTGTCATCATTATTAATAAATAATCCTCACCATCTAAGCACAAATCTATCATTAGATTGGTTGTAGTCACATTTAATGAGGAGAGAACCCATTATATTATATTAAAGAAAAGGGAAGTATCTTTCTTTTCCTTTTTTTTTTTTTAAGATTTATTAATTTATTTGAGGGGCGCCTGGGTGGCTTGGTGGGTTAAAGCCTCTGCCTTCGGCTCAGGTCATGATCCCAGGGTCCTGGGATTGAGCCCCACATTGGGCTCTCTGCTCAGCAGGGAGCCTGCTTCCCTCCACCTCTCTCTGCCTGCTTCTCTGCCTACTTGTGATCTCTGTCTGTCAAATAAATAAATAAATAAAATCTTTTTTAAAAAGAATTATTTATTTGAGAGACAGAGTGTGTGTACACATGAACAGGGAAGGAAAGCGGGGAGAAGAACCTAAAGCAGATTTCCTACTGAGCATAGAGGCAAGCAGGGCTCAATTTCAGGACCCTGAGATACTGTCCTGAGTTGAAACCAAGAGCTGGATGCTCACATGACTGAGTCACCCAGGCGCCTCATATCTGGTTTTCTTTATAAAACAAGTATAGAGGTAGATAGTCCTGAGTGAATACCAGATCCCCTCTCGAGTCTGTTCTACTATTCTGCTCTACCACCTGCTGCAGAGATGTCATCGTCAAGATCAAACATGGCACAAAGCAGCTCATGTAGCTCTAGCTATCACAGAAGTGGGCAGAAACTTACAAAAAAACTTAACAAAAAAATTAAAAGGAAAAAGAGATTTAGCCTCTTTCTAGTAAGACTTCTGGCAGTTTCATCACATCTTTTCCACCTTCATCTTACTTCTTGGTCATATGGCCACATTCAGACAATTGTCGTCTCTGGTGGCCAGTGTATTTGTCTAGAGGAACTAATTACTTAATAATAGAAGATAAAGTTGTGAGGCAACTAGCATTCCTTGATCTAACAATCATATTTAGCACTTGGTTTATTGGTTAAGTTTCAAAATTGGAAGTTAGCAGTATTTTCCTTATGAACTTGGAGAGACATTGTCCAATGGCAAGTTAGAGAGTTTCCTATATTTTGTTCTCTATGCATTCAATGCCAGGAGACTAGTCTCTTTTCTTATATCTTTTTTCTTATATCTCTTTTCTTATAGATTCTCTTTTCTTATCTCCAAACAGTGGTCTAAAATTACATCATATCTAAGTTTGACTTATTTGATTTTCTTGTAAGAATTATACATTTCCTGGAATTTCAAATTATCTCCTTTTATTGCTCTTTTGTTCCTCAAATAATTTGTATTCCAAGTTTCAACTATGTCTATTGATCACTGTGTTTTTTATTTTTTATTATTATTATGTTCAATTAACCAACATATAGTACATCATTAGTTTTTGATTTAGTATTCAATGATTCTTTAGATCATTGTGTATTGATTTCTGTTTCATTTATTTCTTTTTAAAAAATCATTTTATTTCTTTTTAAAAAATCATTTTCATTTTTTCTTTTTAAAAAATCATTTTATTTCTTTTTAAAAAATCATTTTCATTTTTTTCTAGGACTCTACCCCTTCCTACAACAATCTGGATTTGCTATCTAAATTTATAATAATGATTTCATCTTAAGACTCGATCTATTATCTCCTGAGCCAAATCCTCTGTTTCGCAAGGTCTGTACTACTTCTCTCTATTTTATATTATATAATTTTGGAGAAGTATCTGTTCAAGCAACTTCCTTATAAAATCAATTTTTAAAAGAATTTTTATGAGTTGTAGCATGGTTCAAATGTGTATTATATCCTCATATACTTTTTTTCTCATACATTATTAGTGAGTTGACAGCAAGTAGAAGTTGGCATTGAAATATGTTTCCCATATGTTTCAAGGCATATTTCCTCTGTCTTCTAATATCTAATGGTACTCACATGTTACTCATGAGAAGCTCATTGCCCATTTGACGTTAATTTATAGGAAACCAGTTTGCTTAAACAAACGAACGACACAAAAACAAGAACAAAATACACCTTTTGGTTTTCAACTAAGGGAAATCAATTTCATTTTTAAAAATACACAAAAATACTGTTATGCTGAAAGTAAATAAAAAATAAAATTAATTTAAAAAATATACACATAATCACTATGCTTTCCTTCTCCTGGTTCTCTCTGCAAGGTCCTAGACATGATGTGTTGAATTTCTGAGCTGCTTTTGTATAGGTCTTATATTATCCCCTCTTTTTTTTTACTTTAAGTTTTATTTTAATTCCAGTTAACATACAATGTTTTATTAGTTTCAGATGCATGATGTAATTATTTAACAGTTTCATATATCACCCGGTGCTCATCACAAGTGCCCTCCTTCATCCCCATCACCTGTTTAACCCATCCCCCGCCCCCACTCTGGCCCATAACCATCAGATTATTTTTAATTAAGAATCTGTTTCTTGGGGCGCCTGGGTGGCTCAGTGGGTTAAGCCGCTGCCTTCGGCTCAGGTCATATTCTCAGGGTCCTGGGATCGAGTCCCGCATCGGGCTCTCTGCTCAGCAGGGAGCCTGCTTCCTTCTCTCTCTCTCTCTGCCTGCCTCTCCATCTACTTGTGATTTCTCTCTGTCAAATAAATAAAATCTTTAAAAAAAATAAAAATAAAATAAAATAAAAAAAGAATCTGTTTCTTGCTTGGACCTTCTCTCTCATTTTCCCCCTTTGCTTGTTTTGTTTCTTAAATTCAACATATGACTGAAATCTTAGGGTATTCATCATTCTGTCTGATTTATTTTGCTTAGCACAATACTCTCTAGCTCCATGTCATTGTAAATGGCAAGATTTCATTCTTTTTTGAATAATTTTTCATTGTATATATAGAACATACATACCACATCTTCTTTATCCATTTTTCAATCCAGGGATACGTGGGCTGCTTCCGTATCTTGGCTGTTGTAAATAATGCTGCTATAAACAGGGGTGGATGTATCACTTTGATTTAGTGTTTTTGCATTTGGGGGGTAAATACCAAGTACTGTGATTTTAACTTTTTGAGAAACTTCTGTTTTCCACAATGGCTGCACCAGTTTGCATTCCCACAAACAATGCATGAGTTTTCTTTTTTCTCTGCATCATCAAACATCTGTTGTTTCTTGTGTTGTTGATTTTTTTTAAAGATTTTATTTATTTGACAGAGATCACAAGTAGGCAGAGAGGCAGGCAGAGAGAGAGGAAGGAAAGCAGGCTCCCCGCTGAGCAGAGAGCCTGATGGGGAGCTCAATACCTGGGATCATGACCTGGGCCAAAGGCAGAGGCTTTAACCCACTGAGCCACCCAGTGCAGCCTCTTGTGTTGTTAATTTTAACCATTCTGAGGAGTGTGAAGCGATAGCTCATTATAGTTTCCATTTGCATTTTCCTGATGATAAATGATGGCAAGCATCTTTTCATGTGTCTGTTAACCATCTCTTTTTCTTCTTTGTAGAAATGCCTATTCATGTTTTCTTCTCATTTCTTAATTGGATTATTTATTTTTTGGGTGTTGAGTTTTTTAAGTTCCTTATATACCATAGATAACAAACCCTTTTTTGGATATGTCATTTGCAAATATCTTCTCCCATTCCATAGGTTGTATTTTGGTTTTGTTGATAGTCTCCTTTGTTGTGCAGAAGGGTTTTTTTTCCCCCTTATGTAGTCCCAATAGTTGATTTTTGCTTTTATTTCCCTTGCCTCAGGAGACATATGGAGAAAGAAGTTGCTATGGCTTATGTCAAAGAAGTTAGTTTGTCTTCTCTTCTAGGATTTTTATAGTTTCAGGTCTCACTCTTAAGCCTTCATCCATTTTGAATTTATTTTTGTGTATGGTGTAAGAAAGTAGGCCAGTTTTATTCTTTCGCACGTTGCTGTCCAATTTCCCAGCACCATTTATTGAAGAGACTGTCTTTTACCTATTGGATATTCTTTCCTCCTCTGTTGAAGATTAACTGATCACATAATTGTGGGTTTACTTTTGTGTTCTCTATTTTATTGCTCTATGTATCTATTTTTGTGCCAATACTATACTATTTTGATCGCTACGGCTTTGTAATATAATTTGAAGTCTGAAATTGTGATGCCTCCAGCTTTGTTTTTCTTTTTCAAGATTGCTTTGGCTATTCAGTGTCTTCTGTGTGCTCCATTCAAATTTGAGGATTATTTGTTCCAGTTCTGTGAAAAATGCTGTTGATGTTTTGATAGGGATTGCACTAAATGTGTAGATTGTTTTCAGTAGTATAGACATTTTAACTATATTTATTCTTCTAATACATGAGCATGGGATTATTTCTATTTGTGTTGTAAATTTCTTTCATAAGTTTTTTATACTTTTCAGGCTACAGGTCTTTCACTTCTTTTGTTAGGTTTATTCCTAGGTATCTTCTTATTTTGGATGGAATCATCAATGGGATTGTTTTCTTAATTCTTCTTTCTGCTGCTTCATTACTGATGTATACAGTTCAACAGATTTCTGTACATTGATTTTGTACCCTGCAACTTTACTGAATTCATTTATCAGTTCTAGCAGTTTTGTTGGTGCAGTCTTTCAGATTTTCTAAAGAAAGTATCATGTCTCTGCAAATAATGAGACTTTGACTTCTTTCTTACTGATTTGGATTTCTTTTATTCCTTTTTTTAAAAATTTAATTTAATTTTTTTCAGTGTTCCAAAATTCATTGTTTATGTACCAAACCTAGTGCTCCATGTAATATGTGCCTCCTTAATACCCACCACCAGGCTGACCCAACTCCCCACTCCCTCCCCTCCAAAACCTCCAGTTTGTTCTCAGAGTCCACAATCTCTCATGACCTTTCATGGTCTCTCATGGTTCATAGTCCCCTCTGATTTCCCCCCAACTCACTTCTCTCCTTCTCCCAATGTCCTCCATGTTATACCTTGTGCTCCACAAGTAAGTGAAACCACATGCTAATTGACTCTTTCTGCTTGATTTATTTCACTCAGCATAATCTCTTCCAGTCCTGTCCATGTTGATGCAAAAGTTGGGTATTCATCCTTCCTGATGGAGGCATAATACTCCATTGCACATATGGACCATATCTTCTTTATCCATTCATCTGTTGAAGGGCATCTTGGCTCTTTCCACAGTTTGGTGACTGTGGCCATTGCTGCTATGAACATTGGGGTACAGATGGCACTTCTTTTTACTACATCTTATCTTTGGGGTAAATACCCAGTAGTGCAATTGTAGGGTCATAGGGAAGCTCTATTTTTAATTTCTTAAGGAATCTCCACACTGTTTTCCAAAGTGGCTGCACCAGCTTGCATTCCCACCAACAGTGTAAGAGGGTTCCCTTTCCTCCACATCCTCTCCAGCACTTGTTGTTCACTGTCTTATTGAGCGTGGCCATTCTAACTGGTGTAAGGTGGTATCTCAATGTGGTTTTGATTTGAATCTCCCTGATGGCTAATGATGATGAACATTTTTTCATGTGTCTGTTAGCCAGCTGTATGTCTTCTTTGGAGAAGTGTCTGTTCATGTCTTCTGCCCATTTTTTGACATGGTTATCTATTTTGTGTGTGTTGAGTTTGAGGAGTTCTTTATAAATCTTGGATATCAGCCCTTTGTTTATAGTGTCATTTGCAAATATCTTCTCCCATTCCATGCATTGCCTCTTTATTTTGTTGACTGTTCCCTTTGCTATGCAGAAGCTTTTGATCTTGATGAAGTCCCAAAAGTTCATTTTCACTTTTGTTACCTTGCCTTTGGGGACATGTCTTTTTTTTTTTTTTTTTAAAGATTTTATTTATTTATTTGACAGAGAGAAATTACAAGTACACTGAGAGGCAGGCAGAGAGAGAGAGAGAAGGAAGCAGGCTCCCTGCTGAGCAGAGAGCCCGATGTGGGACTCGATCCCAGGACCCTGAGATCATGACCTGAGCCGAAGGCAGCAGCTTAACCCACTGAGCCACCCAGGCGCCCTAGGGGACATGTCTTGAAAGAAGTTGCTATGGCCGATGTCAAAGAGGTTACTGCCTATGTTCCCCTCTAGGATTTTGATAGATTCCTGCCTCATGTTGAAGTCTTTTATCCATTTCCTGTTTACCTTTGTATATGGTGTAAGAGAATGGTTGAGTTTCATTCTTCTACCCACAGCTGTCCAATTTTCCCAGCACCATTTATTGAGGAGGCTGTCTTTTTTCCACTGAACCTTTTTTACTGATTTGTCGAAGATTATTTGACCATAGAGTTGAGGGTCCATACCTGGGCTCTCTACTCTGTTCTACTGGTCTATGTGTCTGTTTTTGTGCCAGTACCATGCTATCTTGGTGATCACAGCCTTGTAGTAAAGCTTGATATCAAGCAACATGATCCTCCCAGTTTTATTTTTGTTTTTCAACATTTCCTTAGCAATTCGGGGTCTTTTCTGGTTCCATACAAATTTTAGGGTTGTTTGTTCCCGCTCTTTGAAAAATGCTGGTGGAATTTTGATAGGGATGGCATTGAAAGTATAGATTGCTCTAGGCAGTATATGTTTATTCTTCTGATCCATGAGCATGGAATTGCTTTTCCATCTTTTTTTGTGTCTTCTTCAACTTCTTTCATGAGTGTTCTGTAGTTCCTTGAGTATAGATCCTTTACCTCTTTGGTTAGGTTTATTCCCAAGTACCTTATGGCTGTTGGTGCTATTGTAAATGGAATCTATTCTCTCGTTTCCCTTTCTATATTTTCATTGTTAGTGTAAAAAAAGCGACTTCTGTACATTGATTTTGTATCCTGCCACATCACTGAATTGCTGTCTGAATTCTAGAAGTTTGGGGGTGGAGTCTTTTGGGTTTTCCATATACAGTATAATGTTATCTGTGAAGAGAGAGAATTTGACCTCTTCTTTGCCAATTTTAATACTTTTTATTCCTTTTTGTTGTCTGATTGCTGTAGCTAGGCCTTCAGGTATTATGCTTAATAAAAGAGGAGAGAATGGACATCCTTGTCTTATTCCTAACCTTACTAGAAAAGCTCTCAGTTTTTCCTCCACTAAGGATGATGTTAGCTGTGGATTTTTCATAGATGACCTTTATTATGTTGAGCTATATGTCTTATATTTTCTTGTATAATTATTGTCTCTGTGATTTCTTGTTTTATAGTTATAGGAAATAGTCTTTATTTTCCAGGCTTTCATTACTTTTTCCCAGTAAACTGTATTTTAACTCTCAATTATTTATTTTCCTGCATTTATTTTTCATGATATTTTGTTCCTTTTAATAACTATGATATATTTGCAAATCTAAGTACCTTACATTACAGATTTATTTTTCAAGTGCTCTTCTGTTTACTTAATCTATATTTACTTGATGCTCTACATAACTACCAAGTCTATATTCTCTCTATATATACAGTGGAATTATAATCAACAATTCAGTTGTATTTTTGTAAAAACTGATATTTCTAAAACTTACATGGAAATGCAAAAGATCAGGAATAGATAAGATAATATTGACGAAGAGGAACAGAAAGGAAGGATTTACATAAACAGATAATAAAATTTCCAATAGGGTAAAACTTCCATTATTTGCAGAACATATAATTGTATACATAAAAATAAACAAACTATATTAAATACATGTATTTAGAAAGCTTACTAGATGCAAGTTATAAAAACATGTACCTAAAAAGAAATCTAAGAGTAATGAAACAGCATTATCTCTAATACAAAAATGAGAAACAACCCAATGTTTTTTCAGGAATAGTATTAAACAAATTGTGGTATGTTCATACAATGGGATGCTATATATCCTTCCCATGTGGCTTTAATAGACAAGAGAATGCCCAGCCAGTTCAATATAAATGGCCAGTTGGCTTGATTACTTTTTATTGTATGTTTTTTTAATCCATATTTTATTTTGTCTAGCATAAACAGAAAATTCATTCTTTTTTTCATTTATTCATAAAATATTTGTTGAAGACTCTCTTCCAGGTACAGTGGTGGCTGAAAGCACCAAACAGAGTATATAGTTTATTAACTGGGAAATACTAATAAAAAACAGATAAACAAATGCTAAATTATGACTGGAATGAATATCACTAATGAGAAGCACAGTGACCTAAGAGAGTTCTTAATGGGGAAACAATACAGTTTGGGTTGAGACAAACAAATGAGACAAAGTCATCATGGAGCTGAGATCTCAGAAGAATGGAAACTCACCAAGAGAAAAGGACTGAGGGGAAAAAATGGTTCCGAGGAGGGTTCCCTGTCACATTTCAGAAACACAGTCTGATGTGACTATAGCAAAGACTGAAATCAACTATATATTCTGAGATAAGGATCCAAAAATCAATGGAAGCCCAAATATTTAAGACTTTATCAGCCATACGAGAGATTTTGATCAGGGCCTTATCAGCCATGTCAGAGATTTTGCTTTCTTTCCCCCCTAGGACCAATAAATGTCCACTGAAGGAGAGTGACATGTTCTCGTTTGCATATTTAACAGATCAACCCTGACACACCGAAACATCTCTTTTTCCTATGATTTCTAGACAAAGATTCAGACATCAGGTAATGGTGAATTCACAAAGTTAAATGCTACGAACCTTGAAGCCATCTTAATTCCTCAAATACCCTCTGTGAAGATGAGTTGTCCATTAGCCTTTCCTTTCAAAGATGCTCTTAATATACCCCATACACAAGGCAAAACCATAGCTGATTATACCAATCCACTACTAAAATAAACAAAAGAATCTTGCTTTTGATTGACAATGATTAAGTATACATTCATAGATCAAGGTTTAGCCACATTGTCCCCTACCTACATCTTTATTCCTCTGCTTTCCCACTTGTATATCACCAGTAGGTTACATCTTATACACATTCCTGAATACAGTCCATGCTTTTCTGTCTCTTCCTTTGTTGTGCTATTTTATTCTCTTTCTCTAGAAGTCTCTGACTGTTGTTTGTTTTTTGAAGTCCTATTCATTTTCAAGGTCTTCTCAAATGCCATACTCTTTGTAAAGCTCTTTTGATCCATTCCCCATCTAATAAAACTGCAATTGCTTAATCTTGTGAATTTCCATAGCACTAAATTGTTCCTCTCCCAGAGCATTTGTCTTTTGCCCTATAACACCACTATTTTATTCATTTGCTGTATCTCTTCCACAGAGAACAAATAGCATCTTAGTCCCCTAAGGTCCTCACTAAAATGTCATGCAAAATATTTCAAGGGAAATAGGTGTCCGAAAAATACTTGCATAATGGAAACTAACTAGGGATTTGGATATTTTGCCTAATAGTCCTCTCCATATGTATTTCTGGTGATGAAACATGGAGTATATCCAAAGCATTAAAGTGGAAAAAAAATGAAACTGCTTCAAAAGCCACATTTAAAATTAAGTACATGATAAAGATCTTGGTATTTCTTTTAATCTTGTTTATCAGAGAAAAAAAATGTATATATATCTTCAAACCCTATTAAAATCACTTGTGTACACTTTCACTGCCAGATGGTGTCATATTAATATCAACAAAAAGAATCAGCAAATCCAACCTTAAAAGTGTATATGATGTCATCAAACAAGGTTGCAAAAATGCTGAAAGCTAACACTTACACATTCAGATCTCATTTAAATTGGAACTTCATAACATTTAACACAGATAAATTACCAGTGCTCAAGCCTCATGAAAAATTCTTTGGTTGAATTATTGTTAACATGAAATACAACTTTTCCTCAGGAACCATAATGAAAAGACAACGACAATGATCTTCAAAAATGCTACTTGCATTATGTTAAATCAGAGCTTAAATTTTCATCTCTTTTGATTTGTTATTTCAATAACTAAATTATTAAATTCCAATGTTCAAGGCAATACATATAACACCTTACTATTAACATATGAATACCTATTGCCTTAAATGTAGTAGGAGAAATACATATATAGTATACATATATAAATGTAAATTTATAAATATATAAGTATACATATATATAAATGCATGATCACATTTACCAATGCAAGTACTTAAAAGAGGGCTATAGAGCTGCTGTAGGATAGGGAAGATTGAAAATCCCATTGCACATTTAAACAATCATTTAAAGAAGCTGAAAAGTAAAAAGACCAGTAGTGATCAAATAAATAAAGTGACATTTTATTAAACAAAGCAACATAATCAGATTTTATCTTATTCCATTTTAAGAATCAAATTAAATCACCCAGGCAATATCTCAAATTTACAGACAGTAAACCAACTAGAAAGGAAGGTTTATTTATCTATGTGTTTAATAAGCTATTTATATCTCAATGTAAAAATGATAGTATAAAAAGTACCTACTGAACTGAGATAGGCTAAGCTTTCACTATACTTTAAAAAATGTTTCCACCTCTCTTTATCCACCTGCAACCATTCTACTTCCAACCGAATATATATAACTTCCCTCATCCTCCATGCACATCCATTGTGCAACTATTTCTTCACTGCACAATGTATCAAGATCAGAAGCTGTACCTAAATAATTGATACCATGATAGAAATACAGCATAAATGACATTCACAAGGATTATGTTCTCATGCTTGATCTAAAAACTTTGAAAAGTATTTGCCTTCAGGGTTCTTGATTATCTCAAACTATAATGTTGCACAGCTACAATGAGGAAGTGGCACATTTAAGAACTGTGAAAGATTTATTTTTGAAAATAACAGAAGGAAAAATTGTGGGTTGTTGAACTATCATATAGAAGAAAAAAAAATCCATCCCACTCTTTTTGCTATTATATTGTTTGAGAAGTCGCAGTAAATCTTCACTTTGGCTACCATCCTATTTTATTTTACTATAACTATCATCACTTTTACTATGGAATGCTTTATGGGGCACTTTAGCCCTCAGCTCTCTTGCTAAGCGCTTGTACTGATATCACAGGCTCTATCAAGCATTTTAACCAGTTTATTCTTTGCTTTTGGACCATGACGAGAAACCATTATCATGGCTTTAAAAAAGAATATTTGGTCATCACATTGCAAGAAAAAAAATCCTTATTTTAATCACATTTTAGGATATCTCTCCCCATTCTATCATAATAGAAATTTCTATGAGGATAAAACAGCCACAGAAAAGGTAAAGAAGTTCTTGGATGGAAAGAGCTTATGCTGTACCAGCATCAGCTAAAGAGCAGGTGACATGAACGGTTGGTGCCTGTTGCTTAGGGCCTGATCCCACAATTACAACTCACAAGTGGCAATGAGGGAAGTGCAAACAGAAATGCTCTCCACTCAGACTCACTTCCTTCAGTTCTTTATTTTGCTCAATGTATTTTCTTTCCTGAGTTCCAGAGAGAAAGTTTACAGATGATTTCCGCACTTTCCAACAGAACTGACCCAGAATGTCATCTTTCATCTTCACCAGTAAAAGTCACAATTCCAATAAACCGTTATTATTCTTACTGTCATGAACTGTATCTATCTTGTTTGTTACAATATTCCTGGTAACAAAGATTATGCTAGGTGCAAAACTGTAACCTAATAAATATCTGTTAGGTGAATAAATATATGAATACATATGATGAAAATTATTAGAAATTTATTTATAGTTGTGAACTACCTTAAGAATTGTCCAAAATATCCAATTAAAGACGCAGAAGGAGGGATTTTAAATAGAGAGAACAACTACTCTAAATTAAGAATTAGGTGATGTTCAGCATCTCTTGAAAGAGTAGCAAATTTATCACCTGTAACAGGGGTTGGCCAACTACAGTCCACTGGCCAAATCTGATTCACAACACATTTTGATAAATAAGACTTCATGGGTACCTAGCCACACTCATATATGCATACACTTCTTTTTATAGTTGCTTCTGTAAATGACTACAACAGTTGCAGAGTTGCAACAGAGACCATACAGCCTACATAACCTAAATATTTATTGTCTAGCTCTTTACAAAATGTTTGTCAATCCCTGATCTATAAGAAAGACACAAGTATGTCCACAGGAGATATGACTCAGACTGACAAATATTGTACAGAGATGAATTCCCATGCTAAATGAATCATCACACAACCTTATCTTAGACTCCTACTTTCCATCCTATGGCTACTGATGTGACTCTACCTCTGTTCTTCTTCCTCCATTTATTTAATGGTCCTATCACTCCTGTGCTATATTCCACTCTTAGTTCCAACAGTGAAATGTCAGCTCCTTCTCTATGCATTCTGAAGGAAGAAGTCTCTTCCTCCATTCTAGAACCCCATTCCCTCACTGAATTTCTAGGGCATTGAGTGGGGCATCCACTCTGTTTCCTTGGCTCCATTATTTTTTAGGGTCAGATACCAGCCAGTTTCATGCATTTATATATTTGTCAGATCCCTGAAAATATTTGGGTCTGCCTTGCCTGGCCTATGAAAGCTTGTCATATAGACTTAAGCCTCAAGTCTATTAAGTGAAAGTCTCACACTACATTTATTTATTCTGAAAACCCACTCACCCTTATACTGATTCATAAAACATTGCCCAGTTTCACAGTGAGCCCACAAACTGTTCAAACTCCGGTTTAAGAGAGAAATGTTCTATCACCCTTGGGAAACCCCGGAAGACAAGACCCAAGAGAGACTCGCATAGTTTTATTGCAAAGGGCATTCTTTAGGGCAGGGCAAAGACAGGCTCACCGGTAATTTTTCACATTATGACAAAGCCTGCCTGGAGCGCTTGGTCAGAGTTTTCTGAACCCTCATGGCAACTACTTTGTAAAGTTCTCTTTTTAAAAATAGAAACACACAGGATTTGACTGAAAGGAGATTAAAGATAAAATACTTGGAAAGATAAAAAACTAAAAGTAGCTGGCAACCTTGGATGCATTTGTTCTAAAGAGAAGAATATATGGAGAAGCTCGAAAATGTTGTTAATGAGGCCAAGGCCACTGCCTCTATCCCTCTCTGAGTTTATTAGCTTTGCACAAGGAAAGATGCAATTTAACAATTCCTATTTGAACCCTTAACCTCAATCCTTCTGTCTATAAATATGTGCCACTGCTCAGGAAGGAGACCAGGGTCTTAGGATGAGTCACCAGCAGCCAACTACCTTCACTGTAAGAAAACTAGCTCACTTTGCTCGTATATACAAATGGGTCAGAGTTAAAACAGCCAAGTAAAAACCTAATCTTTAAAAGTGGCACAATATAAAAACTGACTTCAAGTGTTCTCTGAGCAAACTAGTTTACACTTTCAAACCTTATCCTGGTCCATGCACTTACCTCTCCAACAGACTATTCGACTGGGACTCTGTTTCTTGTATGACAATTTTCAATCTTTCTGCCACTTGGCTTACAAAACATCTGCCAAAAATACAAAACAAACCATTATATTTTCCTTCAAATAATGACTTTGTGGCCCCTGATCCCTTTGAGATTATATCCATACTACTTTCACAACAAATCTGAGAAGACTCCTTTTTCTCTCTCTTAAACCTCTACATTTACCCTGCATGTTCCACAAATATTTGTAGTTTTAGTGGGTATAGTTATGTCATCATTCTTGTTTCAAATAACACTCCATTTTCAGGCAATGTTTACTTGGCCTATTGATGACATAGGGCACAACTGACCACAACCACCTTATTTAAAGCCTTTTCTTCAGTAGACTTCAGGACTACTGAAGAATGACTTGAATGGATCTCCTCATTTCTCTCTGGGCACACACGTAACCCAATCAAAATATAACTAATACATTATCTTACTCCTCACTGCAATACCTTAAGTGTCATCCTGCTCCCTACAAGTCCTCCTGAGCTGGGAACATCATTGCCTCTCTCCAGGCTAGTCTCTCTCACCAATTGTTCAGGCTCGCTTCTGTCTCCATGTGTTTGCACTGGTTGTTCCCGCACCCCACCCCTGTACTCCACCCCTGCCACCACCACATACAGTTATCTACCTAGCTCATTTCTTTCTCTTTATGGCTTTAAATAAATGTCATTTTCCCTGACTGTCCTCTGATATTTCCTATTCTGACTGCATTATTTTTCTTGTAGTGCTTACTTTATGTTCATCACACTGCACATATTTTTTTTTCTTTTTTTTAAGATCTGTTTTTACCACTAGAATGTAAGGACCATAAGGGCAATGATTTGTCTCCACAGCTTTATTGCCAGAATCTAGAATATTGTAGACTCTCGTTCGTTGTGTGTTGGGTATATTTACAAAGGAATGACTAAAAGGCTCCAGTCATCTGTGTTTTGTTTGCTTCTACAACCACCTCTTTTGTCATGCCAGTGACTGAGTACTATAGCCTGTTCCTGGAAACCCTAACGAAGGCCAGCTGCTCTTGCTGACTGGACTTCTCTGCTACTTTTCAGCTTTACAAATATCTACTCATTATCAACACCTTCCTGAAGCATTTCTGCTGCTCCTTTGCCTGCATCAGAACCCTATGCAGATGGCTATCACCCAGTACAAAATGTTTTGCAGGCATTTGCTAACTTGTTTGTCTCCCCCATTAGCCTTAAGCTCATGAAGGATATTTAGAAAGTAGATAACAAACACCATGCGAAGCAGAGACATTTTACCCTCTAGCTAACTTCTGCTCAAAGAGATAATATATATGCTAAAAAGTCTGAATGCCTAAGTATTTAGAGTTTAGAATATATAAACAAGTTAGAAGGGAAAAATTATAAAGGTAAAAAACAGAAAGAATGATTTAACATGAATTTTTACTTTTTGGAAAACAAATTACTCAAGCAATCATTAATTCAAAAAACATTTATTGATGACCTATCCTGGGTTGGACCCTATGCCAGGATGCTGAATGTGAAGGAGAAAAAAACCCCAGCCACCAAGTTTCATGGAACTCACATATGGCCAGAAAGACTTGTAAGAAGTATGTCTGGACCAATTCTCATTTTTCTACTCCAACTGAAATCACTGCCATAAGACAACTCTCTATTCCTAAGAGCAGTTAAATAATGGAATCATTCTTTTTTTTTTTCCACCTAAATTTGATGAAATATCTGGTGTCTGAAATATTCATTAATACTTTTAAATCTCCTGGGGCGCCTGGGTGGCTCAGTGGGTTAAGCCGCTGCCTTTGGCTCAGGTCATGATCTCAGGGTCCTGGGATCGAGTCCCGCATCGGGCTCTCTGCTTGGCAGGGAGCCTGCTTTCCTCTCTCTCTCTCTCTGCCTGCCTCTCCATCTACTTGTGATTTCTCTCTGTCAAATAAATAAATAAAATCTTTAAAAAAAATACTTTTAAATCTCCCAAGAATATCTGAATCTCACAATTTTTTATAAGATGTTCAATTCTAGTTTACATATAAGTGATGTAAAACATGGACAGCTAAACTTAACATACCCACTAAAACTACAAATATTTGTGGAAAATTCGGGGTAAATGTAGAGGTTTAAGAGAGGTATGACCTGTTTTGCAAAAATGTGTTAATTATTTTAACAAGTTATTTATTAGGTTTTTATTACATACTAGGGATTATTTTAGCATAGAGGTCCCAATGAAAGACAAAACAGACAATCTGACCAGATGGAGATTATATTCTGGTATAAAATAAAAACAATACACATATGATAGATCAAGTGCTGATAAGCTCTATGGGGGAAAAGGAAGCTGGGTGAGGAACTAAGCAGGTAAAAAGGATAGGGGGTATGCTTGTGTTGGAGACACTGGAAAGAAATACTAGTTAAACAGAGGGGTTGGAAAAATCTTCTCTTGTATAATTAGACTTCATAAAAAACCTGAAGGAACTGAGGTAGAGAGACATCTGGAGGAATCTGGGGGAAGCAGAAATCTGGGGGAAGAATTAGGGGTGTGTGTGTGTGTGTGTGTGTGTGTGCGCATTTCACAACCTCTTGTTACATGAATTTGTTACATGAATTTGTTGTTGTTACATGAATTTGAAATTTATTTTATCCACTCAAGGAAGTTATGTTATATTTTATTTCAAATTAAATTTCATTTTCTTTTTTATAAACTAATTGTTGACTTTGGTGCCTTTCTTGCTGGACCCATTATTAGACTTTCTCAAATGCTGGGAGTCTCTTTTTTGGACATTCACTTTTATTGTAGAGCTTTCCACAAATACTACTTCCATGTATTGCAGATACCCCCAGTGATCACGGGGACAGGATGAAGTATGCATTTGCTGCTCATCTTCTGGGTGTGGGATGTGGTACCCATTTTTTCTATGTCCCCTTCTAGGCATCCACCTGCCTATTGCCTGCTGATTTGAGGCAGAGCAGTGTGTCTGGTCATTTCTCTTACAGGTACACTGGCCATAACCCTGAAGGCTGTCCGAGAAATCTCCCCTGCTTTCATCTGCTGCTTCCTAAGCAAGTAGCTGCTTTGACCTTTCAGGCAAACCCTCTCTTGTAGAAATGGTGCTCAGTAGTTCCTTCTGTCTTTCAAGGTATCTTCAGACTTTTGGATCCATGAAGTGTACATCTTGTGTCCCAGAGCTCTACCTAAGTATTCGTGTCTTTCCCATAAATTTAGAGCAGGAAGGAGAGGCATATGTTCAGTTGTGTTGATTCAATCACACTAAACATGGTTTCACTAAAGATCATATAAGTACCATAAATGCCTTATAAATTCAGAATAAATGAAACCAAGCTATAAAATACAATCAAAAGTATATATATATATATATATATATATATATATCCATATATATATGGTTAAACAGTATAATCTCTGTGATTCCTTATAATTACAAAGACAGGCTACAGATAAAAAAAAAATCAGTGAATTTTGTTATATTAAATTTCAATAATTTTATATCATTTTATACTATTTGTTTATCATTCTCTTCTCCCAAACAGGATTTAAGCAGAAATCTCTCCATCCTAAAGTGTTACAGAAATCTTTATTTAGCTTCACCTAAGAAAACTTCTACTAAGGCTTCTTTCCTTTGCCTTTCCTCCATTGTCCATGGACCCTCTCTGCCCTGTGCTGTTCACATCCTTTATGAATCCTGTCAGGGTAGCCATCCATTCTCTCAGGTCAATTTTTCTTTTTTCTCCTCCCTCCCTCCCTTCCTTTCTTTCTTCCTTCCTTCCTTTCTTCCTTTCTTTGTTTCCTTTTTTTACTACCTGCAGAAAATTCATTCTTTCTACAGTTACTAGAAGTTTTCAGCCAAGGTGAAAACAATGTAAGAATCATCCCAGCATATTAAATAACTGATGCTTTATAGTTAGCACCTTCAATGCACCAATTATAATAGCAAAACTTATGTGAATTTCACTATGTGCCAGGCAGTGTTCTAAGCATTTCACATATAGTCAGTCATGTAATCCTCACCTCACCACGTGGTGAAGCACTATTAGCCCCTTTCACAGGTGGAGTAACTCATTCAGAGAAAGGTTAAGTATTCACTTAGATCATAAGCTAGGAATTACCTGAGCTAAGATACACACCAAAGCAACTGTCTTTAGCATTTTGGCTCCTAACACTCTACTCAGTTTCATGACTTTAGGTAATAGGTGAGGATACAGAGTAGGACATGACATGACATGGGTTCCTAGGATTTTACAATATTACAGTAAGTAGTTATATCAGCTCCCTGAAGCCTCCTCTCCTGAAGGTCTACATGCTATGCCTACTCATCTTTATTGAAGTATTAAATGGCAAAACATGTTTGCTAATACAAATTTACAGTATAGTCCTTTCCAGAAGGGTTTACTGAAGCAGCACTGCCCACACTGCAAATTACAGAACAGAGGCTCTGTAGCATGTTAAGTGTAAAAATGACAACAAAGGAATTAATGGTGACATGATAAGGGGCGGGATTAATATTTTAGGGTGAGGAGCTCTGAAAACATCACATAGCAAAAATGCACACTCACAACAGGAGTTTGAATGTGGAGACTAATTCCGAAATAAGGTTTGGAACACCAAAGAATCAATGACTGACATTAGGCTGAGAAGTGTAGATGTGATTTCATAATTTGAAAGAAAGAAAAAGAAAAAAAAGTAAGTATGGAAATGAAGTTAAATGACTCTAGTTAACTCTCTAGTTAACTGGTGTTGGCTACAGAAAAACTTCAAGCATTCTAGGTTACTGGTCTCTGAGCATACAGAATGCTATACAGCTAATATCTTGTATGGTTCCTTTTATCATTCAGCAAAATTAGCTTCAAGATGTCAAGTAGAGGACAATGGCTTAGGATCATAGAATAAACAAGCTCTAATAAAAACAACCAATTTTGACTCTTATATATGCAAAAGTTGAAGATGTAATTGTCTTTTATTTGGATGGTATAGTACACTGATAATATTTATAAATAAAAATGGAAATGCCCTACTAGAATATAATTATGTGACTTTTCCCCCCAATATAATAAGAGAAGTGAGAGGTTTAATCATAGGGCATTAGTAAAGCACTTAAATCCTCATAAGGATCATTTGAGAGGCTATAATTATATTATACTACTTTAATATCTGGAAAGATAAATCTGTATGCATAATGATATCAGTGTTTAAAGATATAGACTATAATATTTCAATTCATGCAAACAAATTCTCAAATAAAGTTTGTTGTTCATGTTCATAAATAAACATGTCTATTGGAAACTATCAAAATGTTCATCTAGCCTCCAAAATATAAACCTTATTTTAAATATTTTACTTGTAATCTAAGATATTAAAATATAGTGCACTCCTAATTACTTATATTTGGATTATCTGGAATACCCAGGCACTGTTGCCATCTGTCTACCTGATTTGTGCTGTAGGATCCAGATTGAGAAGGACAGTTACAGTGCTGGAGGAAGGTCAAGGAAGGACAGAGAAAAGTTGTTCTTTTTCCCAAGCTCATCTTCACACTTCAACCCAGCTCACTCAGAGGATTGCTTATCAATTTAGCTGCCAAGCCGGCTTTGTTCTGATGGAAACTACCAACCCGAAGTAGAAGACTCAGGTGGTAAGATTTAGGGAAGAGGTTATAAAATACCTTGTAAACAGGTGACTTGGGCAGTGAATTTCATTGCTAGGCAAAGTCTCTTTCATCCAGCAGTCTTCCGCAGGCATTTTCCATTACTGAGCAAGATCTCACGTCAAAGAATGTGCCTGGGATTAAGTTTGCAAGTGCAGAGAGGAAATGATTTCACCTGGCAGGAAAGAGATTACATGCAGAGTGATAGTTACAGCTAATAATTAAAAGAATACATATGATAATGATAATGTCTAAAATTATAAGGTGAGAATGTCCTAAGAATTAAGCAGGTCCCAAGGACATCATAATGAGTTCCTACTTCTCCCAAATGACTGTTTTACACAAAGCATATAATTTTTGTATGAATCCAGGTAAACATATTAAATCTAGAATTCTTAAATATATTAAAATATTAGTATTAATAAAAAATAAATCCAATATAACATAACAATAACAAAAGTTTCATGACCAATATTTCACTTAGTCATTAAAACAGCTTTTTTTTTTTAAGATTTTATTTATTTATTTGACAGAGAGAGAGAGAGAGATCACAAGTAGGCAGAGGGGCAGGCAGAGAGAGGAGGAAGCAGGCTCCCTGCTGAGCAGAGAGCCCGATGTGGGGCTCGATCCCAGGACCCTGAGATCATCACCTGAGCCAAAGGCAGAGGCTTAACCCACTGAGCCACCCAGGTGCCCCTAAAACAGCTTTTTTAAGGTAGATATTTAAGCTAATATATTTAGTTTTCAGATTATAATACTGAGATCCAAGGATTGGCAGTTTTATGTCTAAAGCCATCCCACTTAATAATGCTAACACACTTGCAAAAATAACCAATATTCCTAAACTTTTTATCTTTATTTACCCATGCCACACCTGAGAACAATTATTGTTAATGTCATGAAACACAGCAATTTCAAAATATCAAAACTCTCCAAGCAGAATCTGAATGAATATCATTATTTGGATAAATATATTTTTAAAGTCATATTTATAAGAATAAAACTACTAAGAAATAATAAAAATATATCAGTTGACCATCAGTCCTTTATTTTATAAAACCCAAGAAAATGCTTGAACTGAAAAGTGACATTAATTTTATTTCAATATGTACTGGTGAGTTTTTGAAATTGTAAAATATAAAAAATGATTATTCACTTCCTGATTTATTTGGTATTACTAATTTCTTTAGAACACAACTTAGAAATAATACACACTTGATGACAAAGATGGATTGTTTTGAAAAGAAATTGTATCAGATGTGGTAAGAGTTTAATAATAGTAAGAAGAACCATAAGAACAAATCAAACTGGTAAATAAATAGAAAATGCCCTTTCAGACCAGAGAAATTATTTATGATAACCTTAAATACCCATTATACTATGCACCAGAATAAATTTCAAATAGATCATAATGTAAATGTTAATAAAAAAAATACAAATTCTGAAAGAGAACTTGATGAATTCCTTTAGAACCCGGGTTTGAAGAAAGTCTTTCAAAGTATGACTTCAAGATCCAGAAGACCCTACAAAAACCCCCCAAAATTAATAGCAAAATATACCATAAGCAAAAATAAAAGATAAGTAATGAACTGGGATAAAATTTCACAATCTACACTACAGATAGAAAATTAATCTTCCTTAATGCAAATTAAAATGTACCATGGTGCTTTTTTCACCTACAAGATTGGCAGATATTTGTAAGCTTGATAACAGTCTGCTGGTGAAGGTTGGTAAACAAGAACTCTCATACATTGCTACTGAGAATGAAATATGATAAAACTTTATAGGTTTATGGAAATTTTGGCAATATTGAACCAAATTATGTATGCATTCCTCTTTGTCCCAATAAGTCCTTTCCTAGAATTTTACCCAAATTGTTAACCCTCTGCAAACTCAAAATACCACAGGCAAAAGTACATTTGCCATGCGAACATTTTTGTAGCCATGTATATCAAGCTGCCTAGAAAGGAGAAAGGAGATAAATATGGAATAAAGAAAAATAAAAGTTCCATGTTGGATTTGAATGAAAAAAAAAAAAATCAGTCTGAGTCTGGTCCATAAAGTCACTTAGAGACAAGATACCTCAGTATCAGTAAGCCCACATAGTGCTGAGATCTTGCTTTCCAGGTAACTTTCCCCCAAAAAAGGACACTGGCAAATGGATGATTCTAGAGTTGGAAAAGTACATCGTAAGCCTAGGAGTGTTCAAGACTTAACAAGTTCTGTCAAAATTATACAAAGAAACTTAAAGACTTTCTCACTGGGCAAATTTGAGACAATCTGAACTTCAAATAGAACAGTTAGGGCTAATTGAATTTAAAACACACACACACACACACAAACAAACAAACAAACCAGAATTGCAGCATATTAACAATTACAAAAAAAGATTTATGGGTTCATAATGTAATTTTTTCTAAAGGATGAGAGAGAGAAGGAAAATGAAAGGGAAAGAAAGGAAAAAAGGAAGAATAGCAAGGGAACAGGGTGTAAGTCACTTTTTACAGAATGACACTTAAATATAAAAAAAAATGGTAGAAGGAGAAGTCATCATTTTTCAATCCTCAGTGTAATAACTGAAATGAGTAATAATCATCAGGATTTAAAGACTGTTGGGGTAAAAAGATGTTTGTATATTCTCAAAGTAGGGCTTGACTAAATATGACAAAGGAAAAATATCAATTTACATTAGAATCATTTGGTCATCATCAACTAAGTAATAACATTTGACATTAGCAAGAGAGAGGGCACAGCATTACCAACAATGCATTACCAGCATTCAGACAAACAATAACTGTCTTTTGAAGTAATGCAGTAACATTATTGATTAAATTAAAAGTACACAAATCAGAGACGGTTCTCCTTTTGCTGTTGGACTTGTTTTGCTTCCATTTTGAAGACAAAGCCAATATGTGACAAGAGCACAGAGCCAAAAGAATGGCAGTAAATCAGGGCCAAAACCCAATTTTGTCACCATGGAAACATATCCTATATATGGACTTTCTGTTATTTGAGATAATATATCCCTTTATGTTTGAGCCAATTGAGGTGGAGTTTATTGTGATCAATGCTTGATTTTTACACACAGAAAGGTGAAAAATGCTCTGTCATCAGTTTCATGGGTTGCACCTATTTTATCCCAAAGAATTCATCAGTTCGTATAGATCTCATTTTTAAAAAAAATCTGAAGAAAGTTAGCATTTGTTCACAGTGATCTTAATATAGTATGATTTTTTTTAATTTTTTTATTTTTTATAAACATATATTTTTATCCCCAGGGGTACAGGTCTGTGAATCACCAGGTTTACACACTTCACAGCACTCACCAAAGCACATACCCTCCCCAATGTCCATAATCCCACCCCCTTCTCCCAAACCCCCTCCCCCCAGCAACCCTCAGTTTGTTTTGTGAGATTAAGAGTCATTTATGGTTTGTCTCCCTCCCAATCCCATCTTGTTATGTTTTTTAAAGAATTATTTATTTATTTGACAGACAGAGATCACAAGTAGGCAGAGAAGCAGGCAGAGAGAGAGGAGGAAGCAGGCTCCCTGCTGAGCAGAGAACCCGATACAGGACTCTATCCCAGGACCCTGAGATCATGACCTGAGCGGAAGGCAGAGGCTTAACCCACTGAGCCACTCAGGCGCCCCAATATAGCATTTTAAAGGTACCAAGAATTCTTTATTATGTATAGGCTCAAATAATACAGATTTTCTCCACTGTTCTTTGTCCAGCTGAATATGATCTTAATTTTCCTCACTTTCAATGATAATATGACATAACTAATGTTCACTAATCAATCAACCCTAGAACTAATTAGATAATTAAACAAATGGCAGATGCCAATATCTTTTGAAGGTATATATTTTAGTCAAAATCATTTAAGAAAATGTTGAATATGGGGCACCTGGGTGGCTCAGTGGGTTAAGCCGCTGCCTTTGGCTCAGGTCTTGATCTCAGGGTCCTGGGATCGAGTCCCACATCAGGCTCTCTGCTCTGCAGGGAGCCTGCTTCCTCCTCTCTCTCTGCCTGCCTCTCTGCCTACTTGTGATCTCTGTCTGTCAAATAAATAAATAAAATCTTTAAAAAAAAAAAAAAGAAAGAAAGAAAATGTTGAATATATAACAGGCACACACACAACTTTATATTTAAGCCATAGCAAGTATTACACTTTTATCAGCAATCATTTACCAAATATTGTATCTTAAGACATCACTAATATGTTCTAGCTTAGCATGTTTTAAACTTTCTTCCATAAAATATTCATGAAAATAGGTTCAAAATAAATACTAAACAAAATATGTCACAACAGTCATTGATATTGGACTGATATTACACCTCATTTTAAAACACAGATGGCCATTCCTAAAATAAACAAACAAAAAAACAAAACAAAACAAAAACCCATAATATTTGGAAATCACTAGAAATATTTGTGAAAATACCTGCTATATAGGCAAGCCAAATAGATCAATTAGTGCTGCAAAGAAGCAAATTGAAATGTATTACTTCCACTTGTATGTGAAATAATATGCTAATACCTAAGTTCCTTATTATAATTAATATGACATACATATTTGTGACCACAATTTTAATTAATCCGGAGCTTATGCTGTGCAGAATACAAGTGTTTTACATAAGTTTAATTTTTCTTGTCATAAGAAAGGAAAAGGAAGCATTTGCTCATTTTACTCATATGTATAGCTAAGGATGCATTGTTACCAATAAAGTTATCTAATTTGGATTCAGCACTTTATTCATACAACCCAATATAAAATTTATTTCTATGGAAAACCTCATTGATAGTAATAATTTGTTCTGTTATTACAAAGTAATACATGACCTTTATCTGACATTCATAAAACACAGAAAAACACACATGCACACAACTACCATGCATTTGCATTGTCCAAAAGTAATCTAGTGTCAATTTTTAACATGTTCATATAGGTCTTTCTAGTTTGTTAAAATTGTTTAATTTAAAACACTTTAAAAAATAAAAAAGCACTTTAAATTTATGATAGTAATACCAATATAAACCCATTTTTCACTTCTTAATATTTTATGTACATTTCATATTCTAAAGCACATAATCAATGACTTCAAAAATTTAATTCTGTAGCTTTGTTATTATTTTAATTTTTCTCTTTACTGTATTTTATTATAAAAATAATTCATGTTTCTTACCAACCAATTAAAAAAGACTATGTACTATAGAAAAATTAGCATAAATTATCCTAAATTATAACTCTATAGATAATGCCTTAGTAAGTAATGTTTTAGTTTCTTTATATAATATGTAATGTATATAATGCTTTAGTTTCTTATGACACTACATTCACACTCATGATTGACAAAAATGGGCATTCAAAAATATTTGAATTTTTTTCACTTAACAATACATTTTAGGGGGCACCTAGAAGGCTCAGTGGCTTAAAGCCTCTGCCTTTGGCTCAGGTCATGGTCTCAGGGTCCTGGTATAGAACCCTGCATTGGGCTCTCTGCTCAGTAGGGAGCCAGCTTTCCCCTCTCCCTCTGCCTCTCTGCCTACTTGTGATCTCTGCCTGTCAAATAAATAAATAAAATCTTAAAAAAAATACATTTTAGAATTATTTGCAATTTGACAAAACATTGTAGTGGACACAATGTGCACTACACTTCTTAAGTTGTGCATAATGTTCATAGATTGTTAAATAGGTCTCTGGGTGATGGTCTCTTGTCACATCATAATCCCACCTTGACAACCTATACCTTAGAAGTCAACTTAATATTTAATTATTAGTACACCTCATAAGATATAGTAGTATAAAAGGAAAGAAAAACAGATGAAATTGGGCTAGAGAGCGAAATATATGCATGCAATCTTACTATAGATCTAATAATAAAATATGGGAAGCTATTACAGACCTTGTTTTCTTTCTTTACTACCCAATTAAAGTTCATTTCCCTTCAGCTCATACTTTCATTGGTTAACGCTATTTTAAAAACTCTGTGTTGAAACCCAAACTACAATCTTAAAAAAAAAATAATAATATTTATGCACATAGCTGTACTGATTTGCTATGGTAGTTCATTAACTGTTTCCAGTGTATTTAAAAGTACTGAGAGATGTCTCAGAGGATCTCTTGTGTTTTACATACAACTCCAGTCCAATAGCAGCTCTATTTCTATTTAATAATCAGAATTAATATCTTCATGTAATACCAAAGTTCTCTGTATTGCCTGTAAATTCAGTGGCATAAGGATTCAATTGCCAAGAAGCATCTTGGTATACCTTGGTATATCTTGAATAGCTTGACAGAAGTCCATGTCACTGTGGAAGACCAAAGTATTGAAGATAGGTAATAAGAACTTAAGAGTGGGTTGTTCGTTTCTAACACACTCTCCCTGATTTCCCCTTCCCCTTTCTGATTTCCAGGCCTTTATATTCTTTCATAGGAGAAAGAGTTTCATAGAATGGTAATTGGTTCAAATAATAGACCTGTTCTGCAGCAGAACATCAAACTCACAGGTTTTTATCACTCCTAGAATTGTTATTCTGCTTCTGGTAGAACATTAAATTGGCTTCTAAGTCAAGTTATTTCAGGGTCAAGGGGTGCATGGTAAGACCTGTAAGTTACATAGGCTTGAGCCTCCTTCATCACTTCTTTTGCTATGAAAGAAATTTCATAGTCAGAAACAGCATTTATTACACCAGACTCATTAAACCTAGGGAGTGTGATAATGCCATATTATGGGTTCAGCAGAAAAGGTCAATCCATATTCATAGTATACGGCCATTCTAGTGAAAGCACATTTCTGCCTCTCCCTTCATAAAATAAATTTAATGTAAAGTACCTTCCAGTGGGTGGCTGGCTGATATACCCCTGAAAGGATGTTACTGGAGTGAGTATAGAGGAAATTTTAAAAAATAATATGGTTAAATGACTTATTCCTAGAAGTATACAGACCTCAAGACTGAACCTTTAACCCATGGGGAAATTGAACCAGTAGTTTAAAATATTCCCACTAAGAAAATACCAGTCTCAGATAACATTACATCATGAAGCAATAAACAAACAGGAAAAATATAATTCTGATGTTAATATTTCAGAGGATAGAAAATAGGAAAATCTGCAACACACAGATGAGGCTAACATAATTTTAATATCAAAATAAAAGGAAACAAAATATAGCATGGGTAATATAACCAGTACTTATCAATTTAAGAGAATGTACATGTGAAAATACAAACAAAATATTAACAAACTCATCAATGTAAAAAATGACACTAAATATAATGGCCTGATGCCAGAGTAGCTAGTTTGGTTTATTATTAGAAAACATACTAATATAATAAACCAAATGAAATATGTTGGTCTCAATATAAAAAATAATTTGCTACTTCCAACAATATTTATAATGAAAAACAAGCTGGAAGTAGAAGATACAGATTTTAAGAAAGGATATCTATAAAAATTACAGAAAACATTATGCTTAATTTTAAAATGCTAAATGAATTCTCTTTAAGTCAGAGATGGTACAAGAAGCCCATTACCAACACCCTCTGACATTTTACTAGATGTCTTATATAACAAAAGATAGAAATTAAATTAAAATTCATATGATTTAAGGGGAGAAATGCATTCTATTAGTCAAATATGTATATGATTGTTTATGCAAGTAAATGAAATTAGTTAATAACTATGAAAGTTAAAGCTAGACTGTTGAAATTATACTAGAGGTAAGATGAATATACATAAATGTACATACATAAATAAACTGCACACAAACAGAAAATTTCATTAAAAAATATTCACCATAGCAATAAAGCATATAAATTACATTAGAGTTAGTCTTTAGCTGGTTTTCAGGATATTTTAAAAAATTAAATAGATATCCAATAATCTTAGATAGGAAGACACACTACCTCAGCAGTATCTGTTCTATGAAATTATATTAATATTAAGGATCTTAAATAGATCCTAAAATTTACATTGGAGGACAAAAGACCAGGGGAAGCTAGGATAGCTTGAAGAAAAATAAAAAGAGGTTAAGACTTCCAAAATTACAAATATTGTTCATAAACAACAATACTTAAGTCATCATGCTATTGGTCCAGAAGTGGACAAACTGACTAACAGAATGCTGCTGAGGACCCAGTCTAAGCTCACACATATATAGCAACCTGAGATATTGCAAGACATGGATATGTAGATCAGTGGGGAAAAGACAGGAAAACTTTCAACAAATGGTGGAAGGAAAACGAGTTAATCATGGAGAGACTTAACATACAAAAGGGCAATGACTAGACCACATAGAACAACAGAACTCTGACTCACAATCTCTGCAGGAACTTGTTAGGAAATTAAGTCACAAAATCAGTAGCAGTGGGCCCAGCTTCCATATTTTTCCCCCTCTTCCACCTTTGAATGAACCAGAGAAAGCCAAATATGCTCCCCAAACCAATCACATAGATGTCCCCCTTCTGATTAGCCTGCCTTCAACAATCCTCAGAGTATAACTTTAATGAATTTTTTTTCATTATTATGAAGCTTTTCCCACCTTCTGCCTGCCTTTGAGTCTCTGTCAAATGAAAGTGACAGTGGTAGAGCACCTTGCTGTAGCAAACTCTGAATGGAAAGCCTCTGTTCTTACTGAGTGATCTTCATTTATTGGCAAACTACATGGAAAGTTTATACTTAGTATGGGATTAATGACTTAAACATGAAAGGCAAAACCTCACATACGAATTTTTTATGACATCTGGATAGATAAAAATTTCACAAATGGGACAAAGGGAATGACTTTAGAGGAGTAAATTTTATAGTAAAAGATTCAGAACATATGTTCATTATTTATTAAAAAAAAAAAACTGAAAAAAATACCTGGAAAACAAATAACAAAACACCCTCCAAACTGGAAGAAGACATTTGCAACACAAACAAAAAAAAGTAAGAAAGTATCCAGAGTTTAAGCAAGAATGATACAAATCAAAAATTTAAAATATTTAAACCAATAAATATGAAAATGGGCAAAGTAAAAGAACACACAGAACAGAAGAAAACACAAAAGTGTCCAAAAGATATACAACCTTATTAGTATCAGAAGAATGCAAATTAAAATAATAATATTGTGTTTATGAGGATAGAGAATAGAGGATATTGCAGATGGTAGTGTGAATTTTTTATAAAAAAGTTTTAAAAACAGTAAATATGAAGACAGGCATACCTAAGAATCAACATCATCCCTAAATATATGGAAAAATATCTTGCAAATGTGTACCAAGATGCATGCACTAGTATATTCATAGAAGCATTATTTATAATCAGATTGAAAACAAAAAAAGTTTCATCATCAGGAGAATAGATCAATATATTTTGATATTTATATCAGAGAAAACAAATAAATTATAGCTAAGTACATCAATATAGATGAACCTAAAAATTTAAACGAGTGAAAAAAAGCCAGTCACAACAATATGGAGTATAATTCTATATTGAATGTAAGTCAAAAACAGACAAAATATATCAATATCATGTTTATAATAGGTACACATATGTGGAAAAGCTTTGATACAACAAAAACATAAAAAGCAAGGGGAAAATTAATGGCAGTTTCAGAATAG
The DNA here is from genome assembly GCF_009829155.1 of Mustela erminea. NCBI lineage: Eukaryota > Metazoa > Chordata > Mammalia > Carnivora > Mustelidae > Mustela > Mustela erminea. Next base: position 114,198,999 of record NC_045620.1, read on the forward strand.
ACTATGATTTTGGAAGGAAAAAGATGTCTTTCTGGGTAGCTTACAAGGGCTTTAAAGTTGTTAGTATTAGTTTATAAATTGCACTTGATAATGGATAGATATCTAAGTGCTTATTTTATTAATATACTTAAAGCTATGTATTAATCTAATGTACTAGCTTATGTATGTGCAATATATCTTTCAATAAAGGTTAAAAAAAAAAAAGGAAACAATACTTATCCCTTAAAAAGTCCTCCCAAAGGCAGAATTACCAATTATGGAAGACCATGGACAACAAAGGTCCTTGGAGATAGAACTAGGGATTGGAGTTTAGCAAAACAAGACACATAATTTTCTGTTAAAACAGAGAACTCTCCCCATTGTGATTAGCTGGATTTTATGTGACCCATAGATCTGTGCCTGCTCTATGTTTTCATTCTTTTTTATTTGAAATACGGGTTTTGCAGTTATTCCCTGCTTTCTCCATTATCATGTATTGAGTATTTTGGAAACAAATAAGTTGCCTTTTGGCTTATATATAGTTTAATCTGAAGTGGGACAATCTGGATCTCATAGCAAAGAAAACAAAGTATAGACTTCTGGTTGGATACAGATACTGGCTTCATGGGACAGAGGTCAGTGTGGTTGTTTTTGTTCATTTGTTTGCCAGTGTGTTTTGAAGTGTTTCTATAGTTATTGGGTATCCAATGGCAGTCATAGTGAAATGGATATTAAAACTTCTCCCTTGCCACTTCCCACTATGGAGGCTAAAGTATAAACAAACAAACACAGAAACAGACTCAAATTCTGGATTACTCTGCATTAGGAATTGCAAAAAGGTTTAGCACTGGTTCATGAGACTTGCACTGAAGTAAAGCTTATAATTTTCTTATCAAAAGACCCTGTCGTTTCCCTCTATATTCTACCTTGAATGCAGATGTGATGTCTGGATGGGAAGAATACTAAGTAAGTCAAATGCATAAGTCAAAATTTGTAAGATAGTGGACAAAAAAGAGCAGGGTTGGGGGAATAAAAAATCTGATCTCTGATAGTCGTGTAGAAAAGCTACGTCCATGCCATCCACTTTTTATATTTTTTAAAAACACTACAGCCCCATTTGTCGTTCCTTTGATCTGACAGCATTCCTAGCTGAAATACAATAAAATTAGTTTTGCCTTGTTTCAGTTTTAATGTCTCTGCCTCATCTATGCCACAAAGAATTTCACCTTCCCCTTAGACAGATGTTGCTGGTCACTACCCCCCACTCCTTCACACACATGTTCACTGCAAGGATATTTCCTTAATGTAATGTAATATAGAAGTAGATGCAGAACAGATGAGGTTTGGGAGTGTTTAAAAGGAGAGAGGTTTTTTTTTTTTTTTAAGATTTTATTTATTTATTTGACACAGAGAGAGAGAGATCACGTGTAGGCAGAGAAGCAGGCAGAGAGAGAGGGGGAAGCAGGCTCCCTGTTGAGCAGAGAGCCCAATGTGAGGCTTGATCCCAGGACTCTGAGATCATGACCTGCGCTGAAGGCAAAGGCTTAACCCACTGAGCCACCCAGGCGCCCCAAAAGGAGAGAGATTTTTGACATGGCTACCTCAAAAAGAGCATCTTCTATTTTTTTTTTTTTTCCGAGCAACTTCTATTTTTAAAGACAGTGACTATTAAATATGATCTGTCTGAATTCAGCTCTATATATTTTATAGGAAGTGGAGAGTCTTTCCTGATTCTTATTTTATTAATATATGTATTAGTTTTATTTGTGGGATTTTTTTCCTACCATGTCCTCTGTTTTCATGGGTACCATAGAAGGAGCTAGAGAAGGATGTTCTATACACTTTCATCATACACAGATATTATATCTATTCTGTATATCCACATATCCTAAGCCAGGGCTTATATATTAAATAGTGGCATTTTGGCCATTATGAATGAAAAGTTAAAGATGTGTTAGGTCAGATTTATTTTCTGCATATTTAAGTTGCAACTGGATTTTTTCTATTAGCTTAAAACAACCAATTTGATCAGTTGTTGGAAAATGTCAGTGCAATTACTGTGTTTTCCTTAATGATTAGGTCACTCTAAGTGTTTTCTGATGATCTCTCATGGCACTGAAAATTCCTCAGATCAAACTTGATTTGGATTTTTCCATTAGAATTGCAAAGACAAAAAATCATTTTTAACCACCCATCTAAAGAGATATTTTTGTGATTCATAAATTAAAAAAACATTTTAAGAAATCCTCAGTCTCCCACTTATTTTACCAAGTTCATTTTTAAATATGATACTGTACTTATATAGAAATACAATGCTAGTCTTAAGAATCCACTTAGTTGTATTTCAAACCCGTCTCTAGCCACAAAATTAAAAAGGAAGACATTCAGTTCCTGTAAATGAGTATTTATTGGTGTTAAATATCTAGAAATATAATAAGTAAAAGCAAGTATAGGTTCTTGTGTTATCAAATTATGAAACTATACTAATCTAAAGAAACAGAAAAATGCTGTGAAGACAGTATTAAGTGCACTTTAGTTCCAGATGCATTTAGCAGAGGAATATGTTGATACATTTTTTTCTTCTATGTTTAAAGGGTTTTAGGTATAGCATCGGGTTCTAAGTTGTAATTACCATTGTGTGTGGCTGGACATCAATATAATCTGATTGTAAATATTGGATAATCGTTTGGTGGAGCTAAAACTAACATATTTGGATTTTTTTATTAGTAGGTGTTTTTATATGGCTCAGAAGAGTTAAGTGTTGTCTTACGACAGACTATAAACATATTTAGAAAATGTCAGTCTCTGCCGCGAAAAGCAAAGTTTTAAATGTTATTCAGTCAGATTCTCACCACTGATAGTCAAGAGGGAGAATAAGGTATTTGAGAGAGATTCTACCTCAGAAACTCATTCTTTTATGTCTTTCCTGCATTAAATTGTGTTTTAATAGGTAAAGTGCTCTGGATCAATTGTTTCATAACGCTGAATTGTAAACATAATGATTTTCTTGGATAGGAGAGGGATGTTTGGAAATGAAATTTGTCTGAAGGGTGATGGACAGATAAGAAATAGCATCATCAACAAATATTTATTGAGTACCTAGGGTGCACAGAGCTGTGTGCCAGAGAAAGATATAGATGTTCTTTTCTGGTATGAAGTCTGGAAAAGTCCAGGTAACACAGGTAAAATAGGATTCAGGCTTGACTTCTGTCCTCATTACTTGTCCTTTTCATTTCTCCTTCTTGTCCAATTTCCTACAGGGTGTTTTTATTTTATCATGTGACCCTCCGTCCCCTTATTCCCTTTTCACCTTCATTGTCTTCTTAAAACATTTAACCAGAATTTAAAATGCACAAATCTAAATATCTGAACTTTTCGTGATGACGTAGATCAGTCTGTCTTCTGAGGTTTCGTATCTTCAGTATTGTACTCATATGAACCATCTATAGAATTTCGTATCTTCGGTATTGTACTCATATGAACCATCTATATTCAGTATTGTACTCATATGAACCATCTATCTTCAGTATTGTACTCATATGAACCATCTATAGAACCATCTATAGAACCCATTCTTTTTCTAAGATGGTAGACCAAATCTACTGATTTTTTTTTTGTCTTTCTGCCATTTTCCCATAAATGTTCAAGCCAGATCAGAGCAAACATGTTGCCGAAATATCTTGCCAGTGAGGTGAAATTCTCTCTCCACTGACTGTTCGCTGCTGACACAAGTTCTGCCCTTGAACAGCACAGGCCACATTGTCTTAACACAGTAGATTAAGTAGGGTCTTTATTTTATGTTGAACTTTCTCCCCACTCCCTCTCTGTTCATTCTCTCCCTCTAAGCATTTTCCATTCTAATTAGATGAGTCAATTACTCACACACACAAAAATTCACATATTTAAAGCCAATAGATTTTTCCATCCACTTTTTCGAATGTGACCTTTTAACTCAGTTAAGAGCTTTTCCAAATCCTGCCTTCTTAAAAGCACAGAGAAGGTACTTTCTCATACTTGAGATTCTCCACTCACTCCAATTATGTCTCAGGCAAGCTGTTTGTCCATGTCATAGTTCATTATCTTCACTGCTTTCAACACTTTCCTTTTCCATTTTTCCCTATTTACAATTCCTACTTTCCCTTTTGTTTAGAAGGCAGAATTGAATGATTCAAGGGGCATTCTGAACAGAAGTTAGAAATTGGGCTTGCTGAAAGAATTCATTAGGTTTAGTTCTTAGACCGTAAGTCTAAAATCAAAAGAATTCAAAATACAGTTCAGAATGGTAAAGCAGCCAATGGCAGAAGAATTGTGACAATACCAAGTCATAGGTTAAGGAAAATTCTCAAGAGTGCTGTGCAGTCAGCTTTAGCTTTTCATAAACCTAACTATTGACCAGCTTACTATTTCCTGAATTCATATGTTAATGCAGAATGTAAATACAACAAACCTCCAAATCACCCAGGGCATTCTTTGACATGACCAGGTTGTCTCTGTCTTTGAAGACAATGTTGTACAACTCTTTCAAATGTCAGAGGGGTATGGCATTGACTACAGCCAGGAGTCAATATTTACTCCAACCTTCTCACTAGTTATCCTTTCTCTCTTGATGATGTGGTGTTCATCAGCAGGGTAACTATTAAAATTAGTTTCAGAGTCAAACATCTAATTTGCGGCCCTCCCCTTTGTCATACATGACTATAGACACACACACACACACACAGAGAAGACATTTCTATATTCTCTTGACATTAATATTGGGTTTGTCTAAAGGAAGATTAATTCAGTCTTTGGAGAAGAAACAACTACTGTGATTGACCATAGGGCAGTGGGGAGTCCTTGCCAAAAATACTAACTGTGAGAACTCTAGGCTCTAAGCAGTATGAATGCACATTGTTTGGGCTCACTACTCAGTGTTCTTTGAGATGTTGCCCAGCATGGAGGTTTTGTAAAAGGAAGAGGTTGAGATTAAAACAAAAAATACTGGCAATTTACTTCTCCAAACCAGAAAACAAAAATACTCCTAAGGATATACATAGACACTCATGAAATATGTCAGTTACTTTGGCTTAGCTTTACGGCTTATACTAATATCCTTCTCCTGATCCTTAATTAGAAGGATCCTTCCCCTATTTTCTTTCATATTTATATACAGCATTTCAACAGTAAATAAACGTGGTATTAATTTTGCACATTAACAAACTGCCAATAAATTAATTTACATAAAACTAGCCTTTGGAGGAAGAATGAGAACTTAAAAAGCTGAGAACTACACACTTTTCCTTAGAAGTGGTCTATCAATAGTCAAGTGGAAAGGGGATAAAAGGGAGACTATTGGAAATTATGTTTTATTGCTAGGTATGCCCCATCTTTCTTTTCTGGGTGAAATGTTGGCATGCTTACTTTTCTATCCCTATCATACAATAGTCTGTGACCATTTGCTATAGGTTTTTCATAGATAGATTTTATGAAGTTGAGGAATGTTCACTCTATCCCTATAATCTGAAGCATTTTAATCCGGAACAGATACTGTATCTTGTCAAATGCTTTTTCTGCATCAACTGAGAGGACCATGTGGTTTTTCTATCTTCTCTTATTGATTTGTTCTATCACATTGATTGATTTGGGAATGTTGAACCACCCTCACATTCCATGGATAAATCCCATCTGGTCATGGTGGATAATCTTTTTTTTTTTTTTTAGTATTTTATTTATTTATTTGACAGAGATCACAAGTAGGCAGAGAGGCAGGTAGAGAGAGAGAGAGGAGGAAGCAGGTTCCCTGCTGAGCAGAGAGCCCGATGTGGGGCTCGATCCCAGGACCCTGAGATCATGACCTGAGCCGAAGGCAGAGGCTTAACCCACTGAGCCACCCAGGTGCCCCGTTGGTGGATAATCTTTTTAATATACTGTTGGATCCTAAGAGCTAGGATCTTGTTGAGAATCTTGGCATCTGTATTCATCAGGGATATTGGTCTGAAATTTTCCTATTTGGTGAGGTCTTTGCCTGATCTGGGGATCAGGGTAATGCTGGCTTCATAAATAGAGTCTGGAAGTTTTTTTCTGTTTCTATATTTTGAAACAGCTTCAGGAGAATAGGTATTATTGCTTCTTTGAATGTTTGGTAGAATTCCCCAGGGAATCCATCAGGTCCTGGGCTCTTGTTTTTTGGGAGGTTTTTGATCACTGCTCCAATCTCGTTACTAGATATTGGTATATTCAGGTTGTCAATTTCTTCCTGATTCAGTTTTGGAAGTTTATAGGTTTCCAGGAATGCATCCATTTCATCTAGGTTGCTTAACTTATTGGCATATAACTGTTCATTGTTTCTATTTCCTTGGTATTAGTCATGATCTCTCCCTTTTCATTCATAATTATATTAATTTGGGTCCTCTCTCTTTTCTTTTGGATTCATTTGGCCAATGGTTTATTGATCTTATTGATTTTTTCATAAAACCAGATTCTAGTTTTGTTGATGTGTTCTACTGTATCCCTAGTTTCTATCTCATTCATCTCTGCTCTAATCTTGATTATTTCCCTTCTTGTGTGTGGGATTGGCTTAATTTGTTGTTGATTCTCCAGTTCTTTAAGGTGTAAAGAGAGCTGATGTATTCTGGATTTTTCAGTCTTTTGGGGGGAGGTTTCAATGGCTATGTATTTCCTCCTCAGGACTGCTTTTGCCATATCCCATAGGTTTTGGACCAAAATGTCTTCATTCTCATTTGTTTGCATGAATTGTTTCAGTACTTCTTTGATTTCCTGGTTAATCCAAATATTCTTAAGCAGGGTGGCCTTTAACTTCCAAGTGTTTGAATTCCTTCCAAACTTTTTCTTGTGGTTGAGTTCCAGTTTCAAGGCATTGTGGTCTGAGAATATGCAGGATGTAATCTCAATCTTTTTGTATTAGTTGAGTCCTGATTTGTGACCCAGTATGTGGTCTATTCTGGAGAAAATTCCATGTGTACTTGAGAAGAATGAGTATTCTGTTGTTTTAGAGTGGAATGTTCTGTATATATCTATGAGCTCAATCTGGTCCAATGTGTCATTCAATGCTCTTGTTTCTTTATTGGTTTTCTGCTTGGATGATCTGTCTATTACTGACAGTGGTGTATTAAGATCCCCTACTATTAAAGTATTCATATCAAAATGACTCTTTATCTTGATTAACAGTTGTCTTATGTAGTTGGCAGGTCCTGTATTGGGGGCATAAATATTTACAATTGTAAATATCATCCTCAATGGGGAAAAGCTGACAGCCTTCCCTTTGAGATCAGGAACACAACAAGGATGTCTACTCTTACCACTGTTGTTCAACATAGCATTAGAAGTACTGGCAACAGCAATAAGACAACAAAAAGAAATAAAAAGTATTCAAATTGGCAAAGAAGAAGTCAAACTCTCTCTCTTCTCAGATCACATGATACTTCATGTGGAAAACCCGAGACTCCACCCCCAAACTACTAGAACTCAGACAGCAATTCAGTAATGTGGCAGGATACAAAATCAATGTACAGAAATAAGTTGCTTTCTTATACATTAACAATTAAAAAATAGAAAGGAAAACTAGAGAATTGATTCCATTTACTATAGCAGCAAGAACCTTAAGATACCTGGGAATAAGCCTAACCAAAGAGGTAAAGGATCTGTACTCAAAGAACTATGGAACACTCATGAAAGAAATTGAAGAAGACACAAAAAAAGATGGAAAAGCATTCCATGCTCATGGATTGGGAGAATAAACATTGTTAAAATGTCTACACTGTCTAGAGCAATCTATACTTTCAAAGCCATCCTTATCAAAATCCCACTAACATTTTTCAAAGAGCTGGAACAAACAATCCTAAAATTTGTATGGAACCAGAAGAGACCCCGAATTGCTAAGAAAATGTTGAAAGAGAAAAACAAAACTGGGGGGATCACATTGTTTGATTTCAAGCTTTATTACAAAGCTGTGATCACCAGGACAGCATGGTACTGGCACAAAAACAGACACATAGACCAGTGGAACCGAGTAGAGAGCCCAGATGTGGACCCTCAACTCTATGGCCAGATAATCTTTGACAAAGCAGGAAAAAATATATAGTGGAAAAAGGACAGTCTTTTCAATAAATGGTGCTGGGAAAATTGTACAGCTATGGGTAGAAGAATGAAACTCAACCATTCTCTTACACCATACACAAAGGTTAAACTGGAAATAGATAAAAAACCTCAACATGAGGCAGGAATCTATCAAAATCCTAGAGGATAACATAGGCAGTAACCTCTTTGACATCAGCCGCAGCAACTTCTTTCAAGATATGTCTCCAAAGGCAAAGGAAACAAAACTGAAAATGAGCTTTTGGGACTTCATCAAAATCAAAAGCTTCTGCACAGCAAAGGAACCAGTCAACAAAATAAAGACGCAATGCACAGAATAGGAGAAGATATTTGCAAATGACACTACAAACAAAGGGCTGATATCCAAGATCTATAAAGAACTCCTCAAACTCAACACTCAAAAAACAGATAATCAAGTCAAAAAATGTCTCCTCCAAAGAATACATATAGCTGGTTAACAGACACATGAAATAATGCTCATCATCTTTAGCCATCAGGGATATTCAAATCAAAACCACATTGAGATACCCTCTTACACCAGTTAGAATGGACAAAATTAACAAGACAGTCAACAAGTGTTGGAAAGGATGTGGAAAAAAGGGAACCCTCTTGAACTGCTGGTGGGAATGCAAGCTAGTGAAGTCAGTTTGGAAAACAGTGTGGAGATTCCTTAAGAAATTAAAAATAGAGCTTCCTTATGACCCTGAAATTGCACTACTGGGTAATTACCCCAAAGATACTGATGTAGTGAAAAGAAGGGCCATCTGTATCCCAATTTCATAGCAGCAATGTCACAGTCGCCAAACTGTGGAAAGAACCAAGATGCCCTTCAGTGAACGAATGGATAAAGAAGATATGGTCCATATATACAATGGAGTATTATGCATCCATTGGAAAGGATGAATACCCAACTTTTGTATCAACATGGACAGGACTGGAAGAGATTATGCTGAGTGAAATAAGTCAAGCAAAGAGAATCAATTATCACATGGTTCTCTTACTTGTGGCGCATCAAGAACACGGAGGACATTGGGAGAAAGAGAGAAGTGAGTTGGGGGATATCGGAGGGGGAGACAAACCATGAGAGACTGTGGACTCTGAGAGACAAATTGAGGGTTTTGGAGGGGCGGGTGGGGGGTTGGGTCAGCCTGGTGGTGGGTATTGTGGAGGACATGTACTGCATGGAGTACTGGGTGTAGTGCACAAACAATGAATTTTGGAACACTGAAAAGAAATAAAATTAAATTAAATTTAAAAAAATATTCTGTGAATAAGTGGAGAGAAATTTGGAGAGCCAAAGAGAGTATTTAAACAAAAAATCTTTCCAGAGGAAGATTCCAAAAACCAGGTCATCTTATTTATTAGGGAAACACTAATGACATTTTCAAACATCAGTTATAAGGCCAGAAAACAAATAAACCAATAAAAAGGAATAAAAGATCACAACAGAAGTGAAAACAATTCTTTTTTTTTTTTTTTTTGGTTATTTTTCTTTCTGCCATAATTTACAAAGCACATATTAAATTGTGTACTGACTGTGTAGTAAATACAGTTTCCAAATTTTTATTGTTCTTTTTAGGAGACATGTATAGAGAAGAAGGACTGGGTTCACTATCCTTATTACACTTAGCATGAGTAGAAATAATTATAATTAAGAAGTAATGAAGTGGAGGAGTCAAGATGGTGGAGAAGTAGCAGGCTGAGACTACTTCAGGTAGCAGATCAGCTAGATAGCTTATCTAAAGATAGCAAACACCTACAAATCCAACAACAGATTGAAGAGAAGAACAGAAATTCTAGAAACAGAAAATCAACCACTTTCTGAAAGGTAGGACTGGCGGAGAAGTGAATCCAAAGCAATAGGAAGTGTGAGGAGCCGGCTCCCGGCAAGCGGCGGAGCAACGGAGCACAAAATCAGGACCTTTAAAAGTCTGTTCCACTGAGGGACATCGCGCCAGAGGCTAAACCAGGGTGAAGCCCATGTGGGGTCAGCATGACCCCAGGTCCTGCAGGGTCACAGAAGGATGGGGGGTGTCTGAGTGTTGCAGAGCTTACAGGTATTAAAACGGGGAAGCCGGCTACAGAGACAGAGCTGAGGAGGGAGCTCCCAGCTCTGGATTACCTTGAGCGGGTTGCAGCCTGAGTGAGCTCGGAGCATGGCCGGAGGCGAGGGAGATGGGAGTAATTGGGCACTGTTATCTGAGGGTGCACTGAGGAGTGGGGCCCCAGGCTCTTGGCTACTCCAGGTCAGAGACTGGGAGGCCGCCATTTTCATTCCATCCTCTGGAACTCTACAGAAAGTGCTCAGGGAACAAGAGCTCCTAAAAACAAACCCTAGCGGATTACTCAGCCCAGCCCCTGGTAAGGGTGGTGCAATTCCGCCTGGGGCGAAGAAACTTGAGAATCACTACAACAGGCCCCTTCCCCAGAAGATAACAAGAAATCCAGCCAGAACCAAGTTCACCTACCAAGGAGTGCAGTTTCAAGACCAAGGAGAGCAGCGGAATTCCAGAGGAGGAGAAAGCAAATCACAAAACTCATGGCTTTCTCCCCATGATTCTTTCATCTTGGAGTTAATTTAATTTTTTTTCTTTTTCATTTATTTTTTTCAATTTTTTTCTCTTCTTTTGCTAAATTTTTTTTTAACTTTTACCCTTTTCTCTTTTTTTAACATTTCTTAACTAGTTTATCTAAGTTTGTATCTATCTTTTTATCCCCTTTCTCCCCCCTCAAAATTTGGATTCTCTTCTGATTTGGTTAAAGCATATTTTCCTGGGGTCTTTGCCACCCTTTTAGTATTTTACTTGCTCCTTCATATACTCTTATCTGGACAAAATGACAAGACAGAAAAATTCACCACAAAAAAAAAAGAACAAGAGGCAGTACTGAAGGTTAGGGACCTCATCAATACAGACATTGGTAATATGACAGATCCAGAGTTCAGAATGACAATTCTCAAGGTTCTAGCCGGGGTCGAAAAAGGCATGGGAGATATTACAGAAACCCTCTCGGGAGATATAAAAGCCCTTTCTGGAGAAATAAAAGAACTAAAATCTAACCAGGTTGAAATCAAAAAAGCTATTAATGAGGTGCAATCAAAAATGGAGGCTCTGACTGCTAGGATAAATGAGGCAGAAGAAAGAATTAGTGATATAGAAGACCAAATGACAGAGAATAAAGAAGCTGAGCAAAAGAGGGACAAATAGCTACTGGACCACAAGGTCAGAATTCAAGAGATAAGTGACACCATAATACAAAACAACATTAGAATAATTGGGATTCCAGAAGAAGAAGAAAGAGAGAAGGGAGCAGAAGGTATACTGGAGAGAATTATTGGAGAGAATTTCCCCAATATGGCAAAGGGAACAAGCATCAATTTCCAGGAGGTGCGGAGAACCCCCTCAAAATCAATAGGAATAGGTCCACACCCCATCACCTAACAGTAAAATTTACAAGTCCTGGTGACAAAGAGAAAATCCTAAAAGCAACCCGGGAAAAGAAGTCTGTAACATACAATGGTAAAAATATTAGATTGGCAGCAGGTTTAACCACAGAGATCTGGCAGGCCAGAAAGAGCTACATGATATATTCAGAGCACTAAATGAGAAAAACATGCAGCCAAGAATATGGTATCCAGCTAAGCTATCATTGAAAATAAAAGGAGAGATTAAAAGCTTCCAGGACAAAGAAAAACTGAAAGAATTTGCAAACACCAAGCCAGCTCTACAGGAAATATTGAAAGGGGTCCTCTAAGCAATGAGAGACCCTAAAAGTGGTAGATCAGAAAGGAACAGAGACAATATACAGTAACAGTCACCTTACAGGCAATACAATGGCACTAAATTCATATCTCTCAATAGTTACCCTGAATGTTAATGGGCTAAATGCCCCTGTCAAAAGACACAGGGTATCAGAATGGATAAAGAAACAAAACCCATCAATATGTTGCCTACAAGAAACTCATTTTAAACCCGAAGACAACTCCAGATTTAAAGTGAGGGGGTGGAAAAGAATTTACCATGCTAATGGACATCAGAAGAAAGCAGGAGTGGCAATCCTTACATCAGATCAATTAGATTTTAAGCCAAAGACTATAATAAGAGATGAGAAAGGACACTATATCATACCCAAAGGATCTGTCCAACAAGAAGATCTAACAATTTTAAATATCTATGCCCCTAACGTGGGAGCAGCCAACTATATAAACCAATTAATAACAAAATCAAAGAAACACATCAACAATAATACAATAATAGTAGGGGATTTTAACACTCCCCTCACTGAAATGGACAGATAATCCAAGCAAAAGATCAACAAGGACATAAAGGCGTTAAATGACACACTGGACCAGATGGACATCACAGATATATTCAGAACATTTCATCCCAGAGCAACAGAATACACATTCTTCTCTAGTGCACGTGGAACATTCTTCAGAATAGATCACATCCTCAGTCCTAAATCAGGTCTCAACTAGTAGCAAAAGATTGGGATCATTCCCTGCATATTTTCAGACCACAATGCTTTGAAGCTAAATTTGGAAAGAACACAAATCCTTCTAAATAATGAATGGGTCAACCAGGAAATTAAAGAAGAATTGAAAAAATTCATGGAAACAAATGTTAATGAAAACACAACGGTTCAAAATCTGTGGGACACAACAAAGGCAGTCCTGAGGGGAAAATATATAGCAATACAAGCCTTTCTCAAGAAACAAGAAAGGTCTCAGGTACACAACCTAACTCTACACCTAAAGGAGCTGGAGAAAGAACAAGAAAGAAACCCTAAATCTAGCAGGAGAAGAGAAATCATAAAGATCAGAGCAGAAATCAATGAAATAGAAACCAAAAAAAAAACAACAGAGCAAATCAACAAAACTAGGAGCTGGTTCTTTGAAAGAATTACTAAGATTGATAAACCCCTGGCCAGACTTATCAAAAAGAAAGAGAAAGGACCCAAATAAATAAAATCATGAATGAAAGAGGAGAGATCACAACTAACACCAAAGAAATACAGACAATTATAAGAACATACTATGAGCAACTCTACGCCAACAAATTTGACAATCTGGAAGAAATGGATGCATTCCTATAGACATATAAACTACCACAACTGAATCAGGAAGAAATAGAAAACCTGAACAGAGCCATAACCAGTAAGGAGATTGAAACAGTCATCAAAAATCTCCAAACAAAAGCCCAGGGCCAGATGGCTCCCAGGGGAATTCTACGAAACATTTAAAGAAGAACTAATTCTTATTCTCCTGAAACTGTCCCAAAAAATAGAAATGGAAGGAAAACTTGCAAACTCATTTTATGAGTCCAGCATCATCTTGATCCCAAAACCAGACAAGAATCCCATCAAAAAAGAAAACTACAGGGAAGCCTGGGAGGCTCAGTTGGTTAAGCAGCTGCCTTTGGCTCAGGTCAGGATCACAGCGTACTGGGATTGAGTCCCACATTGGGCACCTTGCTCAGCAGGGAGCCTGCTTCTCCCTCTGCCTGACATTCTGTCTGCCTGTGCTCGCTTTCTTTCCCTCTCTCTCTCTGATAAATAAATTAAAAATCTTTAAAAAAAAAAAAAAGAGAGAGAGAGAGAACTACAGACCAATATCCTTGATAAACACAGATCTGAAAATTCTCACCAAAATACTAGCCAATAGGATTCAACTGTACATTAAAAGGATTATTCACCACAACCAAGTGGGATTTATTCCAGGGCTGCAAGGTTGGTTCAACATCTGCAAATCAATGAATGTCATACAACACATTAATAAAAGAAAGAACAAGAACCATATGATACTCTCAATGGATGCTGAAAAAGCATTTGACAAAGTACAGCATCCCTTCCTGATCAAAACTCTTCAAAGTGTAGGGATAGAAGGTACATACCTCAATATTATCAAAGCTATCTATGAAAAACCCACCGCAGATATCATTCTCAATGGAAAAAACTGAAAGCTTTTCTGCGAAGTTCAGGAACACGGCAGGGATGTCCATTATCACCACTGCTACTCAGCATAGTACTAGAAGTGCTAGCCTCAGCAATCAGACAACAAAAAGAAATTAAAGGCATCCAAATCGGCAAAGAAGAAGTCAAACTATTACTCTTCGCAGATGATATGATACTATATGTGGAAAATCCAAAAGACTCCACTCCAAAACTTCTAGAACTTGTATATGAATTCAGTAAAGTGTCAGGATATAAAATCAATGCACAGAAATCAGTTGCATTTCTCTACACCAACAACAAGACAGAAGAAAGAGAAATTAAGGAGTCAATCCCATTTACAATTGCACCCAAAACCATAAGATACCTAGGAATACACTTAACCAAAGAGGCAAAGAATCTATACTCAGAAAACTATAAAGTACTCATGAAAGAAATTGAGGAAGACACAAAGAAATGGAAAAATGTCCCATGCCATGGACTGGAATAATAAATATTGTGAAAATGTCTCTGCCACCTAAAGCAATCTACACATTTAATGCAATCCCTATCAAAATCCAACCCATGTTTTTTTCAAAGAAATGGAACAAATAATCCTAAAATTTTATATGGAACCAGAAAAGACCTTGAATAGCCAAAGGAATATTGAAAAAGAAAGCCAAAGTTGGTGGCCTCACAATTTCTGACTTCAAGCTCTATTACAAAGCTGTCATCATCAAGACAGCATGGTACTGGCACAAAAACAGACACATAGATCAATGGAACAGAATAGAGGGCCCAGAAATAGACCCTCAACCCTATGGTCAACTAATCTTCGACAAAGCAGGAAAGAATGTCCAATGGAAAAAAGACAGCCTCTTCAACAAATGGTGCTGGGAAAATTGGACAGCCACATGCAGAAAAATGAAATTGGACCATTTCCTTACACCACACACGAAAATAGACTCAAAATGGATGAAGGACCTCAATGTGAGAAAGGAATCCATCAAAATCCATGAGGAGAACACAGGCAGCAACCTCTTCGACCACAGCCGCAGCAACATCTTCCTAGGAACATCGCCAAAGGCAAGGGAAGCAAGGGCAAAAATGAACTATTGGGATTTTATCAAGATCAAAAGCTTCTGCACAGCAAAGGAAACAGTTAACAAAATCAAAAGACAACTGACAGAATGGGAGAAGATATTTGTATACGACATATCAGATAAAGGACTAGTGTCCAGAATCTATAAAGAACTTAGCAAACTCAACACCCAAAGAACAAATAATCCAATCAAGAAATGGGCAGAGGATATGAACAGACATTTCTGCAAAGAAGACATCCAGATGGCCAACAGACACATGAAAAAGTGCTCCGTATCATTCAGCATCAGGGAAATACAAATCAAAACCACAATGAGATACCACCTCACACCAGTCAGAATGGCTAAAATTAACAAATCAGGAAATGACAGATGCTGGCGAGGACGCGGAGAAAGGGGAACCCTTCTACACTGTTGGTGGGAACGCAAGTTGGTGCAACCACTCTGGAAAACAGCATGGAGATTCCTCAAAATGTTGAAAATGGAACTACTCTATAACCCAGCAATTGCACTACTGGGTATTTACCCTAAAGATACAAATGTAGTGATCCCTAGGGGCACGTGCACCCTAATGTTTATAGCAGCCATGTCTACAATAGTCAAACTATGGAAAGAACCTAGATCTCCATCAACAGATGAATGGATAAAGAAGAGGTGGTATATATATCACAATGAAATACTATGCAGCCATCAAAAGAAATGAAATCTTGACATTTGCGATGACGTTGATCGAACTAGAGGGTATCATGTTTAGCAAAATAAGTCAATCGGAGAAAGACAACTATCATATGATCTCCCAGATATAGGAAGTGGAGATGCAACATGGGGGGCTAAGGGGGTAGGAGAAGAATAAATGAAACAAGATGGGATTGGGAGGGAGAATAACCATAAGTAACTCTTAATCTCACAAAACAAACTGACGGTTGCTGAGGAGAGGGGGGTTTGGAGAAGGGAGTGGGGTTATAGATATTGGGGAGGGTATGTGCTATGGTGAGTGCTGTGAAGTGTGTAAACCTTGCGATTCACAGACCTGTACCCCTGGGGATAAAAATATATTATATGTTTATTTAAAAAAAAAAAGAAGTAATGAAGTTTATTGTGGAATATAATTGATAATTTGTATTTCTATCAGTTAAGTCAACTTATTGAACTTAACTTAAATCACGAGTTTAAGAATGCCTATGCCACCTTACTATAAAGGAGTCATTGTTTTTTATAATGAACGTGGTCTGAGCATTCATAAGCATCTTTCACTATATCCATTGTAGCAAAAGATTTGAGTGGAAATTGTCTCAAGTTTCTTTGAGAAGCTTGAGCAGTGGCATACCCTGATCTGGCCAATGTTCCTACCAATATGGGCAGAGACCGGCTTGGTACTATAATCTTGATTTGGTATGTCAAATGGCAACAAAGGCAACTGATTATGCCATAATCCCAAAACAGACACTCCACCAATGCAGTTGACCTTTCCTAGCCAGTCTAGTACTTATCTAACCAACAGATAAGCAGCATTCCCTTTGCTTTTGTAGTATGGAACAGCCTTCAATCCTAGTCATTAGAAATTTCTACTTTTGTCCTCCCTCAGTTTCGCACTATGATGCTAGGTTCTGTGATGAATTACTGGATTCCTTTGCTTGGAAGTATTACTTTGTCATTCAACACTCGATCCTTGGTCTTTTTTTTTTTTTTTTTACTTTTCCTATAACAGTAGAATAATATCTGCCAAAAGATCTCTGAAAAGGGTACTAAATCTCAAGGCCTTGGTAAAGGCTGAAGAGATGACTGTGAGCAATCTGAAGCTCCTTAAAAAATAAATATAAAATGTCATACCATTCTAGAATAACTCCCACTTTCTAACTTATTACAGTATCTTGTGACAGAATATTAAATATTTAAAAACCATGCTAATAATTTATGGGGAAGACCAAGATTAGCTCTGTAAAATTTTCTATATGCCATGTGCAACCAATTTTAACCCTTGCAATGATTTGTCTGTGCAAGCAGCTCTCTCTTCAAAATTAAATAATCCACACAGACAGACTGAAAGAATTATCATTAAGCTTACACAGTGGACTGGATTCCCCAGAGTGAGAATTTTAATTTTTCTTCCCTTTTTCTTAGGAGGCAAAAAAGAAAAGATGAGAGGGATTTGTGCTAACTGTCCCCAACAGTTATTGAGCAACTGAATAGGTGATAGGTGCTATCTTGAGCACTTGATAGAGTTATCCTGATTCATCTTCAAAATCCTGGCATAATGTAATTAAGCTAAAGCTTTCATACAGGTCATTATATAAAGCCCACAATGCAATTCTCCTGTAATCACAGTATCCTTCCAAATATTTTATTTTAAACAAGATCATGATACAAAAAAGATTTGTGAAGGACCACATTATATACTAGCAATAAACAGGAGGATGACAGCAGCATTTGCAAAGCATTTTTAATAGATTTATTTGTTCACAGTTTGTTTTTCAAATACCTATTAATTATCTGCATAAACCAAGCTCCATGCATAGAGGGTTGAACAAGACAGAGAAGGACCCTGCCCTTCTAAAACTTTTTTGGTCATAAAGACGTGGATATAATTATGTGTGCCAAGAGAAGAACACATGAGATGTGGAAATATATGTGGGTGTAGGGGATCTAAATCAACTTAGTAGTCAGAGAAGGTTCACATCAGTAAAAGGCATTTAAACAGAAATTAAATGACAGAAGGGACTGAATAAAGTTCTTCAATGGGAAAGTGCTAGATAGGAACTGGAGACAGAGACAGGAACCAGAATGTGTAGGGCTTCTAAAGCTAGTAGTTAAAGATTTTGAGATTTATCCTAGGGGAGTACAGAAATAAAAACCACTCTGATATGGTAAAAAATAATTACATGGTATTAATTAATCAGTGGAATTTCCACAACGTTGACATAAGTACCAAGAGAAAAAAATTTTGATTCAACCCACATTTCAAAGCTCAGGCACTGACCGTAATCTCATCCTATGACCACTCTTCTGATTAGATCTTCCTCCTCTATCACAATTTCAGACTGTAAAGGCTCAGAAAATTGAATTGCAACCTTTCATTTTAGATTTTCCATTTTTAATACTTCTTTATAGAGTTCTGTTTTCTTCAGTTTAAATACCTCAATTTTCAAGTTTTCTCAAGTGAAAATCTTATGAGAGACAATTTCTCTTCCTCTACCAGTTATCCTTCCTTTATTTAGTCATGTTCTTGTTCAGGGTTTGAAAACCTTTGCAAAGGGCTAAATAGTAAATGTTTTATTATATATAATAATATGTATAATAATGTATATTATTTCTATAACCTCTATCACAACTCACTATTTTTAGCAGAAGCTGCCATAGATAATATGCCAATAAATGGGTTGTGCCAATAAAATGTTATTTACAAAAACAGATTGCTGAATTTGGGCAGTAGTTATCAAACTCCTACTCCTAACTAATTTACCTCTCCCCAGACTATGCAGGGTCTCTCAATATGTTGCCTTTCAGAGCACCCTTCTGGGTTGTGTATACAACCATAATTTACACATCATTGCTCCTATATAATTTGTTCATTTAAGAGTGTAACCTGTTAGTATTATAGACATTATTATAGACATGGATTACTGGGTTGACTATGGCTTTGCACTATTACTCATGACAAAGCCCCAAATTTCTGTCCACTGAAAATTTTGTGGCAGATTCCCTACCTAGTGTCCAGTTGTCTTTTGTTCTGGTTTCTGCTTTCCCTCCTTAAAGTCATTATTTTACTCCAGTTCCCATGGTTTCTGAATGTCCTGGAATTTAGCCAGTTGTCCATGGCTGGTTGAATAAAGTATTGCCTTTAGTTGTTCTTTTTGACAGAGATAATGCAGGTATTTTATATATGTAAATTTTTGCACTAAGTTGGCAAATATTTTTTTCTTGGAATTTTGAAACTATTATGTTTTGTTTAATTTTTCTTGCTCTATCTATATCACGAAATCTTAATCTGACTGCATTTGGATCTACCTCTGACCTTCCAGAATAGCATCAAACTTCATTGCAATCTCATGGACAATTTCCTATGCTTCAGCACCAGACCATGGCACCCCCAGAAAATTCCTGTTCCACACAGTGGACTATAGCCACACCCTCTCCATTGAAGCTTAAAAATCAGTCTTGGATGAGGTTGGGGGATGGAGGCCCTTCCAAATTTGGTCCTTCCTTGAGCATTCTCTTTTAGCCTTAAAGGTAGTATAGAGATCTATTTGCTATTTCTATATTCTTTGGACTTCTCATTTACCAACTTTTGTAGTTAACCTTCCTTTACTGGCTAATAATATTTTTATATCAGGGTCCACAAACAAAGGGCCAAATATTGTTTGCTACCTGTTTGTAAATAAAGTTTTACTGGAACAGAGCCACTTTCATTCGCTTGCTTATTTTTTATGGCTGTTTCACTCCACAAGGACAGAGTTAAATAGTTGAGTTGAGTAGCTGAAAACCTTATAGCCTGAAAAGCCTAAAATATTTACTAACCTCTTAGACTAAAAAATTTGCCCATCTGTTGTTTATATTAAATTTTCCCTATTCAAATTATGTGTGACTTTTCTATAACTGATATAGATTTGGCAGCAGAAGTGATCCTAGAAGACAAATCTTCAAAGATAGGATGTTTTAGATTGTTTTGGTCATATCCTTGGGTCTGTCAATGGGAAATGTGTACCAGTAATTCATAAAGTGCAGGAAGGTCTCAGTGACTCAAGCTATCTATCTCTAATCATATTGCTTAGGTAGTGTCTGCTAAACAGAGTGAGTGATTAATCTTGTTGACAGAAAGTTTTGCATACTAGATAGTATATTTGTTACTATGTACTGCATTAACTCATTTAATTCTATTGAAGTGGATAGATACTGTTATCATTCTATATAAAGGAAGGTGAGATAAATCATAAAACCAGCAAGTGTAAGAGCCAGGACTGAATTCATTGTTTTATGACTCAAAGAGTGGAGTGTTATCTACCCTAAGAATCTTGTCTTCCATATTTCTTTTGATTGTTTCCTCTATTGGCATAGCCTAATAAGTCTGGAAATAATGACTGCTATGTAAATTAATTTTCCAAAATGAACACCTCCATATTTTGCATAAAAATAACAAAATTCATTAAGGGCTTTAGATCACAAGACTGTAATAGATTTCTTTTTTTAAAAGATTTTATTTATTTATTTGACAGAGAGAGAGAGATCACAAGTAGAGAAGCAGGCAGAGGGGGAGGGGGAAGCAGGTTCCTTGCTGAGCAGAGAGCCAGATGTGGGGCTCAATCCTAGAACCCTGGGATCACGACCTGAGCCAAAGGCAGAGGCTTAACCCACTGAGCCACCCAGGCACCCCAACTGTAATAGGTTTCTAAGGAAAATGAATTCATTGTCAACTCAGTTATTTAATAAGCTTTGAAAAAGTTTCTTAGAATGTTCAAGTTAATATGAAATTGAGAAATATAAATACTATATAGTGTATAGTCCATGTTGTCAGGCAATTTACAATCTGGTGATGCTACTTCTGGGGTGTTTTCCAACACCAACAACCAATTTCTGATTCTCCAGACACCAACTTGGTGTTTAGCAAGTTAATTCAACTTTGCCACTAATTATCTGGAATTAGCACACACCCCACAGTTTAAGTGCTCTGTCCTACAGGACAGTCCCCCCACTTCAGATGCCAATCACAAATCCTAGGCCACCAATACTTCTGATCAACTGGCTATAAATCAAGAGTTAACAGGATCTTCTCCTCAAGTTCAATAATTTGCTATCAAACTCACAAAACTTGGGGAAGCATTTCAATTAGGTTTGCTGGTTTATTATAAAGGATATGACTCAGGAACAGCCAGATGGAAAAGATGCATCGAGCAAGGTATTAGAAGGGGAAGTGAGAAGCTTCCATGCCCTATCTGGGCACACCAACTCCCAGGAGTACTCCATGAGTTCACCTACCTAGAAACTTATTAAATCTCCCCCCTTAAATTCCAGACTCCCTGCTCCTCTCCTATATATGGTGAGGCCTCATACTAAATCACATCATTAGCATAACTTAGGTGGAAAGGTACACATTATGAGTAATAAATGATATTCCCATCACTTGGGAAGTTCCAAGGGTTTCAGGGTTTCCAAGGAGCTCTTTGCCAAGATCAGGGACAAAGACAAAATGTGTTTTGTATATACTATACTACTTATCTATATTGTACCTATATTCTGACTAAGAGGTCTTCTGACCTGTCCTAAATGTAGTGACAGTTTATATAAGTTTTAAATATCCAGTAGCCAGTTCAGTTTCGTAATTATGAGGATAATAATTTAACACCTTAAAAAACAAAGCTAAAATGATGTTATTAAGTCTGTGATAATATATTTAACCATAACTATAGTAAGTTTTCCTAATTTAAAAAGTGATTCCTATTATTTTGTTTCTGACCTCACCTTTTAGATCTTAATATTAATTACTTAGTTAATGTTTTTAAAGTAATTCCAGTGGTATTTCCTATTACACATACTCTTACCTCCTATCTCCTGGTCACTGTGTTTGTCCCACATATGTCCCACATACCTTGCTCTATGTGTTACAGGAAAAATCACCCATTCACAAAAGGGCTAGGTTTCTTCAAGCATTTCTAGTTAATAGATTAATATACCAGGAAAAAAAGGTCTTAGGGAAAATACGCCTCAAGTAGATGTTCAAAAAAATATATTCTCAAAGAATAGATGTCTGATATATAGTAGAAGTTTACAATATGTGGAATAGATGAATTAAGTTTCTCATTCATAAGGAAAAAAATCACATCCAGATTTTGATTAAAAGATATTTTAATTACATTTTGATACATATTATATTTGGTTAGTGATGGGGCTGTAATTACTAACCCAGATATTTTTTATGAAATAAAATATTATAGAACAATATAGATTATCAAACGGAGAAGGAAAAATAGTAAAATATTCAACACAGGGTTATGCTTACAAGCTTCTGATCATTATAATAATCTGCTAATTGACTTCTCCCCCTCACCCCCTCACAGGACGGTGCCAATTAAAATAAACTACAATTTTGCTATTTGGTCTTTAGCATCAGTGCAGATGTGTTTGAGTTTATGATCAGTTTTCTCAATGTGTTGTCCAATTAACCTCAATGGGAGTGATTCACAGCAAATCCCTGGGGTTCTCTATGAAAGGAAAAGTCAGACAGGCTACTACAGGGGAAAGAGCTTTTATATGTGCTTTAAAGCTTACTTGTGGACTACTCTGATGAAAAACTGGTGCCAGTGGAAGCATCTAACTATTGAGGTAAAAGCCCCCCAGAGTTTCTTTGTAGCTGTCACTGAGGGAGAAGAGATGAACTATAACTGAGACAAAGGGAAATTGGGTACAGTCCTAATGGGATCTGACTCATCCCATTAAGAGGCTGAGAAGATGTATATAATTGCCCACAAACGAAAAAGGTTTTGGAGGGCTCAAATTAGAGAAATGGGTAACACTTGCTGGGGAAAGACCTCTGAAATGGACTGTTCTATCAGATACAGGAGAAAATCATTTATCAAACTTAAATACCCACTTAATTTTTTGATATATTTGATATATTCATAGTTGAATGCAACTGTATTTCAGTCATCAGGATTATTTAATTTGTAATTACTCATATTAACCCAAAAGGTCGACTAACACTGACTATGAAGTAATATTAAAAAATAACTAAATAGATCTTAAAAGATTAAGCCAAGCAGTTTATATTTATACACTCATGTGTATGCCTACAGTTTGGTCATTTATATATCTGTGTGCTCATTTACATATATATATATTTATATATATGAAAATATGAGCACTAGGTATCAAAACCAAAAGAATATCAAAGATATTCTCAAAAGGCAATCTAGGAAGAAACAGACAATTTTCATAGGACTGAAGTATTGCAGGAAGAAATTATATCAATTCTCCACAATCCATTTCAAAAACCAGAGGCAGAGATACTTCCTTATTCACTCCATGAGGCCAACATTACACAATACCAAAGCCTAAGTCATTACAAGAAAACTATAGACCACTATCTCTCGAGAACTTAGACACATAAATCCTCAACAAAATACTAGCAAATTGAGTCCATTTGCAAAAAGGATTATACACCACAAGCAAGAGGGATTGGCTGACTCAACATTAAAATATCAATTAATGCAATACATCATATCAAGAGAATAAAAAGAAAAATCATATAATCATATCGAAAGATACAAAAGAAACCTCTGATAATATCCAACACTCATTCTCAGTAAACTAGGAATATAAGGGACTTCCTCAATTTGACAAAGTATGTCTATAAAAAGCCCACAGCTTATATCATAGCTAATGGTAAGAAACTAGAAGTTTTCACATTAAGATCAATTACAAGGCAAGGATGTTTCCTCTCACCACCCTTTTCAATATTATACTGGAAGTCCTAGCCAATGTTATAAGGCAAGGAAAAGAAATAATGGGGTTACATAATGGGAAGGAATATATAAAACTCTTTATATGCAGAGAACATGATCAACTATGTAAAAAATTGAAAAGAATTGACAAAACCCTCTTGACACTAATAAGTGATTATATTGATGTTGTAGGACACAAAATTAATTGCATAAAAGTCAATAATTTTACTTTATAGCAGCAATGAACAAGTAGAATTTGAAATTAAAAACCCCAAAATAAAACTTCTGAGTATAAATCAAGTGAAATATGTATAAGATCTATATGTAGAAAACTACAAAACTCTGACTAAAGAAATCAGATCATTAATAATTTGGGAGATATTCCATGCTTAAAGATAGGAAGATTCAATATATTGTCAAAATGTCAGTTCTCTAAGATTGATCTCTAGATTTAATGAAGTTCAATCAAAATATTGGCTTATTTTATGGATATCGACAACTGATTCTAAAGTTCATATAGAGAGGCAAAAGACCTATAATAGTCAACAAAATACTGGAGAGGGAAAAGTTGGAGGACTGATACTATGAAGCTATAGTAACCAATACAGTGTAATATTGACAAAAGAATATGTAGATCAATGAAATAGGAGAAACAGCCCCAAAATGGACACACAAAAATAGTCATTTGATCTTTTTTATAGATTTTTTTTAAAGATTTTATTTATTTATTTGTCAGAGAGAGAGAGAGAGCAAGAGGGAATGACAGCACATGCAGGGGGAGTGGCAGGCAGAGGGAGAAGCAGGCTTCCTGCTGAACAAGGAGCCTAATGTGGAGCTTGATCCCAAGTTCTTGGGATCATAACCTAAGCTGAAGGCAAATACTCAACTAACTGAGCCACTGAGGTGTCCCTCATCATTTGATCTTTGACAAAGGAGCAAAGGCAATATAATGGAGCAATGATAGACTCTGCAACAAATGGTGCTAGAATAACTGGACATCCATATGCAAAAAAATAAATCTAGACATTGCCCTTGCACCCTTCACAAAAGTTAACTCAAAGGGATCACAGACTTAAATGTAAAAGAAATAACTACAACACTTCTGAAAGATAGAATAGAAAGAAGAAAACCTAGATAACCGTGGGCATTGTAATGACTTTTTAGATACAACACCAAAGGCAGGATCCATGAAATAAATAATTGATAAGCTGAACTTCATTAAAATTAAAAACTTCTGGGAAAGAAATATAAAGAGAATTAGAAGGCAAGCCACAAACTGGGAGAAAATATTTGCAAAAGACATATCTGAAAAGGAACTGCTATCAAAAATATGCAAAGAACTCTTAAAACTCAACAATAAGGAAATCCGATGAAAAATATGGGCTAAAGACCTTAACAGACACCTCACCAAAGAAGATATACAGATGGCAAACAGGTACATGAAAATATACTCCATGTCATATGTCATCAATGAAATGCAGATCAGAACAATAAGATACCAGCATAGACCTAATAGATTATCCAAAATCCAGGACACTGACAACACCAAATGCTAGGGAGACTGTAAAACAACAAAAACTGTCACTTGTTGCTGGGGAGAATGCAAAAGTAATACAACCATTTTGGAAGACAGCTTGACATTTTCATACAAAAATAAACATACTCTTACCATATAATCTAGTAATTACATTCATTGGTATCTATAAAAAGGTGTTAAAAATCTGCACAGGGATATTTCTAGCCGCTTTATTCATAATATCAAAACTTGGAAGCAACCAAGATATCCTTCAATAGGTGAGTGGATAATCAAACTGTAGTAGATCTAGACAATAGGATATTATTCAGCACTAAAAGAATAAATAAGCTATCAAGCCATGAAAAGATACAGAGGAACATGAGATTCATATCACTGACTGAAAGAGGCCAATCTGAAAAGGACAAATACAGTATGATTCCAACTATATGACATTCTAGAAGAGGCATAACTATGGATACAACAAAAAGGTCAGTGCTCACGAGGCTTGTGGGTAGGGAGGGATGAATAGGTTGGATACAGAGCAATATACTATACTATACTACACTATCCTCTGTATTGTATAATAATAGTGAATACCTGTCATTATATTTTTGTCCAAACCCACATAATGTAGAAAACCAATGTAAACTATAAACTAAAAGTGATCATGGTGTGCTCAAAAAAATAGACTATATGAGAAAAAAAATTAGAACTAAAAGGTATTTTTTTAAGCCAAAGATAATGAAGAAGATCAGGGGACAGAAAATCTATGATTTTCACTTTAGGTGTTATAAAAAATAATTAAAACATTGAAAACAGTAGAAATAACAGAAACTTATGATTAAAAAAAAAAACAACAGAAAAGTGAATCCATAATGTCAAAACTGGTTCTTTGAAAAGCCCAGTATATTAGATAATGTTTTTAAAAAGTTTAAAAAATATATATATTTCCTTCTTTTATCCATTCTAGAACAGATAGAAAACCTGAGAAATAAGATGACTTGTTTTTAGAATGTAGAGTCAACTTCATAAAAAACCAAAGTAGCAGAGCAAAACAAATAAAAACAAGACAAGTCACCCAAGAACATAAATACAAATAATTAAAGTAAAAAAGGTATTAAATGAATTAAGGAGTCTTAAAATAATTATATCTTTGGCCCAACTAATATTCATTGCTGATATCAAGAAAAGGTAAAAAAAAATTGAAAATCTAACTGCAACTCACTGTATTAATCACACTGGGAATATATCAGATAAAAAACTCCTTTACTATGACACTTTAATCAAAATTCGTAATATCAATTCAGATCCATTTAAAAGATTTTCCAAATTGTTACCATTAATCAACCCTTAGTTAGCTAAGGGAAGAAGGCAATTCTTCAGTTTTATGAAAAGGGAATCCTCCACAAACTCTATCACCCTCACATATACTATGTAGAATACATAATAGTGGATGCATGTTTATTTATATTCTTGACATGACAGAAATATGTAGCTACTCTTCCCTACTCTCTACACATCACAAAAGAAGAAATGACTTTTCCATGTCTATCCCTAATCCTCCTAATGGTTCTCTGCTTTCCATCTGTGTGACAGCTACTCCCAAATATTTAACACATTCCTAGTATTTTCAGTGCATCCCAAACCTGTGTACAGCTGCCTGCCTCATACCTTAACATCCAGGTATGTTCATTACGTCAGTTTGTTATGTCTTAATGAAACTGAAAAGCAAATACAGTTGCAGCATAAGGAAACTGAAGCACTCTTTTTAAGTTGGGAAAAGGAGAAGGATGCCCTCTTTCAGTTTCTGTTCAGCACTGTCTCGCAGCAGCTCATCATAAAATAAGAAATAAGTTATAGACATTTGCAATAAATAATGCATACTCAACTAATTTTTAAAAATTGTATTTTTTAAATTCCAAGAGCCAATATAATCAACTGTGATAAAAACAATTTATAAGAATTCTTATAAACTAGGGTCAAAACAATAATTTTCACGTATGTGCCAACTATATCAATGGCTGTGGGAAGGAGGAAGACTGTTCATAATGGTACATGATGAGTTTCAGCTTTTCACTCTGTGTTAATATTGTGTCACTTTTTGAAAGGTACATATATGTATGTATTATCCACATAAGAAAGTTTGGCTGCTGTGTGGAGAAGAAAAAAATGGGGAGAGAAAATGAAGACGATGGGATTTTAAGATAGTTCTTTTAGAAGCCCGCAGACTGAACTGAGGTGAAAACAGGAAGAGAGAGACAAGTGAATGTGTTTCACTTTCAAATTTGAATTGACATATTTTAGTTATATGGGTGTTAAGGAAGAATTATTAGAGATAACTCATGCATGGGGAAGGATACAGCTATGGATGTTAAGGTATGAGGCAGGCAGATGAATACAGGGTTGGGATGCACTGAAAACACAAGGAATGTATTAAATATTTGGGAGTAGCTGTCACACAGATGGAAAGCAGAGCATAGTTAAAAGGATTAGGGATATACATGTAGAAGTCATTTCTTCTTTTGTGATATGTAGAGAGTAGGGAAGGATGGCTACAGATTTATGTTGTGTCTAACAATGTGAATACCCACAGAAGGCAAAAACCTGTGCATTACAACAGAGATGTGAATTCCCTAGAGGTGCAGGTTTTGGGGAAGCCAGACCTGGGTTCCAACACCAACACTGCTACTTATCTGCTGGGTGATTGACTGAAGGCTAGTTACTTAATTTCTCTGAACATCCCTTTCTTCATATTTATTATTTTTTAGAGATTTATTTATTTATTTGAGAGAGAGAGAGAGAAAGAGAGAGCGCACATACAAGTGGAAGAAAGGGAGGGACAGAAGGAGGGAATCCCCAAGTAGACTCCCTGCTGAGTGTGGTGCCCCATGCAGAGCTCTGTCTCAAAACCCTGAGATCATGTCCTAAGCTTAAACCAAGAGTTGGGCACCCAACTGACTGGGCCACCCAGGTGCCCCTTTCTCCTCATATATTTTTTTTAATTTTTTATTTTTTATAAACATATGTTTTTATCCCCAGGGGTACAGGTCTGTGAATCACCAGGTTTACACACTTCACAGCTCCTCATATTTAATGAAAAAAAAATTCTGTATCTACCTCATCAGAGGCTTATGATGTTTACCAAACAGTATATATGAAAAGGACAAATTAGGGTCAGTGACACATTGTTACAATTGAGTGAAAGTTTTCTATGACTTTATTAAAGTTCTCTGTGTTAGTATAATGCAGGAAATCCACAACAGGTTCTAATCAGTGCCCATTAAACCATCAATTATGAAACACAAATCAAACTGTACACGTGTTTGACATAGTGTTTGACCCCACTGAATGAATACACGTTTAAATAATTCTAGATTGAATAAAAAAGCAGAACAATTTAGTAATCCACTTAAAAAGTTGCTACCCCATGATTAAAGACAGCATATTATAAAATAATTAAACACCTATTCCTATGAGAAAGCCAATAATATTATTGAGAATCCTTGGATTTTCTTGATTATATATGAATCATAAGGAATTATTGCTTGCTTATATTTAGATATAAATTTGGTTCCATTTCTTTCTGGTTCTTTCCATTTCTTTTGGTTCCAGAACTTTCTCTGGAAAAATGAAGGATTGGATAAAGGGTAAAGGGAAATATTTTTATTCTGAAATAGAAATGTAAATTGCTAGTAGTCATCATATCACCATCTTACTTCTGCCCAGACCTGAATTTTTTTAGTATGTTACAAGAAAAGGAGGGTCTAACTAGTACCTGCCTTACATAGTGTTCTATATTTTTCTCTTTCACAATAGCTTAACGTATGCTTGTTCTTGATTCAGTCTTAGATATTTGCATAACCCCTTACTTTTCAATTTGATATTGCCTAGAGAACTTTTCATAGGGATGTGTCATAGGGAAGTATATTTTCATTCATTTACTCATTCATTCTTCATTCATTTGGTCTATTTGTATCCTGAATAACTTATTTTGAAATCTCTGTTTTATTTTCCCGCTTCTCAAATTCTGTGATCTTTGGTATAGATTTACGTGCTCATGCTTTTATACTCTCAGCTAATAAACAGATCTAGCTCTAGCTAGTCCATATTCTGTGTCACACAGGATTCTCTTGCCATGTGATGCTGCTACTCTTGCACACCTGACAAAATCTTCATAGAAATCTCATTATGGACATTTTGGAGGAGAGGAAGTTATTTCACCAGGAGGTTTAAATCAGGATCTGTCTTCTTAACTTCAACATTACAACAAACAAACAAACAAACAAACCCAAAATATAGAAACTCTCTGTCGAATTTCTGGTTCATTTCATGTGGGATTGGGCTCTTCTCTTGATTTTTAAGTTACTATCAAAGTAATTTGTTAAACTGTTTGATCTCTTCTGCTTTTTCCATTTTTAGGTAACATCATTTATTAATATCACACTTCTTAAGCCAACAGTTATAATATTTGAAGTTCTTTAGATTTCAAGTGGGTGTGTTTCTATTTTTTTTATTATAAGCCAATTAATTGTCACTATCTAAATGAAACAAGCCTGATTAAAATTTATGTTTGTTGGTTGTCAGGTTTTGAAGAATAAAACTGCACTGGAAGCAGGAATTCTGAACCAGAACTTCACCTTTTTTTCATAATGCCCTGAGTTTTCCATAGCATTTTTTCCCCCATAGAATTTCAAACCAAATCATTTAAGAGGGATCCCATTATTTAAAATATATATGAATATTATCCCAGAAGACAGCAGGCGTAGATGATAGCCCTATATCTACTATCATTTAATCACATGTCCTTGCCAAAATCTATTGCTCTGGAAGGCAGCTTTCTCACTTGAAAGACTTTGAATAGATGGCTTCTAAACTTCATTAGATCTAAAAATCTTGATTGCCTTTTCCAGGAAGTGCTTGCTAGGTACAAGAATTTCACCAACTTCAAAAAATATATCTAGGGACCAAAACTATTGTAGTCTTCATTATAAATTAACATCCTACTTTATGGGTATTATTGATTGTCAGCTTCTCTGAATTACCTAAAATTTTTCTATCTTGCTTAACAAAATCTACCCAAATTTTGGGGGTCACTGACATGAATATATGAGTTTTTCCACCCATGGGTCTATTAGCATGAATTCTAGATCAGAGTAGATTCTATTACAATATACATAGAGAGAATCCCACTTCCCAGAGCGACTTTCTTAATGAGTTTCTTTTTTATATTAGGAAATTAAATATGCCATAAAAATTGAACAATTTTCTTAGATACAGTTTATTTATATTAAATACCAAAGTACAAAATATAAGATATCATTATCTGTAATAATTAGAATGTTAATTTTTTTCTCAGTTGAAGTGTATTTCTTAAGTCTATAATGTTGTGAATTTGTAGGTGTATAGTTCCTTGATTGTTGCATAGAATATACTCCTATATATAAGAGAAATATGTATAAAACAATAATACATCTTAGTTTACATAGATTTTTTTGCCAAAAGACAACACTTGTTAAAGAAAATTCTGGAACAACTTTTTAAAATCGTTGTTTGAAGGAGATAATATAAACTAGGTGAAATATAACTCAAATAGCCTGGTGTGATAGAAATTGGAAACTTCTGCCTTTTAACTTTCTCTTTAGGTAGGATTTCGTGGTCATTTAATCTAAAAAATTGGGTCTTGATTATTTCAGCTATAAAATTAGAATAGTAGTATTTGTTTTGGAGACTTCAAAATGAAGAACATATGAAATAATGGAAGGAAAAGCATGAGAGAAAAATGTACACAGATTAAAAGAAAATGTTAATTGTTATTGGCATATCACAAATATTTCAGATGAACTCTAATAGATTTGTAGGACACATTTATTTTCAATACAGTTAAACTTAATTGTCCCTTGTGATTTTTAATGATTTTAAAAACATGAAATGTTAATTTCTAATAGCTCTTTGAATTTATAGCAACTTGCATCTTTTCAAAATTTTTACTTAAATTCAATTAATTAACATAGAGTGTATTATTAGTTTCAGAGGTAGAGTTCAGTGATTCATCAGTTGCATATAACACCCAGTGCTCATTTCATCAAATGCCCTCCTTAATGTCTATCAGCAGGTTACCCCATCATCCTCCCCTTCACCTCCCCTCCAGCAACCCTGTTTGTTTCCTATGATTAAGAGTCTTTTATGGTTTGTCTCGCTCTCTGATTTCGTCTTGTTTTATTTTTCCCCCTCTTCCACTATGGTCCCCTCTGTTTTGTTTCTTAAATTCTGCATATGAGTGAGATCATTTGATAATTGTCTTTCTCTGATTGACTATTTCACTTAGCATAATACCGTCTAATTCATTCAGTTCATTCCAATATTTATCTCATTAAACGTTTCTTTCAATTGTGCTCTGAATATTAACTGTAGACTAGCTAAAATGTATAACAGAAAGTCTATCACAAGTTCATTATTTTCTTATTGATGAGCGGCACAATTTATTTTGGCACATACCTAAGATTTAAAAAAGAAATCATATGCTCAATGTTGAAGTGATTATTTTCAAAGGCTTCAGTTTTCTTGTAAGAACATCCTTCTGAGCTTGTATACATAAGTTTTAAGGGAGACAAGATGTCATCTTTGATAGTTAAGATTTCAGGTAAATATTTTATTATTTTTTAATGTTATTAGTAGCCCCACCCCAATGCAATCAGTTGAAGTAGCTTGGTTATTCTGTATTTTTCTCTTGGTCAACTGTGGTCTATTTTTCATTTGTTTCTCCATTAAAAGTCACTATTATGTAGGAGCGGGGTGTGTGTGTGTGTGCATGCGCCTGTGTGAGTATATTTAAGTAGGGTCCATGTTCAATGTGGAGCCCATTGCAGACCTTGGACTCATGACCCTGAGATCAAGACCTGAAGTGAGATCAAGAATCAGAAACTTGAACCAAGTGAGCCACTCAGGGGTCCCTGCAGTATTTTTTAAGAGGGTTTAATATAATATAAGATGAAGCCTTCTTCATCTTCATACAATTTTTGAAATTGTATTAGGGTATATCTTCATTTACCCCATATTTCATAGCACTGTGGCTTTTTAAATAATATTTTGAATTAAATAATTTATTCTCATAATCAGCCTTTTATATTTTATTATAAACATTTAAATATATAAAGTAATGTGATACTCATACACTTATGATGAAAATAAGCAATTGTTCACAATTTGTCATATTTGGTTCACCTTTTTTTTTTTTTAAAAAAATTCAATGATAGAGATTCTGATAAAGCCCCAGCTCATTCCTTTAACTCATCAGTCCCCAGAAATTAGTACCATCCTAACATTAATATATATCATATCCATGTGTATTTTGAACTTTTAACTCCCTTGGTAGTATCATTAATTAAACATTCATCTTATATATTCGTAAACATACATAAATGATACACAGAATATATTACTTACTGCTTAACATTTTCACATAACATTAGGGTTTTAAGATATATGTGTTTAAATTTTTAGACTAAGTTATTTCAACTGTCTTTATTTTTCTTACGTGAAAAAGACAAATAATTTTGTGTACTCCTATTGCAGACAATTGGGTAATTGGTACCATTTCAAATAGTGATTCAGTTTTTATCTTGTATGTTTTCTTGTGTATATATGTGCATATATGTCTAGAGTGGACACCTAAAAATGGTATTACTGAGGATAAAAAAAATAACTTTTTAGGTTAAATAGATAGGACCAAGTCATTCTTCCAAGTGGTTCT
Source organism: Mustela erminea (assembly GCF_009829155.1). Classification (NCBI taxonomy): domain Eukaryota; kingdom Metazoa; phylum Chordata; class Mammalia; order Carnivora; family Mustelidae; genus Mustela; species Mustela erminea. The sequence goes on from NC_045620.1 coordinate 114,231,798, forward strand.
AAAATAAACATACCCTCAACAATAGCTAACAAATCTCATTTTAAAAATGTGAACAACAGTATTTGGTAGTATTTGGTATTTTTTGCCTATGTGAGTGTGCAAACACAGTTCATTTTATTTTAATACATATTTCTTTGACTAGAGAAATGAGCATTCTCTTCTGAGTTGGTTGCCAATCCAACTTTCCTCCTCAGAGAATTTTGAAGTTATATAAACAATTTCGTTGGACCTTTATTGGATTTGCTTTCAATTTATTATTTTATTTGGACAGAATGTCCACCTTTATGATATTGAGACTTCCTATGCATGGCCACACTCTTTCTCTATTTATTTAGGTCTTCTTTTATATCTTTCAATAAACTTTTATCATTTTCTCCATGAAGTTCTTATATACCTTTTGCTGTAAATTTATGTCTAGTTTTCCATTTATTGTTTTTGTTGCTGGAGTAAATGGTATCTTTTTTTTTTTTTTTTTACTACACTTTTAAGTTTGTTACAGGATAGGAAAATAATTATTTTCATTTTTAACTAGCAGCTTTTCTTAACTTTTGTTAGATTTTCTTTGATGAGGGCTAATTCTTCTCTATTTATCAGACCTCCAAGGGGAATTTAGAATTTTCTGTCATTTTCCAGACTTAAAAATGAATCATAATGTTTCTTATTAAGTATGATGTTGACTACTATATTTGGTAGCTCAGCTTTACCTCTTTAAGGAATTTTCTATCATTTCCTAGTTTTCTAGGGAGTAACCAGTTTTCAATACTATTGAACTTGATCAAATAGTTTGTGTTCATATGTTCACAATTATTATAAGGAAAATCTAGTTTAAATCTTTCATATGGGGAGTTATATTACAGATACTCCCATATTAAATCATCTTTGTATTCCTGGAATAAAACCAATGTCATCAGGATATATTTTTAAATAATGGTTAGATTCACTTTATTAAAATTTTATTTAGAATTTTTGTATCTATATTTAAAAATCAGTATAAGCCTATGTCATCTCTGTTTCTACTGTCCTTGTCTGCTTTTTCTATGAAAGTATACTTGTATCTCAGAATGAGCAATAATATGTTACCTTATTTTTAGTTACTGACATATTGGTTATGAAATATACAAGATATTTTCACTCAAAATAAGGTAAATTAGGCCTTTAAAATCATCTAGGCCCTATGTTTTACAGGGAAAGATTTCTAAATTAAAAATTAATTTATGAATAGTAGTCAAGATGGCGGAGAAGTAGCAGGCTGAGACTGCTTCAGCTAGCCGGAGATCAGCTAGATAGCTTATCTAAAGATTGCAAACACCTGAAAATCCATCAGCAGATCGAAGAGAAGAAGAACAGCAATTCTGGAAACAGAAAAACAACCACTTTCTGAAAGGTAGGACCGGCGGAGAAGTGAATCCAAAGCGACGGGAAGATAGACCCCGGGGGGAGGGGCCGGCTCCCGGCAAGCGGCGGAGCAACCGCGCACAAAATCAGGACTTTTTAAAAGTCTGTTCCGCTGAAGGACATCGCTCCAGAGGCTAAACCGGGGCGAAGCCCACGCGGGTTCAGCGTGGCCTCAGGTCCCGCAGGGTCACAGAAGGATCAGGGGTGTCTGAGTGTCGCAGACCTTGCGGGTATTGGAACGGGAAAGCCGGCTACAGAGACAGAGCCGACAGTAAGCTCACAGCTCGGTGTTACCTTGAACTGGTCGCAGGCTCGGTGAGCTCAGAGCGCGGCCGGAGGTCAGGCAGACGGGAGAAACTGGGCGCTGTTCTCTGAGGGCACACTGAGGAGTGCGGCCCTGGGCTCTCGGCTCCTCCGGGCTCGAGACCAGGAGGCCGCCATTTGTATTCCCATCCTCCAGAACTCTACGGAAAGCGCTCAGGGAACAAAAGGTCCTGAAAGCAAACCCGAGCGGATTACTCACCCCGGCCCGGGTAAGGGCGGTGTAATTCCGCCTGGGGCAAAGACACTTGAGAATCACTACAACAGGCCCCTCCCCCAGAAGATCAACAAGAAATCCAGCCGAGACCAAGTTCACCTACCAAGGAGTGCGGTTTCAATACCAAGGAGAGCAGCAGAATTCCAGAGGAGGAGAAAGCCAAGCACGGAACTCATGGCTTTTTCCCTGTGATTTTTTTTTAGTCTTGCAGTTAATTTAATTTTTTTCTTTTTCATTTTTTGTTTTTTTTTTCCTCGCCTTTGGGTAAATTTTTTTTTTTTAACTGTTACCTTTTTCTTTTTTAACAATTTTTTACTAGTTTATCTAATATATATATTTTTTCTTTTTTACATTTTTCTTAGGTGTTTTCTTTTTTTTTTAAATTCTTTTCTTTTCTTTTTTTTTTTCTTTTTTCTTTTTTTTTTTCTTTCTTCCTTTTTGAACCTCTTTTTATCCCCTTTCTCCCCCCTCACAATTTTGGATCTCTTCTAATTTGGTTAAAGCATTTTTTCCTGGGGTTGTTGCCACCCTTTTAGTATTTTACTTGCCCCTTCATATACTCTTATCTGGACAAAATGACAAGACGGAAAAATTCAACACAAAAAAAAGAACAAGAGGCAGTATCGAAGGCTAGGGACCTAATCAATACAGACATTGGTAATATGTCAGATCTAGAGTTCAGAATGACAATTCTCAAGGTTCTAGCCGGGCTCGAAAAAGGCATGGAAGATATTAGAGAAACCCTCTCGAGAGATATAAAAGCCCTTTGTGGAGAAACAAAAGAACTAAAATCTAACCAAGTTGAAATCAAAAAAGCTATTAATGAGGTGCAATCAAAAATGGAGGCTCTCACTGCTAGGATAAATGAGGCAGAAGAAAGAATTAGTGATATAGAAGACCAAATGACAGAGAATAAAGAAGCTGAGCAAAAGAGGGACAAACAGCTACTGGACCACGAGGGGAGAATTCGAGAGATAAGTGACACCATAAGACGAAACAACATTAGAATAATTGGGATTCCAGAAGAAGAAGAAAGAGAGAGGGGAGCAGAAGGTATATTGGAGAGAATTATTGGGGAGAATTTCCCCAATATGGCAAAGGGAACGAGCATCAAAATTCAGGAGGTTCAGAAAACGCCCCTCAAAATCAATAAGAATAGGCCCACACCCCGTCACCTAATAGTAAAATTTACAAGTCTCAGTGACAAAGAGAAAATCCTGAAAGCAGCCCGGGAAAAAAAGTCTGTAACATACAATGGTAAAAATATTAGATTGGCAGCTGACTTATCCACAGAGACCTGGCAGGCCAGAAAGAGCTGGCATGATATTTTCAGAGCACTAAACGAGAAAAACATGCAGCCAAGAATACTATATCCAGCTAGGCAATCATTGAAAATAGAAGGAGAGATTAAAAGCTTCCAGGACAAACAAAAACTGAAAGAATTTGCAAATACCAAACCAGCTCTACAGGAAATATTGAAAGGGGTCCTCTAAGCAAAGAGAGAGCCTACAAGTGGTAGATCAGAAAGGAACAGAGACCATATACAGTAACAGTCACCTTACAGGCAATACAATGGCACTAAATTCATATCTCTCAATAGTTACCCTGAATGTTAATGAGCTAAATGCCCCTGTCAAAAGACACAGGGTATCAGAATGGATAAAAAAACAAAACCCATCGATATGTTGCCTCCAAGAAACTCATTTTAAGCCCGAAGACACCTCCAGATTTAAAGTGAGGGGGTGGAAAAGAATTTACCATGCTAATGGACATCAGAAGAAAGCAGGAGTGGCAATCCTTATATCAGATCAATTAGATTTTAAGCCAAAGACTATAATAAGAGATGAGGAAGGACACTATATCATACTCAAAGGGTCTGTCCAACAAGAAGATTTAACAATTTTAAATATCTATGCCCCCAACGTGGGAGCAGCCAACTATATAAACCAATTAATAACAAAATCAAAGAAACACATCAACAATAATACAGTAATAGTAGGGGACTTTAACACTCCCATCACTGAAATGGACAGATCATCCAAGCAAAAGATCAGCAAGGAAATAAAGGCCTTAAACGACACACTGGACCAGACGGACATCACAGATATATTCAGAACATTTCATCCCAAAGCAACAGAATACACATTCTTCTCTAGTGCACATGGAACATTCTCCAGAATAGATCACATCGTCGGTCCTAAATCAGGACTTAACCGGTATCAAAAGATTGGGATCATTCCCTGCATATTTTCAGACCACAAGGCTCTAAAGCTAGAACTCAACCACAAAAGGAAGTTTGGAAAGAACCCAAATACATGGAGACTAAACAGCATCCTTCTAAAGAATGAATGGGTCAACCGGGAAATTAAAGAAGAATTGAAAAAAATCATGGAAACAAATGATAATGAAAATACAACGGTTCAAAATCTGTGGGACACAACAAAGGCAGTCCTGAGAGGAAAATATATAGCGGTACAAGCCTTTCTCAAGAAATAAGAAAGGTCTCAGGTACACAACCTAACCCTACACCGAAAGGAGCTGGAGAAAGAACAAGAAAGAAACCCTAAGCCAAGCAGGAGAAGAGAAATCATAAAGATCAGAGCAGAAATCAGTGAAATAGAAACCAAAAAAAACAATAGAACAAATCAACGAAACTAGGAGCTGGTTCTTTGAAAGAATTAATAAAATTGATAAACCCCTGGCCTGACTTATCAAAAAGAAAAGAGAAAGGACCCAAATAAATAAAATCATGAATGAAAGAGGAGAGATCACAACTAACACCAAAGAAATAAAAACTATTATAAGAACATACTATGAGCAACTCTACGCCAATAAATTTGAGAATCTGGAAGAAATGGATGCATTCCTAGAAACATATAAACTACCACAACTGAACCAGGAAGAAATAGAAAGCCTGAACAGACCCATAACCAGTAAGGAGATTGAAACAGTCATTAAAAATCTCCAAACAAACAAAAGCCCAGGGCCAGACGGCTTCCCGGGGGAAGTCTACCAAACATTTAAAGAAGAACTAATTCCTATTCTCCTGAAACTGTTCCAAAAAATAGAAATGGAAGGAAAACTTCCAAACTCATTTTATGAGGCCAGCATCACCTTGATCCTAAAACCAGACAAGGATCCCACCAAAAAAGAGAGCTATAGACCGATATCCTTGATGAACACAGATGCGAAAATACTCACCAAAATACTAGCCAGTAGGATTCAACAGTACATTAAAAAGATTATTCACCACGACCAAGTGGGATTTATTCCAGGGCTGCAAGGTTGGTTCAACATCCGCAAATCAGTCAATGTGATACAACACATCAATAAAAGAAAGAACAAGAACCATATGATACTCTCAATAGATGCTGAAGAAGCATTTGACAAAGTACAGCATCCCTTCCTGATCAAAATTCTTCAAAGTGTAGGGATAGAGGGCACATACCTCAATATCATCAAAGCCATCTATGAAAAACCCACCGCAAATATCATTCTCAATGGAGAAAAACTGAAAGCTTTTCCGCTAAGGTCAGGAACACGGCAGGGATGTCCATTATCACCACTGCTATTCAACATAGTACTAGAGGTCCTAGCCTCAGCAATCAGACAACAAAAGGAAATTAAAGGCATCCAAATCGGCAAAGAAGAAGTCAAATTATCACTCTTCGCAGATGATATGATACTATATGTGGAAAACCCAAAAGACTCCACTCCAAAACTGCTAGAACTTATACAGGAATTCAGTAAAGTGTCAGGATATAAAATCAATGCACAGAAATCAGTTGCATTTCTCTACACCAAGAGCAAGACAGAAGAAAGAGAAGTTAAGGAGTCAATCCCATTTACAATTGCACCCAAAACCATAAGATACCTAGGAATAAACCTAACCAAAGAGGCACAGAATCTATACTCAGAAAACTATAAAGTACTCATGAAAGAAATTGAGGAAGACACAAAGAAATGGAAAAATGTTCCATGCTCCTGGATTGGAAGAATAAATATTGTGAAAATGTCTATGCTACCTAAAGCAATCTACACATTTAATGCAATTCCTATCAAAGTACCATCCATCTTTTTCAAAGAAATGGAACAAATAATGCTAAAATTTATATGGAACCAGAAAAGACCTCGAATAGCCAAAGGGATATTGAAAAAGAAAGCCAACGTTGGTGGCATCACAATTCCGGACTTCAAGCTCTATTACAAAGCTGTGGTCATCAAGACAGCATGGTACTGGCACAAAAACAGACACATAGATCAATGGAACAGAATAGAGAGCCCAGAAATAGACCCTCAACTCTATGGTCAACTAATCTTCGACAAAGCAGGAAAGAATGTCCAATGGAAAAAAGACAGCCTCTTCAATAAATGGTGCTGGGAAAATTGGACAGCCACATGCAGAAAAATGAAATTGGACCATTTCCTTACACCACACACAAAAATAGACTCAAAATGGATGAGGGACCTCAATGTGCGAAAGGAATCCATCAAAATCCTTGAGGAGAACACAGGCAGCAACCTCTTCAACCTCTGCCACAGCAACATCTTCCTAGGAACAACGCAAAAGGCAAGGGAAGCAAGGGCAAAAATGAACTATTGGGATTTCATCAAGATCAAAAGCTTTTGCACAGCAAAGGAAACAGTTAACAAAATCAAAAGACAACTGACAGAATGGGAGAAGATATTTGCAAATGACATATCAGATAAAGGACTAGTGTCCAGAATCTATAAAGAACTTAGCAAACTCAACACCCAAAGAACAAATAATCCAATCAAGAAATGGGCAGAGGATATGAACAGACATTTCTGCAAAGAAGACATCCAGATGGCCAACAGACACATGAAAAAGTGCTCCATATCACTCGGCATCAGGGAAATACAAATCAAAACCACAATGAGATATCACCTCACACCAGTCAGAATGGCTAAAATCATCAAGTCAGGAAATGACAGATGCTGGCGAGGATGCGGAGAAAGGGGAACCCTCCTACACTGTTGGTGGGAATGCAAGCTGGTGCAGCCACTCTGGAAAACAGCATGGAGGTTCCTCAAAATGTTGAAAATAGAACTGCCCTATGACCCAGCAATTGCACTATTGGGTATTTACCCTAAGGATACAAACGTAGTGATCCAAAGGGGCACATGCACCCGAATGTTTATAGCAGCAATGTCCACAATAGCCAAACTATGGAAAGAACCTAGATGTCCATCAACAGATGAATGGATCAAGAAGATGTGGTATATATACACAATGGAATACTATGCAGCCATCAAAAGAAATGAAATCTTGCCATTTGCAACAACATGGATGGAACTAGAGCGTATCATGCTTAGCGAAATAAGTCAAGCAGAGAAAGACAACTCTCATATGATCTCCCTGATATGAGGAAGTGGTGATGCAACATGGGGGCTTAAGTGGGTAGGAGAAGAATCAATGAAACAAGATGGGATTGGGAGGGAGACAAACCATAAGTGACTCTTAATCTCACAAAACAAACTGAGGGTTGCTGGGGGGAGGGGGTTTGGGAGAAGGGGTTGGGATTATGGACATTGGGGAGGGTATGTGCTTTGGTGAGTGCTGTGAAGTGTGTAAACCTGGTGATTCACAGACCTGTACCCCTGGGGATAAAAATATATGTTTATAAAAAATAAAAAATTAATTAAAAAAAATTAATTTATAATGATTTCCAATTTATTGAATTTTTCTTTTTCCTTGGATCTTTAAGAAAAATATAAATTTTGTTTGTATCCTTATTTATGTTACTTTTGTCAAATTTATTAACATTTTTGCTCATAAGACTTTAATATTTATTACATCTGTGTCAATATTGTATTAGTCATCTAAAATTTATTTTTATTTAATGATGTTCTGTATGTTGACTAATAGAACTTAATAAAAAATTAAAAATTACAAACGAACAATCAAATTATTTATATTATAAACAAATATAATAAACATTCAAATCTCATTACTTCTTAAAAAAATAAAGTTTATTCCTTTCATCTCTCTCTTTCACCTCTCTTTCTCCGTCTATCCTGTTAGATATGTAAATATTTCATTAGTCTTCATAAAACCTACTTTTGGTTTTGTGGGTCTTCTCTATTATTCAGGTATTTTCCATCTGTAAGTGTTCTGTGTTTTATTTCCTTTTTCTACATGAATACTTTATTCCTTTTCTAACCTTGGGTTACAAAGCCAACACACTAATTATTGTCTTTTTAACATAACACTGTGTCTCTATAAATACTCCTTTATTTGCACAGTATAAGTTTAGAAATGTACTGCTTTGTGAGTGTTGACACTGAGATCTAAGTATTTCATACTTCTCCTAGCTAATTATTTCTGATCCACAAACAATGAATAAATGTGTATTTAAATTTCAAACTCATATGGGGATATCTGAATACCTATTATTATTCAATTGTATTTTTACTTATGGCTGTGAAAGAATGAGGTCTGTAAGCTATTGTTTCTCTGATAATTATTAAGGTTTACACTTGCTCCAAAATATAGAAATAGTTATTTCTCCTAAATATTCTGAAATACTTTAAAGTATATGCATTTTCTAACTAGCAGACAGGAAAAAAATACGATTTCACTCATATGGAATTTAAGAAACAAAACAAATGAGAAAAGCGGGGAAAAATGAAGAAACAGACTCTTAAATAGAGAATGATCTGATGGTTATTAGAGGGATGTTGGATGGAAGAATGGGTGAAATGGGTGATGGAGATGAAGGAATGCACTTGTGATGAGCACCAGGTGTTGTATAGAAGTACTGAATCACTATATTGTACACCTGAAGCTAATATTATACTCCATGTCAAGTAATTGGAATTTAAATTAAAACTTTTAAAAAGAAAAAATATATAATTTTATCTCTAGTGCTATTCATTCAATTAATTCCTTGATGTTTGTTCTTATTATTTTTCAATAAGAGAGACAGGTGTATTAATGTTTTATACTATGATTATAGATATATTCATTTCTATTTGAAGTTCTATATTTTATGTATATCATGTGGGGAGATATAAATTCAGGATTTTATAACTTACTGGTTGTTTATTTTATTTCCTTTGAGTAATACACTTCTTCTTATTGACATATTAATTTGTTAGAATGTAACTTCAATTGATATCTCTGGATTTATTTTGGCTAACATACTTTGTACTACGTATTGTTACCTTTCTCTGATATTCATCATCATTTGGATTAATTCACTTTTATTTTCATAGTTATTTACTCTCCTCCAGATGTACTGTTTTGAAAATTATGCATATGATTTCTTTTGGTGTTTATCACTAACAACATCTAAAGTATATTAATGTTTCTTTTTGCTTTGATTACATGGAATTCAGTATGCCTCCATGGCCACTAACCATTTCCATCATCTATATTCTCCATAATTTGGGTATTATATAATTATTTAATTATTTATTATTATTATTAAATTAAAACTTATTTAGAAATATTATTTAGAAATAACTTCTGTTTCCTAATTTCTTTGTACATCTATAGTGCATTCCACTAATTTTTTGCAATGAACATATATGTCAAAATTAAAACAAGATACTATTTCCATTGATCATGTGATAGTTGTAAAACATTTCCCAGAATTCCTTAATACTTCTTCTACCCAGCGTAGTGGTCTATGTCCTCTTCCCTCATATCTGAGCTCTGTTACTGACTAACCAGCAGAACCCAGCAGAAATGAGACATAGAGGTTTCTAGGCCCAGAACATTAAAACACACACACATACACACACACACACACACACACACACACACACACACACACACTCTCTCTAAAACCAAAAAACTTGCATCACCAACTTCCTGTCTCTTGCAACACTTGCTTATGGAACTCAGCCATCATTCTGTGAGAAAGTTCAAGTAACATACAGAGAAGAATATATGGAAAAGAACTAAGGTCCATGGTCCTCAACCCCTGTGAAGCCTCCCACAAACAGCCAAAAGCAACTATGATCCATGTGAGTGAATCATTCTAGAAACAGATCAGTCAGCCTCCAGTCAAGCCACTCCACCTGACACTGTGAGGAGCAGATGTGAGCCTTCTTCACTGAGTCCTACAACTATGGGAGCAAAATGAATTGCTATTTTTATTTTTAGGCAACAATAAATACTATTAAGGGAACTAAAAATTAACCTGTAGACTGGAAGAAAACAATTTGCAAAATCATATATTCAAAGAGGGACTTGTATTTAAACTATATAGAGAATACTCAAAACCATACAAAAACAAATAACTTAATTTTTAAATGGTAAAAGATAACAGCAAGGCAGACATGAAAGGCAAATAGGCAAATGAAAAGATTCTCAACGTCATTAGTCATCAGGAGAACACAAAGTAAAGTCACAGTGATATACCACTACACAACTGTTAGAAATCTAAAAGAAAACATAGTTAATTAGTATGATAATTTCAAGTGCTGCCAAGGAAGCAGATAACTACTGCTGAAACTCTGGATTTTGTCATCTTTTTTTGAAGAGTACTTATATTTATTTTTATTTTTAAGTAGGCAGTTAACTTGCTTAACTCACACTGCAAAGTTGTTTGCCTCTGTAGGCAGGAGCTCAAATTTTGGTTTATTTCTTTTAGTGTTGGCTGAGTTGATTGGAGGCTGCCCTACACTGTGTTATATTATAGGGTTATCCAGACACTGGGTCAGAGTTCACACAGAGAATTTGTGGTTCTACATTTCTGACTGTCTCCTTTCTTGTATTTTCCTCTTAACTTGCCAGCTCCTATAGTTGTCCTAAATAGACCCTGTCCTCTGCTTCTCTGAGCTAGTAAGACTGCAGATTTTCTATTGAGCTTTTAGACACCTTAAATAGTACAAACTGGTGTAGACATTGGTTTACTAGCCAGATAAAATAAGAAACTCATATTATAGCATACCTTCTTCAAAGTATGAACTCCCATACATTCTTTTCTAGCTTTTACTCTTCAGATAGTTTTTTTTTTTAATGTTTTATCCTGAGTTTATAATTGTTAACTGTAAGAGGGCTGGTTTAATAGACTCTATCTCAACAACACTAAAAGAACTTAAGGGCTGCTTTTTTCTGTACCTCAGCCTTCCTCACTTTAGTCCAATGATCTAATTGCTTTTTACTCTATGTGTCTGAGTAATATCATATTTTCACCCGAATGAATCATGTCTTTTTAAACTAAGTTCTGTTAGAGTCTACAAACATGTATCTGTTTTAGCAAATCATTTGAAGGATTTAAAAAATCTTATATAAATTTTCTTTTCCAGATTTATTTCTTGATACTCCAAACCATCATGTCTATTTTTTGAGAAATCAGTGCTTCTAAACTCATGTATAATTTTACACACTTCCACTTCCCTGATAATTAATGTCTCTCTAGTTTAAATGATCTGTCAACCTGATAAAAACCTATTTGTTCGGTTCAGATATAAGTACCCCACCAGAAAAAAATATTTCTTTCTTACATATACTCCCAATGAATTTTAATTCTTTCTTTAGAAGGAACTTATCACATTGTATGATGGTCTGTAGTGTGTCTGTCTTCTTCAATAAATTGTCCCCTTCTTGAATAGCTCTTCATCTTTGTGCCCAACAGCACCTATTACAATTTGTGCCTCATGGCAAATATTTGACAAATGAATATTTCCACATATATTCCTACATGTTTTCTCCCAAAACCCTTTTAGCTAGATAGGTTTTGATCTTCTCTCCAGATAGGGCTAATCCCTTTTCCTAGTTACTCTGATATCTCAATTACTGGCTTGCAATCTGTCCTTATGGCTCTGATATAATGTTTTTCTTCATTTATGTGCTTCTGCACACACCTATCCTCTGAAATCGACCAAAACATGATCTTTGTCTGGCTCCTGATATGTAAAACTAGTCTTCTAATCCACAACTCAGCTTCCTCTGATCCAACAATTTTATTTGTAGAGTAGCTCAACACTTTCCCACATCTCCCCAAAAATAAGATAAGGCTGTGGGAACTTTGACACAATCACACCTTCAAGCATTAACAGTGAAAGCAATCTATAGCTTCTCTCAGCCAACATAGAGCTTAAACTCAGTTGGCTTTATTTTTATTATTATTATAGGGTGGGCTTATTAAATCATTCAGGTGTAGTAACAGGATTATAGCAATTACCATGCTCAGTCATGTTTGCAATCTCAGTAGTTTTCTGATGTTCACAGAGACAGATAGGTTCTAATTTTTTGCTGGTGTTCATCAGAGGTATTAATTGAATAATCAATGGTTTTGATGAAAAAGGCCTGCCTTTGTGTCATGTGAATTAACATCAACAATGTAAAATAAATCGTGGATACTTAATTCTCTGAATGGAGACTTATTCCCATGGTAAAATTTAATTCACCTGAAAAATTTAAGCTATAAAATATGCCATTTTCCATTAAGTCATTTAAAGGAATTATTGTCAGTGATGTGGATGGCCTTCTCAGTACAGTTTGGGTCCTGGAGTCTAGGTGAGCAAAAAGGACTAGCATATTTTAGACTGGGAAGATACCAGAACAACTGGAAGGACTGAGTTGGTGCCTTGAGTTAGGCAGGACAGCTAATATAAGAGCAGTCTAGTCAGCAAGGTTGTTGCCTACCACCCTGAGTGTGAGGCAAGAGAAAAATTACAGGAACCCAAAGACAGAGCTGTAGCTGTAAGACAGTGCTACCAGAAAGGAGCATATGGAACAATTTTCTCTGTTTACAGCTCTCACCAGGTAACACCTATTTGACAGATGATTTGATTTTTTTTTATTGTCCATTCAGCCAAAGGCTGAGGATAGGAAAGGAACTGCCTCTCACTGCTGCTAATATCTGGGTAACTCGCCATCCTTCATTTTGTTCCCTACCTCTACTCAGTTATCTGTAAATATTCATTTCATAAAAATCTACTCCTGTGAAATATCTGTTGGTAAATTCTGCAAATAACATGCATTATTGTACATTTGAGACTATTTCTGTTTGTTCTATTTGAAACATTTTTTTTCGTGGCATTTTCCCTTTCAGGTATATGACTGTATATTAGCCTTGCTTTTGGTTAATTTATTTGAGCAGACTTCTTTTCTCCCTCCCCAAAGTTGAGTGTACCCCAATATAAAAGCTGCTTTCAAATAGTCCACAAATATTCATAGCATCAATTATTCTTTTGAATTCAAGACTCCTAAATATTTACCTTCAGATCTTTCATTTGAATGAATCTTGAAATATGGTTATGATATGTGTTCAAAGAATGTCTGTTAGAATCCATGAAATCCTAACTTCTTATCATAACTTTGAATATCCTACCCTAATCTTTAATTCAACTTGTTCAAACTTGTATATGTACTTCTATTTTAAGAGTGACCACATTTTATTTTAATTTCTGTATATTTATTTGCTTCCTCAGTCACAAAGTAAGGACCTCAAGGCTATTCTATCTAGTATTTCTATGAATTATAGTTTCTAACACATAAGTTTTTAACAAATACTTAAGTAATTCTAAAACTGATCCATTAACTTCCACAGAAATCATATTCCCCACCAGTTATCCCTACCAAATTCCTCTATACACCTAAATGTAAAATATTGGAATTATTCAAGATAGTTATCATAGATTCAATTAGTCTCCAAATCACATTGATGAAAAAAATTGTTTTAAGATTATATTTATTTATTTGACAGAGAGAGCTCACAAGCAGGGTGAGCAGCAGAGGGAGAATGCAGCAGGCTTTCCACTGAGCAGGGAGCCCCACATGGAGCTCAATTCCAGGACCCTGAGATCATGACCTGAGCCAAAGGCAGATACTTTAGCCAACTGAGCCCCCAAGATGCCCCTTATATATTGATGCATTATTAAATGAGATATGTGCTTCTTATTTTGTCTTGTCATTTCCCTTAATATACTTTTTACTACAAAATATGTGGATTAAGAAATTACATGGATTACGTCTTTGATTATAGGCCTTTCTTTTCCATTTCTACCTGTATTCACTTTTGGAACAAACTTCTTGAAATACTATGCATATTACATCATTCCCAGTCATTGGCTATTCTGCCACAACTTTGAGTGCTATGAAAATTAGTGAGAGCCATTTGTACTTCCACAGGTGTTATGAGTCACTTCCTGATTGAAAATTGAGCTAAAAAAGTAATGCACTCACATAACCTTCCATAACTGGATAGAAACAAGATTCTTCCTAAGCAAAATCATTACCATTATTTATTCCATATTCATCTTCTAGACACATAATGAGATAAGAAGCAAGATTATTTATTCATATTATTTCCAATAATTTTTATACTACATGAGTATGCAGGTATTATTACTCTTATCAGGGATTTTTTTCATTATACCTTATGTTTAAACTAAATGGTTTGGTAACATTTAATAGAGATAGAAATTTAAGTATTTACCTCATTAGCAAAGTTATCTAATCAATCCACAAAGAATAATTCAATACCAGATATTTATTCACTACCTACTCTATGCCCTGAAGTCACTTTTAGCTTTTAATAATTTAACATTACAGTGTCTACTCAAGTATATGTTAACTTATGACTGAACAGTATGTATGTGACTACGTACTATAAATCTACTTTAACACTAATAAAAAATATCAAATTCCTTGGTTGTTTAAGATAGAAAAAATTATCACTTTAATTTAAATGCACTGTTTGGTACTTTACATAAATAATTAGAGGTTTAAAAATGTACTACCAATTTGTTTATACTATAAAATACCTAAGTATCTAAATTATACATATAGATAGATAGATAGATTTATTACATAATTTAAGTTGGTTATCATGAGCTATTCTCTAGTAGTAAACATGAGAAAACTTGAATTTTCCAGAAAATTATAGCTTCTGTGTAAACTTTAGAGACTGTATTCTATTTCAGTGGATACCTCAAGAAATATACAAAAAGCAAATCACCAAATGGTCATGGTAAGACTGATATATATAAAAGGGACAGCCATAGACTGCATATGTGAGGAAATGTCTGTGACACAGATTAGGAGAGAAATAAGTCTTTAGAACTACAAGGTGTTTTATTCTTTCTACTATATATTTTGGAAATATACAGAGTACACTGTAAGTGGACAGGGCCTGATATATCTCTATACTATTTTTCCACTGTACAAAATATTGAGTGAGTGAGTTAGGAGTAGAAATATGGCTACCATTTTATCTGCCAAACTATACACTGACATAGTTTAAATCTACCCAGAGTAAGGCTCATTTTATAAACTTCTAACTTAAAAAAAATCTTCATCCAAACTCACAAAATAAAGAAAAAACATAAATTTCCATATAAACAAAAGAAAGAGGGACATTACCACAGATCCTACAGACATTCTGAAGCTATTAAAATGGTATTACAAACAGGTTTATGTCAATATTTTAAAATTAAGATAGGCAAATTACTAGATATTGGCATATCTAATATCATGATCCATGAAAAATAAAAAATCAAAGTACATATTTTCCAGTTAAGAATATGGGTTTAGGTGGGAGGAGTCAAGATGGCAGAGAAGTAGCAGGCTGAGACTACTTCAGGTAGCAGGAGATCAGCTAGATAGCTTATCTAAAGATTGCAAACAACTACAAATCCAACGGGAGATTGAATAGAAGAAGAACAGCAATTCTAGAAACAGAAAATCGACCACTTTTGGAAAGGTAGAACTGGTGGAGAAGTGAATCCAAAGGACGGGAAGATAGACTGCGGGGGGGAGGGGCTGGCTCCCAGCAAGCAGCAGAGCAACAGAGCACAAAAACGGGACGCTTAAAAGTCTGTTCCACTGAGGGACATTGCTCCAGAGGCTAAACCGGGGTGAAGCCCACCCAGGGTCAGTGTGACCCCAGGTCCTGCAAGGTCACAGAAGGATGGGGGTGTGTGAGTGTCGCAGAGCTGGCAGGTATTAGAACAGGGAAGCCGGCTACAGACACAGAGCCAAGGAGTGAACTCACAGCTCGGGGTTACCTTGAACCGGTCACAGGCTCAGTGAGCTCAGAGCGGGGCTGGAGGCCAGGGAGACAGGAGAAAATGGGCACTGTTCTCTGAGGGCGCACTGAGGAGTGGGGCTCTGGGCTCCTCTGGGCCAGAGACCAGGAGGCCGCCATTTTCATTCCCGTCCTCCAGAACTCTACAGAAAGCGCTCAGGGAACAAAAGCTCCCAAAAGCGAACCTGAGCAGATTACGCAGCCCAGCCCCTGGTAAGGGCGGTGCAATACCGCCTGGGGCAAAGACACTTGAGAATGACTACAACAGGCCCCTCCCGCAGAAGATCAACAAGAAATCCAGGCAGGACCAAGTTCACCTACCAAGGAATGCAGTTTCAATACCAAGGAGAGCAGCGGAATTCAAGAGGAGGAGAAAGCAAACCACAGAACTCATGGCTTTCTCCCCATGATTATTTAGTCTTGCAGTTAATTTAATTATTTTTCTTTTTCAATTTTTTTCTCTCTTCTTCTGCTAAACTTTTTTTAACTTTTACCCCTTTATTTTTTTAACATTTTTAAATAGTTTATCATATATATATATATATATATAATTTTTTTCTTTATTTGTTTTCTTTTTTTAATTGTTTTTTTTTTTTCCTTTCTGAGCCTCTTTTTAACCCCTTTCTCCCCCCTCACGATTTGGGATCTCTTCTGATTTGGTTAAAGCATATTTTCCTGGGGTCTTTGCCACCCTTTTAGTATTTTACTTCCTCCTTCATATACTCTTATCTGGACAAAATGACAAGACAGAAAAATTCACCACAAAAAAAAAAAAAAAGAACAAGACGCAGTACCAAAGGCTAGGGACCTCATCAATACAGACATTGGTAATAAGTCAGATCTAGACTTTAGATTGACAATTCTCAAGGTTGTAGCGGGGCTCATAAAAGGCATGGGAGATATTAGAGAAGTCCTCTTGGGAGACATAAAAGCCCTTTCTGGAGAAATAAAAGAACTAAAATCTAACCAAGTTGAAATTGAAAAAGCTATTAATGAGGTGCAATCAAAAATGGAGGCTCTGACTGCTAGGATAAATGAGGCAAAAGAAAGAATTAGCAATATAGAAGACCAAATGACAGAGAATAAAGAAGTTGAGCAGAAGAGGGACAAAGAGCTACTGGACCACGAGGGCAGAATTCGAGAGATAAGTGACACCATAAGATGAAACAACATTAAAATAATTGGGATTCCAGAAGAAGAAGAAAGAGAGAGGGGAGCAGAAGGTATATTGGAGAGAATTGTTGGAGAGAATTTCCCCAATATGGTAAAGGGAACAAGCATCAAAATCCAGGAGATGCAGAGAACCCCCCTCAAAATAAATGAGAATAGGTCTACACCCCATCACCTAATAGTAAAATTTACAAGTCTTAGTGACAAAGAGAAAATCCTGAAAGCAGCCTGGGAAAAGAAGTCTGTAACATACAATGGTAAAAATACTAGATTGGCAGCAGACTTATCCACAGAGACCTGGCAGGCCAGAAAGAGCTGGCATGATATATCCAGAGCACTAAACGAGAGAAACATACAGCCAAGAATACTATATCCAGCCAGGCTATCATTGAAAATAGAAGGATAAGATTAAAAGCTTCCAGGACTAACAAAAACTGAAAGAATTTGCAAATACCAAACCAGCTCTACAGGAAATATTGAAAGGGGTCCTCTAAGCAAAGAGAGAGCCTAAAAGTAGTAGATCAGAAAGGAACAGAGACAATATACAGTAACAGTCACCTTACAGGCAATACAACGGCACTAAATTCATATCTCTCAATAGTTACCCTGAATGTTAATGGGCTAAATGCCCCTGTCAAAAGACACAGGGTATCAGAATGGATAAAGAAACAAAACCCATCAATATGTTGCCTCCAAGAAACTCATTTTAAGCCCGAAGACACCTCCAGATTTAAAGTGAGGGGGTGGAAAAGAATTTACCATGCTAATGGACATCAGAAGAAAGCAGGAGTGGCAATCCTTACATCAGATCAATTAGATTTTAAGCCAAAGACTATAATAAGAGATGAGAAAGGACACTATATCATACTCAAAGGGTCTGTCCAACAAGAAGATCTAGCAATTTTAAATATCTATGCCCCTAACGTGGGAGCAGCCAACTATATAAACCAATTAGTAACAAAATCAAAGAAACACATCAACAATAATACAATAATAGTAGGGGACTTTAACACACCCCTCACTGAAATGGACAGATCATCCAAGCAAAAGATCAACAAGGACATAAAGGCGTTAAATGACACACTGGACCAGATGGACATCACAGATATATTCAGAACATTTCATCCCAAAGCAACAGAATACACATTCTCTCTAGTGCACATGGAACATTCTCCAGAATAGATCACATCCTCGGTCCTAAATCAGGTCTCAACTGGTATCAAAAGATTGGGATCATTCCATGCATATTTTCAGACCACAATGCTCTGAAGCTAGGACTCAATCACAAGAGGAAATTTGGAAAGAACACAAATACATGGAGACTAAACAGCATCCTTCTAAAGAATGAATGGTTCAACCAGGAAATTAAAGAAGAATTGAAAAAATTCATGGAAACAAATGATAATGAAAACACAATGGTTCAAAATCTGTGGGACACAAAAAAGGCAGTCCTGAGAGGAAAATATATAGCAATACAAGCCTTTCTCAAGAAACAAGAAAGGTCTCAGGTACACAACCTAACCCTACACCTAAAGGAGCTGGATAAAGAACAAGAAAGAAACCCTAAATCTAGCAGGAGAAGAGAAATCATAAAGATCAGAGCAGAAATTAATGAAATAGAAACCAAAAAAACAATAGAACAAATCAACGAAACTAGAAGCTGTTTCTTTGAAAGAATTAATAAGATTGATATGCCCCTGGCCAGACTTATCTAAAAAAAAAAAGAGAAAGGACCCAAATAAATAAAATCATGAATGAACTAACAACTAACACCAAAGAAATACAGACAATTATAAGAACATATTATGAGCAACTCTACCCTAACAAATTTGATAATCTGGAAGAAATGGATGCATTCCTAGACACATATAAACTACCACAACTGAACCAGGTAGAAATAGAAAACATGAACAAACCCATAACCAGTAAGGAGATTGAAGGAGTCATCAAAAATCTCCAAACAAACAAAAGCCCAGGGCCAGACAGCTTCCCGGGAGAATTCTTCCAAACATTTAAAGAAGAACTAATTCCTATTCTCCTGAAACTGTTCCAAAAAATAAAAATGGAAGAAAAACTTCCAAACTCATTTTATGAGGCCAACATCACCTTGACCCCAAAACCAGACAAGGATCCCATCAAAAAAGAGAACTACAGACCAATATCCTTGATGAACACAGATGCAAAAATTCTCACCAAAATATTAGCCAACAGGATTCAACAGTACATTAAAAGGATTATTCACCACGACCAAGTAGGATTTATTACAGGGCTGCAAGGTTGGTTCAACATCCACAAATCAATCAATGTAATACAACACATTAATAAAAGAAAGAACAAGAACCATATGATACTCTCAATAGATGCTGAAAAAGCATTTGACAACGTACAGCATCCCTTCCTGATCAAAACTCTCCAAAGTATAGGGATAGAGGGCACATACCTCAATATTATCAAAGCCATCTATGAAAAACCCACCGCAGATATCATTCTCAATGGAAAAAAACTGAAAGCTTTTCCGCTAAGGTCAGGAACACAGCAGGGATGTCCATTATCACCACTGCTATTCAACATAGTACTAGAAGTCCTAGCCTCAGCAATCAGACAACAAAAGGAAATTAAAGGCATCCAAATCAGCAAAGAAGAAGTCAAACTATCACTCTTCACAGATGATATGATACTATATGTGGAAAACCCAAAAGACTCCACTCCAAAACTGCTAGAACTTGTATAGGAATTGAGTAAAGTGTCAGGGTATAAAATCAATGCACAGAAATCAGTTGCATTTCTCTACACTAACAAGACAGAAGAAAGAGAAATTAAGGAGTCAATCCCATTTACAGTTTCACCCAAAACAATAAGATACCTAGGAATAAACCTAACCAAAGAGGCTAAGAATCTTTACTGAGAAAACTATAAAGTACTCATGAAAGAAATTGAGGAAGACACAAAGAAATGGAAAAATGTTCCATGCTCCCGGATTGAAAGAATAAATATTGTGAAAATGTCTATGCTACGTAAAGCAGTCTACACATTTAATGCAATTCCTACCAAATATCATCCTTTTTTTTTTTTAAAGAAATGGAACAAAATTCTATATGGAACCAGAAAAGACCTCAAATAGCCAAAGGAATATTGAAAAAGATAGCCAAAGTTGGTGGCCTCACAATTTCCGGACTTCAAGCTCTATTACAAAGCTGTCGTCATCAAGACAGTATGGTACTGGCACAAAAACAGACACATAGATCAATGGAACAGAATAGAGAGCCCAGAAATAGACCCTCAACTCTATGGTCAACTAATCTTCAACAAAGCAGGAAAGAATGTCCATTGGAAAAAAGACAGCCTCTTCAATAAATGATGTTGGGAAAATTGGACAGCAACATGCAGACATATGAAATTGGACCATTTCCTTACACCACACACGAAAATAGACTCAAAGCGGATGAAGGACCTCAATGTGAGAAAGGAATCCATCAAAATCCTTGAAGAGAACACAGGCAGCAACCTCTTCGACCACAGCCGCAGAAACGTCTTCCTAGGAACATCGCCAAAGGCAAGGGAAGCAAGGACAAAAATGAACTACTGGTATTTCATCAAGATCAAAATATTTTGCATGGCTAAGGAAACAGTTAACAAAACCAAAAGACAACTGACAGAATGGGAGAAAATATTTGCAAACTACATATCAGATAAAGGGCTAGTATCCAAAATCTATAAAGAACTTAGCAAACTCAACACCCAATGAGCAAATAATCCAATCAAGAAATGGGCAGAGGACATGAACAGACATTTCTGCAAAGAAGACATCCAGATGGCCAACAGACAGGTGAAAAATTGCTCCACATCACTTGGCATCAGGGAAATACAAATCAAAACCACAATGAGATATCACCTCACACCAGTCAGAATGGCTAAAATTAACAAGTCAAGAAATGACAGATGCTGGGGAGGATGCGGAGAGAGGGGAACCCTCCTACACTGTTGGTGGGAATGCAAGCTCTTGCAACCACTCTGGAAAACAGTTGGAGGTTCATCAAAAAAATTGAAAATAGAGCTACCGTATGACCCAGCAATTGCACTACTGGGTATATATCCTAAAGATACAAACATGGTGCTCCGAAGGGTCACGTGCACCCGAATGTTTATGGCAGCAATGTCCGCAATAGCCAACTATGGAAAGAACCTAGATGTCCATCAACAGATGAATGGATAAAGAAGAGGTGGTATATATATATATACAATGGAATACTATGCAAGAAATGAAATCTTGCCATTTGTGACGACGTGGATGGAACTAGAGGGTATTATGCTTAGCGAAATAAGTCAATTAGAGAAAGACAACTATCATATGATCTCCCTGATATGAGGAAGTGGAGATGAAATATGAGGGGTTTGGGGGTTAGGAAAAGAAAAAAATGAAAGAAGATGGGATTGGGAGGGAAACAAACCATAAAAGACTCAATCTCAAAAAACAGACTGAGGGTTTCTGGGGGGAGGGGAGATGGTAGAGGGTGGTGGGGATATGGACATTTGGGAGGGTATGTGCTATGATGAGTGCTGTGAAATGTGTAAACCTGGCAATTCACAGACCTGTACCCCTGGGGATAAAAATACATTATATGTTTATTAAAAAAAAAAAAAAGAAAGAAATATGGGGTGCCTGGGTGGCTCAGTAGGTTAAGACTGTGCCTTTGGCTCAGGTCATGATCTCAAAGTGCTGGGATCGAGTTTTGCATCAGGCTCTGTGCTCGGTGGGGAGCCTGCTTCCCCCCTTCTCTCTGCCTACCTCTCTGCCGTCTTGTGATCTCTCTCTGCCAAATAAATAAATAAAATCTTAAAAAAAAATAAATGCAACAAATTATAAATGCATAAGCCTAAAAAATTATTGTTTCTATATAATAAAAGTAAATATCAGGAAAATTAAATTAAAAATAAAATCCATTTAAAGTATCACCAAAATATTTAACACTTAATAATAATACTAATAAAAGAAGTGCATGACCTCTATAGGAATAGCTGGAAAGCATTTCTGTAAGAAATTAAGACTTAAATAAATTGGGGGATATATGTGTCAAGTATTGGAAAACTTAGTATTATAAAAATGATGATTATTTATTGTCAACCAATACAACTGAATTGACAAGATGATTTAAAAATTTATACAAAGATGGAAAAGGCCAAGAAAAGCCAGAGGAATCTTGAAGGCAAAGAACAAAGTTAAAAGACTTACAATAACTGATGTCAAATCTTTTTAAAGCTACAATAATAAAAGAAGTGTTATATTAGCACAAGGATGGGCAAATAGAAAACAGATTATATAAATAGAGATTATATAAATAGACCTAAATATCATTGAATTTGTAACAATGTGTTCATTAAAACACAGTAGAGAGAGAATATTCCTTTTTCAATAAATGATACTAGAACAATTGATTATGAAAAATTATTTATGGAAAAAGAATTTGGAAAAAAAAAAAGAAAAAGAAAAAGAATTTGGACCTCTTCTCTAGAACATAGACCAAAAAGTAATTCTCATATTAAATGTAGATATAAATTTAAAAAATTAAAAATAATTAAAAGAAAGCATAGGAGACCATCTTCAAACCCCTTAGCCTAGGCAAGATGTTTTTAAACAAGGTGCAAAAAGCATTAACCATATTCAAAATTTTAAAAATGGATTTTATCAAAATTAATTCCTGTTTGTCAAAACAAAACACACAATTAAAATTTTAAAAACAAAAAAATTGTAGATTTTGAGGGGATATTTGCAATACAAATATTTAACAAAAGATTCAGAATATCTTGAATTCCTATCTCTCTATCCATCCAGAATACATGAACTCCTACAACACAAGAAAATGATAGTAACCAACTTTTCCTTCCTCAGAATCATATGGTTTTGCTTTTGAGAGAAGAATTAAGTAGGAGATGAGAGCTATGTGAGTTTTTAACCCGTCCTTTAAATGCATAATTTGATTCTAACCTAAAAATTTCAAGAGAAGGAAATCGTAAATGTAAATATGTTCTTATGGTCATCTCGAATCTTTTTATCTTCTGATAGCTCTTGAGTTATCCAGGCCTTTTTATAGCACTTTTCTTTTCTAACTAGAACTCTTGAAAAGATAGAACACAGTAATTCACCAAAAGTTAAAAAAAAAAAAAAGAGGGAAGAAGAGTAGAGCAAGAGGGAAGGCAGGAGGATTGAGGAGGAGGAAGGGAGAAGAGGTGAAGAAGTAGATCTAAAGAACTAAGATGATTGGTATTTTCAAAGTTCTGTGAAATTCTTAAATGTGAATTTTAGTGGGAAAGAGATTATTATGCTTATGTGAGTAAACTTAGCAAATTTGGCCCAGGCTTTAAAATCTTGTAATACACTACACAAAATGCCTTCATTGCCTTATACTCTTTCCTGGCAACTCACTCTTACCTAAGTTTCTTGTTGGCTACTATTACTAATTTATTAAACTGAACCATCAAATATTCTTGCTTAATGTAACTCTAGAGAGGTCTCTGTTTTTCAAGTTCACTATGACACTTTTATCCTCTTACTCATATTTCCTTATCCTTAGTCCTAAATTTAGTTTTATCAGGTAACTCTGTCTAATCCTCACTTGTTTTGAATTTATAGACCTCCTCATGCATATATCTAACTACTTGATATTTTGCATTGTTCTCTTTTTTCTTATTACCAAAAATATACCACATCTAATGTCCTATAATTTCAGCCAATTCACAAGGCTTTACTATACACTAAATATTTTACCTGTGAAACTTAAAAGAATATATTCATCATACATTAACATTAACATCAAACATTAGCTATCCTTTATGCATTTAAATATTCTCTTTTCTATTTTTCAAGGTTTATAAGTATTTATCATTTTTTAAAAGATTTTATTTATTTATTTGTCAGAGAGAGAGAGAGAGAGAGCAAGCACAGGCATATGGAGAAGCAGGCTCCCTACCGAGCAAGGAGCCCGATGTGGAACTTGATCCCAGGACTCTGGGGATCATGACCTGAGGCGAAGGCAGCTGCTTAACCAACTGAGTCACCTAGGCATCCCAGTATTTATCATTTAAACTTAGCCTCCCCCATGGGGCACCTGGGTGGCTCAGTTGGTTAAGCGTCTGCCTTTGGCTCAGGTCACGATCACAGGGTCCTGGGATCAAGTCCCACACCCTGCTCCCTGTTCAGCAGGAAACCTGCTTCTTCCTTTGTGCTCTCTCCCACCTCAAATGAATAAATAAAGTCTTCTAAGAAAATAAAATAAACTTATCTTCCCAGGACATGTATACTCTTTCAATAAACTTTATTGAACCTGTATATTAAATCTGTTGACTTAGGAGAGTTTAATGAAAACAATGAAATGATATAAAGTTTACTGAAGTTTTTGTGTCACAACAGCACATTTAAAATGTATTCTTGGATAGCAAGATTATTCCACTTCTTGTTTTATTCCACAGCTCAACCCAGAATCATTTTATTTCCAAAAGTATTTCTCCATATACATTAACTGGCCTATTCTTAACTATCATGTCCTCAGGCACCTACACCAGTATTCATCTTCTCTACTCTCTCCTCACATAACTTTTTCTTTTTAAAGATGAGATACATTTCCCTGAACACGTTTCCTCTTGCCTTATTAGTGGCTGCAAAGTGTCCTTCACGTTCTGTACCTCTTTTAAGAACTTCTACCTCTACCCTACTGTGTTCATCCAGCACCCAGCATCAACCATGAAATGAAAAAATCCTGTCAATCATCCGATATTTGGTAATTACAAGACAACATATACCCATTTAACTGAATCTGCAAGTTTTCATCTACATGTGTAGCTGACATATTATTAGATGGCATGCCCATCATATGATTGAAAGTGACAAGGTATGGATGTGTAACACTTTTAAGTGGCATTTCCGTAGCTTCTAAGTAGGAGCATGTTAGGGCAATTCCTTAACCACTTGTCCTAAAATAATCTCCTTCCATGTGAAGGGAGCTCAATTATTAAGATGCATTTGCCCCTTTTCCATTCCTCTGTTTTTTGGTCTTGGGGAGATGGAGTTACGTACCTGAATTGTCAATTTGGGGACAAAATCATCTGGGAATGTTCATCTCAAGTCTGCCTTCTTTCTTAGGAAGTATGTATTTTATGAAACATTTCCATGTTGGGAAGGCCTGTTTTGATCCACAGATGCCTCTGGCAGATGCATTGTCTGTACAGTTCTGAGGTTTAGCCTATATAGCTCTCTTATTTTACTACACACTCAAAATAAAATTGAATCCATCATAAAAGTAATACTTTACCTCCATCTGTATTCTGTTTTGTTGAGTTTAGAAGACTTGAGGCTTCATTAGCAAAGCAATCAAACCACATATTTTTAGTTAGATTGTATGTTTATCGTCATCCTATAAATATGTAATTGTGGGGGGAGGGGCCATCTACAGAACGGGAGACACTGGCTAAAGTACTCAACTCTAATAACAAAAACAGTGACAAAAAAAAAAAACTTTGACTAAAAGCTGTCAACATGTTCTGATTGTTAATGCTTTCCATGAAAAATCCTAATAGAAGCTCATTGTGGGCTTCCCCATTCTATGAGAGTTTCCCCTTCAATGGAAACAAATTGCTACAGTTTTTATTAATGACTCATTTAAGCTAGAGACAGAGCCAACACTTAGTTTAGAGACAGAGCCAACACACAGATGCCCCCCCATGATGTTTGATTAACTGTCCTTCAAATCTTTAGCAGTTTCTTTCAACAAAAAGCCTTCCCTGATTATTCTATTTAAATGCAAACTCTCCACCCTGCTCTAAGAGCATCCTTCATTTCCATGGGACCTTCTAAAATAGTTATTAAGTTATTTATTTTGTTTACTGTCTCTTTCTCTTCACTAGAAGATAAGTTAGCACAGTGTCTCCTAATTGATGTCTTTAATAAGTGTTTGTTGAATAAATGATCCTTAAGTTTATCCAATTTGGATAAAACCCTTAGGCAGTGGGTTAAAATTTCTCAGTTGATGGCTGTGTATAGACTCACAGATAAGGTGTGTTACTAATTAGGTCTGGTTTTCATGCCTCACAAATGATTTGAATAATTTTCCGGAAGGCCTTGAGGTTTCATTAGGGCTCAGAATGCTAGAGATCATATACGAGTAAGTAGAAATCCCAGGAAACCTCCACATAATTCAATGTTCATAGTCATCTGATCTGAGGTGGTCTAGCACTGGTTGAGATCTCTTACCCCTACTACTTAATAAAATATTCTGTCCTTTACACCATAATCTGGTGTCTTTATTGTGCTTTCATATCAGGTGCTTTCAAGGAGCCAAACTGGCCATTACAAAATAATTTAGCTTCACACGGAGTTGAACAAACATGTGGTAGAAAGCAACTACATATCATTGCCCTTCCTTTCATGCATAGATCTCAAAATAGAGAACAAATTCTATGAATGTTTAGAAACAGGCCCTCCTCAAAGTCCAAATTTCACTTTCTTCAGGGTTAGAAAGAATGGTCTGTGGTGAGAACCTAAAAGTCTGCAACATATCTGCAACATAAAGATCAGCAACTCCCTGAAAATTGCAGAGGAGTGGACTCTTGGATTTCTGAAAATAAGGATCTTGTTCCCCTACTGAGAACATGCATATCAAACACTGCAACAATGGCCCAGATAAATCTCCTCACCTAATGATTTTATCACCCATGCTTTCACTTTAAGAGCTAGTAATTTTTATTTTATAAATTTATCCTTGAGTTTGGAGTCATTACTTTTACTTTACTGCATTGTTTAATTCATTCAGCAGTATTAGATATGGGAATCAATAGCTTGAAAAATTTCTTTAAAGAAAAGTGATTCTCAATAGAAAAATATGGTTTCTAGTTAGAAGCTCACTAAACTCTCACGAGTAATTATTATATAAAATCCCATTAGCAAATGTGAAGACAATAAAAGTGTATTATTTTAGTCCTCATTTTAGTCATCAGTTCTATTAAGGGTCTCAATTAATGTCCTTCAACTCTTAATTATTATGAACTTTGTGGGATAAGTGACCCAACAGTCCATCTGCCCTATTCATTCCTAATTTAAGTTGGAATAGAACTCAAATTCTAGAAGAAAAAAAGAATAAAATATTGTAGGAAACCTGAGGCTAGCAACATATATAAATCATTCAATTATTCAAAATAGAACAAGAAAAAGAACATATATAACAGATGTGATGGTCTATAGCAAGAGTTGGAAAACTTTGCCTTAAAACCTAGAGTAAACATTTTAGGCTTTGTCAGCAATACAGACTTTGTGGCAATTATAACTCTACCATTATAGCACAAAAACAGTCATAGATAATACTAAACAAAAGCGACTCTATTAAAAAAAAATAAACCTGCTTTATTTATAAAAGCAATATTTATTTATATTGGCAGTCTGGATTTGGTCTATCAGCTATAGTTTGCCATTACCTGGATTAAAAAATTATTATCCCAGAAAGAAAAATTATGGCATAAGTTTAATTCACCTACCTTAAATTTACAGCTCTAATTTTGTGGCAGTCATATATATATTCCAAATGCGTCATAAATATTAGCTTTAAAATTGCTCAGAACTATTCTACTAGTCCCATTTAACACATGGAGAATTTGGTTGGGTAAAGAAGTTAGGTAATCTCTGTATTCGTTTCTTAGAGCTGTCATGACAAATTATTATAAACTGAGTGGGTTAAAATAACAGCAATTTGTTTTCATAAATTTGGAGACTAGAATTCTGGAATAAAGGAGTTGGCAGTGCTATGGTTTCTCTGAAGGCTTTAGAAGATGATCCTTCCTTGCCTTTTTAAAATTTCTGACCAGTGTCTACAATTCTTGGCATTCACTTCAATCTCTGCTTCTGTCACCACGTGGCATTATCTGAATGTGTCTACCTGTCTTTTTTCTTTTGTTCTTATAAGGACACCAGTCATATTAGATTAGAGCTCACCCTAATCCTACATGGCCTCATCTGAATTTGATTACATCTACAAAGACCCTATATCCAAAGGTCAAAGTACTGGGGGTTAGGATTTTAACATGTATTTTGGGGTACACAATTCAACCCACAACACTGCCTACTAATATTTTACATTATCTTAATAGTATACAGTCATAGGTACACAACATTGATGATGTTTTCAGTAGAAGCAGAATTGGAAGAATATTTAATATCCTACTATTTCATAAAATACTGGTAGTAGAAACAATCATCAGAAGTTATTATCAACAGTTATATGCTAATAAGCTAAGCAACCTAGATGAAATGGATGCATTCCTGGAAAACTATAAACTCCCAAAATTGAACCAGGAAGAAACTGACAACCTGAATAGACCGATATCTAGTAACAAAATTGAAGCAGTGATCAAAAACCTCCCAAAAAACAAGAGCCCAGGACCTGATGGATTCCCTGGGGAATTCTACCAAACATTCAAAGAAGAAATAATACCGCCTGTCACGCGGGAGACCGGGGTTCAATTCCCCGACGGGGAGCCAGATGTTGGGGTCGATTCCACGTTAAAACATGTTAACCCCCTAGGGCCTGCCTGGGCCTGCTTAGCCATAGTGACTCCATGTTGCCTAGGTAGACATTTTGTTGTCTAGAAAAGTTACTGCTCTCGGTTCCAGGTAACTGTTACTAAAACACAACACATAAAACAAGGTAACTGTTACTAAAACACACACTTAAAACAAGGCCATTTTGTTGTTTAATAAACGCCTCAACAGTTACTAGTATTGGTTCCAGGTAACCGTTACTAAAACACACAGGTAGGAGACATCCAATCAGCCAAAGCCACATATGCAGATGTCTGCGATTGTGCCCTATAAAAACTAGCTTGTAAGACCAAGGGGCGTCACTCTCTTCGGAGGCGGCCCTGGCCGGTCAGTCTGACTTCTAATGCTTGGCATAGAATAAAGCTTTACACAACTTTCACTTTTTCTCAGCCTCATTTCCCTGGCCGGTCAGCCTAACTTCTAATGCTTGGCATAGAATAAGGCTTTGCGTAACTTTATCTCAGTCTCGTTCCTTTGATAACGGACCCAACAATCAGTGGTATTGGTCTGAAATTCTCCTTTTTGATAGGGTCTTTGCCTGGTTTGGGGATCAGGGTAATGCTGGCTTCATAAAAAGAGTCTGGAAGTTTTCCTTCTGCTTCAATTTTTTGAAACAGCTTCAGGAGAACAGGTGTTATTTCTTCCTTGAAAGTTTGGTAGAATTCTCCAGGGAATCCATCAGGTTCTGGGCTCTTGTTTTTTTGGAGGTTATTGATCACTGCTTCAATTTCGTTACTAGATATTAGTCTATTCAGGTTGTCAATTTCTTCCTGGTTCAATTTTGGGAGTTTATAGTTTTCCAGGAATGTATCCATTTTATCTAGGTTGCTTAGCTTATTGGCATATAACTGTTGATAATAACTTCTGATGATTGTTTATACTCCCTTGGTATTAGTTGTGATCTCTCCCTTTTCATTCATAATCACTTCTTTCAAGATATGTCTCCAAAGGCAAAGGAAACAAAAGTGAAGATGAACTTTTGGGACGTCATCAAGATCAAAAGCTTCTGCACAGCAAAGGAAACAGTCAACAAAACAAAGAGGCAACCCATGGAATGGGAGAAGATATTTGCAAATGACAGTACAGACAAAAGGTTGATATCCAGGATCTATAAAGAACTCCACAAACTCAACACACACAAAACAGACAATCATATAAAAAATGGGCAGAAGGTATGAACAGACACTTCTCCAATGAAGACATACAAATAGCTATCAGACACATGAAAAAACGTTCATCATCACTAGCCATCAGGGAGATTCAAATTAAAACCACATTGAGAGGGGCACCTGGGTGGCTCAGTGGGTTAAAGCCTCTGCCTTCGGCTCAGGTCATGATCCTAGGGTCCTGGGATTGAGCCCCGCATCGGAGTGTCTGCTCCGCGGAGAGCCTGCTTCCTCCTCTCTCTCTCTCTCTGCCTGCTTCTCTGCCTACTTGTGATCTCTGTCTGTCAAATAAATAAATAAAATCTTAAAAAAAAAAAAAAACCACATTGAGATACCACCTTACACCGGTTAGAATGGCCAAAATTAGCAAGACAGGAAACAATATGTGTTGGAGAGGATGTGGAGAAAGGAGAACCCTCTTACACTGTTGGTGGGAATGCAAGTTGGTGCAGCCACTTTGGAAAGCAGTGTGGAGATTCCTCAAGAAATTAAAAATAGAACTTCCCTATAACTCTCCAATTGCACTACTGGGTATTTACCCCAAAGATATAGATGTCGTGAAAAGAAGGGCCATCTGTACCCCAATGTTTATAGCAGCAATGGCCATGGTTGCCAAACTGTGGAAAGAACCAAGATGCCCTTCAACGGACAAATGGATAAGGAAGATATGGTCCATATACACTATGGAGTATTATGCCTCCATCAGAAAGGATGAATACCCAACTTTTGGACGGAACTGGAAGAGATTATGCCAAGTGAAATAAGTCAAGCAGAGAGAGTCAATTATCATATGGTCTCACTTATTTGTGGATCATAACAAATATCATGGAGGACAAGGGGAGATGGAGAGGAGAAGGGAGTTGGGAGAAATTGGAAGAAGAGGTGAACCATGAGAGACTATGGACTCTGAAAAACAGTCTGAGGGTTTTGAAGGGGCGGGGGGTGGGAGGTTGGGGGAACCAGGTGGTGGGTATTGGAGAGGGCATGGATTGCATGGAGTACTGGGTTTGGTGCAAAAACAATGAATACTGTTACACTGAAAAAAAAAAAACTAATGATGTACTGCATGGTGACTAACAGAACATAATAAACGTTTAAAAAAATGATTAACTATATTTACCACGCTAAGGCAAAACTAGTACTTTATGGAAATCACACATAGCTAACAGCCTATGGAAATCAAGGAAACACTGGTAATTCATAGAAAATCAGAAGAATTCCAATTATAGGTAGGCATAAATGAATAATAAGAGCATTTTCATTGTGTAATGAAATAGAATTACATCTGATCATCTCAACATATTCGATTAATAGATGAACTAATATTAGTTTGTGTGTCCCAACTTGCAGTAACCAAAGAAGGTAGCCCTTGGTCTTAACCTCAAACAGACCAAATGGAACTGTACATTATTTTTATATAATAACTCAAGAAAACACTTGTGTTTTTGAATGAATTCCTGACCTATTATGGAGGCCCTCCTGACTCACCATTGGACTTTGAGCTGTAACACGAAAAATAGTACCTACTGTTTTAGGTTATTAAAAAGCCAAGCTCCCGGTTTCTAAGAGCAGGCTTCGTTCCTTAACCAAATAGGCTTGAGAAGTTGAAGAGGTCATGAAGAATTGTCAGATAAGCATGAAACCAAAAGACGTTTATCATCACCTCTTATCTCACTGATAAAATCTAGCAGAGGGGGATGGAACAGAAGTTCCCTATTCCATATGAGAAAAAACTTACCAATTCTCTTCTCTTTAGACAGTGCACACAGAAGTTTGTGGAATACTAAAAGTGGGAAATAAGAGTCACCTGTCTCCTACGGATTCCTGAGGCACTTTGAGTTTAACATCTCCAGTCAGGAAAGAACTTCACTGTGATTGAGGGGTTATAACAAGTTAACAGCAGTGACATGCTATAGCATACCATGTCCTATTTTGTCAGGATTTCCTGAAAAGAAAATGAATGTGCATCTTTCCTTAGGGGTTTAACTGAGAATATTCAAGATTCTCATTTAAAGTGCTCAGATCCTCACAGTACCAGCCATAACTTCAAAAGAAACCTACTAATCTGTTCAAATGTACCACTGAAAAACAATCACCCTCCAAATTCAAACATAGCATTGCATGTGAATTTCTATCACTGTGCTAAAGTAAAGCTGCATATACTTGGTTGTAACTTCAAGCAAGTTGAGGTCTTCAAATAATTTATGGGCATAGTCTGTTCACTAGATGAAAGTCCCATTAGCAAAAGTAGCATTTGCTTGGAATGTCAAGGGTCCTCAAACAATATCACGGACCCAGCATCAATACATCTTAACAGTGACTAAAGGCAGTATTTGATGATCAATTGTTTGAGAGATCCTTAAAAAACCAAGTCAAAACCAACTTCTGATCCAACAATACCATAATCAATATTCCTCTCCCATATATTCATGTACACAAATGCCTGTGTACTTGCACACATGGACTCTAAATTAGGGGAGAAACCTCAGATAACAATGAATCAAGCCACGTCTCACTTTATATCTTCTACTCTCTCTAAATCCTCACAGATAGCCAAGGTAAGGGCTTTGGGGCTTAACTGAAGTCCCTGGCTGTGTTGGGTGGGGGGGGATCTCCTGTCTCACATCGAACCATCCCATTCATTCTCTAGTACAGAAAGGACTGTCAGCATGTTCAGTAGGCAGAGAAACATTGTGGAGAATGTGCCACCCTCAGTTACTATTGATTAAGAGTGATGCTCAATGGCTTAAAGACCCCATGATCTAGGAAAAACTGTTCATCAAACTTAGCAACACTCTCTTTTCTTTTTCCCACATTCTGTAGCACATTTTTTTTTCCAGTTCTTGTTTTTATTTTTATGTTACAGAAGAGCAGAGGGCAAAGAATGTTGCCCATTAATTCAGTATTAATAAGGACTGTTATGTGCTTTAACATATCCTCCATGCACATGATGTTCCTGTTTTCTTTGCTTTCTTCTCCTTAGTGGAAAGCTGTCTTCCTCACTAATTAAAATTCATTACCTGCTCCTGAAATGAAGAAGCTGAGAAGTTACTGGCTGCCTGCCTCCATCATGCTTAACAAACCCCTGGAGGACAAGTAATGTCTCTTTGTTGGGAGTGGGGGGTATCTTCTTCAGCTTCCAAAATCTGGCAACACAGTGGTCTCAGCTATGTTATCTGGTTTGCCATTTGCGGCCTCCAGCTATCAATATAAAGTGGTTGGATATTCACTATTTATACCAATCACTCATACCCTTAGTAAGCACACACTTTCAAACATACTTTGCCAGATGCTACATTGCTACTCCCCAGTTTTGACGCTGTCAGTCTCTCAGTAAGTGAAAACAGTGAGCCATAATCTTATTCTCCAACATGAATAATCCTAAATACAGGAAGGACTTTACACATGAGACAGAATAACCCACCTGACCTTGCCTCTTCTTCAGCTAATATGTTTATTTGTTGCACTTGTTTTTATTGTCTCTTCCTTGTTACCTATAGATCTCCTGTGAGCTTTTTTGATCTGTTTGGTCTGCATTAACAAGGTTTAAGTGTTAAGTGTGTGCTTGATAGTTTGGAGGAGAGAAACTCCTAATACCCGAAGGTTATTAAACTTGCAGGATAGGAGCTCTGTTACTCTTCCCCTGTCTTTATCCACACCATTCTATTTCTCAGGGTTCAATTATCCACTATTTTAACTTTGTCACATTGTTAGTGTTAACTAAGCAGGAATTTGCACGAGATATAAAGTAATAAAGTTTAAAACCATGACTTTGAAGTCAGATGAAGTTATTACTCTACTTCTTTTGATATTTAAAACCTCTGGCAAGTTACTCAACTGTCTAGATCTGTTTCTTCATCTGCCATGTGGGAAATCATATCTTTTAATTCAAAGGATTGGTTTAAATTAATCTGAATGATGCATATAAGGTACTTAGTGTAGTGGCTAGAATAAGCTATAAAATAATCATATCCTTTTTTTAAATATTTTATTTATGGAAGCCTGGGTGGCTCAGTCAGGTGGGCATCTGCTTTCAGCTCAGGTTATGATCTCAGGGTCCTGGGATAAAGCCCCAAGTTGAGCTCCCTGCTGAGGGAGGAGCCTGCTTCTCACTCTCCTTCTGCCCCTCCTCGCACCACCCCCTCCCCCCATCATACTCGTGTGTGAGCTCTTTCTCTCCCAAATAAAATCTTTAAAAAAAACTTTTTTTAAAAAAAATTTTATTTAGAGAAAGCATGAGTGGGAGGCAGAAGGAGAGGGAGAAAAAATTTCAAACAGACTCCACTGTGAGTGTCAAGCCTGAGTCGGGGCTCAGTCTCATGACCCTGAGATCATGAACTGAACCAAAACCAAGAGTCAAAGGTTTAGTCAACTAAACCACCCAGGCACCCAATCATACTCCTATTAATGATATTTGTTTTGAGTGGCTACTATATTTTTAATATTTATCAAGTTTTATGTCTTCCATGTGCATGAGAAAGCAAGTTGTCTGTGGAAACTTAAAGTTTTTCAGACTCTTCTGAATGTCCCAGGATACACACACAAAAAGGAGTAGCCTGGATAAATGGAGAGGTTTGCTGATTCCATATGGGAAGAGAAAGTCCACATGTGGGAGCTTATTGCCTTCTTTCTACTTCTCAGAGATACCACTATTAAACTGACAGTTTTATTTTCCACTATTCTTTTCTGTCTCCCAATAAAGCACTTGAAAATTTACTTATTTCCTACAGTGAATGAGGTGTGCCTTCTGAAGAGATACTTCCACATCACCTTGCCTCTGAGTATATATTTGGCTATCCTGGTTCAGTGTCTCCGGCAATCTGGCTTTAGTCAAACAATATGTTGAAGGATTTTGTTAACATATAGCTTAAGAGTAATTTAACAGGACTTCATAACCTATTCCCTTGCATCAGCTCTAAAAATCAACCCATTTTTGTCACTGTCATTGCTATTTCTTGATAGTTTTTTCTGACTCTTTTATATGATTATAATTTGCATTTCCATAACCATCTGTCTTTGTCACACTTGTCCAATGAAACAGTGAGTGCCAACTCAGTACCTGACATCCTGGCAAACTTGGTACTATCCCTGTGTATGTCTGGAGACTTTGATCAGTCCACAGGGTCTCCCATGCCAGCTGTGGTGGGCCTATTAAAGGAACAGGATGTTCTGACAACCACTTTTCCCTACTCCAAATCCAACAGTACTAACTAACCTCTTAAAATAACTTTGGCCCTCCTCTCTGCCTGGGACTTTATCTTGGAATGTGTGTTGGCATAATGAGGTATCAGGTGTTGTAACAATAGACACATTTTTGGCATGACATGCTGTTATTGTTAGGTTTTTTGTTTGTTTTTAAAGAATATGTGTATTAATTTGGTTGTTATACCAGAGGACTGGTTCTCATTCTCTACTCTCATACTTCTCCGGCCCTCCTCCTCCTCACTTTTGCAGGCTGTGCCTACTTTCTAAAGGCAAATATTCTCAACTTCTGCCTCTCCTCATCTCAGTTCCTGAAGTACTCTTTGAGCGGTTTTATTCACACAACTTCTTCCATCTCATATTTACACTGACGACTTCCACATCCATGCCTTGTCTGGGATTCGGAAGGTAAAATCACAACTTTTCCCTTTGAGGTGTGGGAGAAAAATATGAAATATCTCCAGAAGTTAGTTAAAGAGCGAAGTCTCAGTGGTGTTGCTAGTAAATCTGGAGTACTCAGGCAACTTGGCTCTGAGTTAAATTGGGCCCTCTATGTTTTCTCATCTTGAATACATTTACTCACCCATTTCCAGGTAGAAGAGTGAAAGATTCCAGGCATCCACACTATGCAAGAGATCTGCCCTTATGAATTACTTAATGAAAAAACAGAAGTAGTGATAAGTCTAGTGTGCATGAACCAATGTCAAAAGGACAAAGAGAGAGATAGAGAAAATGAGAGAGAGAATAAAGACTAAGAGGGGAAGGAAGAGGCTGGGGCCTAAACTATACTTACTGGGCCCCCGTTTCTCCATTCCAACTAGTTGGAGAAATTAGTAAAGAGAGCGCTGGATGTGCCCTTCTAACACTGTTTCCTCATAAAAATGGAAGTCCACTGGACTTCCACTGGACCTCCAGAGGACTAGAAGCCGATGAGGAATAGAGGAATACGTCCTCATCAAGAATGTGCTCTCAGGGGCGCCTGGGTGTCTCAGTGGGTTAAGCCGCTGCCTTCAGCTCAGGTCATGATCTCAGGGTCCGGGGATCGAGTCCCGCATCGGGCTCTCTGCTCAGCAGGGAGCCTGCTTCCCTCTCTCTCTCTCTGCCTGCCTCTCTGTCTACTTGTGATTTCTCTCTGTCAAATAAATAAATACAATCTTTAAAAAAATAATAAAAAAAAAAGAATGTGCTCTCAGACCGGCTTTATACATTTCATATACCCACATAACCAGACTCTATGTGACATCTCTGCCTGATTCTCTCACAGGAAATTCAAACTACAATATACACAATATACACAAACTCAGCAAGAGGCCTGCTCCTCCCTCTGCCTGCCACTTCCCTGCTTGTGCATGCACACTCTCTCTGACAAATAAATAAATAAATCTTAAAAAAAAAAAAAAAAAAAGAACAGAATCATTAGGAAGCAAAATTTTCTAAAGCCTTGGGTGCAGACTGTAGGTTGTAAGCTGTAGTACCAGGACAAAGAAAAAGCAGGTAGAGCACGCATCAGGTTTATGGTGCCATAAAAGCTGTATATACCTGGCCTCCTTAACCTTCACAGCATGCTGTGAAGACTATAGGACATTGAATTTCAGAGTGTTTAACTACCTAAAGTCACACAGCTCTTAAGTGTCTTCCAGCCTAAGTTGGAATTCTATATTCCTTCCAATTTACAACCTGTTCTTAAACTAGTGCTCTTTGTCTCCAACTAAACCAAAGGCTTTTTTGTATTTTGTGTCTGACAGAAGAAGATACACACTCAAAGCCTAAGCAAAATGTCAAACTATAACTTCCCTAAATACACATACCATGAACAGTTAACAAATGACCCTCATTCACTCACAGATTCATGCCTCGGGCATCTGTGTCAGATCAATAAATGCCAGATTCACTGTAGCTGAATAATAAACTGGAATTCAGAAATGGGCACAGATGAGACTGACCTGGGATCTGCAGTTCCCCCCATCTTATTCTAAAGTTGTTCTTGGTTCACCTTTGTTTCTCCATTAAAATCATAGAAAATGTTTTGAGTTAGAGATCTTTAGGGAATAAATTCAATTTCATTATTTAATGGCTGTGATAATTCAAAAACCAACGAACAGAAGCTGTTAGACTTGTTATACTAATGTGAAAATATATTTGTGTCAATTGTGGAGCAATTTATAACATAACTCACTGAAAAATATACCATAAGAGTGTTTTATGAGGTCATTCCATCCCTGACTTTTTCTGTAAGATGTTAATAATTAGAAAATAAATCAGCATCCCTAACATTAAAATATAATTCAAAATGTTATGGTGGCACTTTGGTAATAACAAAAAAAATGAGCAGAAATACAACTATTACTACTTTTTATCATCCCACAAATTCTCCTTACATGCATAAAACATCTATACAGACAAATCTTCATTCAAATCTCTCACTCCAATGTAGACACAGCTTTCCTTACAAACATAGACCCGGACAAATAAAAATGGTGTTTGTAATCTGAAGAAAATAACTAAAAGTTATTTGATTATCCTCTATCAGCTTAGTAGCAGGGATGAAGACAAATGAAAGCTTTCCATTTCTCTCTGTTCATTTCCCAGTTTGTTGATCTTGAAACCAATTTGTGATGATGCTTTTGACACTGTTTCTATTCATGACCTTCTTTCCTATCCATGGGCAAGACATTATTACTAGGTATGCTGGCTTTCATCAGTAAAGGCTGTGGTCCAGGCCAAGCCCACCCGTCATCACAATTTAGAATGAGTTCATAGAACGTATTTATAAGCGAACTCTAACACCTTAGGTCCAAGTAGATACTCTTTTTTTCTGCTCATATCTCCAATGGCAAGTGAATAGGTAGGTCCAAAGCCACAAAAGAGGCCATAATTTATAGAACAACAACTTCCCTGAAATCATTTGTAACACGTCAGCAAAACTTCTAAGAAAAGAGCAGCGCTCAAAGGAAAATCCCTTCCTTTAACTAAGAATTGCCTACACAATCTCTTAGGACATAGGTTTAAGGAAAAAAAGGTGGAGAAATTTAGTTGGTTATACTCCTAAGGCAATAAAAAGATCTACTATAACATTTTTTCTTTTGGGAACCAAGTGTTTTTGTGGAATATTCTGGTGTATTAACCATGATTAGTAGCATTACAGAAAATATGTTCTAAGTTCTAGGAAGTTAATATATAGAACATCTGTTGGGCAGTGATTAGAGTGAGGGCCATTATAACAGAAAACCATTCAAATTTTTAAGTGCATTCAGAAATAGCCAGTGAAACTGAACTAACATATTCAGGGGAGGCAATCATGCACTTACTGTATCTGTAGTTATACTTCTTGCTAGGCCCAGCATAGCAAAATGGAAGGACAACTGGAAGTAGGAAGAAAAGGGAAAAGACGGATGGGCATGGCAAATACCACAATTCATGGGAAAAGATCAAGAAACAGAAAAGTTAAAAAACAAAGTGGTTCTGGAAGTCCTAATGTATATGAAGTTGAGTCATACATTCATTCATTCTTCCACCATTGGGCAAATACTCACTGAATGTATACTCAGAACACTGTGGTAGAAACACTAGTTATATTAGAGTGAGCAAGACAGATGCAGCCTCTGCCTTTATGAAACGTCCCATCAAATCTTAGAAGACTGATGGGAAGCATTTAGTTATCAAGTTAGTAAGCTCTAGAAGCAGAGCTCATGTTCATAACACTTTTCTCAATATAGCCATGACCATCCTCTCTCTCCTATCCCTCAAAAGGCTGCCTAACTTTAATTCTTATCCAAAGATTGGGATCAAATATACTGATTCTATGTTTTTCCTAACTAGTCTCCCCTGTAGAATTGATTGCTACTCTATCTTTAAGACTCCATTGTATGCTGAATGTGCACGTGATGTGCTCTAAAGTGCATGGGCTACATTCTTCTGAATTCTACTGCATTCTACTGCATTTATTTTTACACATCTACCTCTTATTAAATTGTAAGCTTTACTCTCCAACACTAACAAGGTCAGGTTCAGTATTTACCTTTTGACTCTTCAGTGTAGAATACAAAGCCTAACCAAAGAAAACAATTAATAAGTCATGACTGAATTAAGGAACAAAACATTTTTCAGAGTCCAAGCTAAAGTTTTCACAGCAAAATATTAATCTGAGTCCAGAATGTAGGAAAATAGGAATCAGAATTTAGATAACAGTATTCGCTGTAACTGAGTCACAGACTATAGTACCCATATGCACCTGTTGTGATGTGTGAAAATGTGTTTAAGATTCAGTGAAAAATTTATTAAGATGTTATAAATACCCTCCAGCAGTGCCTTGTCTAAGGAAAGGACAATTCAACCATTAGTAGTGCTTATTAATGGGGCCATGGGATAGAAAAATAAGTGACGTGGACTATTCAATGCAGTTCCTGCATAATAATTGAGAGATACAAATAAGTAAACAATTATACATCTTAATCCACAATAATAGTCAACTAGGTAAGTAGCTGGACTAGAAGAATAATTTAGAAAGTTCCTTACATTAAACAGCATTTGTTTTATCATTCCCAAGCATTTGAAAATTTTCTAATTTTTATTTTTCATTTAAAAAGTTTCTATCAATATTTTATTTCACTGGAGAATTTAGCTTGTTCTCTTATTAGCATAAAGCTCTTTATAAGAGGCATGGGACAGAGCTGATCAGGGAAACCGTAGTAAGTAAACTACTTCTGGAATGTATTATTACTTATTAAAGGTGATACCTATAAAATGAAAATATGTAGGCTGTAACTCCTCTTATCTGAGTATTGGGAAGTCTGCCAATCACTTATTGTGGCTGTGAGAGATTCTCCAGATGGTAGAATAAATTCTCTAGTGACAAAACAAAGACCAAAATACCTTAATTACTTAATGGTTTTGGTGATAAATCCCTGTTGTTTGAATGATCAACTTTCCACTCAGTCAAGGAAGAAAAATAGAGTCATCTTTGACCATCTCTTTCACTTCTCTTATTCAATCAATCTGAAAGACCAAGAATTTCTCTGACCTCTTGCTTCCTGCAGATGATTTCACCATCATGCTAAGGTAGGGGCAGAAATCTCATTAACATTACCAGGCCAACATTTCAATACCTTCATTGTCTCCTCTCCATGGGAAAAAGAGGTGACTTACTCAATTAGTGAAGTGGGCAGAATCCTAGGCTATAGTATTCTCTTGGATAGGTTAATATGTCGAAAAACACTGCTTATGCATGGTCCTACCTCATAACGCTTGCTCTCTCTCTCACTCTTCTTGACCTCTTGGGTCTAATTGCATCTGGCTCTGATAGACTCAACTCATCTGTGTGAAAGACATTCAAGAAAAGCTTAGTTCTAGAAGGTCTGGTTAAGATTTTTCTTCGTTCCAGCTTCCCTAACTCTGGTGAAATGAGTCATGGCAATCCTCACCTATGTCCCTGAATGCCTTTATTTGGAGTGAAAAAAAAATCAAGAATCATCATTTCAACCTCTTGTCCTTGTCTCATCCTCTTATTTTATTTCTTACTGAGTCTTATAGTTCACATATTAACACAGATAGTTCGTTTTGAGCTCCCTATGTTTCTTTGTGATTACTCTCTCTTGGTTAAGAACTAGGGAGGAGGAGGAAGGGGTGGTTATCAGACTATATCAAGCCTCCAACAAAATATCAGTCCTACTAACTCTGTGTTTTTAAACATTATCTATCCTTTATTTATTGGCTTCTTTTGAAAAATCACTGTCCCTAGGTTCAATAAGTACAGTAATATTCTCATCAGTCTCCAGTCTTTTCAATCATCCTTCCCTCTATACATCACACTCTTTGTAAGATACACCCTCATAGGTCAGCTTCATGCCATGTTACCTGTGCAATCAACACAGGCCCTAACACTTAGGCCCTTCACTTGATTTAGTAATCTGTTACCATTTTGTTGACATTCTTAATTTTATCTTTAAAGTTGCACTTTGTAAGTGAAGTTTAGGTACAAAGGAAATGCATGCTCTCTGCAAATATGCAGAAATACAGAGTCCAACCAAATGATACAAGATATAGTATATAAGACTAATATTCTTTCTTTATTATATTTGAACATAATTTTACAGGAAATTCTTTGTATCTTATTCATGTGTTTC
The DNA here is from genome assembly GCF_009829155.1 of Mustela erminea. NCBI lineage: Eukaryota > Metazoa > Chordata > Mammalia > Carnivora > Mustelidae > Mustela > Mustela erminea. The sequence goes on from NC_045620.1 coordinate 114,272,978, forward strand.
TGCATCTAAATGTTTTTTGATCTCAGTGTTAAGTGGTTAATTAACACAAGGAAGAAAATGCTACTACTGAAAAATGATATGATAAAGCTCCTTGGTCATTTGTGTTTCTGAGAACTCCATTAATGACCTTCAGTATGTAGTCTGAGCAAGCTGTGGTTCAAAAAGAAAGCTATTCTCTTGAGGTCATCAGTGCCTTCACTTACTCAGTTGTAGAATCAATATACTTACTTTAAACTCACTTTGAATCTCACTGTACTCCCATGCATCAAGGATCTGCTAGTATTTTGTATTCGTGGGCATCAGTGACAGGGAATATAAATAAGTTGGCAAGGAACAGAGGGCACACACATTGCATGTGTTTTTTCTGCTGTCATGAATGAGCTAAGGATTTTTTTTTTTTTTAATTGGAGAGAGAATGAGTAAGAGAGAACATGAGAGAGGAGAAGGTCAGAGGGAGAAGCAGACTCCCCAAGGAGCTGGGAGCCCGATGCAGGACTCAATCCTGGAAGTCCAGGATCATGACCTGAGCCAAAGGCAGCCACTCAACCAACTGAACCACCCAAGCACCCTGAGCTAAGGATTTTGCTTAAGAAACATATAAGTTGGGGCACCTGGGTAGCTCAGTTGGTTAAGTGTCTGACTCATTTTGACTCAGGTCATTATCACATGGGTTGTGAGGTTGAGCCCCTGCTCAGCATGGAATCTCCTTGACATTCTCTCCTTTTCCCTTTGCCCCTCCCCCTGCTTGCACTCTCTCCCCCAAATAAACAAATCTTAAAAAAAGAAAGAAAGAAAGAAAGAAAAAAACTTGTGTAAGTCATGTTTAAACTAAAGAAACAAACTGATAATAGACATATATTTTATAAATAAGAGATTTATTGTAGGAGATTGGCATACACTCTTGTGAAGGTAGGGTAGATAAACCTGAAATCCATTGGGCAGGACTCCAGGAAGGGTATGCAGGCACTCTTGGGCATAAATTGAAGATCCTACTAATATCTTCAAGGAAATCTTGGCTCTTCTCTTAATGGCTCTGAACTGACTGAATTATGCCCACCTGGATTGTCTAGAATAAACTTCCTTACATAAAGAAAACTAATTATAGACTTCAATCATATTTACAAAACACCTTCACAAGATTAGTGTTTGACTGAGTAGCCAGGGACTATAGACTAGCTAAGCTTACACAGGATACTTTCTTCATTTTTTTCACTGTTTTACCTCTTTGCTCTTCTGACTAGATATTTTCCAGTGACCTCTCTTGGAGTGTGTTGATTCTTTCCTCTGCCCGATCAAGTCTGGTTTTGAAACCCTCTATTGAATTTTTCAATCGAGTTGCTGTATTCTTCAGCTCCAAAATTTCTGTTTGGTTCTTTTTTAAAATTTTTCTTTCTTTTTGTTGGTATACCCATTTTTTTTTTCTTTTCATGAACCATTTTCCTGAGCTTGTTGAGCATCTTTGAGATGAATATTTTTGAATTCTTTGTCAGATAATTCATATACTTTCATTTCCATAGGGTTGGTTTCTGGAGATTTATTTTGTTCCTTTGATTGGGCCATGTATTCTTGTCTTTTCGTGTGCTTTGTCACATTGTGTTGGGGTCTGCACATGTGAAGGAACAGCACATCTACATCTACCAGTTTTTATGAAATGGCTTCATATAGGGAAAGGCTTTTACTAATCAGTACAATTAGAGATGCTTCAGGCCTATTGAATTTTTCCTGTTGATGCATTTTCTCTGGACTGGTGCCTCTAAATTTCCAGTTAGGTCTTTGCAGGGTTCTTTCCTCAGGAGCTCATAGTCTCTTGCTCCCTCTTGTGTCTGTATGCAGTTCTGCAGGTTCTCTGAAGCTGCCAGAGGCCACCCAGCTCTCTATTGTTCTCAACAGCACCCAGACTTCAAGAGTATCCTGGGTCCCATTAGTGTACGAAGTCAGGCAAGACAAAAACTCATCCCTCAAGTAGCCTCCCTTGAAAAGCTAGACTGATGGTCAGATGCTCCACTTTTCCCTTTCTACCCTAAGGGGGAGGCCACCTAGCTGGACCACAAGTTCTCTGGAGCAGCAGCAAGCCACCTAGATTTCTTTTGTTCTCAGCTGCACCCTGGGCATCTAGAGTATGCAGGCCCCTTCAGGGCTCCCATAAAGTTGAAAAAGAAATCAATTCTTTGGGTGCAAAATGTTAGATGCAGTAAAATGTTTGGGATTTTCCCCCACTCATTTTGCACTGGGCTGGGGAAAGGAACTACGATGAATAAGGGTGTGTTATAGCATATTGCTACCTTTGTCTTCAGTTATCTGTAATCCAACAATTTTGTTCTGTCAGCTTTTGGATTTATGGAAAACAAAAACTCATCTGTCAAGTAGTCTCCTTAGAAGTCTGTACATTGGAATTACGTTTAAGTTTTTTTCTTTCCCTCCCTAGGGATAATCCAGAAGTTGGGACTTTTCTCCTGATTGCACCATGCTGAGCACAGAGGAGGAACTATGGCAAGGGAGTGCCATGATTTTTCTTACCAGTTCCAATATGGCTGGTTGTGCACTTGCCTTTGGTGCATGAGTCTTTCAACTGGTTTCTGAATTTCTCACAAAGATAATTGATCCATGTATTGTTGAACTATTGCCTTCTTCATGGGAAGAAGGGGTCTGAGGCTTACTATTCTGCCATCTTGCTGATGTCAGTCTCCTATTACTCAGTTTTAAAAATTTTTATTTTTAATAGAGAGAGAGAGAGAGAGAGCGCACATGCACGAGAAGAGGGAAGAGCAGAGGAAGAGGGAGAAAGAGACTCCCTGCTGAGCAGGGAGCCCAATATAGGGCTTGATCCTGGGACCCTGAGATCATGACCTGAGCTGAAGGCAAATGCTTAACCAACGAATCCAACCAGGCACCCCTCCTATTACTAATTTTAAGGTAAAATTTTAGAAGCACCCTCTCTAAATCTGAAATAAGTGAGATAAGGATGAGATTTTCATGGCTTTTCAGCAACAGTTTATTTGATTAGAAAGAATAAGCATAATTTATTATTTGAAGATGAAAGAACTGTCTATGTAGAACCCCCCCCCCCATCTATTAACACAAAATATATGAAGAAGAGAGTTTGGAAAAATGGGAAGATATACTATTAGTACATGAAAAATATTTGCATTTCAGTATGTGATCAACCACAGTTAGAACATGTAAACAAATTAGATATTTAGGGTATGTAACAATCCATCCTAAATATTGGTGGCTTAAAACAACAACAATCATTTTCTGTTTGTGAATCTATAGTTTTGGCAGAATTTGTTGGAGAGAGCTTGTCTTTTCTCCAGGTGGCATCTATTGGGACAACTTCACTGGGAGATGGAGGAACCATTTTCAAGGTGACCAATTGGTGCTGGCTACATTATGTCCTGGCAGTGTCATTTCCTCTATATATGGCCCTCTAATGTGGCCTGCTTAAACTTCCTCATGACATGATGGCTGGCCTCCAAGAGTGAGCATCCAAAAAACATGATGAAGAGAGGAACTGTATTTTGTCAAAACTTCAGATGTCATTTGGTGTCATTTTGTCAAACTTTATGGCTTGAGGAAGCCCTCTCTGTTTCAAAGACAAGAGATGTAAATCCAAATCATGCTGGAGAGAATGTCAAAGGAGTAGCATGACATTGTAAGAAAATAAAGTGGTCATTTCTGGAAAACAAAATCTGCCTAATAAAAGATATCATTGAAAATAGCAACAAAGATGGGAAGGTAGACCACGCTTATAAATAAGAAGATTAAACATCATAAAAGTATCAATTTTCCCTTCATTAAATCCTAATTTAATCCAATCAAAATCACAACAGGATTTTAAGGTACTTACAGAAATCATTTTGTAATTTATTTGGAGGTGTGCTAAAGCTCCAAATAGAAATGTTTGAGAAAGCAGGTAGTGAGATTTGCCCTACAAATATAAGGACTTATTTTAAAGTTTTAGTAAAGAATTCATATAAACTTCACTTATACGAAATATAGTGACAAATATAACAGAATAGAGAGCCAAGAAAGAGCCCCCAGCATGCATAAAAAACTTACATATAACTAATATGTAATTGAAGATGACTGAGGAAATAAAGAACTAAATGGTAGTAGAAAAACTAGTTATCCATATAATAAAACAGTATGTTCCAACTTTCAATTTTGTATGAAAGTTATTTTAGGTGAATGAAATATATGTGAATGGTGAAATATTCAAATATTTAAAAGAAAATATACAAAAATATCTTTATTTTAAAAAGATGTTATTTATTTATTTATTTATTTAGAGAGAGAGAGAGAGAATGCACACACAAGAAAGGGGGTAGCAGAGGGAGAGAGAGAATCTCAGGCAGACTCTGCATTAAGCAGGGAGCCAGACACTAGGCTCAATCTCAGGACCCTGAGATCATGACCTGAATCAAAATCGCGGATGGGATGCTTAACCAACTGAGCTAGCCAGATGCCCCCAAAATATACAAAAATATCTTAATGATTCTGGAATAAAAAATATTTCTTATATAAGATTTTTTTAAAATCTTTAATATAGTTAAAAATTAATAATTTTGCAACTCTAAGATTAAGAACTACTCTTTAGTAATTAAAACAGTGAAAGGAGTGCCAAATACTGAGAATGTATAACATAAAAAGTTAGAATCAAGAATAGTGAAAAATAACCTCCCCAAAATAGTAAGAGTTACCTAAAAGAAAAAAAAAAAAAAGGAAGGGTATGAATACCATAAAACAAGAGCAAATTGAATCATAAATAAAAACATGAATAGACTCTCAATATATTTAATTTTAAGAAGAAATAAAGTTAATATTAAGTGATATAATATATACTTGTATATTAAAATATATACTATATATAAAATATGTACTATATAATATATATACTTTTATTCTATATAATAAGTATATATTAATATATTTAGTGTTAAATTGTATAACATAGGGAATGACTTCCATACTTACACCTGGAAAGATATTTAACAATGTTCATTTACATCAAAAAAAAAAGAAGAAATGGAAACAATCCTAATTTCCATGTACTGGAAATAAGTTATAAAGTAGTCACTCATCAGCATAGTGCACAATAATGAAAGTAAAAAATATTTCCACAAGCAAAACTATGCTTGAATTTTAGATTCATTCTTACATTTAACAGATAAACAAATACATAATTAAATGCAGAAGTAAAAGAAATCCTAGAAGTCTACCTTCTGTGTGACACCATTTATATAAAACTCAAAAAACCATGAAAGCTCAACTCTGTGTTGTTTAGAGATAAATTGGTAAACTTACATAAACTCAATATTTAAAAAGCATGTAAATGATAAATATAAAATGCAAGAAAATAATTATTACTGGAGTGAGGTGGTGTGTTGATATTGGGAAGTATGCAAGTGGCTTCCCCAAATTAACAATATTTTAAAAATAATGTGTGTGATTGGTTTACATACACATTACATACAATGTATACATGTGTGTGTCTTTGTGTAATAAATTAACATTTTAGATATTTGGAATTCTTCTAGACTTTTACACAGGTAAACAGAAATTCCTATATTGCATGCATAACTTCATATCTGATAAGACTTATGAAAGCATGTAGGTAAGTAGAAATGAATTACTTGGTTTACTGTGAACTTTTATGCATTTGGTCATATTCACAGAGGTATAAGAGTCAAGAGACCACACAGGCCCAGTGGCCACAAAAACTGAATTTCTCAATAAGGTAGCTTTATAATCTTAATCTTATCCTGTTTTCCAGACAAAATGCACAGTTCCTATACATGGAACAGAGCATTTTATTCATTACTAAAAACTTCCAAAGAAGTGAAAGAGCACTTGTCCTCAGATAACTTACGGTTTAGTTGGAGTAAAGATGAAAATACTCTCCCAGGTTGTCTACCCTGTTACTGGAGCTAAGTGCCCTATCAGCAGGGGGGGGCATCTTTTTACTTCAGATTATTCAGCAATTTCCAAAGTCAACCAACCCTTTCAGAAAAACTTAGTGTGTGCCCAAGACTGGGATTCCAGAACAGTGTGGAAGTTATTAATTACTGGAGTGCTTTTTGGTGTTTTTGTGCTTCTTTTTGCCTGAATACACTGCTGGTAATTGAGTAACATTCACAATATAGCTCTTCACAGTAATAAAATTCTATGGTGGAACCCATAGTCCTTTAACTCTCATAAATCAGACAAGATAAATTTACACAAATTATTTGAAATTTATTCCAAAGCAGTATAGTAACAGCTGAGTTAAGATACCAGTAAAAAATAAAAATAATATTTCATCCAAAGTGCAGGTAGGATCCCAGAAAAGGTTGTGAGTAGGGTATAGCAGAATTAATTTTCATCTTTTTTTTTTTCAGTGTGGTGTATCCTTAATGAGGTCATATACTATTTGCAAGTTACTTAAGAAGATGCAAAGGCAAATTAAAAATGAATGCTGATCTCAAGAATCTTAATGCCTTGGTAAATGTGATAAGAGGCACCAACATTATCATACAAGAAGTGCTACGGAAGACAGTGCCCACTGCTACTATTTCTGTACCTAACACTCCAGCCCAACTCATGGGTTTTTAATAACCAGTCCCTGTGATCTTTAATGAAGGACTTCTCTTCTGCTTCTAGAGTCACTTGGTCCAGATAGATGGAACTCAATGTTCTGTGGGACTAGTGCCTGGGATCTCATTGTCACTTGTCTTCCCTTTTTTACTAACTTTTTACTAACTCCTCCCACCCTTGGTTCCCACTGGAAGCACTCCTTAATAAAATGACTTACACAACAAGAATCTTCAGCTCAGGATCTGATCCTAGTAACCCAATCTAAGTAAAATACAGGATAAATCTGCAGATCCTGAGAAGGAATCTCACTGGGAAAAATCCCTGCTGTGCGGTTTTGTGTGCCCTGTGGAGCAACACCATCTGGACTTTACTGGGCCAGTTTCACTGTGAGATTTCAGTATTGGTTATTGGTTTACATCACAAAAAGTTTCTGGTCAATATACCTAATTTTATTTTTTTTAGATTCTGTATTTATTTATTTATTTATTTATTTATTTATTTATTTATTTGAGTGAGAGAATGGGGGGAGGAGCAGAGGGAGAGGGACAAGCAGACTCTGAGCTGAGTATGGAGCCTGACACGGAAATCAATCCAACAACACTGAGATCATGATCTGAACCGAAATCTAGCATTGGACTTTCAACTGACTGAGCCATCCAGGCTCCCTCTCAGTGTATCTAATTTCCAACATGTTTTTCCCCCCCTTTCCTTAAATGTAGTAGAATCTCAAAGCTATTATAATTATTATATTCAATTACTAGCGGAATGTATCACATGGACTGAGTGATTCACATTCATAGGAAACTGCCACTTTTTCTACAATGATTATTTAGCCTGTCCGTGTGAAATGCAATTCAGAAGTGTTTTAGCATTTTTGTTACTTCAATTATAGTTTACAAGGTCTAGCTTGATTAATCAACACTTGATTCATGTAAACAACAAAGTTATATTTGCTACACTGATAATGAATTTCCACTTATCAAAAAAGGAAATTCAGTCTGTCCATTGGAAGGAAGAGGTTTTATTTTTTTCTGTTTTCCTTTTCTCAAAATGTATGAATTGAATCAAACTCTAAAACAAAGTTGAAGACATTATATCACATATTTAAATATTTTGAAGGCCATAAGAAAAAAATATTATCTTCATTTAGGAAGTATAAAATTGTTTATTTAAAATTGATGATAGAGGGGGTTTTTTTGTTTGTTTGTTGTTGTTTTGTTTTTTAAATGAGAGGAGATAATTTGTTAAGTGAGACCTGGAACAGTTCACTCTGTTAGCACAAATTAGCAAGGCTGTCTGAAATATGGTTAAAGAGGATAGAGTCCAGGAGGTCAATAACATATCCTTTGAAAAGGACTGCATGTCCACTATGCACAAGGATAGCAAATGTAGGATAAAATCAGAACTCCAAGAGAAACTGATTGATCTTCAACTCTGTACTGAAGCTCCAGCTAAAAACTAGTAATTAAATCTGGTATATATGTTGATAAAGTTTCTGAGAGAGTTAGGTGTATCATTTTTGGCTGCCGGCAACCAAACTAAATCAGATTAATCAGACAGAAATTTAAAGAATGAAATATGGTTAATCGGCTTGATCCACACAAATCAGAATGATGTCAGGTGTATTAAGTGAATCGCAGCAGACCAGGCTTCTAGATTACATTTCCAGAATGGAAATCTTTTATGAGAGAAAAGCTGAGACGTTTTAACGTAATAAAACCCTACTGGCAAGCCTAAGTATTGATATATTTCAAACAGTTTTGTATTTATTTTCCCGCACAGTTAAGAAATCTGTAGTTGCTCTGGATTTGCATTTTGTTATATAACAAACAGCTTTCCAGTTGTCACATCAGTGCAAAAGAAGAGCGAGGAGAGAGATCAGGGTGCATGGTGACGATGTGGCTTAATGCTGGATGGGGTTGGAGAAGTAATAAGGCCTTCCTTCCTACCTTCCTTCCTATTTCCTTCTTTAAAAAAATGGTAAATGTGTCACTGTATTGAGAAGGAACCAAACCCCTAAATGGCAGAAGAGGATGATGTGATTAGAAGCGGATTTGAAGTGGATGGTATAGAGCTAACATGTTAGTAGTCAAGGGTTGCCAAGCGTTGGCCAAGACACTCCTCACTGTGTATACAAAATAGGCCTTCCTAGCTCTCTTTAGGAAATCTCAAACTTTTAATAAATTCAGCATCAAACCTCGTCTTTGCCAGACTCCTACAAATGCCACACAAGTCTCTTTAATTTACCCTTTCATTTATTAATTCATTCAAAAGGCTTGAGTATCTTCTTTGTGTAAAATTAGCTGTCGGGTGTGTGAGAAGTGGGTAGGCAGGACAAAATACATTTCTATATGTGTTAGATATGATCCTAGATTTTCAGATACCTATAACCATAGCATAATGCATAGAGACAATAATTGTTTCCCAAAATCAGAAGGGTAGACATCTATGGACTTGAGTTTTCATTAAAATCCTTGCAGTAAGAACTAGCAATTCAACTGGTTTTCTCAAAGACAGTAAGAACTACTTCCATTAGAGTCACTGTGAACAATTCCTGAGCACTGAAGACAGTAATACTGAGCAACCCTGGTAGAGAAGAAGAGGAGGGAGAAACCAATTTGCCAGGCAATACCATCACAATAATTCTTTTTGAAAAGTGGTAATAGAAGAATCCATTCGTCATATCTGAAAGCCACCTAATTTACAGTAAGTAATCAATATTTGTATTAGTCACCTCTAACAAATTTACCTGTCTAAACAATGTCCCTTGATTATGCATTAAATTAAATGCATACTTCTAACGACAGAACAGCATTATTTGGGGCAACTGGATACATATGTCTTTACTATTGCAAAAGCTTTTGATTACACCTTTTCATCCTGGGTCTCTGAAGCTGCACTTTGAGAAGAATCATTCTATGGGTGGGTCTTGGGCAAAGTATTTTGATAAGGTCTCCAGGTGGTTTTGATGTCTCTTTCTAATTGAGAGCCACTGTTATGGAGGGGCCCTTCCAGCTCTTGCTTTAAAGTCTGAACACATTTAATCCACCCCATAAGCCTGTTCCTTACGTTTCTCCATCCTGCCTACTTAATTTTTCATCCACAAAACAGCAACAATAACCCTTACAGTTAATGTGGCATAACATTTTACCATTATAGGTTTCCATGAAGATGGATTTTCCCTAAGAATAACACGGGATTTTTTTTCACTTCTTTATTCATTTTGCTAATAGGGAATAGAGTGCCTTGGAGAGCCAATTTAGATTTGTTTGACATCACTCTGTTCTTCCTTCACTTAAGAGGATGTCTCCACAAACCATAAGTGACTCTTAATCTCACAAAACAAACTGAGGGTTGCTGGGGGGAGGGGGTTTGGGAGAAGGGGGTGGGATTATGGACATTGGGGAGGGTATGTGCTTTGGTGAGTGCTGTGAAGTGTGTAAACCTGGTGATTCACAGACCTGTACCCCTGGGGATAAAAATATATGTTTATAAAAAATAAAAAATTATATAAAAAAAAAGAGGATGTCTCCAAGAGTGCTTCATGGATTGAGTCTTACCAGGGTAGGCCCATTATATATATATATATATAATCTGGCATTAATACTAATAGCTCATAATGTTATCACTTACATTGTTGTTTGAATTGGCCATGCATAAACTGATCAAAGGCAAAATCAGTTGCCATTTCATTCTCACACCTCTATAAAGGAGGCTACTATCCTGTCCACAGGATGTACATTATCAATTCCTCATTGAGGTATTTAAAAAATTATTTCTCCTTAACAGTCATTATAAGAAAGGAAGAGAACTGGTGATGGGAACAATAAATAAATAAATGATTTACCCACACTAGAGCAAATTCACATAATTTGAGTGAGTCACAAACTGCATTTAAGAAAGTAAAAATTATCTATGCAGCTTTTAATAAGGAGCCCTTGGGTAAGAAAGCGGATTCTCACTGCAGATTTTTTTTTTAATATTAGATAATAAAGCAGTGTTAACAATGTACATGACCAGAGCTCTCTGAAATTTATGCTTGGGCCCCAAATTAAAAATTGCTCCAGTGAAGGTACATGGTGCTACCCAGTCTCCTGTTCTTCTGGGAGAAAGCTAGTTTGATAGACATATGGTGTAAAGGCTATTAGATACTGATAAATCCATTTAACAAGAGGAAGAGACATAAGAAAGCCTGATGCAAGAGGGTTGCTGCAGGGAAACAAATTAGATGGAACCGGTTGCTAGGAAACAGGGCAAACTAAGTGCATTGGAGTGGTTAGATGGGGCAATTCTGAAGGACTAACAGCACTACATATCCAGTCAGAGACTAAAGCAGATCAGGTATGTAGCCTATGTCAGAGAATAATTCAAGCTGTAAAGTTGGGTCATGTAGGTATAGGAAAAAAAAAAATCTCATTATACAAAAAATTGAGAAAATTAAAAAAAAAAAACCTTATTAACCCACATGCGCAGTATACCACCAATGTAGATCTGAGTGTGGTACAACTTTATTTCAAAGTAATATGTTTTCTCACAAGCTCCTTATAGACAGATTTATGTGTAGGAATACCTTATACCTACAGCATGAATAGAGGGAACCTTGAATCATGGTTTAAGGGATGGAAGGTATTTTGGGGGTCATGAACTGATACACTGAATTTTCAGTTTTTCTGGGAGACTATCTATATTGGCTTGGACAAAATAATTCCAAGGATTTCCTTCCTTGGAATTTCACCTCCTTGGATTTCAGCTTTAGCATCTCTTCTTCATTAGTGCTGAACCACTCTTATTTTCTGTTCAATGCATTTTGGGCATGTGATTAAAATAAGAGTTTGTAGAGAGAGACAAACCAAGAAACAAAGACTCTTTTTTTTCTTATAGAAAACAAACTGATGGTTACCAGAGGAGAGGTAGGGGGATGGGTTAAATATGTGATGGAGATTAAGGAGTTCACTTGGTGTGATGAGCACCACATGTTGTATGGAAGTTTCAAACCACTATATGGCACACCTAAAATTAATATTACATTGTATGGTAACTAACTAAAATTTTAATAAAAACTTTAAAAAGTAATAACAAAATAAAATATGACTCTTAAAGGTTAGTCTCCTCTTCATTTATTTATATGCATGATATCCAGATTGGACAGTGGGTGACAGGAACTGTCCAATCAATATTTGTTCAACATTTGAAAGAATGACTGAGTATCTATTTTATCATTCATGTATTTTCTTAAATTTCTTTATATGTATGTTCTGATTTCCAGAAAATACTTAAGCTTTTTAAGAATACATAATATTTATCTCCTCCAATCAAAGAAGCAAGTCAATATGAGAAGAATAAATATTCAATATTTATTATGTTAAACTAAGTATCTATGGTCCAGTATCCATTTGGAGGAAGGGTAAAAGTATGTGAGCAGGACATGAAATAGATACTGAAAACAGTTTAAATTTGTTATAGATTATAGTAGTTCAAAACAGTAACAGCAGCAATGACAAAAATAAGCACAATAATAATAAACATTCTTTAAATACCCTGGCAACATTCTAAGGACAACCAGGAATACAGAAATATACAAAACATACAAGATCCTTTTCCATTGCTGAGTTTACATTCTAGTCAGGGGAGGCAGACAATAAATAACCAAACACATAGTGTTAAGTGATGGTAAATGCTCTAGAGAAAAATAAAGCAGGAAAAAGGAATATGGAGCATTGGGATGTTGTAATCTTCAATAGCATAATCAGGTGAAATTGTAACATTTGAAAGGGGCCTATATTAGGTAAGAAGGGAGCCATGGAAAGAATTAGGCAGAGGGATCAGCAATGTCCTGAAATGGACTGTGGTTCCTGCTTGAGAAGCAGCAAGGGGGACAGTATGGCTCTTACTGAGTGAACAAAAGAAAAACTAATATGAGAATTAACAAGAGACAGATGTCCTATGGAGCCTCAATGGTTACAGTAACGCCTATGGCTTTTTCTTTCAGTGAGGTGGTAAGTAATAGAAAGGTATTGAAAACAGTTCATTTAAGTAGAATAACTCTAGGTTTTATTTAAAAAAAAAAAAAAAAAAAAAGCCTGAAGAAAGCCAGAGAGAAGCAGCTACACCAATAAAGGGGCTATAGCAATAACCTGATCTCTCTTGGATCGGTGTGTCACCCTGGAACAGATGACAAGTGGTTAGAGCCTGGATATATTTTATAGGTAGAAAAACTGGATTTTCTGATGGTGTAAATGTGGAGATTTGGGGCTGAACAAGGAAAGACGGCATCATCTTTGACCAAGAAAGGAACTACTGAAGTACAAGTTTAGTGGTGGAGGTATTGGGACTCCTTGAGGGATGGACTGGGATGTTGACTATGGATACTTAAAGACTGAAAGTTTATTAGACAACTTAGTGGACATGCCCAGTAGGCAGTTGGATATACAGGTCTGAGGTTTCGGCAAGAGGTCTTGGATCTAGATATAAATTTGAGGAAAGGAATTGATTGAATTATGGCCTTGTTTATGAGATCTATTAAGAATAATGAGATCTAGTAAGTAGTGAAATGATTTGGTAGCTGCACAGGGGGTTTATATTATGAAGTGGAGAAAAGACAGGATATATGGGAACAGATTTATCTAAGTGGGCAGACATGGTAAGCTGATTTTGTGGAAGTTGTCTTTTATCTGTCTTTGCTTTCTCAGTGAAATAGAGAACAAAGTTAATAACTAGGTAATGATGAGTGATGGGGGCTAGGGTTGTTAGATGTCTTCTATATACCGAACTTGTCCTGTATCTAACAATCTTACCCTATGTCCTGTATTGACTTTGTTAGGGTATTTTAAATGTCCTGTAGTCAGGTTTTTTTCAATAAATTACAAAACTTTGGCTGTGAGAGCTATTCTTTTACCACACTAACTGGCAGTTACACCACTTACATGGCAATGCTAGCTGAAAGTCATACCTCCACAAATAAAGATCCAGACAATGCCTTGTGGTCCTCTCTGGAGGTTTGGCTGAGAGAAGGCCAAAAGGACAACTGAGAATTAAAAGTATTTACTTTTCACATTCAGGAAAGGACCGAATTGTTCTTTGGCCCAAGCTCCAAGTTGTGAATAAGTAACCACCATTAGAAATAACTTCAGATTAGTACTGATGTTTTTGAAAATGAGTCAATCAACAACAGCCCTACTCAAGAAATTATGACTTATGAAAGTCAGCCAATCAGTAGTAAAACTTCAGTTTTGAAAGGCAGCTAATCAGTGACAGCCCCACATTTCTAAACATTAGCCAATCGTCAAGTGCTTCACTTTCTTAGCTTCTGAAAGGCAACAGGTCAATATCAGCCTTATTACAATGATCACACAAACACGGATGAAAGTCCTATTATCCTCTAAATACTCTCTCTTCTGAAAGTTTGTCAACCTCTAAAAACAAGGCTTCCTAAAACCTTATATAACATTATCTCTGGCTTTGCTTATGGAGATGATGCCCTACAAGTACTCTCTCACTTGAAGACAAACTGAAATTTCACATTGTTTTGCATCAGATAGTTCAATTTCCTGTTTTTAAGTTTACAAGCATTTCAACAGCTTAAAGCCTGCTGATGGTTACTTCTGAGTTGAGACTTGGGAATGACAGAGGCAATGGGGCTGCCATGAGATTATCAAATTCAAATTTTTCAAACCTTGTGATGATTTCTAGTATGTACTTTTTTTTTAAGATTTTTATTTATCTATTTGATAGACAGAGATCACAAGCAGGCAGAGAGGCAGGCAGAGAGAGAGGAGGAAGCAGGCTCCCCGCTGAGCAGAGAGCCCGATGTGGGGCTCGATCCCAGGACCCTGAGACCATAACCTGAGCCGAAGGCAGAGGCCCAACCCACTGAGCCACTCAGGTGCCCCCTCTAGTATGTACTTTTTAAAAGTAGCCCCTGGGGCGCCTGAGTGGCTCAGTGGGTTAAGCCACTGCCTTCGGCTCGGGTCATGATCTCAGGGTTCTGGGATTGAGTACCGCATCGGGCTCTCTGCTCAGCGGGGAGCCTCCTTCCCTCTCTCTCTCTCTGCCTGCCTGTCTGTCTACTTGTGATTTCTCTCTGTCAAATAAATAAATAAAATCTTTAAAAAAATTAAAAAATAAAAAAAAATAAAAGTAACCCCCAAATGTCAAAACACAGATCTAATTACTGTGAAAAATTTTTCTGAATAGTGGGCCTTCACTAAATAAGTAAGTAGTCCTTTTGGAGGTCTTTGTGCACAATGCAATTATTCATTCAATATTGAAAGTGGTGGCAAGTCAGATACGAACAAACATATTGACAAAAGAGATGTATGCTTTTCTCAACTAGTACCAAAATAGTGATAAAATAACAAAAACATTGTTTTAAGTAAAATTCTTTTTTTTTTTTTTAAAGATTTTATTTATTTATTTGACAGAGAGAAATCACAAGTAGATGGAGAGGCAGGCAGAGGGAGAGAGAGGGAAGCAGGCTCCCTGCTGAGCAGAGAGCCCGACGCGGGACTCGATCCCAAGACCTGAGATCATGACCTGAGCCGAAGGAAGCGGCTTAACCAACTGAGCCACCCAGGCGCCCCTTAAGTAAAATTCTTATGAAGAAAAACTAATTGTAGAATTTATTATAATGGCCTTCCACACTGAATATCATCAGTGAGCTCAAATGCCTTTGGAATGTACAACTACCAAAAGTATTTTGTGATTCTAAAATTGCAAGCAAATTTTTAAGTTCTGCAGTTAAATCCACCACAATAATAATTTTAAAATGGCTACCTTCATGAGCAACTCTACGCCAATAAATTTGACAATCTGGAAGAAATGGATGCATTCCTAGAAACATATAAACTACCACAACTGAACCAGGAAGAAATAGAAAGCCTGAACAGACCCATAACCAGTAAGGAGATTGAAATAGTAATTAAAAATCTCCAAACCAACAAAAGCCCAGGGCCAGACGGCTTCCCGGGGGAATTCTACCAAACATTTAAAGAAGAACTAATTCCTATTCTCCTGAAACTGTTCCAAAAAATAGAAATGGAACGAAAACTTCCAAACTCATTTTATGAGGCCAGCATCACCTTGATCCCAAAACCAGACAAGGATCCCATCAAAAAAGAGAGCTATAGACCAATATCCTTGATGAACACAGATGCGAAAATACTCACCAAAATACTAGCCAATAGGATTCAACAGTACATTAAAAGGATTATTCACCACGACCAAGTGGGATTTATTCCAGGGCTGCAAGGTTGGTTCAACATCCGCAAATCAGTCAATGTGATACAACACATCAATCAAAGAAATAAATAAATAAAATCTTTAAAAAAAAAAGAAAGAACAAGAACCATATGATACTCTCAATAGATGCTGAAAAAGCATTTGACAAAGTACAGCATCCCTTCCTGATCAAAACTCTACAAAGTGTAGGGATAGAGGGCACATACCTCAATATCATCAAAGCCATCTATGAAAAACCCACCGCAAATATCATTCTC
This sequence comes from Mustela erminea, assembly GCF_009829155.1. Classification (NCBI taxonomy): domain Eukaryota; kingdom Metazoa; phylum Chordata; class Mammalia; order Carnivora; family Mustelidae; genus Mustela; species Mustela erminea. The sequence goes on from NC_045620.1 coordinate 114,289,045, forward strand.
AATGGAGAAAAACTGAAAGCTTTTCCGCTAAGGTCAGGAACACGGCAGGGATGTCCATTATCACCACTGCTATTCAACATAGTACTAGAGGTCCTAGCCTCAGCAATCAGACAACAAAAGGAAATTAAAGGCATCCAAATCGGCAAAGAAGAAGTCAAATTATCACTCTTCGCAGATGATATGATACTATATGTGGAAAACCCAAAAGACTCCACTCCAAAACTGCTAGAACTTATACAGGAATTCAGTAAAGTGTCAGGATATAAAATCAATGCACAGAAATCAGTTGCATTTCTCTACACCAACAGCAAGACAGAAGAAAGAGAAATTAAGGAGTCAATCCCATTTACAATTGCACCCAAAACCATAAGATACCTAGGAATAAACCTAACCAAAGAGGCACAGAATCTATACTCAGAAAACTATAAAGTACTCATGAAAGAAATTGAGGAAGACACAAAGAAATGGAAAAATGTTCCATGCTCCTGGATTGGAAGAATAAATATTATGAAAATGTCTATGCTACCTAAAGCAATCTACACATTTAATGCAATTCCTATCAAAGTACCATCCATCTTTTTCAAAGAAATGGAACAAATAATGCTAAAATTTATATGGAACCAGAAAAGACCTCGAATAGCCAAAGGGATATTGAAAAAGAAAGCCAACGTTGGTGGCATCACAATTCCGGACTTCCAGCTCTATTACAAAGCTGTCATCATCAAGACAGCATGGTACTGGCACAAAAACAGACACATAGATCAATGGAACAGAATAGAGAGCCCAGAAATAGACCCTCAACTCTATGGTCAACTAATCTTCGACAAAGCAGGAAAGAATGTCCAATGGAAAAAAGACAGCCTCTTCAATAAATGGTGCTGGGAAAATTGGACAGCCACATGCAGAAAAATGAAATTGGACCATTTCCTTACACCACACACAAAAATAGACTCAAAATGGATAAAGGACCTCAATGTGCAAAAGGAATCCATCAAAATCCTTGAGGAGAACACAGGCAGCAACTTCTTCGACCTCAGCCGCAGCAATATCTTCCTAGGAACAACGCCAAAGGCAAGGGAAGCAAGGGCAAAAATGAACTATTGGGATTTCATCAAGAACAAAAGCTTTTGCACAGCAAAGGAAACAGTTAACAAAATCAAAAGACAACTGACAGAATGGGAGAAGATATTTGCAAACGACATATCAGATAAAGGACTAGTGTCCAGAATCTATAAAGAACTTAGCAAACTCAACACCCAAAGAACAAATAATCCAATCAAGAAATGGGCAGAGGACATGAACAGACATTTCTGCAAAGAAGACATCCAGATGGCCAACAGACACATGACAAAGTGCTCCATAACACTCGGCATCAGGGAAATACAAATCAAAACCACAATGAGATATCACCTCACACCAGTCAGAGTGGCTAAAATCAACAAGTCAGGAAATGACAGATGCTGGCGAGGATGCGGAGAAAGGGGAACTGTCCTACACTGTTGGTGGGAATGCAAGCTGGTGCAGCCACTCTGGAAAACAGCATGGAGGTTCCTCAAAATGTTGAAAATAGAACTGCCCTATGACCCAGCAATTGCACTATTGGGTATTTACCCTAAAGATACAAACGTAGTGATCCAAAGGGGCACGTGCACCCGAATGTTTATAGCAGCAATGTCCACAATAGCCAAACTATGGAAAGAACCTAGATGTCCATCAACAGATGAATGGATCAAGAAGATGTGGTATATATACACAATGGAATACTATGCAGCCATCAAAAGAAATGAAATCTTGCCATTTGCGACAACATGGATGGAACTAGAGCGTATCATGCTTAGCGAAATAAGTCAAGCAGAGAAAAACAACTATCATATGATCTCCCTGATATGAGGAAGTGGTGATGCAACATGGGGGCTTAAGTGGGTAGGAGAAGAATAAATGAAACAAGATGGGATTGGGAGGGAGACAAACCATAAGTGACTCTTAATCTCACAAAACAAACTGAGGGTTGCTGGGGGGAGGGGGTTTGGGAGAAGGGGGTGGGATTATGGACACTGGGGAGGGTATGTGCTTTGGTGAGTGCTGTGAAGTGTGTAAACCTGGTGATTCACAGACCTGTACCCCTGGGGATAAAAACATATGTTTATAAAAAATAAAAAATTTAAAAAAAATAATAAAAAATAAAAAAAATAAAATGGCTACCTTCACTATTATAGAGATTATCAAAAGCCTAATTGCTTTATCATATTATAAAAAACCATGGTACAAAAATAATCACAATGCAGGGGAAAAAAATTTCTTCTTTTGCTTATGTAATGCTTTTCTTATAAAAATATATTCCATATAAGGCTCTGAGTAATAAAATTCTTTTAAGACTTCAAAAACTGTAACAAATTTTTGCAAAGACTCTCTTTTTGAGTTGGGGGTAATGAAAAAAATTGTACTCCTTTGGCACGTGCACCCAAATGTTTATAGCAGCAATGTCCACAATAGCCAAAATATGTAAAGAACCTAGATGTCCGTCAACAGATGAATGTATAAAGAAGATGTGGTATATATACACAATGGAATACTATGCAGCCATAAAAAGAAATGAAATCTTGTCATTTGCAACAACGTGGATGGAAATAGAGGGTATTAAGGTTAGAAAAATAAGTCAATCAAAGAAAAACAACTATCATATGATCTCCCTGATATGAGGAAGTGGAGATGTAACGTGGGGGATTTGGGGTTAGGAAGGGAATAAATGAAATAAGATGGGATTGGGAGGGAGACAAATAATAAGAGACTCTTAATTTTCACAAAACAAACTGAGGGTTGCTGGGGGGAGAGGGGTTGGGAGGGGGGGTGGGGTTATGGACACTGGGGAGAGTATGAGCTATGGTGAGTGCTGTGAAGTGTGTAAACCTGGCGATTCACAGACCTGTACCTCTGGGGCTAATAATACATTATATGTTTATAAAAAGAATTAAAAAATTTAAAAAAATTGTACTCCTTTGATAGAATAAATATACAAATTTTGGTAAATGTCTGTGTAAAGTGAAACAATATTTATTCAAAGGTGAAGCCAAGTGTGAATAATTCTATGGAAGTTCTACATGATGTTGCTCAGGGCATCCCATGTCCTTTCTGTTGACAATGAGTAGTTCCAAGAAACTGTTCTCTTATTGCAGATTCTCCCTGTCAAACTGAGTGGGTAAAGGATTTTTTTATTTTGTTGGAATTCAGTATTCTACAGTTCTCTTACGTTCCAAAGCCCATTGACTTTCTTTAACAAATACAGTCGAGATCTCCAGTTTATCTGAAGCACTGAAATTAAACTTCAGTTCTGTAGACGAGGCCCCCAAATTCTTGTTGATTTTTTAAATAATTCACTGGTTTTGATTTATTTCTTGTTCATCATTTTCAATATCTCTTTAGCAGAAGGATTACTCAAATTGAAAGAGCAAAAAGGGCTATTGAAGTACTTCATTACCTAAAGAAACCTGAGGAATGTGTTAAAGAGAAAATGGATGAAAAATTTAACCCTATGTAAGTGTCAAGGCTGTTGTAAAAAAGAACAATATTACAATGAACAGAAAAGGAATTCCATCTTTAAATGTCTAAATATTATGGCACTTGCTCTGATTACCTTTTGAAATGTTTTCCATACCTTGATTCTTTTACATGAAAATTACATGTGAAAATTACATGTGAAAAAAATGGAAACATACACAATGTTGAAGAACAAGGGAATGACAATTGAAGAAATACTCTTTCTATTCAGGGTACAGAATTTGAAAAGTCATCCATCAAGAGATACTTCTTAGTCCTGAAGAATGGTTAAGTAAGTTATGCCAGGAAAAATGGTATTATGTGTTTCAACAAGTCAAATTTGAAGGGCAATTCTCAGACTTGGTAACTTTATACCAGTACATGATTATTTACTGGCTTATAGTGCTAATGTTGAGTATGTATCCTCATGAATAAGTTTTCAGTGAACTAAAGGACAAAATATGTTAGGTGTGACCACTGCAGAAGCTACATTACGATGAAAATGGAATATGGACTGCAAGAATTATATAAGTTCTGTGAAACAAAGAACTGTTCAGAAGAACCAAATCACAAGGACAAATATTACTTTTTTAAACAGAGATATAATTCAGATAAGCAATGAGTAATTTTCTAGTAATATTATGCCCAGTGTTTCTTTTATCTCAAAGTATATTTGCATAGAGCTAAGAAATTATTCAAATTTACCTGGGAATTTTGTTTCATTTGCAACCTCTGGCAAATCTGGCAACTTCAATGAAGATGGAGTTTTTAAGGAGAGATTAGAAGAAATGAATCACCTTGGACAGTGCCAGAATGAATGAAACAGGAAAATGTAGTGTGATTGACAGGCAGCATTTTAGGATCCAGAGAAGTTTAATGTCACAAATTCAAAGTGAGACTAGCTAGAATGGGTATGTATTTATCTCTAATCACGTTCAGCTGTGTGAACATAGACCCAAAGTGGATAGAGAGATCTATTTAATTAGGGCTATAGTTTTATGCATAACATTATTCTAATAAGCATGTTTCTATTAAAAATGATCACTATGTGATTCTAGCCTGTACTTTTAACCAATAGACTAAACTCCCTCTCAATGAGAAGTGATTACTTAAGATTAAACTCTTATTTCCCTATAAGATCAGAAATAAAGAACAAAGAAAAGTCAAACTGCATTCAATTAAAAAAATTAGTAAACCAAGTGTGCCATAAATGGTAATCTCTAACACTGAAAGATGGCTATCATCTCTCTTAGCATGCCTCTATCTTTGCTCTTGTCCTAAAGAACATAAGGAAGGTCATATTTATTAGGATATGGCAAAGAACAAGAAAACTGAATGATCTTTACAGGAGATAGAGATGACATATAGCTAGAAATTAAGCATTTAGGAAATATAGGTCCCGATTTTAGTACATTCACCAAATCTATACCATAGACATATTTCTGTGATCTCACCCTCAAGTGTGATATTCCCTGAATAACCAATGTTGAAGAGGTTCATATGATCTTCCCTAATACACCTTGCTCTTCTGAAGATGGAACAAAGCACCTACAAGCAGAAAGAATCACTGGGCCAAAAGCATTCCCCCCAAATACTATCTAGGGTAGTCATTTTTTTAATTCTTATGATAATAAGGCTGGAGGCTTTTGTTATTCTTTAATTTTTGTTCTTATTTATCTGAGTTTATACTTCTCAAAAGATTTTGACTATAAGCAATATATATTTCCCATCTAAAAATGCCTCTGTTGTATTGCAGAGACAGAAAATATTCTTTATTTTTCTACTAGTCCCATAACACAAATGCTTTTAGACATTCAATGATCTATTTCTTTAGTAAGTCTCTTTCTATTTCAGTGTTTATGCATGAGATTGATCTAATGCCCAGAAGAGAAATATCATCGTCAGCTTTTACAACATTTTCAGAAAGGCACATATGCATTTTGCTTCTCCTGTTTTATGAAGCTCTTTTTACTGCTTTCTCTTAAGAACATATTATGAAAAATCCAATTTCCCTGCAGATATGTCGGACTGTGCTGTTTCTTGAAAGCTGGAACAAAATCTGCTTTCCAGATGACTTATGCAATTTGGAACCAAATAGGTGGGTGTTCAGCTTGAGAAATTTTCATAGAATTGTCATTTGCAATATTTCCACAGTCTGGAACAGGAACTCATTGATTGTTTTTAATCTGATGTACACTCAGTAATGAGGAGCCAGGCACCACCACTCTGAGCATAGATTTGAATAATCTTATGAATTGTTTTGTACTAAATGGTTCAGTGAGCCAAAGAGAAATCTGAAGTAAATAGGGCTCTAGAATGCAGATACGGAGGAGGAAGGAAGGGAAGGATGGTCAAGGAGTCAGGGGAAGTTTCCAAAGAAAAAACAGCTGTCGGGCGCGGTGGCTCAGTGGGTTAAGCCACTGCCTTCGGCTCAGGTCATGATCTTGGGGTCCTGGGATCCAGTCCCGCATCGGGCTCTCTGCTCAGCAGGGAGCCTGCTTCCCTCTCTCTCTCTCTGCCTGCCTCTCTGCCTGCTAGTGATCTCTCTGTCAAATAAATAAATAAAATCTTTAAAAAAAAAAAAAAACCCAGCTGTCATCTTTCTCCTCAATTCCTCAATTCACAGTTTGTTTCTATGTTTGTAGATTTACTGGTTTTTAATGTAATAGTATTTGATATATGGAAAAGAATAAATGTTACATATATATAAAAACTAAAGCACAATCATAAAATGAATCTCCATGAATCCACTACCCAACTCAAGAAGTAAAATTTTAGGGGAGCCTGGGTGGCTCAGTGGGTTAAGCCGCTGCCTTCGGCTCAGGTCATGATCTCAGGGTCCTGGGATCAAGTCCCGCATCGGGCTCTCTGCTCAGCAAGGAGCCTGCTTCCTCCTCTCTCTCTCTGCCTCTCTGCCTACTTGTGATCTCTCTCTGTCAAATAAATAAATAAAATCTTAAAAAAAAAAAAGAAGTAAAATTTTGTAACACCATGCTACCTGTGTGCAACTCCTTACCCACTGACTCCCCCACAAAAGTGACTACACTCTGAATGTTATTGCTGTATCTCTTTGTGTATCTTTACATGCCTTACTGACTCATCTATCCCTTCAGAAACATCAAGCTGTCAGTTTCCCTTCTTCTTGACTTTTGTAAACACAGCAGCATAATGTAAGTGGAGTTCTTAGATTGCTTATTCATACATATGGTAGCAAATAGGTTTAGTTCATTTATTTCCATGTGGAAAATATCTGAATGGGTGAATACATCTTTCTATTTATCAATTTTTTCTATATGTCTGAAGTCTTTCTTTCTTCCTCTCTCCCTCTCTTCTTTTCTACCCCCTCCCTCCATCTTTCCATTCTTACTATCCCCTTTCTCTTCTTTCTCTCGCCTTCTCCTTTCTCAATCTCCTCCTTCCTTCCTTCCTTCCTTCCTTTCTCTTATTTCCAGCAGTTTTGCCACACATTTTTTGAGAATTTATTTTTTTAGAGCAGTCTTGGGTTTATAGAAAAATTGAAAGGATGGTACAGAGATTTCCCATATGCTCCCTTCCCCCACACATGCACAGCCTCCTCTAGTACCAACATACCCCACCAAGGGGTACATTTGTTACCATCAAAGAACCTACATTGACACATCATAATCACCCAAAGTCCACATTAAGGTTCATTCTTGATGTTGTACATTCTATGAATCTGGACAAATGTATAATGACATGTAGCTCTCATAGGATCATGCAGAGTACTTTCACCGACTGAAAAACCCTCTGTGTTCTGCCGATTATCTCTCCCCACACCCCCTCAACCACATTTCTATACATATCTCTTGGCACTTGATACAGAGAAAGCATCTAACATGTTTACATGTAAGTGAAATTGTTGGGTCATAGCTTATAGAAATGTTCAACCTCCTAAAATAATGCTAGTGTATGACTCCTCGTGTTTATACTTCCACCAAACATTGGTTGGTTCCTCTCCTCTCTAATACTCAGATTTGTCTGACTTCTTAATTGTTGTGAGAATTATTATCTGGGGGAATAAAATCATGTTAACAGGTTTAAAATGGTAATTTGTATTTCCCTTATTGCTAATGAGGTTAAACATCTTTTCATGTGTTTATTCTCTCATCATGTTTTGTCCTCCCTGAGATGCTTGTTTGTGTCTTTTAACTAATTTTCTATTGAGTTTTGTCCTTTTCTAATTGATTTTTGAGAGTGTTAATAATCCCTTGTAAATTAAATGTATTATAAACATTTCTCAGTTTGTGTCTTGTCTTTTCACTATCTCTAGGCTGTCTTTTGTTGAAATTTTTAATTAACAAGCAGTGGAATTCATCCATTTCTTAATGTTTAGTATGTATTTTAATGTAAAGTATCTTTCCTGAGCTCACATTTGGAACAAAAGTAAGTATTATTCCTTGTTCTTTTCCAAGGCCTCAGAGATTCTCCTTGAATTTTTAAGTCCTCAGACTACCTGGAATTGACTTTTGTCTATGGTGGAAAGTAAGAATCCAATTTAAGGATCCAATTTTTTTGTGGGCAATTAATTGCTCAATCACTTTTATTGATAGTCCCTCCATTCCACAATGATCTTCAATCCCATCTTTGTAATATATCAAGTTGTAAAACAGTCTATTTCCCAGATCTTCATTTTGTTCCATCAGTCAATATTTTTCAATTCCTGTGCCAGTTTCATATTGACTTTATCATTACAGCCTTATAATATGCCTTGATATCTAGTAGAGCACATCCCTTACTTGTCTTCCTCAGAAATTTTTTAGTTTTTTTTTTTTTTTCCTCCACATATACTTTAGAATTAGTTTGTCAAGATTCATGAAAAGCTCTTTTGGGATTTTGGTTGAAATTGCATTGAATTCAGATAAATTGGAGGAAAATTGGTAGTTATACATGATTTTGAGCTTCCGTATCTGTAAAAATAATATTGGTCTCCATTTATTTAAGTCCTTCAGAAAAAGTTGATTGGACGTGGAGGTTCATCTTCTCTCTCAATTTTCTAGCTTAGCAAAATGCTGGCTCAGCTGGTCTGAATTTGATGAAGTTCCAGATCAGCACTATACTCTCCAATAGATATAAAATGCAAGCCACACAAGTAAGTTAAAATTTTCTAGTAGCAGCATTAAAAAAAAGTAAAAAGATCCAGGTGAAGTTAATTTTAATACATATCTAAAATATTATCATTTCGACATAAAGCATTATAAGAGTTAGTAAGGAGATATTTTACACCTTTTCTCCCTGTCTTTAAAATCTAGTGTGTATTTTATACCCAAACACAACTCAGTTAGGACTAACCTCAGTTTAAGTGCTCAATAGCCATATGTGACTAGTATCTATGTTACTGGACAATGTAGCTATAGAGTTCCCAATTTCTTTGATCAGGAAGTGTTACTGAATACCTAATTACCTCGATGTTCCTTGACCCTTCCTTTAGCTACGAATATGTAAAGCAGCAATAGGAAAGAGTCTTCTACAAACACCCTTTTCATGAAGTACCCATTCCAGTGATTGTGTTTGAAAGAATGCTCATTTTCCTATTGTTGGATCCTGAAATCTACATATGCCTATTCAATCAAGCTTATTGATTACATTGTTCATATCACACATATTTATGAATATTGTGTCTGCTCGATCTACTAGTAATTGGGAGAAATGAACTAAAATGTTAACGCTATGATAGGTAAGATATCCTGAAACATAGTTTCAGGATTTTGGTGCTGCTCTAAGCATTTCTCTACAGAACCACCCTATTTGTTCATTTTGCCTCAATTCAAAGTATCCAATATCAGTTTCAGTTCCTTTTTGTTATCTTCTTAGGAGATTTATTGGTATAGGAAATGAGCTGTTGTGTGTTTGAAATTTCCCTTACTTCAGCAAACCCAGTCGGTACTCTATTAAAAGCATGCTTTATTCCTGCTACAAAACAAGTAGGAGTTTCCTTTAGTATCAGATACCTTTCCAGGAATAAAACTTCTTTACTGGTTTTTATAAAAGCACTTTTCCTTACATTAATTTTTTTACTACCTCAAGATCTTGTAGGAAATTAATGAACATCTCTATGTTTGCATAAAAATTATTTTCTCAGTTGTCTTTTGAATTTTTTATTGAGATTTTTCTTTGTTTCACAAAAGTTTTAAATGTTTAGGTTGCCAAAGCTACTCATGTTTTCTGGCTTTGTTTCCATATTTACAAAAGTCTACTTCAATAAAGATTCCATAAATAACTATCAATATTCTCCTAATATAGTCATGGTTTTCTATTAATATTTGCCTTTCATTTATCTAAAGTTTATTTCAGAGAAAAGTCTGAGTAAGAATCTCATTTAATTTTTACTTCAGTGATTATCCAACTTTCCTGGAATCATTAATGAATAATCCATTCTTTTTCTGCTTACTCGAATTACTACTTTTATCATAGAGTAAATTATCTTCATTTCTTGAACATTTTCCTGGTTCTGCTATTCCAAAATCTATTAGGTTTCAGTGTTTTAGTGTTTTAATTAACCCAGGCTTATAGCAAAGCAGAATATGTATTAGCATGAATATTTCTTTATTGCTTCGCTTATTTGTGGATTTTTCTCATATATTTATTTTTTTCTGTTTTAAGCATAAAATTTCTAGTATTTTAGACATCCTTGGATGAAAAGACATGCTAAGATTATAATTGTTAATCTTTATTTTTTAGGTTTTTTTTTTAATTTATTAGAGAGAAAGAGAGAGCATGAGCAGGGCAAGCAGAGGGAGGGGGAGAAGCAGACTCCCCTCTGAACAGGGAGCCCTATGGGATGTAGGGCTCCATCCCAAGACCCTGAGATCATGACCTAAGCCAAAGGCAGACTCTGAACCAACTGAGCCACTCAGGCACTTCTATTATTGTTAAACCTTTTATATTAATTTTGGGATTTTTTAAATTATTAACATTCCCATTCAAGCAATTATTTTTTCCCCCCTAAATTTATTCAGTTTGTTAGTGTTCATTATTGGAATTCTAAACTTCTTTTCACAAGGGCTCTATAAAAGTTTATTCTTTTTTTTTAAAGATTTTATTTATTTATTTGACAGAGATCACAAGTAGACAGAGCAGCAGGCAGAGAGAGAGGGGGAAGCAGGCTTCCTGCTGAGCAGAGAGCCCTATGTGGGGCTGAATCCCAGGACCTGAGCCGAAGGCAGAAGCTTAACCCACTGAGCCACCCAGGCACCCCTGAAAGTTTATTCTTAAAGCAAGTAATTTTATTCTCTAAAACTTTTTTAATCAGGAAAAACTGCAAACATAACCAAAAGTAGAGCAAATAGTAAAATAAGTCACCTGTTTATCTATTACCTGTTGTCAACAGTCATCAACTAATGGCTACTTCTGTTTCATTTGTGCCCTCATCTGGGTCCAGATCACCCATTTTATTTTGGAACAAATTCTAGACAACCTATTATTTTATATATGAGAATAGTTCAGTAAGTATTAGTAAAAGATAAGGACTCATTATTCTAAACATAAGCACATTACTATTACCACAGCTTAAAAATTAATTGCAATTCTAGGATAGGTTAACTAAATTTTATATACTGCAATTTCCTCATCTGGAAAATGGGGGCTATAGTACTATCTCTTAAGTTGAAAAAATAAAAACTAATGTTATTATTAATAATTAAAAGATCATATTCATTTTTCATTTGGTCTACTCTATGACTTTTATTGATGTATTTTTTATGTTTAATTGCTATGCATTTCTAGAATGAAAGCTCTCTAGTAATTATAGACTGATATTTTAATATATTTTTGATTGAGTGGTGAGTATCTTACTTTGGTTTCTTTGCATTTATCCTATAAGTAAGATTACTTTCTGGGTTTAAATTCGTTTTTCTCAGGTGTTTGAAACTTGTTTGTAAAAGCATTTGGTCTTGACATTTAGGGAGGTCATTCTTTTTCAGTTTCTTCACTTGGCTTTATCCCTTCTTTTTCTCAAAATCTGAGTCCAGGTTGTATGGCCCTTTTCTAATCTCCTAAAGATTATTATGCATTAATATTGTGCTTGTTTTATAATTTTTCTGCATGGTCTTTCCCATAGTGTGTGAGCTTTTCAAAGGTAAGAACCATTCCTGATAACAGATACCCAACAAATGTTGGCCAAATAAATGAGTGAATTAATTAATATGTACATAAAGTACTAAATACACTGATTAACATAGATCAGCTGCTCTTTTTCATTAACCAAAAAGAAAAAAAAAATCATGGACTTGGGGGGATGAAGATGATAATCCCATTATGCTCTAAAAATTACTCTGTCCTTTTGGAGTCTTTATGTCAAATAATGGGTATTGAGGCAACTACCCTTCCCAGAATGCTCAGAATGCACGAATTGCCTGTCTTTTTTTTTTTTCTACCTCCACCCCTGTTTGATGCTTCCTAAGAAATCTAAATGGATGAGGAATACCATGTGTTGAGAATAAAAGAGACAAAATATTTGAAAGGATAAGTGAGAAACAAACTTTCTCAAAATCATAAATTACATGGTAATGCCATCAAGCGTTCTTCACACAGATAGAAAAAGGATAAACTCAGCAGGTGATGATGATAAAGGCTGTAAACATTCATTTTTGGTCTGCAGGAGACTTGCTGTCATCCCTTAGGGAAACCGTTTAATATGTGTGAGTCTCAGTGTTTTTATCTCTTACAGTGATAACTTGTTTTACAGGAATTTAACCCAAGAACTTAGTAATAATTAAAACTCCAAAAGGAAAATGAAAAACAATTAAGAACCATTAAAATAACTGTAGCTATAACAATAATGTGAGAATTTTAAATCATCTAAAGGCTATGTTTAAAAGAAAGTATTCAGAGTTGATCATGAAACCGTGAAATGTTTCAGATTTCTGTTTTAAGTCTGTAAATGAATTTGTATACACAAGGAGTTTTTGTCAGCTTTATGGCTCAGTGTAAAAGTTAATCTTAGACAGGCAGGGTTGTTCCTCAATTTCAACTGTCCTGGAAAGGAAATAAGGTTTTTTGTTTTTGTTTTTGTTTTTGCTTTTTCTCAATGAGTTATACACATTTTGCTTCCAATCAATGTCAAATGCTAATGGCAACCATGTCCTCTACATTTCAAACATGTACTGGCTTGGATGATGTTCTGGATATTTCTCTCTGTTTGGTTTCATTTTGTTTAATATTTTTGTTTGGCTTTTCACAAAATATATATTTTGAAGTTTTGTACTTTGATAGGTTTTGTTTTGTTTTTGTTTTTTTCTGTCCCAATTCTGAGGAAGCTGGTAGAAAGGATGTAGCCTGCCATGTATATGGAACAACTATTACAACATTTCAGAACAAAATAGAAGTTTCCAGGCACCTTCTGAAAGCTATTTTATTTTTAATGAGGACCCTAAATTGTATGTTTAATCTGTCCTCTTCACTTTTGCAGGAGCCTTTCTGTCTTGAAGCAGCAACCCCCCCCCCGCCCCGCTCTCACCCCCTCCCACCCATACATACAATAGCATACACGAATCTAACACATTTTGACCTTCTGGACATGAGATCCCTAGGCACGTGCCTGCAGAGATTCAGTTCAGCTCATCAAATTGTAATCATCTAGTGTGCACATCTGTTCATGTCAATATAACAGATATTCTGCAAAACAAGTAAAATCTACTCTGCTCACGGCATGCTAGAGAACAGTGGGGCTTTAACACAGCAACCAGTATCATATCTCCATTACACTAGTTTTGTGTTTCACCTGGAAAGTTTGATTACAGAAAGCCCTCTTCCACATTACCCAATTCATCCATTTTAATACCCTCTGTTTCATTTTTTTCGTCACAAAGCATTTGCATCTTGAGCCCAACAATGCAAAATATAACACTATATTTGTATAGTGTTAATTTCCTCAAATCTTGCTTTCATCCATTATGGAACTGTGAGATGTGTATTTCCCTTCTTTTTTTTTTTAAAGATTTTTATTTATTTATTTGACAAAAAGAGAACACAAGTAGGCAGAGAGGCAGGCAGAGAGAGAGGAAGGGAAGCAGGCTCCCTGTGAGCAGAGAGCCCGATGCAGGGTTCCATCCCAGGACCCCGGGTTCATGACCTGAGCTGAAGGCAGAGGCTTAACCCACTGAGCCACCCAGGCACCCCTGGATTTCCCTTCTTTTTGGTGATAAACAGTTTTCGTCTTGCCAGTTCCCACCAGTTTACCTGACTTAAAATATAAATGCAGTTGGAGGTTCTTGGTACCTTTTGGGGAAGGAGGAATGAAAGCTAAAGCAGATACAATATAGATCTGAAGTAGGATTTTTATTTTATTTTTTATTTTTAAAGATTATTTATATATTTATATTATTTATATTTATATTTATATTATTTATATTTACTTGACAAAGAGCACAAGCAGGAGGAGCAGCAGACGGAGAGGGAGAAGCAGGCTCCCCAGTGAGGAGGGAGTCTGATTCAGGGCTCCATCCCAGGACCCTGGGATCATGACCTGAGCTGAAGGCAGATGCCATATCCAAAGAGCCACCCAGGCACCCCTGAACTAGGATTTTTTTAAAAGGAGCCTCACACCTATAATTAGCCTTTCTTCCATTATTGTATTATCATCAGTAGTCCTTGTTTTGAGATTTTTTAATATCAGGAGAGATTTAATTTATAAAAGTAGCTGTTAATTCACAAATAGCGATAGAAGTAGACAAGATGACTTTTGATAAAATTATTACCATAACTGAAAACATGTCTGAAGATCTTGATATAGTTATTCCCATTTTTAAATCATATGCGACTTCACCAATAAGATTATAGTATTATCAAAATTGCCCAAAGACCAATTACAAGATTCAACAGTTAAATACCACAATTATAAAGGAATTAACTATTGAAAGTGTGTTAATCCCTAATACCAATTTTACAGGGCCATTATTAACTTCTGAGGAAAGATCAGCATACTCAACTAAATCTCTAAAGTCCAGTGTTTTTAGATATCAGAACATAAGTAGTTCTGTGTGTGTGTGTGTGTGTGTGTGTGTGTGTGTGTGTGTGTAATCTTCATTGTCATCTAAGAGGTATAGGAAAGAAGTATGTGTAATGACACATCAGAAAGGAGTTTTTGTTTGGTTGTTGTTTGTTTTTGTTTCTCCCAAAACCTCTATAAATAAGTTTTAAAAAAACAACAAAACCTGCAGCTGGAGAATCTATGACAATACTCTCACCAGGTACACCCAGAAAGAGTCACATCTGGAAAACCAGTGAGGAAATAATCAGTTAGATGGGCAGGAAAAAATAATGACTTGAATTAAGAAAATAGTAATAAGGGATGAAGAAAAGGGAAAATTAAGAGAAATCTAGGAGTTAAAATGGAAGGGCTTGGAAATTTTAAAAGATCCAGAGTGTGGTATGAGGAAGAAACAGGCATCCATAATGACTTCCAGGATTCTGTCTTGAGCAGTAAAGAAATATGCCCAAGTATATCATTATCGTCTTTGCAACAGAAATTTCAGTATGAAAGAAAGAAAAATGTTATTAAGCAACTGTCATAAGAGGACAGTCAAATTTCATGCAATTTCTGGAATCACAACGGAAGGGTATTCTAAACTGTAATCCAGGGCAACTTAGAACATTCCAGGGACCTGGATCAGTGATGCCAAGTTCGAATACTGTTTGCATGCTGGAACAGTCATTCATTATTTAATGAGTTTCAACATAGTTAAGTTTGGCAAAATATCCTTTTGGCTTCCATGGTCTGCAGGGTCTTCCTAGCCTCAGGGCTCCTTACAGGATTAGCTGAGTCCTTTGCTGTGACTACACTGTATTTCAATTTCATCCTCTGTCCAATCCTTTTTCCTTCTTTCTCCTCACAGGTGTGAATTCAGCACCCTGCAATCAAGTTCCTTCAGACAAATATACATCTCAAAGCAGCTTCTGGAGAAACCTACCTGCTGGAATCAGCAAGTCCTCATTTTCTGTCCTTTCAATGTGAGATACAGGCAATATTTTTTCAAGTATATACCTATGATTATATAGGTATATAGATTTCATATATATGATATATACAATATAAAATAAGTTGATCATAGCAAGAAGATTTTAAGAAAATAGTAAGATATTCCACCAGAAGGCTCATTGTTGTACCAACTACCATTATGGACCAGACACAAGCCACAACACAAAGAACGCTGAGGTTTATGTCATTTGAGGGATGTAGAATCACTGAACACAATATCACTAACAGTCTTGAAGTTGAATGATCTTAAATTGGTCGAGATACTCTCTTTGAATCTGTTATAAAAATCCAGGGGGAAGAGAACCCAAAAGAGAAAGGCAGACTAGAATTCTATAGCTAAATGTAGAAATTGTCTGGCATGTACTGATTCTATAACCTAAGCCAGATTATTGTTCTGCCCTTACTTCCCTCCCTCATGTTCCTTCTGAAATGTGTTTTCTGATATTGAATATGTACTAATACAGAGATTAAATCTTTTTCCTTTTGATGGAATATTTCTAATTTCTTTTCATTCAGAGATCAAATTGTTTTATTCTATCAGTTTTTTTTTTAAATATTTCAAGTTTTTATTTAAGTTCTAGTAAGTAACATACAGCAAATTATTGGTTTCAGGGATGGAATTTAGTGATCCATCACTCTTATACAACACTCAGTGCTCATCACAAGTGCCCTCCTTTAGCCCCACCCCCTGCTGGTCTCCCCTCCGCCAACCCTCAGTTTGTTCTCTATAATTAAGAGTCTCTTACGTTTGCTTTCCTCTTGTTATTTTCCCCCCTTCCCTTATGTTCATTGTTTTGTTTCTTCAATTTCATATATGAGTGAAATTATATGGTATTTGTCTTTCTATGATTTATTTTGTTTAGTGTAATATACTCTAGATCCATCCACATCAGGCAAATGGCAAAATTTCATCCTTTTTTTTCACTTTTATTTTTTTTAATTAATTTTTTATTTTTTATAAACATCCTTTTTTTTTAATGGCTGAGTACATATCAGCTTAATAATACAAGGGTTTTTCTCATGTACCCTACCTAGATTAACTGACATTGTTTATCAGAAGATATGTAGAAATACTGATTTCTAATGCATTCTGTATCACTAATAATGATGATACAAATGATGTAATTTATTTTTCATTATGTTCACTGTTATAGTTTCCTTGCTTTGCAGTTTTGAGGAATCCTCCAGAATCATAACCCTATAATGTACGAAATATCACTATGCCCAATTTGATGATGAGGAACATGAGAGCAAGTCTAGGCAACTTAGCTGGAAAACAGTGAAGGCCAAATTTGAATCCGGGTAGCATGGGCTCTAGAATAAGTTCTTTGAACCCTTACATTCTGCTGCCTCTTACTAAAAATACCACAATCTTCCTAGATAATTAAATACAAAACATTGGATTACAATAAATTGGGCCAAAACCCAACCCTAAACCAAACACTAAATCCTTATTCTTGATACAAATATTTTCTCCTCAAACGAATCTGCCAGCAACTCTTAACATTTCTCTTCCTAAACCACCAAGAATTCTCAACTCCATTTCACCTGAGGACACCACTCCCTACATATCCATCTGTAACATCTGCACAAATGAATGTCTGCCAACCTGCCTGTCTTGGTCTCCGTGTCATTCATTGCCACAACTTCTTAAAACACCTCGCATGCAGGTCCAACAGCACAGTTAGCATCATTTAAACCACAAAGCAGAAAAAATTATGCAAATGCACACAGGCAACATGAAAGTCCATCGATTTCCTGGGGTCAAATATAATGAATTCTCATCACAAATTTTATGTTTATGAACTAATGGAAAGGAACTAATAGTAGTAACCAGGGCAGAAACAATAGCTAGGAGAAGTGCAACAGAAGTGACAATATAACAATATCACAATAATGCAATCAAGGAACCAAAATCATTCAATGTATTGCTTTAATCAAGGAACCAAAATCATTCAATGTATTGCTTTAAAATAGCACTTACTCTAGATCATGTATGTTTAGAAGGGATGTGAACTTCATGTCTATTATTCTGAGAAATAAAAAGTATGAATAGGAAAAGGAGACTGGCATAAAGAAAGCATGAATCAGAAAGAAAAGGAGATTTTAAAATTATTAGTAAAATTGGTTATTGTCCCATTCTGGTATCCAGTCTCATTAAATGGAAATGTGGCAAGAAGTGTGGGGAAACTATTTAAACACAGTATGGGCAGGAATATGAGATGAGTATCCAGAAAAACTCAGTTGGATTTCCAGCTACTTCATCGCTGCATGCAAAACTTTAAGCAAGTTGCAGAAACACCCTATACATCAGTAGTCACAGAAGCATATTATCTATGTACTTACATTGTCTAATGTGTTAGATAATATAAAAAGAAGTACTTAATACCATGGCAAGGAAGTAGGAAACTTTAAACCACTGCTAATTGAATTTGATCTCCCTTGGTCTTTAGGGATATTGATAGAGTCATTCTATAATAAAAAATAAATTTAAAACATCTTATATATTTGTAGAACCCTTACTATTAATTGTATTTTCTATTTAAGATAATTAAACTGTCGGAGATGTTATGGAGTGGAAATTTGCTTAAATATCATAGTGTTCAGGGTCAAATCAGGAGACAGAAACCACAGAGTAATTTGAACAATGAATGCTTAATATAAAGGATTATTAACTTGTAACAGTGCCAAGGGAATAAAGAAAAATCCAAAGAATGCAAGAGCATTAAATACAGGGGTGAGGCACAGTGCCAAAAAAGGAGCAAACTGGGAAAAGGACTCTCCTCTCCAAGGGTAAGATTCAGACCTCATGGTAGAGGGTATGGTTGTAGCCTACCAGGCTATAATGTAGTTCCCAGAAGTTCCACAGGCTAAATTCACACACAGGAAAGTACCCACTATAGTGCTGAAAAACCTCACCTGATAGCTGCCTGGAGAGGTGCTGTTGAACTTGACTAGTGTACTGTCTATGACACCAGCAGTACTTATCAGGAAACCACCTACAAAAAGACCCTTAGCTGGGATATTAGCTAGGGTGCCCATGGAACTCCCCAGGGAGTCATTCATAGGGCATATACTGAAACACTTCGGGAGTCAGTACCACTAAATGTCTGCCATTATGTGTCTCACATGCCAGCCAAATGCTGTAATAGCAAGAAGAAACAAAAATACACCAGGACAAGGGAGAGAAGACTCTTTGTCCTTCAGTGTACCTCGATGCCCTATACTGACAAAAATTAACAAACTAAATGAAGGAGAAATGTTTACAAGGTCTAGCTTAAGTAGATACAAACAGAGAAATAAAGGGCAGAGTTGCACTGAGAGGCACTAATTGTATACATATGTGAACTTATCTCTATAATGTATACATATCTACCTCTTGGGAAAATGGGGTATTATTTACTGTTTGTTGGCTCTTATAATTCAGTATCAGAAGGCTGATACTCATTTAGGAAATAGAATACCACTATTTATCCTTAGATGTCAAGTCATTCATCATTTAGAGAAGAGGAATAGGTGCCCAGTTACTACCACTTTGCCTTCGGAAGCAAGACTTGAGAACACTGCCAGAGACTTCTGTTTCCTTTCATAAAGTAAATCTGTAGAGAGTGTTCAGCTGTTACCAGATGTGTTTGTCCCTATGTAGAGGAAGGGTTATAAATCCTTCAAGGTGGAGGGAGAGAAATAAAATGTCATTCATCTGATTTCCAGAGGAGTGAGTGACAAGACAAGCCTGTCTGATAACAACAGAAACTACACACATGGGTCTGTTTCTTTGGTCAAAAGTATTGTCAGTGATGTGCATCAGGGAAACTCTTTCATCCTTTGGGCAAATATATATTATTGGGATGGCCAATTTGTAGACTGACTAACAATATATAGTAAAAATGAAGATGTATATACCATATTGTTGGCTTAAATCTCAGAGAAAATTTTGCATATTTTTAAAAATATATGTACAAGAAAGTACATAAAAACATTGTTAGAGGGGGAGGAGTCAAGATGGTGGAGAAGTAGCTGGCTGGGACGACATCAGGTAGCAGGAGAACAGCTAGATAGCTTATCAAACCATTGCGAACACCTACAAATCCAACAGGAGATCGAAGAGAAGAAGAGCAACAATTCTAGAAACAGAAACTCGACCACTTTCTGAAAGGTAGGACTGGCGGAGAAGTGAATCCAAAGCGACGGGAAGATAGACTGCGGGGGGAGGGGCCGGCTCCCGGCAGGTGGCAGAACAACTGAGCACAAAATCAGTACTTTTAAAAGTCGGCTCCACTGAGGGACATTGCTCCAGAGGCTAAGCCGGGGTAAAGCCCACGCAGGGTCAGCATGGCCCCAGGTCCCACAGGGTCACAGAAGGATCGGGGGTGTCTGAGTGTCACAGAACTTGCAGGTATTAGAGCAGGGAAGCCGACTACAGAGACAGCTGAGGAGTGAGTGCTCAACTCAGGTTTACCTTGAACAGGTCACAGGCTGTGTGAGCTCCGAGGCCAGGGAGACGGGAGTGATTGAGCGCTTTTCTCTGAGGGCACACTGAGGAGTTGGTCCCCAGCTCTCGGCGCCTCCGGCTGGAGATTGGGAGGCCACCATTTTCATTCCTGTCCTCCGGAACTCTACGGAAAGCATTCAGGGAACAAAAGCTCCCGAGAGCGAACCTGAGCGGATTACTTAGCCTGGCCCCTTGTAAGGGAGGTGCAATTCTGCCTGGGGCAAATACACTTGAGAATCACCACAACAGGCGCCTCCCCACAAAGATCAACAAGAAATCCAGCCAAGACCAAGTTCACTTACCAAGGAGAACAGTGGAATCCCAGAGGAGAAGAAAGCAAAGCATGGAATTCATGTCTTTCTCCCCATGATTCTTTAGTCTTGCAGTTAATTTTTTTCATTTTATTTTTTTCTTCTGCTAATTTTTTAACTTTTACCCTTTCCTCTTTAACGTTTTTTAACTAGTTTATATTAACAATACCTTTCATAAAAAATAATAATAGTAATCTTTTTTGAACCTTCATTATTATAGTCATATTTTATGCTTCGTTGTATCTAACTTTATTTTTTGTATACACATAGGGATTTTTCTTCTAAAAAATTTGGGTTACAACTTCTTCTAATAGAGCAAAATATACCCTAAATCTAGCTCCAGGCTTGTTCTAGTCTCCAACCTGAGCAAATTCTCTCCACTTTCTTTTTCTTTATTCTCCCAATCAACTTACTTTATCAACTCCTTTTTTAGAAAATTAAAAAAAAATTTTTCCTCATCTTTACAGGTATATTCCATCCCTTCATTGTGTTTACCCTTATATATGTTTTTTATTCTTTACAATTTTGGGATAGTTTCTTCTAAGAGACCAAAATTCTCCCAAAATTAAGTGGGTGATACTGTTCTAGTCACCAGTCAAATATATATACATATATATATATTTTTTTATATTTATTCTTTATTTGTTTTCTTTTTTTTTTTTTCTTTTTTTTTTTTCCTGAACTTCTTTTTATCCCCTTTGTCCCCCTCACGATTTGGGGTCTCTTCTGATTTGGTTAAAGCACATTTTCCTGGGGTTTTTGCCACCCTTTTAGTATTTTATTTGCTCCTTCATATATTCTTATCTGGACAAAATGACAAGGCAGAAAAACTCACCACAAAAAAAAAAAAAAAAAAAAAAAAAAAAGAATAAAGGCAGTACCAAAGGTTAGGGACCTAATCAATACAGATGTTGGTAATATGTCAGATCTAGAGTTCAGAATGACAATTCTCAAGGTTCTAGCCAGGCTTGAAAAAGGCATGGAAGATATTAAAGAAACCCTTTCTGGAGAGATAAAAGCCCTTTCTGTACAAATAAAAGAACTAAAAACTAACCAAGTTGAAATCAAAAAAGCTATTAATGAGGTGCAATAAAAAATGGAGGCTCTTCCTGCTAGGATAAATGAGGCAGAAGAGAGAATTAGTGATACAGAAGACCAAATGATGGAGAATATAGAAGCTGAGCAAAACAGAGACAAACAACTACTGGACCACAAGGGGAGAACTGGAGAGATAAGTAATACCATAAGATGAAACAACATTAGAATAATTGGGATTCCAGAATAAGAAGAAAGAGAGAGGGGAGCAGAGGGTATATTGGAGAGAATTATTGTAGATAATTAACCTAATATGGCAAAGGGACCAAGCATCAAAGTCCAGGAGGTGCAGAGAATCCCCCCCCATCAAAATCAATAACAATAGGTCCACACCCTGTCACCTAATAGTAAAATTTACAAGTCTTAGCGGCAAAGAGAAAATCCTGAAAGCAGTCCGGGACAAGAAGTCTCTAACATACAATGGTAAAAATATTAGATTGGCAGAAGACTTATCCACAGAGACCTGGCAGGCCAGAAAGAACTAGCATGATATATTCAGAGCAAAGAATACTATATCAAGCTAGGCTATCATTGAAAATAGAAGGAGAGATAAAAAAAAAAACTTCCAGGACAAACAAAAACTGAAAGAATGTGCAAACACCAAACCAGCTCTACAGGAAATATTGAAAGGGGTCCTCTAAGCAAAGAGAGACCCTAAAAGTAGTAGATCAGAAAGAAACTGAGACAATATACAGTAACAGTCACCTTACAGGCAATACAATGGCACAATATTCACATCTCTCAATAGTTACCCTGAATGTTAATGGGCTAAATGCCCCCCAGTCAAAAGACACAGGGTATCAGAATGGATAAAAAAACAAAACCCATCAATATGCTGCCTATAAGAAACTCATTTTAGACCTGAAGACACCTCCTGGTTTAAAGTGAGGGGGTGGGGCTACCTGGGTGGCTCAGTGGGTTAAGCATCTGCCTTCAGCTCAGGTCATGATTTCAGGGTTCTGGGATCGAGTCCCGCATTGGGCTTTCTGCTAGGTGGGGAGCCTGATTCCTCCTCCTTCTCTCTCTCTCTCTCTCTGCTTGCCTTTCTGCCTACTTGTGATCTCTCTCTGTCAAATAAATAAAATCTTTATAAAAAAAAAAGTGAAGGGGTGGAAAACAATTTACCATGCTAATGGATATCAGAAGAAAGCTGGAGTGACAATCCTTAAATCAGATCAATTAGATTTTAAGCCAAAGACTAATAAGAGATGAGGAAGGACACTATATCATACTCAAAGGGTCTGTCCAACAAGATTTAACAATTTTAAATATCTATGCCCCTAACATGAAAGAGCCAACTACATAAATCAATTAATAACAAAATCAAAGAAACACATCGAAAATAATATAATAAAGGTAGGGGACTTTAACACTCCCCTCACGGAAATGGACAGATCATCCAAGCAAAAGATCAACAAGGAAATAAAGGCCTTAAATGACACACTGGACCAGATGGACATCCCAGATATATTCAGAACATTCCATCTCAAAGCAACAGAATACATATTCTTCTCTTCTGCACATGGAACACTCTCCAGAATAGATCACTTCCTGGGTCACAAATCAGGTCCCAACCAGTATCAAAGATTGGGATCATTCCCTGCATATTTTCAGACCACAATGCTCTGAAGCTAGAACTGAATCACAAGAGGAAATTTGGAAAGAACACTAATACATGGAGACTAAACAGCATCCTTCTAAAGAATGAATGGGTCAAACAAGAAATTAAAGAAGAATTTTAAAAAATTCATGAAAACAAATGATAATGAAAACACAACAGTTCAAAATCTGTGTGACACAGCAAAGGCAATCATAAGAGGAAAATATATAGCAATACAAGCCTTTCTCAAGAAACAAGAAAGGTCTCAAATACACAACCTAACCCCACACCTAAAGGAGCCGGAGAAAGAACAACAAAGAAAGCCTAAACCCCGCAGGAGAAGAGATATCACAAAGATCAGAGCAGAAATCAATGAAACAAACCAAAAAAACAATGGAACAAATCATGAAACTAGGAACTGGTTCTTTAAATTAATTAATAAGATTGATAAACCCCTGGCCAGACTTATCAAAAAGAAAAGAGAAAGGACCCAAATAAATAAAATCATGAATGAAAGAGGAGAGATCACAACCAACACCAAAGAAATACAAATAATTATAAGAACATACTTAAGAGCAACTCTACACCAAATTTGGCAATCTGGAAGAAATAGATGCATTCCTAGAGACATATAAACTACCACAACTGAAACAGGAAGAAATAGAAAACCTGAGCAGACCGATAACTAGTAAGGAGATTGAAACAGTCATCAAAAACCTTCAAACAAACAAAAGCCCAGGGCCAGATGGCTTCCCAGGGGAATTCTAACAAACATTTAAAGAATTCTCCTTAAACTGTTCCAAAAAATAGAAATGGATGGAAAACTTCCAAACTCATTTGATGAGGCGAGCATCACCTTGATCCCAAAACCAGACAAGGATCCTATCAAAAAAGAGAATTACAGACCACTATCCTTGATAAACACAAATGCGAAAATTCTCACCAAAATACTAGCTGATAGGACCCAACAGTACATTAAAAGGATTATTCACCACGACCAAGTGGGATTTATTCTAGGGCTGCAAGTTTGGTTCAACATCTGCAACTCCATCAACGTGATACAATACATTAATAAAAGAAAGAACAAGAACCATATGATACTCTCAATAGATGCTGAAAAAGCATTTGACAAAGTACAGCATCTCTTCCTGATCAAAACTCTTCAAAGTGTAGGGACAGAGGGCACACACCTCAATATTATCAAAGCCATCTATGAAAAACCCACTGCAAATATCATGCTCAATGGAGAAAAACTGAAAGCTTTTCTGCTGAGGTCAGGAACATGGCAGGGATGTGTTATCACCACTGCTATTCAACATAGTACTAGAAGTCCTACCCTCAGCAATCAGACAACAAAAAGAAATTAAAGGCATCCAAATCGGCAAAGAAGAAGTCAAACTCTCACTCTTTGCAGATGATATGATACTATATGTGGAAAACCCAAAAGACTCCACTCCAAAACTGCTAGAACTTGTATAGGAATTCAGAAAAGTGTTAGGATATAAAATCAATGCACGGAAATCAGTTGCATTTCTCTACACCAACAAACAGAAGAAAGAGAAATTAAGAAGTCAATCCCATTTACAATTGCACCCAAAACAATAAGATACCTAGGAATAAACCTAATCAAAGAGATAAAGAATCTATACTCAGAAAGCTATAAAGTACTCATGAAAGAAATTGAGGAAGACACAAAGAAATGGAAAAATGTTCCATGCTCCTGGATTGGAAGAACAAATATTGTAAAATGTCTCTGCTACCTAAAGCAATCTACACATTTAATGCAATCCCTCTCAAAATCCCATCCATTTTTTTTCAAAGAAATGGAACAAATAATCCTAAAGATTATATGGAGCCAGAAAAGACCTCGAATAGCCAAAGGAATATTGAAAAAGAAGGCTAAAGTGGATAGATCTAGAGGGTATTATGCTTAGTGAAATAATTCAATTGGAGAATTGGTGGCATCACAACTCCAGACTTCAAGCTCTATTACAAAGCTGTCGTCATCAAGACAGTATGGTACTGGCACAACAGACAAATAGATCAATGGAACAGAATAGAGAGCCCAGAAATAGACCCTCAACTCTATGGTCAACTAATCTTTGACAAAGCAGGAAAGAATGTCCAATGGAAAAAAGACAGCCTCTTCAACAAATGGTGTTGGGAAAATTGGACAGCCACATGCAGAAAAATGAAATTGGACCATTTCCTTACACCACACACGAAAATAGACTCAAAATGGATGAAGGACCTCAGTGTGAGAAAGGAATCCATCAAAACCCTTGAGGAGAACACAGGCAGCAACTTCTTCGACCTCAGCCACAGCAATGTCTTCCTAGGAACATCGCCAAAGGCAAAGGAAGCAAGGGCAAAAATGAACTATTGGGATTTCATCAAGATCAAAAGCTTTTGCACAGCAAAGGAAACAGTTAACAAAACCAAAAGACAACTGACAGAATGGGAGAAGATATTTGCAAACAACATATCAGATAAAGGGCTAGTATCCAAAATCTATAAAGAGCTTAGCAAACTCAATACCCAAGGAACAAATAATCCAATCAAGAAATGGGCAGAGGGGGATGCCTGGGTGGCTCAGTTGGTTAAGCAGCTGCCTTCGGCTCAGGTCATGATCCCAGCATCCTGGGATCGAGTCCCACATCGGGCTCCTCTGCCTCTGCCTGCCATTCTGTCTGCCTGTGCTTGCTCTCTCCCCCTCTCTCTCTCTGATAAATAAGTAAAATCTTAAAAAAAAAAAAAAAAAGAAAGAAATGGGCAGAGGACATGAACAGACATTTCTGCAAAGAAGACATCCCGGTGGCCAACAGACAGGTGAAAAATTGCTCCACATTACTCGGCAACAGGGAAATACAAATCAAAACCACAATGAGATACCACCTCACACCAGTCAGAATGGCTAAAATTAACAAGTCAGGAAATGACAGATGCTGTCAAGGATTGGGAGAATGGGGAACCCTCCTACACTGTTGGTGGGAATGCAAGCTGGTGCAAGCACTCTGGAAAACGGCATGGAGGTTCCTCAAAAAGTTGAAAATAGAACTACCCTATGACCCAGCAATTGCACTACTGGGTATTTACCCTAAAGATACAAACATAATGATCCAAAGGGGCACGTGCACCCGAATGTTTATAGCAGCAACGTCCACAATAACCAAACTATGGAAAGAACCTAGATGTCCATCAACAGATGAATGGATAAAGAAGAGGTGGTATATATATACAATGGAATACTATGTAGCCATCAAAAGAAATGAAATCTTGCCATTTGCGATAATGTGGATAGATCTAGAGGGTATTATGCTTAGTGAAATAAGTCAATCGGAGAAAGACAACTATCATATTATCTCCCTGATATGAGGAAGCAGAGAGGCAATGTGAAGGGTTGGGGGTTAGGAAAAGAATAAATGAAACAAGATGGGATCAGGAGGGAGACAAACCATAAGAGACAATCTCACAAAACAAACTGAGGGTTGCTGGGGTTCGGGGGGTCGGGAGAGGGTGGTGGGGTTATGGACATTGGGCAGGGTATGTACTATGATATGAGTGCTATGAAGTGTGTAAACCTGATGATTCACAGACCTGTAACTCTGGGGCTAAAAATACGTTATATGTTTATTAAAAAATTTAAAAATTTAATAAAAAAATTATTAGAGCAAAACCAAAATTGGTAAAATATAAATGTCAATCAGTAGAAGAATGGATAAATAATTTGCTGTATTCTCATACAGTCAAAGACTAGAGCAGCAGGAACAAATTAACTAGAGCTATCCATGTCATTAGGGATGAATGTCATAATTACTTTGGAACAAAAAATGCAAGTTGTAAAATGATGCATGTAATATTTAAAATAAAAAGTATACATATACACATTTATAGTGTAGGACTACATGGATTGGTAACAAGCACATAAAAATATATAAATGATACACACAAATATCAACATAATGGTTGCTTTTGGAAATGGATAGAGAGGAATGGTATCAAGAAAAGATTCACAGTTAGCTTTAACTTTTCATGTCTTAAGCTAGGGATAAATTCATTGACATTCAGTCAATGATTCTTTTACTTAGTGACATCTTTGAAAATTTTAATACTACATTTTCTTAATTGGAGAAAGGTTTAACACAGGTGTGTTACCATACTGATATTGAGTACTAGAGATGTTTTATAACATCATGATGGAGGAACAATTTTTTTAATAGCTTCTAAGATCAAGTCCTTGGAAACTACTTACATAGAGGAAGAAGAGGAGGTGTTAGGGCTTGAGGAAGTAAATAATTCTTATTTCCTAATAGAGAAAACAATTCCATATAACAAATAAGAAAAAAAATGGGATCAAGAATAAAAAGGGAGTCTAGAGCCCAATTCCTAGTGAACCAAGGAGGCACTTCAAAAATAGACTAGTGGTCCACCACTTATTTTCTTCTAAATTTCTTTCCAGCACAACAGTAAGATCTCAGTACTCTCATTGAAGAATTTAATGGACAAGCAGATTTTTTTTACAAAGAATTACACCAATTGAGAATTCTACATAGATTTTATAGCATCTTTAGTCATGAGTCTGATATTACAGCAACTGTAAATTCAGAAAAAAATTCATAAATATATGTACAGACAGATGGGTGGGTGGTTTAGTATATGAATGAAAATGTAACTTTAGATATGATGTAGCTCTGAATATTGAGGGAGAAAAAGTAATCTTATATATAATTAACTTTATAATTATATTTTAGTGATCAAAAACCAAGGTGGAAGTTGCATAAAATATATCTTATTAAACATGTTATTTCAGTTACTCTTTGTTTTGAAACATCCATGTAGGACTGCAAATATGTTTTACTCATCTGATCTGATAAAGTACCATTTAGCCCACCAAATCTGTATTTACTTACTAACAATATGAATACCAAATGTGGCTGATGGGCATTACAAAGTCCCTTCACTGCTTCCCCAATGACCAGGTTTAGAATATAGGAATCTATGTACAAAGCTAGATAGGAAGCTATGTTCTGATATTGATATCCATAAAATTCAAAGCTACACATGAAAATGGTATGGGAATGACATATTCTTTCTTTGTGCTTTTTTTTTTTTTACATCTCTTACTAATATATATGTAGTACTTGATTTTTTTCAGTCTTCTTATGCCCTACTTCCAACCAAATTTAAGTTTTGAGTACCTAATTAATAAATCAAACACTTAAAATCAATCAAGAAGTAAAATTTGGAGTAAGCAAGAAAAATTTAGTTATATACTAAGGTAGAGACAGACCAAAATAAAAATCATCATACTCTGTCATGATATTCAGGAAAACTTTACTTGCTTAGAGCAGAAAGGGAATTAATTCCAGAAATGAATTTAAGACATTAAGTTCATGGCCTAGAGATAAAATACAACAATTTTATTTCAGTGTAATCAGAAGAAGAAAGAAAATCTTGGGCTACTTTCCTAATGGTACAGGAGCAGGAAACACACACACACACACACACACACACACACACACACACACACACACACACACACAGCAGGTTGGACTATATTCCCTAAGAATCAAGGATAGGGACACTCAAGGATCTCAACTACCAACCTCCTCCTCCTCCTCCCTCCTTCCCACCCCCACATGGCCTTATGATCAGGTAGTTAATTAAGCAAGGTGAAGAGAAGACATTTTGCACCAGTGGGTAGCAGATCTGGGTGGGACAAGTGTTGGGCATGTTGTTGGCAAAACACTTTTTTGTTACACCCATTACATGTGATATTGTAATATTACTTTTGAATAAATTGAATTCTAAATATTCTCTACTAAGTCAAAACTTATTGAGCCACAAAGGCTCATGCTATTCATTCTTCTAATGATTTATAAAGGCATATCAAATGTACTGAGCATTTTAGGAGAATCTGTTTTTACTAGTGATCTCTAACAATATGTGGGAGTTTGGGAACAAACCAAAAGCATCCCTGCTATAAATGAAATATATCAATGAAAATAACTTAAACTTTGAAAATAAGAATTATGATCGAAACACTTTGGCCAAGTTTCCATTTTATGGGTCCTTGCCCTACCTCTCTCCCTTGCCCTGATTTTTTTTCACCATATCCATAATCTCCTACAAATCCTTTTACCCAATAAAAAAGTAGAAGTTGCATTAAAATACATTAGTTATTGTGAAAAACATTCAAAGATCTGAAAGACTTTTAATAATCATTAAACCACTGGCCTTGTCTAAAAAATAAAGGGCACTCTCCAATAAGGCAAGGGTGTATGAGTGATTCAGAAGGCAACAGAGGAGGGATAACAAATAACATGCTGAGATACAGTGAATTGAATGGGAAGGGAGGACTATTAGGATAAATAACCCGTTCATGGGTTTGTAGACCCACCTAATCAATTATCAGCAAAACTCACACATTTGAACCTTCAGAACTAAATCATTTCTGCAGTCTCTGTAATACTAAATAAATTCAGCTACCCTCAATTTTCTTAATAAATTGAAAAAGGAACTACTGGTATCCAATTATTGTAAAAGATTTTAATAGAGGTTTTCTCCTACTCTCATCTTAAAAATATTTAGTGATTAAAAATTTTATAAAACCTTATGTTAGAATTTATATTCATGCTTCAAATTCTATTATTTTACTATGGCTTGAAATTAAAGACATCCAATTTCAAATCGTCTAGGAATAAATTGTTTCCCTAAATGTATCTGTGACTGTGGTGCCTACAGTATAGACATATGTTGAGCAATACAGCTTGTCGATACATATGTGACAAGCAAGCATTTTAACAATGGCCAGCCTAAATTGAGACAGGCTACAAGTATAAAATACACATATCTCAAAAACTTAGTATGAAAATGAAATTTCTCTTTAATAATCTCTATTTTATTATATGCTGAGATAGTATTTTGAATATATTGCATTAAATAAAATTCTATTAAAATGAATTTCACTTTTTCTTACCATGGCTACCAGAAAATACAAAATCACATATATGTCTCATATTAGTGTTTTGTATTATTTTTCTGTTGGACAGAACATGTACAAAGGACATGTAAACATCATAGGATAGACACTCTTCTTGTTTTGATCATTGCTGTCTCCCATGCAAACATAAATGTGTCTGTTATATAGAATCAATTAAATAGTTGTTGAATGAATAACAAGAAGTGGGATGTTTTGCCCCCACATCCCACCACTATTTGACCTTGCAAAGATTTTTTTTTTTAATTTTCAGCATAACAGTATTCATTGTTTTTGTACCACACCCAGTGCTCCATGCAATCCGTGCCCTCTATAATACCCACCACCTGGTATCCCGACCTCCCACCCCCTGCCCCTTCAAAACCCTCAGATTGTTTTTCAGAGTCCATAGTCTCTCATGGTTCACCTCCCCTTCCAATTTCCCCCAACTCCCTTCTCCTCTCTATCTCCCCATGTCCTCCATGCTATTTGTTATGCTCCACAAATAAGTGAAATCATATGATAATTGACTCTCTCTGCTTGACTTATTTCACTCAGCATAATCTCTTCCAGTTCCGTCCATGTTGCTACAAAAGTTGGGTATTCATCCTTTCTGATGGAGGCATAATACTCCATAGTGTATATGGACCACATCTTCCTTATCCATTCGTCCATTAAAGGGCATCTTGGTTCTTTCCACAGTTTGGTGACCGTGGCCTTGATTCTATAAACATTGAGGTACAGATGGCCCTTCTTTTCACTACATCTGTATCTTTGGGGTAAATACCCAGTAGTGCAATTGCAGGGTCATAGGGAAGTTCTATTTTTAATTTCTTGAGGAATGTCCACACTGTTCTCCAAAGAGGCTGCACCAACTTGCATTCCCACCAACAGTGGAAGAGGGTTCCCCTTTCTCCACATCCTCTCCAACACATGTTGTTTCCTGTCTTGCTAATTTTGGCCATTCTAACTGGTGTAAGGTGGTATCTCAATGTGGTTTTAATTTGAATCTCCCTGAGGGCTAGTGATGATGAACATTTTTTCATGTGTCTGATAGCCATTTGTATGTCTTCATTGGAGAAGTCTCTTTTCATATCTTCTGCCCATTTTTTATATGATTGTCTGTTTTGTGTGTGTTGAGTTTGAGGAGTTCTTTATAGATCCTGGATATCAACCTTTTGTTTGTACTGTCATTTGCAAATATCTTCTCCCATTCCGTGGGCTGTCTCTTTGTTTTGTTGACTGTTTCCTTTGCTGTGCAGAAGCTTTTGATTTTGATGAGGTCCCAAAAGTTCATTTTCGCTTTTGTTTCCTTTGCCTTTGGAGACATATCTTGAAAGAAGTTGCTGTGGCTGATATTGAAGAGATCACTGCCTATGTTCTCCTCTAGGATTCTGAAGGATTCCTGTCTCACATCGAGGACTTTTATCCATTTCCAGTTTATCTTTGTGTATGGTGTAAGAGAATGGTCGAGTTTCATTCTTCTACATATAGCTGCCCTGTTTTCCCAGCACCATTTATTGAAGAGACTGTCTTTTTTCCACTGTATATTTTTTCCTGTTTTGTCGAAGATTATTTGACCATAGAGTTGAGGGTCCATATCTGGGCTCTCTACTCTGTTCCACTGGTCTATGTGTCTGTTTTTATGCCAGTACCATGCTGTCTTGGTCATCACAGCTTTGTAGTAAAGCTTAAAATCAGGTAACGTGATGTCCCCCATTTTATTTTTGTTTTTCAACACTTCCTTAGCGATTCGAGGTCTCTTCTTATTCCATACCAATTTTTGGATTATTTGCTTCAGCTCTTTGAAGAATACCGGTGGAATTTTGATCGGAATAGCATTAAAAGTATAGATTGCTCTAGGCAGTATAGACATTTTAACAATGTTTATTCTTCCAATCCAAGAGCATGGAATGGTCTTCCATCTTTTTGTGTCTTCTTCAATTTCTTTCATGAGTGTTCTGTAGTTCCTCGAGTACAGTTCCTTTACCTCTTTGGTTAGATTTATTCCCAGGTATCTTATGGTTCTTGGTGCTATAGTAAATGGAATCAATTCTCTAATTTCCCTTTTTATATTTTCATTGTTAGTGTATAAGAAAGCCACTGATTTCTGTACATTGACTTTGTACCCTGCCACGTTGCTGAATTGTTGTATGAGTTCTAGTAGTTTGGGGGTGGAGTCTTTTGGGTTTTCCATATAAAGAATCATGTCATCTACAAAGAGAGAAAGTTTGACTTCTTCATTACCGATTTGGATACCTTTTATTTCTCTTTGTTGTCTGATTGCTGTTGCTAGGACTTCTAATACTATGTTGAACAAGAGTGGTAAGAGTGGTCATCCTTGTTGTTTTCCTGATCTCAACGGGAGGGCTGCAAGCTTTTTCCCATTGAGGATGATATTTGCTGTGGGTCTTTCATAGATAGATTTTAAATGCACTACAGAGGATATTGGTAAAGAATTAATTAATCTAATAGACATTATTCCAGAAAATGTTTCCCCAAAAAGGGTTCTTATGTTCTGTTTACTTCAAATTTTCATATACACAAAACTCCTCAATGTCAAAATACTATAACCAAAAACAACTCTGTGATCAGGAAAGGTACTCAGAACATTTTGTATTTCAACACTGTGATTATTTTAATAATGAATACTTGCTCAACTGTTAAATTATGCTTAGATTAACAAATAAAACACATACTGTCTTCTGAGACTTAATTGAAAACACATCAGAAACCTAAAAACTAGAACTTAACTGATACATTAAAAATGGATACAAAAATAACTTGACTTCTGATGGCAAAATATTATAAACAGATTACAGTTTATATAGTCTGGAATAAGATTCTGTGGTATCAAAGGGCAGATCTATTATAATAAAATAGTTTATACTCAAATTATGCGGAGTTTAAAATTCTTTTCTAAATGATGCATTATAAAGACTATTATGAAAGGAGTTTAACCAAGTACTAGACAATGCCAAATTTCTTTGCTATGTAAGGTAATGTAATTAAGGTTCACTTTCTATTAGATTCACACCTTTTTAATATAGCAGGCAAAGACTTGCAGGTTCAAGCATTAAGTATTTATATGCTTACAAAATACACATACTGTGAGGTCTAAATGAAAAAATAACATAATGCAGCATTCAAATGCTTATAGTAGGCATCAAACAAAGGTAAATATTCAGCTTAAGTGCTACTTTGCGCATTATGTTTATGGACACAGAAAAACACAGAAAATCTAAATTTGTCCCCTGAATAGGGATTTAAGAATTGAAAGACCAGATTAAGTGCCCTCTCTCTTCAAAAAATGGACATGAAAAACATGCAAGAAAAATACGGGGGGTGTGATGGACACAGGAGTCAACTAAAAGAATTACCAAATGGCCAAAGCTGGAATCATTTGAGCAATGAACTACATAATGTAGTATGGGATTACAAACCAAAGTATAAAATAAATTTCATGAGTTCACACTAATATAAGTAAATGATTAAAGCAAGGGAGGTAGGCAGGTGTATTTACTCCCCCACAGGAGGTAGAGTATAACCTCAACTCCTTAACCACAAACTACATATGGTGACTTTATTCTGAAATGCACAGTGTGTTTGGGGGGGTGAGGGTGGGGGAAGAGTAGAAAAGAGAAGCCTGACAAAAACTACCTTAGCCAAGTGATCAAAGACCACATGAACAGTGATAAATCATGTTGACAGCATGTACTCTTGATATGATGTGGTGAGAATGGCACTTTCCCTCTTTGATATTCTTTCCAAAAAACCATAACCCCAGTATAATCTGAAAAAAATCAACAAAACTCAAAAGACATTCTACGAGCTACAAAATGCTTGACAAGTATCACCTCAACACTTGTCAAGGTCACAAAGAATAAAGACTGAGAAACTGTCACAGTTTAGAGCAGCCTAAAGAGATATGCTGACTAAATATAATACGGGATCTTGCATGGGACCCCAAAACAGAAAAGGAATATTAGGTAATAGTTAAAGAAATCTGAATAATGTACAAACTAATGCAGCAATATTGATTCAGTAGATATGTCCTATATTAACATAGGATGTTAACAGGAAAGGAAATGATGTGGGATAGATGGGAACTTTCTATATTATCTTCACAGCTTTTCTGTAAATCGAAAATCATTCTAAAATTAAAAATCTATTTTTAAAAATGAGAATATGGTTGTCTATCCTTTACCATAATTTGGCAAATAGTAAAGACAGGAAGTAAAAGAATCAACCTGAATTGTTAAGGAGTTTGTGTACATATCAGTAATTCCTCGGGTGCATTTATAAAATGACTTTCCTCAAGCATGGTTAAAACATCAAAAATTGCCATCATATAGAATGGGCTCAAAATTGTTACAACCAATATTAGTAGTACCAGTATTATCACTTTTCCACAATCTCCCAAAAAACTGGCACTTGCTATAATATCTGAAGTAAATTTTTTGTAAGAATATAATATTAGAGTTATGGCTCATCACCTGATACCAGAATGAAGGGCTTCTGAGCAAGATTAGAAGGCTCTTTAAAGTCTGAGGTAGATGTGTTTAGTAGAAGACACATGATAATCTGATTAAAGAGCATTTGAAACTGAAAAACAAGGTAAAGATAGAGAAAAATGTAAGTAAAATGGTAAAACTCTGAACTTTAAAGCATACAAAACATAAGGAAATGACAGAGTTCAATTCAATGTAATCATTATTTACTGAGGTTACTGAGTCCCTGATATATTCTGCTAGACTCTGAAGGTTACTTAAAAGATGAGTATAAAGACGCAGTCACCCCACAAGATTTTTGCTCCTGCTGCTTTGTGTAGTAATCCATTAAATCTCAACTTCCCAGCATTATAAAATTCAACAGACAGATAGTATCCAATACCTCTGGTCAACTGTATACCTTTGGAAAACTAAGGGATTAGAAAATTCTGTTTCCCAGGAATTTCCAGTTTGAATGACTTATGTTTAGACTATGTCAATGCAATACCACGATAAAGCTGTGTGTACCTTGATCTGTTTGCCTATACACCATTTTTTT
Source organism: Mustela erminea (assembly GCF_009829155.1). Taxonomy (NCBI): domain Eukaryota; kingdom Metazoa; phylum Chordata; class Mammalia; order Carnivora; family Mustelidae; genus Mustela; species Mustela erminea. The sequence goes on from NC_045620.1 coordinate 114,324,100, forward strand.
GACCTATCTTTTTTTCTTCCTTCTTAATGCCTCTGGAGATCCAGCTGTAAGCCTAAAATTCCAAGTTCAGGGATCAGCTCCTCCTACTCCCTTCTTATTTCACAAGCTTGATTTTTTTTTTACTGCATTTGTCCTATCATTATACCCATTTTCAGAACTCCAGAGAGAAAAAAAATGTGGGTATTTGTATGTTGTTAAAGAAACTTAGAGTAATAAGTGGCAGGTTGCCAACTACTATCAATATTGTCTTGCTTACAGTTCACTGTAAAGTTTACACTATAATATTCTCCTACTTCTACTTCTGCATAATGATAGATGTGAGAGAGATTCATAAGGCAATCTGCTTTAGACTCTCTAGAAATGAATCTTTTCCTTCCCCCATCAGGTCTCAATGGCTGGTTGGCCATGGTTCTAGACAGATTTTATTCCTTGTCAACATTATTCATTATGCTTATTTCAAATCTTTCGCACATACTAAAGCCTCCAAATCCCTCATTTTTTTAAGAGCATATTTCATTCATTTCTCTACATGAAAGTCTTCAGCTTCTTTTCTCTCTAGCTCAGAACTTTTTTCTAGCTTCCCTCTCACATCTCAAAGGATGGAGGCTGCCCTCCTTCCTGTAGGCTTAGCCTCTTTTGTCTGATTTCATGCTCCCTGCCTATCTCATTAGTTTAACTATCTTCTTGAATTTTTAACTCCCCCTACTAAATCATGTGTGTATACTTAAAGCCATACAGAACTGCATGCCTGAGTCTTTTCTGCCCAAGACACCGCTGAGTAAGCACTGTTAAAATCTCCCCTCCCACCACCATCATGTCTAAGTCAGAGTCTCCCAAAGAGCCTGAACTTCAAGCTGTGGAAGCTTTTCATCAGAAGTCTGAGCTTTGAAACAACCTATGAGAGCCTGAGGAGCCATTCTGAGCCATGGGGAACACTTACGGACTGTGTGATAATGAGAGATCCGAACACCAACCACTTGTGTTTGTCACATATGCCACTGTGGAGGAGGTGGATGAAGCCATGAAAGCAAGACCATACAAGGTGGATGGAAGAGTTTTGGAACCAAAGAGGGCTGTCTCAAGAGAAGATTCTCAAAGACCTGGTGCCCACTTACCTGTGAAAAAAGTTTTTGTTGGTAGCATTAAAGAAGACCCTGAAGAACATCATCTAAGAGATTATTTTAAACAGTATGGGAAAAGTGAAGTGATTGAGATCATGACTGACCGAGGCAGTGGCAAAAAAGAGGGGTTTAGCTTTGGAACATTTGATGACCATGATTCTGTAGACAAGATTGTAAAAAAAAAAAAAAAGATTGTCATTCAAAAATACAATACTGTGAATGGCCACACTGCAAAGTAAGGAAAGCCCTAACTAAGCAAGAGATGGTTAGTGCTTCCTCCAGCCAAAGAGGCTGAAGTGGTTCTGGAAACTTTGGTGGTTGTCATGGAGGTGGTTTTGGTGAGAATGACAATTTTGGTGGTGGAGGGAACTTCAGTGGTCGAGGTGGCTTTGGCAGTAGTTGAGGTGGTGGTGGATATGGTAGCAGTGGGGGTGGCTATAATGGATTTGCTAATGATGGAAGCAACTTAGGAGGTGATGGACATTATAATGATTTTGGCAATTACAACAATCAATCCTCAAATTTGGGACCCATGAAAGGAGGAACTTTTGGAGGCAGAAACTCTGGCCCCCAATGGTGGTGGAGGCCAATACTTTGCCAAACCACAAAACCAAGGTGGCTATGGTGGTTCCAGCAGCAGTGGTAGCTATGGCAGTGGAAGAAGGTTTTAATTACTGCCACGAAACAAAGCTTAGCAGGAGAGAAGAGGCAAAGAAGTGACAGGAAAGCTACAGGTTACAACAGATTTGTGAACTCAGCCAAGCACAGTGGTGGCAGGACCTAGCTGCTACAAAGAAGACATGTTTTAGACAATACTCATGTGTACAGGCAAAAAAACTCAAGGGCTGTATTTGTGACTAATTGTATAACAGGTTATTTTAGTTTCTGTTCTGTAGAAAATGTAAAGCATTCCAACAAAATGTTTTAATGTAGGTTTTTTTTTTTTGTATCCATGCTGTTGATTGCTCAATTTAATAGTCTGATCATGACACTGAATAAATGTATCTTTTAAAAAAAAGAACTACATGCCTGAATACAGTATGCACATTTACGTAAAAACTATATAGCAGAGCCACCTCATTCCCTACTCTTAGTAGGATGTGGTATTATAGAATAATTAATTTAGTTAGTATTCAAAGAAATTGCTAATTTTTAAATTTTGTATTGAATATTCTTTATGAAATTGCAAAGAAGGAGCATCTTCATTAGACATATAAGTTCTTCTCAAAAGGTCTCTTTTCCCATTGATTTCACTCTGAATGCCTCAAAAACTAACTGTCTCCAGTCACTAACACATAATTCTAAGTTCTGAAAAACACTCTTAAAAATCTGTCTGTCAGTTGTCATTGTGGCTCACATTATTATTTAATATATTATTTTAGCCTTTTAAATTTTTTTACAATTTCTTTACTTCCTCATTATGGAGATTCTATGGAACTGAGAGAAATTAGGACATTAAAGGACAAGCCAGAATCCCTTTACTCTGGAAAGGTGGGGCTGGGGGAAAAGACTACAAAATTTATAATTTAGCCTTATTTTGTTTTGTACATTCTAACTCTTAAAAATCCTTTCTTTGAAGGGGCACCTGGATGGCTCAGTTGGTTAAGCATCACCTCTTGATTTCGACTCAGGTCATGATCTCAGCATTTGTGAGATGGAGTTCTTTGTGGGGCCTCCATGCCAGGTCCTGCTCTGGGCACAAAGCCTGCTTAAGATTCTCTCTCTCTGCCCCTTCCCCACCGCCTAAAAAAAAAAAAAATTTTCTTTGAATCAGTAACGTAAAAATTTGACCCAATCTTCTTTTTCCCCCCTTAATTTCTAAAGTACAGGCTATATTAAATCCTTCATTTTATTCATGACAACTCACAACTTAACCCATTGCACTTATGTCCCCTTAACAACACTGGGATCATTCTTTTGAATTTCACTAATGACCTCCTATGTATTTATTTTTGTTAATTTTTTTACTGAGATACTGATAAGTAACATTGTACAAGTTTTAGGTAAACAATGTGTTGATTTGACACATTTATATATTGCAATATGGTGATCACTGCAGCTTAGCTAACAATACTGTATTATATATTTCAAAACTGCTAAAGAACTAGATCTTAAATACTCTTACACAAAAAAGAAATAATAATTATGTAACTTGATAGAAGTGTTAACTAATGACCTCTAAGGATCAAACCAACAACTTCTTTTCAGGCTATAATCCTTTTGATCTATAAGTTAGTTTTTGGTTCTCTTGATAGCAAATTTCTTGATAAAACTTTTCTCCTCCATGCAGTTTTGATCTCCAGTTGTCCTCTGACTCTCTTATCACCACCTGTCTGCCTCCTCTCTTATTCTCTCACCTTCTGAACAAGCACATTCCATTGTCAGCTATCCTCTTCCTTTTACCTTTTGCCCTGAGCAACCTCCCAGACTACATACTTTCACTATCATTCCACATACATCTCTCAAAACTCAGCATTTGCTGAAGTCAAACTAGACTTTCTCCTGAGACATATGCCAAGACTTTAAACTTCCATTATCCTACTCTTTGTATTCCTCTTTCCTTATGTTTTACAAGCCCACTTCCCCCTCACTGTCTCTTCTTCCCAGAAACTTTCTTTCATTATCTTGACAAGAAGAAATATTTACTTCCTCTGATATTCCATAGACTTTACCCACACTTACTTCCACCTTACATTATTGTAAGCATGTATGCAGGGTATCTACCACAACATCTTGCACATTGTAGCCCCTCAACTGGACAAAAGTAAACTTGTATACTCTCATATACTTCCTTTTTCAAGGGAAAAGGGCTGGAGGGTAATACAGGTAATACTAACATCTAGAAGCAGCATCAGACAAGTGGAAAACACTCTCCATTGTTTACCAAGATATGAGGGAAATAACAGGAAGTTCTCTATTTGAGAGAATATTTTAAGGAAATGTATGAAGAAGAGAAGGAAGTTCTAATTTCTTCTGGAGTGGTAGTGAGGATTCAAGAGCAAGGAAGGAATAAGACAGTATGATTTGGAAATGGTATCAATTGTCAGAATGGAAGAAACTGGACATAGGGAAATCATGGAATATGGCTATATGGATGGGAGAGAGCAAAAAATGAAATTATACCTAAAGATGGAAAGGAGTGCTAAGTAGGTCTAGGATATTGAGAGAAAACCCCGAGATAGTGATGAAAATCCCTTCTTTAGTGATGAGGAAGCAGAAGGAAGAGTGAAGAGGACTCTCTGAGTAGGACGGTATTTCTAATTAATGAGAATATTTCAGTGCTCAAACTAGCTTAGCCAGTTTCCCCCCTTTCTGTTCAGGTGTTGGTTTCCTCTGTTGTTTTCAGCAGTATTGTGCCTCCTCAGGGAAAGTTTCCAGATAAGTTTCTCCTGGTGGGGTGCCAATGGGTCAGGTTTACCTTATCTTTAGAAGAACAGATAATACCTTTTGAAAAGTGAAAAATATTTTCCTTTTGCTTAGGGGAGTTGTAGCTTTCCCAGCTGGAATCACAGCTATGAGAAAGAGCCAGAGAATTCTCAGATACACAGATCCAAGTCCATGCAGGATGGGCAGGGATGGAATCTGTCCTTGTTTCCATACCTGAGAGGTTTAATTACCAGCATCCTTTCACCTATAACCAGAATTGAACTTCATTCCGTCTTCTGGAATGAGGTACAGCAAAAGATAGCCTAAGAAAAAATAGTCCTTTATATAATGGGGGGAAAAAAACCAAAAAACAGAAAACAAACAAAAAACACATAAAACTATGATGAATACATTAAAACATTTATTACTATGAAGCAGAGAAAATAAGCAAGTCCTTCTTAGAGTAGTGTTTTCCATTATCAAAGGATACCAGAATCATTATGTTGTGCAAGCGTACCTCTGTCAGTAGATGGGGTGTGCCTGTACACAGTGTGGATGTGTGGGTCCATGCAGTAGTGGAGGGACATATTTACAATTTGACAACAAACTCCCCCAAAGAGTTTACTATTTATAAACTCCACTTGACAACCAGTCTTTCAGAGGTATTTTCAGAGTCCAAATAGGACAAGGACAGTATTTATCTTTGCCTTGTGCCCTAAGTGCCCTTATTGCATTAATAAGAAATGGACATTTTATTAAACTTTTTTGGAAGGGTTGTATTTTACAAATTGTGTAAAGTACCTCGGGGGGGGGGGAAATCCTCTTCAAACATCTCCTCTGGGAGTACCAACTCCTTTTGCCCTATTTTTCAAATTCCCTGTATCTGTGAGTCATCAGAACTTCCACTCTATAGAGCTCTATTATCTTCATCTTGATATGCCCTTTTTATATCCAGAGCAATTTGGTTATCTCTCTACTTCACTCATTTTTCATCCTGACTTATTATTCAGTGACTCAAATCTTTTATAATGAGATGTCAAGGTAGGAGACATTATAATATATATTACATATATAATAAATACTAAATATAAATATCAAATACATTTTTGTGTGTGAGAAGAGAGGATTCAACCCATGTCCTTCTGGTCTCTAACGAGGCATGTCCTCTGTATCTCAGGACTGTTCATTCTCTGAGCTAACTCCTGACCTTGGACTCAAAGCCCGAGGCTTAGCATCAACCACATATTTGCTTGCTTAAATATAATCATATTGGTTATGCAAACTTCTTGAGACCCAGAGTCTCTGGTAGCCCAAACTCTTGCAAGGCTTTCTGTTATAATTCTTCCTTTGTGCTCTCTTGTTTCACCAGATTCTGAACTTCTTATCCACTGGCTGCTGTATGTGCTGACCTGCTTGGACTGCTCGATCTTGATTTAATCTTTCATATGCATTATTCTTGGTATCAACCATATTCATCTTATCTCCTCCAGTGTTGTCTGCTCTTGGCTTGCCCCAGAAGTTAATTCTGATACTTCTTTCCATTTGACATTGATCCCCTAAACCCTCAGGAATGCAGTTACTGCCTACACTTTTTAATCCTAGTGTGACTTCAACTTCAAATTTTGGACTTTTAAGTTGGAAGGGAACTTAAGGATAATACAACCGATCTCTTTTCTTCAAGAGATTAGAAACCTGATGTATAAAAAATACCTGTAATAGCTAGAAATAAAACTAGGGCTTTCTAATTCCCAAGCCAGTGCTCTTGCCACTAAATCATGATTCTCCTTATTGAAGACACTTGACCTCCTGTGGCCTTCTTTATTTATTTAGATTTTATTTATTTATTTATTTGAGAGAGCACAGGATCAAGCATGAGCAGAGGGATGGGTAGGTGAAAAGCAGAGTCCCCACTGAACAGAGCCCAGTGCAAGGCTCGATGTGGGGCTCTATCCCAGGACCCTGGGATCATGACCTGAGCCAAAGGAAGATGCTTAACTGACTTGGCTACCTAGGTGCCCCTCTTGTGGCCTTACTTTTTCATCTTTAGATTAGAAATAGCTTCTAAGGTCTCTCTTGAATCAGATTTTGTAATTCAATACTGTATCATATCACAACAAATTTTTCTTCCAAATATATAGAGAATGATTCTGTTAATGAACTGTGTTTTTTTAATACTACAGAAAACTATTTGCATATTTACTTCAAATAGTTTGCAAAAAAAGTTTAAGATAATAAGAAATGTAATCATTTTCTTTTGGTGATAGAGAGCCTTGGATGGAATTTCAGTATCTCTTTATATGAATATTTTAGGACCATTCATGTTTATCAATGAATATAGGTATCTAATAAAGTAAAATCCTTTCTAACAGCAAACATTTCTTAGTGATGAATTAGTCCTATCACTCTAAAATTTCAAATAATTTCAATTTTATCAGCAAAACTGAAAACATCAAAGCAGCATGAGCTAATGAATGAGGCTCTGCTAAATACTATATAGAGCACTGTAGATGGAATTCTTGTCCTCTGAGGGCTTAAAATTTAAAGTGTTCATATAAAAACTGACATAACCATAAGTAAATGGTATAAAGAAAGCAGGGCATAATTAAGTCAATTCCCATTACACTAAATAGCATTACTATAAAGATCCCTGCATGAATAATTTCTATGTCACAAATAATAGCTTATTTATTTCAACTAGTATTTAGTAATAAAGTTTTATTTGCTTAAGAAATGAGGGGTCTTATGTGTGCTAGAACTAATAGCCACAGTTTCTACTGCTCATACCTAGTTAGTAGGAGTCAGCAGCCGCAGGGAAGACAACAGCACAGAGGTTTCAGAAACTCCTCAGACACTGCTGCATGAAAAGGGCATGATAATGTAACGTCATTTGCAGGGAGAGACAGAAAATTATCAGAGATAACTGCAAAGAAATGAGAACTAGGAAGAATGAAGACCAGAAATAATACTGCAATGCCCTTTGTATTGTGTTTGTCTCCCTGTCTGATAAGAACACTAATGATATATGGTGCAAATTAAGCTGGTCTTTCAGAATAAAAAGCTAAAGACCTGAGGAATGTTTCTGTCTATTTTAACTGCACCCCAACTGACCTTGCACCCTCAAGTGTCCAGATTTCAAATATCATCTCCCAAGGATATGGTCAGAGAATGAAATTTATTAAATTCATTATTTCAGAAGTGTGGTAATTCTGGATGGCAATAATATTCAGGGTGAGTCTTTGGGAACTGGTTGGTCAGAATGCACTACCATGCAGGTCACTACAGGTAAAAACATATTCTTCACTAGACATGTACGAAATAGTTCAATGCCAATATGTAGAAATAAAAGAAAGCAAAGTCAAGAAATAACCCTGGGGTATATCCATTAAGGAGTCAGCAATTGGCATGACTCCAGAATCTAAGGTTACAATGTTTTCTGTGGCATTCCTTTTGTTGTCTATCAGAACACTTAAACTTTTACAGTTGTTGTTTCTTTATATGTCTGATTTCCTGCTTGGTTATAAACTACTTACAGGTGAAGTTCTAGTGTCTTTTCTTCACAGTACAGTTTTCCCAATGGATAGCAGCTTATCAGTGGCCTTGCTGGTTTCTGTCTCCTAGTGCCTCTCAAATTCATCTCCAATGTCAATGCTTTCATGATGTGCTTCAGAGTCACATCATCTCTTGCCTAGACTTCAATAGCCTTGGTCCCATTCCTCTCAAATCCATTCTCTCTTCTTCAACAACAGTCATTTTTCTAGGACAAATATTATCACTTCACTCCTCCACTTAAAACCCTAAAGAGCTCCCCTTTTCCTACTGAAAAAAATTCCAAGTTCCTTACAATGGAATTAAAAGCTCTTCAGGTTAACTCTCAAAACACTAAAGCCTGCCTCTTCTTTCCCTTTCATGTGGTGTTATTTCAGTCATCATTCCTCCCACCTGGACAGACATTTTCACCTGACAAATGCCTAATTATTCTTTAAGATAGAGTTTAGACTGTCTTCTAAAATAATACCTCCTCTGTTTTCATAATATTTAAAAAATTCTATTTCCACCACTTTGGGCATTTGTGAGCACCTAGATCATGGGCCTTTTCCTTCTGGGATATATTTATTTGCCCCTTCATTTGAAAGTAAGCATGGCATGTGACTTGCTGTGGACAATGACCTATGTGAGGAAGAGACTTAGATGAAGCATTTAATTACCAATGACTAACTTCTCTGCTGAGGCAACAGTAAAATCCTCATTTTGATAAGGAATTGCAATAATGAGCCACCTCATGGGGAACAGTTGTCCTAGAGCATAGTCTGCCTAGACTTTCAGCCGACAGCATTTAAGATCCTCAAAGCTAGGAGTCAGTTTTTTATTGGTATATCCTATATAGAACTATTAGTTTATATTCCTTCTTCCACATAGACTGAAGTCTTGAGAGCTAGTACTCTATTCACTGTGTTTTATACAACTAAAAAGGAGAAAAGGAGAAATTATCTGAAAGATGTGACAGCCTAAGTATGACTAATCGATATTTATCCCTTGTTTCTTTTTATCAGCTACAAAGCCTCTTATGGTTTTACTCTTCCCTGTTCACACTTGTTCCTGGTGATGTGAAGTCAGTACTGGCCAGTACTGACCAATACCAAGGTAAAACATGCAGTTCTTTATTCCCCGAGTTGCTACTTTAGGGTATTATGTTATTATGAAATTAGGTATGTGAGGAAACAATTTTACTAGACTGACTGTAGCAATACATGTGCATTTCAAAAGAGTAATCAAGGTAAAATTGAGTTCATTTTCCATGAAAATTTCATGCATATCTACTAAAAGAAATCATTTTGGAAGATGCATTTTAAAGGGCAAAAAGGTGTAGGTGCAAATAATCCAAATGCGAAATGTATTTGTTCTCATATTTTGAAGGTAAATTTTGTATTTTCAGCACCAAAAATTCATTAGTACTGTATTTCCCCTCTTCTTTAGCTCAAGAGGACACCAGAAAAACTTTGCATAAAATTCTGAACTATCACCAAAGTAAATACATCTTTGAATGACTCTCTTCCAATTCTGCTTGTTCTGGGATTTTTCATAGAGGAGTTTGGGATTTCTTCCTCAAACCACTTTCAGGACTGGAACTCATTTATCTAAAGATGCTAACTGGGGTCTCTGTGCTCCATTTTTAAACCTGAAGTTTCAACCATGAATCCACACCTGATTAAGAGGCCTTGTCTATTGTGTTTGGCAATTTGTCAAAACTTTAAATGTGCAGTAAAAATTTCTACATCTGAAAATAAGTAAAGGCAGTTTTGAATTAAGTTGTCAAAGTTACAGCACATTCTAATTTGCTCTGAAACTTTAATAAACATCTTATAACTGCCTTTCCTTCATCTGTAAAATTAAAAAAAAAAAGTCTGAGGAATTTTTTCCTAATAGAGATAACAGAATTTATAATAGTCATTATTCCTTTGATGTGATGAAAGTCACACTATTATTATACTCTAATAAGTTTCTGTTAAGAACATATTAAATAAATCAAAACTAAATGTTGAGATGTCCTTATATCCTTGTAATGACTATGTTTTAAAGATAGTGACCGTAATTTTTATTTTTAAAACATACATTTGAAATAAAAATATAAATGAAAAAAATTAAATTTCACCAGTTATTGTATAGACTGGTATATACGCTAGCATGTGATGGTTATGTTTGGGGTGCCTGGATGGCTGAGTCAATTAAACATCCAAGTCTTGATTTTTGCTCAAGTCAAGGTCTCAGGGTCATGAAGTCAGGCCCTAGGTTGGGCTCCATGCTCAGCAGAGTCTGCTGGAGAGTCTCTCTCTTCTACTCTCCCTCACTCCCTCCCCCAGCTCATGTTCTCTATCTAAATAAATAAAATCTAAAGAAAAATGGTTATGTTTATTTGGACTTGTGATGAAACTATTTGAATTATGTTTTAGCTCTTTAGTTCATTTAAATTTCAGTATTAAACAGTTGCAATCTAGGGAAGACAATGTGGCTCCTTTAACTATAGCAGTTTATAAGAAGTGAACTGAACTGACTTGTAAAACAAGCCCCTGGAGAGGTACAACTTCAGATTAATTCTAGGGATTATATTTGGATTTCAAATGATACTCTGTCATCTTTCAGGAGAGAGTAGGTTTTCTTTTCTGTCAAGGCAGAATGAAAAGTATACCTATAAAATGAAGAAAATATAGTCAAGTTGTTTTAAGTGACTGTTTTCTTGCTTTAAATCTTATTAAGTATGCATATTCTTTTATGTTGCATCTATAGTGAAATAAGAGTCAGGAATGGCAAAATTAATTTGCTCTTCAAAAGACTAGAAGCCCCAACTAAGTCCATCCTTTCATTTTTCTAGAATTCTAGATATGTAAAAGAACTCTTTGTAGCTGCATGAAGAAAGACTGCTACCATAGGAAATACTTGGGTCCACGTAAACCTGCGCTGTCCATCCTGCATGATTTCAAGGTAAAGATACAGGTGAGTTATAAACTTCCTTCCATTAAATCAAAGGATTAAGCCAGGAAGGGAACACATTTACTTGGGTGTTCATTCGTTTTTAGATAGTATTCCATAGGAATTTTTAAATTAAATGATCATATGGTAATCTTCATAGAGGCACCAACTTCGACATTCTTTCTATAACTGACTTGGAAAACAAAAGCATTATTATTAGTTATGATTAGTGATCTGTGGTTTATGCCTGGCACAGGTAACTAAAGGACTAAATGAATGCCGGCAATGGATGTCAGCTGTAGTGACTGCAGCCTTACTTTCATGAAGATATCTAAACACCTGAAAATAAGAGACATATGGTGATAAAAAGTCACACACAGAATTAAGTTTTAAATGGGTTCTGCATTGTAGATTTCTACTCTGGACTAGAGGAAGCAAGGTCTAACCTAGCAAATGTGAACTAATAAAGAAGCAGAAATAAATGATAATGCAAACCCTCTAGAGAACAGGACTCTGGTCCCTTGGAGAGGGGTGTGTGTGTGTGTGTGTGTGTGTGTGTGTGTGTGTGTGTGTTTGACAAAAGAGAAAAAGTCCTAAATTTAAGATTTAATCAAGTGTCATTAGACTGAATATGAGCAGAACTTAGGTTATATTTACAAAATAGGTTATTAGGACAATTAGGTAATTAGATTCTGTAATCCTTAGGAATTCAGGGGAAGGTGGGATATTAAACAAAACTTGGGTTACGATATTTTGCAGCTCCTTTCGCCAAGAGATGAAGTCTATTTTTCTAATCTTTTAATGTGGTCTTGGTCCTATAACTTTCTTGGCCCATAGGACATTAGTAAATGTAAAGCCAACAAAAGGTTGAAAATTGCTTGACACTGGGTTTTCTTTCCCTCCCCTACTTCTTGGAAACTTGAGACCATCACATATGGAAGGATAGCCTAGGGGAGGAGGAGAGATACATATGGTAGAGATGAGCTACCTCAATTGAAACCCACTAGAACAACAACTCTGCCAACTGCCAGATGTGTGAAGAAGGCCATCCTCGACTATCCAGCTCTGGCTGTGCCACCAACTGATTACAAGCTGGCCTGGACCAGAAATAATGCCAGACCAGAAGTAAGGCATGATGGACCAAAAGAATAGAATTATAAGCAAATAGGATGATGTTTGTTTCACGCTACTAAGTTTGGAGTGGTTTCTTATGTAGGAAAAGAGAAAATTGTGGTAATTTACCAGAAATACTATCTAATGTAGGAATTGGTTGGGGTTCAGAGCCGGCAACCAAGAAAGAACTCTTGAGATGTCTTTGTTTGAAAAAGGTGGTTTTATTAAAGCATGGGGACAAGACCCACGGGCAGAAAGAGCTGCACTGGGGTCATGAGGAGTAGCTGATTCTATACTTTTCAAGTTGGGAAAGGATTAGGGATAGCGCCAGTCTCTAAGGAATTTTGGAGCAAGGTTTCCAGGACCATGACAGGGCTAGCTATTGTTATGAAAAGGTCATTTATTACTGTCTAGTAAAACCCTAGTCATGAAACTTTCAGATGTATGTTGGTGAGCTATATGTTTGGGGGGGGGGTGATTGCTAACATATATTTTGATGGGAGTTATTTTGGAAGTTTCCAAAGTAATTTTTATATGTTAGACTTACAAGAACCTGGGAGAGTGGGCTAAGACTGCCTCTTGCCCTTCAAAGTATTAACACTGAGGCAGCTGAGTTCTCAGAGGAAGGCCATTCTACCTGTTTTAAGGACTTGTCAATGAGTTGTAAGGAAGTAAGGAAATTTAATTTTTTTCTTTTGCTTTGTTTCCCACATCATTATCTATAAACAATGAGATTATATTAGAATTCATAAAAGAAAAATGAAATTTGATATCTTCTTAAGGGTAAATCTTGGATCTACTTTAGAAAATTCTATTGCTTCAGAGGAGGCTTGTGCGGAAAGGATAATGAACAAATGATACAGCACAGCTCTACCAGAAAGTGGGAAGTAATTTCCATCTTACATACCAATTCAGATAAATTGGAAGTGGAAACTGGGATTGCTGGTCTAAAAAGGGTTTAATAATCAACACACAGGAATACCATAATTGATTGGTACTGTCAGTCAAGGAACATTCTGTTAAATCATAAAGGAAGGGTTACCGAAGCACTGAAGGTTGGTGTAGAAAAGAGGCTAAGGGGTGGTCTTCTTGCTTTGTTAGAGCAGTGGTTCTTAATCCTAACAACCACAGTACTGCTTAGCAATGTTTTGCAAATCTCCCCTTACTATCCTAAGTTAAATTCAGAGGAAATATAATATACTCACATGTATAATTAAAAAGCTATCAGTAAAAGACTTTAACTTAAATATAAATAGGAAATAAAAGTAATTTACAATAAAAATCAGTTAGATATTTTATCATTGGCCAATGCTCCAGGAACATAATATAGAAAGTATTGTTCTGGCTAAAAATATAAACTGATCTATATATGTTGTATTGATAAGCATCATGACACAGAGTACGGTCATCTCTTGATTACGTACTAGTTTCAATACCAGAAAATGCAGTGCATATTAAAACCAAGCAAACAACATTTTTGTTTATATATAAAACAGAGCTAAATTCTAGGCTCAAAAAATTACAGACTTTTCTTTCACCTATATAAATGTTCATCAAGTTATTTGAACCATAGGTTATTTGAGATATATCAGTGTTCAGTGTCTATTATTCTGTCTCTCTAAATATTGTTCATTGCTGAACATCTTGAAGAATACTTTTTTGTTCTACAGTTAGTTTTCTTTTCTAGAAGTAATTATAGTTTCATTCTATTTGTTTATTTATTTTAACATTTGTTTGGTTTTCTTTTTCTGATCCAAATTTTCCAGGCTCTTCTAACAGTTCCATGAAAGCCCACCAAAAATTTATCAATTCTATTTTTCTTCTTTGTCCTTAGAGATATCCTTTCAGGTGCCCTCTCTTAGGTTCAAAGATACAATTTCAAAGTGTGTGTATGTGTGTGTGTGTGTACTATACTAACAGGCATACTATGTGTGTGTGTGTCCATACTAACAGGCAATCCTTGGATACCAATAGGGTGTTCAGAAATTCAACTCAACTCAGTTTTTATTCTAACTACCCAAAGATAGCATCAGATTCCACAGATAGAGAGCTCCATCCCATAGAACTCCCTTCTTCCACTGCAAACACTAGTAGAAAGTCCAGGTTGTCACCTGAGCTTCTGATCAACTGGCTATAAATCAGACCTAACCTTGGGTTTGACTAATTTGTTAGATAGGCTTACAGAACTCAGGAAACCCATTTACTCATGAAATTACTGATTTATTTAAAAGGATGTCAAAGGATATGAATTCACAGCCAAAGGAAGAGATATATAGGGCAAGTTCCCAAACAAAGGAGCTTCTGTCCTCCTGGACCTTGGAACCTAGTTCTCTGACATGCAGAAGTATTCTGGTTCCCTAACCTGAAGGTGCCAAATCCTATCCCTTTGGGTTTTTATGGAGGTTTTGTTATATAGGCATGATTGATGAATTTATTGGCCATTGCTGATTAACTCAACTGTCAGCGCCTCTTACTCGCCTAGAAATGAGGGGGTAGGAATGAAAATGCCAACACTCTCTTCGTGATTCAAGATTGATTCTCCAGGCAACCTGCCCCCACCCTTCCTTGCATTCCGAAAGTCACCTCAGTAGCATAAACCCAATTGTGTTGGGAGGGACTTATAATGAATAACAAGACACCTTTTTACCTGGATGGCTCTAAACCATTTTCAGGAACTGAGGACAGGAAACCATATATAATATCAAAAGATGCTCCCATTGTTCTTATCACTCAAGAGATTTTAAGAGTTTGGGGAGTTGTAAGCCAGGAACTGTGGGTGAAGACCAAATATATCTGAGAAATATATTTTGGTCATCTGAATAACCAAACACATATATTGCTATTATAAAAAAAAATATGGGCCTAAAACAGTGTCACTTAGACCAAGTGATCAAACTGGGGTTTCATACCTACCTAAGTAAGTGTGCTTTCAAATATCTCCCCAGAAATGTAGTCTTAACCAATCAGTTAGAAATGGGACATTTTTCTGGTAAGTACCAATGAGATAATCTATCACCTTTGCCCTCATTACCCCAAAGGAATATGAGGTAATCTGCTTGTAAAGATCCCCTGCCAAGCCTCCTAAGGGAAGGTGACCTTGTCCTAAACAATCTTTTCTTTTCTTTTGTTAGTAACTCCTTGCCCTTCCCTCCTTCCTAAAAAAAACCTTGTATTTTCAATGGAATACTATGCAGCCATCAAAAGAAATGAAATCTTGCCATTTGCAATGTCGTGGATGGAACTAGAGGGTATTATGCTTAGCAAAATAAGTCAATCAGATAAAGACAACTATCATGTGATCTCCCTGATATGAGGAAGTGGAGATGCAATGTGGGGGGTTTGGGGGTAGGAAAACAATAAATGAAACAAGATGGGATTGGGAGGGAGAAAAATCATAAGAGACTCTAAATCTCACAAAACAAACTGAGGGTTTCCAGGGGAAGGTGGGTAGGGAGAGAATGGTGGGGTTATGGACATTGGGGAGGGTATGTGCCATGTGAATGCTGTGAAGTGTGTAAACCGGGCGAGTCACAGACCTGTACCCCTGGGGCTAATAATACATTGTATGTTTATTAAAAAATAAAAATAAATTATTATTTTAAAAAACTTGTATTTTGTACAACTCAGAGTAACACTCTGCTTGTTAGATGGGATACTACATTGTTCATGAATCCTTTCTTAAAGCCAGTTAAATTTTCAAATTTATTCCACTTTATTTCTATTGTTTAACAATGTGTTTCTTGTATGTCACGATATCACACCCTCCAACTCTGCTTCTCCCGTTCCGATTGATTACTCTCTTGGCTTTCAGCACAGGTATCACTATGGTCTTTCCCTTTCCTATCATAGGGGAGATTTATTTAGTCCTCCTTGGGTTGATGTCTCAATTGTGTCTCTTCTTGATTTACTGCCTCATTTTAGTACAGAGACCTTACACTAGCTCCCTGAAAAATAATGAAAAGGTTTAAATTCGATACTTAGTTCTTAAATCTTGGTTGAAGTAGATAGTCACTCAGAATTTTGACATTGCTTCCAATTCTGCTATGGAGAATGTACTGACATTTTTATTTCATATACTTTTATATGTGATTTTCAAAGTAAACCCATCAATGTGCTTTTTTTCTCGGGAAGCTTTTAAGAGTTTTTCTATACCCCTGGTATTCTAAATATTTCCTGTTATGTGTCTTAATGTTGATGTATTGTTTTTATTCATTTTGCTGGACTTAAGGTGGACATTTGTTTTTTTTTTTTTTTCTAGAGAGGCATGTATGTCAAATTGATAAATTTTCCTAAATATTTCTTAAATAATTTCCGCTCTTGATATTCCCCATTTCTCTGTCCCTCTTCCATGAATCCTGTATTTTCTGTTATAACTCTCAGCACATTAACTTTGTTTTTTGAACACCTATCTATGCGTTATCTCCATCTCCCTTGTATTCCTTTCTCTTTTTATTTGTTTTCTGCTATCCATGGTGCAGGTTTTCTCCAAATATCTGATGGTCTTTGTTCATGCACATTTAAGAGTAGGGCACTACAAAATGCCTGATACATGAGCCTATGTAATCCATGGAGCTTCATTCTACTGACAGGGGTGTGCTAACAAGACTTTCTATCCCAACACATCCACACAGGAAGATCTGTGGATCTTCTCTCTGAGACATTCAGTTTTATCAGATGAGACCAACAATCTCTTCTTTAGATACGGCTAATAGTGTCAGGGACACAAGTTTTGGTTATTGCTCAGGAGCTGGGCTGGGGAATAGATGTCTATAATGACATCTCTTTCCCATGTCTTTGGCCAAGGTGTCTTAGAATCAGAAATCTCTTTGATGCATTTTTTCCTGGGAAAAGACTTACTCATCTCCTGCAAAATCATAGAGGACAGATATTCATCTGATTACAGAAGATCAAGGAAGAGACCCAGGGTTCTAACTGCTCCACACCATATGTGTACTTCCAAATGTCCTTTCTGTTTTTAGCCCTCTCCTTTTATGATACATGCTGACTTGATTTCTGAGCAATTTCAGGATTCTTCTGTGCAAACAGACTTTCTTCTAAATATGATACTTTCTAGTGCAGCCTCATGGATTTTGCCCTTCTTCTCTGCTACATCATTTACCAGTCTTACATTTCATTTTTATCTTTCCATATTATGACCCAGAGACACATATGTCCTCTATTTCATCAATAAGCAGCTTTATTAGAACTATTTAGATATGTAATAGTTTCTTTCCAAAGGTACCCTCTTTCAGGTTTGAATGATTCTGGGCACAAAGAGATGAGTGTGAAAATTGAGATGTGATCATCTGTAACCATATATGTGCTTAAAACTCATTTGAGAAGGGGCACCTGGTGGCTCAGTGGGGTAAAGCCTCTGCCTTCGGCTCAGATCATGATCCCAGGGTTCTGGGATTGAGCCTCACATCCGGCTCTCTGCTCAGCAGGGAGCCTGCTTCCCCCCCACCTCTCTGCCTGCCTCTCTGCCTACTTGTAATCTCTGTTTGTCAAATAAATAAAAAAAAATCTTAAAAAAAATCATTTGAGAATAAGCTGAGGATTTATACTTATAATGAGATAATAGTCACATATTCATTTTCCCTAAGAGAATAGAAATGATTTATTTGATGAAAAAGAGAAAACAAAAAAATGAAGATTAAGTATGTGAAAAAATAAATGAACTGCTTTTTTTTTATCCTCAGGAAATAGAAGCAAGAATCTGACAGAGCAAGCAAGAAGTAGTTGAGTTTACCAAAAGCAATGTTTTCTATAAAATGAGATGATACTACATTGCTAGTTTTTAAACTGTTCAGGTAACAAAATGCTTAGAGATTATGTTCTTTGAGAAAACATGTGAAAGATTAATCAATTTAACCTTATGAAGTGGTGTGATGTTTTAAAAAATCAGTAACTTTTGGGGCATTTTGTTGCCTCGGTCCATTAAGTGTCCAACTCTTGATTTCGGTTCAGGTCATGATCTCAGGGTTGTGAGATCGAGGCCCTGTTGTTGAGCTCTGTGCTGGGCATGGAGACTGCTTAAGATTCTCTCTCTCCCTTTCCCTCCATGCCCCCACTAAAAAAAAAAAACAAAAACAAAAACCACTTACCTCTAGTTTGCTGTGGGTTTTAGTAGGAATGAGAGTTAAATTTTTCAAAATATTTTATGTAACTATTAAAATGATTATAGGACTTTTCTCCTTTACTTTGTTAATCTGGTAGATTGTATTAATGGGTTTTTTAAAGTTAAAACATCCTTCCATTTCTAAAATAAATCCAACTTTGACATGATACAACCCTTTTAATATATTGCCCTAGACTTAAATTTGCAGGTGTATATGTGTACACACACACACACACACACACACACGTATATTAGAAAGGAAGAGAGAGAGAGAGTAGGTGCAGAGGGGTGGGAGTGGGGCAGAAAGAGAGGGAGAGAGAGATTCTCAAGCAGAGTCCATGCTCAGCAAGAGCTTGAGGCAGGGCTGAGTCTCAGGACCCTGAGATCATAACTTGAGCCAAAATCAACAGTTGAATGCTTAACTGACAGAGCCACCCAGACACCTCAATTTGCAGACTTTCATATTACATGATGAGCTTGAGTAGAATTAATCTGTAGTTCCCCTTTTTGTACAGAATGTGTATTTCTTATCAATTTAATTGGCACAATCTCTCTATGTGCTCCCTTTTTTCCTACAATAGAATTTAAATTTCTTAAATTACTGATACCATTCATTAGTGAAGCTGTCTGATCCTGAAGTAAATTGGTGGGAATATTTTTGACCATTGATTAGGTTTCTTTAATATTATTTATTCATATTTCTTCCTGGGGAGGTTTAAATGTTCTATCTTCTGAATAATCCCTCTATTTCATATGTATTTCTAGATAAATTGGCATAAAATTATTCTTAAAAATTCTGTCCTTTTAATCCATAGTAACTATTCTGGTTTTCCCTTGTTTTATTCCTAACACTGAAATTTGAGATTTATATCTTTTATTTTTTTGAGATTTATCTCTTTTTTGATTCTTATCACTGAAAGTCAATTAATTTTATTTTGTTTTCAAAGGATTAATCTTTTATTAATTGTTTATTTGATATCTATCTTATTAATGTATACTCATATCTTTTTTATTCCCTTCTATATATTTTCCTTGGGTTTGTCTTTTTGTGTGTGTATGCAATACGAATATGAAATACATTTTTTTTAACAGATGCTGTACTGATTAATTTTTAGCCTTTCTACTTTTTTCTGAATACTCATTTATGGTTATATGGTTTTTTTTTATTTTTTATTTTTTTATAAACATGTATTTTTATCCCCAGGGGTACAGGTCTGTGAATCGCCAGGTTTACACACTTCACAGCACTCACCAAAGCACATACCCTCACCAATGTCCATAACCCCACCCCCCCTTCTCCCAACCTCCCTCCCCCCAGCAACCCTCAGTTTGTTTTGTAAGATTAAGAGTCAAGCAGAGAAAGACAACTATGGTTATATGTTTTTATCCAAGTGTTATTTGAACTGTATTTCAAAACTCAAAATGTGGCATTTTCATCATTTAGATCAATAATTTTAATTTCTGTTATGAATCTGTCTTTAATTTACCTGTTTTTTTTTTTTTAAGATTTAATTTATTTATTAACAGAGAGAGATCGCCGGTAGGCAGAGAGAGAAAGGAGGAAGCAGGCTCCCTGCAGAGCAGAGAGCCAGATGCCGGGCTCCATCCCAGGACCCTGGGATCATGACCTGAGCAGAAGGCAGAGGCTTTAACACACTGAGCCACCCAGGTGCCCCTGGTTTACCTATTTTGAGTATTGAATTTATTTCTTAGCATATAGTGTTTTTCTAATTATCTCTTAAGTATGAATTTTTAGCCTAATTATACTATGGTTACAGAGACTCTTTGTAGCCAGTATATGATCAGTTCTTGGAAATATTTTATATATGCTAAAAAATATATTCTATCCATGTATGTTAGGTAAAGTATGTTAATGATACTAAGACCTTTATACCATTAACTTATTAACTAAAGTTCAAATTTCCTTATTTTTTTATATAATGACAGATTTTTTCCCTCTGTTCCAGGATCCCATTCAGCATTCACATTACATTTAGTCATTACATTTCCTTAGGTACTTCTTGGCTGTGACAGTTTCCCAGACTTTATTTTTAATAATCTTGACAAGTTTTTAAGAGTACTGGCCAGATATTTTGTAAAAATGCCCAGTTGTTGAGATTTTCCCAATGGTTTTCTCATGATTAGACTTGTCTGCTATGGCCAAATGTTTGTGGTCCTCCCTCACAATCTCCCCAAAGTTGTATGTTGAAAGCCCAAGGCATTGATACTAGGAGGTGAGATGATTGGGAGGTACTTAGGTGATAAACATGGAGCTCTCATGAATGGGATTAATGCCCTTATAAAAAAATGCCCTTACTAAGACCTGAGATCTTCCTCACCTCTTCTATGTGAAGATGCAACATAACGTCAGCAGTCTGCACCCTGAAGAACCAGAACCACGCTGGCAGCCAGATCTTCAACTTCCAGCCTCCAGAATTGTGAGAAATAAACATACATTATTTACAAGACATTCAGCCTGTGGTATTTTGTAACAACAGCCTGAATGGACCAAATCACTTGGTATATGTGATAATGGTGGCTTTGATGAACCTAGGTCTTAATTTTAGTGAACTCTAATTTATCAAGCTTTACTTTTATGGTTAATGATTTTAGTGTCCTTCTGAGAAACCATAGCCTACCCTAAGGGCATAAAGATGGTCTCCTATGATTTACTTTGATAGCTTTTATTATTTTACCTTTCATAATTAGGTCTGTGATCCACTGGAATTGATTTTTCTGTGACATGTGAAGCAAAGTCAAGATTCATTTTTTTTTTCTTTTTACCCCCAATAAATAGCCAATCAATTTAGCATCATTTACTAAACAGGGTATTCCTTCACTGCAGTGTCACGTAACACTTGTCATAAACCACTTGATTACAAAAGTTCTGATTTGTTTCTGAACTCTTTATTTTGTTTTATTGATCTTTCTATGTTTATACTAATAAAACAATTCTTAATTATTTGGTCCCTATAATAAAACTTAATATACAGTAGTGTAAACCTGCCAACTTTTATCTTCTTTAAAGGTAGGGTTTTGGGGGGGCACCTGGGTGGCTCAGTGGGTTAAGCCTCTGCCTTCAGCTCAGGTCATGATCTCAGGGTGCTGAGATCAAGCCCCTGGGATCAAGCCCCACATCAGGGCTCTCTGCTCAGCGGAAAACCTGCTTCTCTCTCCTCTCTCTCTGCCTGCCTCTCTGCCTACTTCTGATCTGTCTGTCAAATAAATAAATAAAATCTTAAAAAAAAAAAAGGTAGGTTTTTTTTTGTTTGTTTTTATTTTTCTCAGTATTGTCTTGGCTATTCTCAGCCCTTCATATTTCTGATCGAATTTTAGAATTAATTTGAATGAATTTGTCAGTTTCTACAATAAAATATGTTCTCATATTTATTGAAATTATACCTGTATGTTAGAATCTACAGATATATTTGGGTAAAATTGAGAGCCGTCCTATAATGAGTATTCCAATCCATGAGCATATGGTATCCTTCCATTTGTATACATTTTTTTGACTTTTTTCAAAAGGTTTTATAGTTTGCTGATTGTTTGTTGCTACTATATAGAAACAGAACTGAATTTGCTATATTGACTTCTTTCCAATGACTCTTTAAAATTTACTTATTAAACCTAGTAGGTTCTTCACAAACACTTTTAGATTTTCATTTATAAAATCAAGTTATCCATATGTAATGAAAGTTTTTTTGTCTTTAATACTTATAATTGCTTTTATCTTTATTCTATTGCATATGCTGAGACATCTAATAAAATGCTAAAGATAAGTGATTATTACAGACATCTTTATTCTCTCTTAATTTTGGCCTAATATTCAATATTTCACCAAGTACAATGTTTAATGCAGATTTTTATAGATAATTGTATCAGAATAAAAATGTATTGTGATACAATTTTTTATATTCCTGCTTTGAGTTTTATCACAACTATTAAATTTTGAATGTTATTCAGAAAAGGTATTTCTGAATCTATAGAAATAAATATATGTTTTCTGAATCTATAGAAATAAATACATGTTTTCCTCCTTTGTTCTGTATGATAGCTAATACTAAATAATTTTTAAACTTTATGCTAATCTATCTTCCGTAGATAAACTCCTTCTGGTCATTGTATGCTTATCCTTTTTGAATATTGCTAAATTTGATTTGCTAATACTTGGTTTAGAATTTTTCTGTTTTCCTATTTTCCTGAGAAGAATTGGCTTATAATTTTCATTTCCCTTCTTCTAATTTCCTTGTCATATTTTGGTAATAAGGTTATGATAATGCTTTAGAATGATTGTAAATGTTCCCTAGTTGCATTGCTTTGGAAAGTTTTGCATAAAATTGTTTGGAAAGTTCACTATAAAGGTATATGGACAATTTCCATGAATTTAATGTGATAACACTGTGTGATTTAAAAAACAAATCTTGTTCGTTTCGGTATACTTTTTTCCATGCAGATTTTCAAACTGACAGGCAAAATATCATTTATCATATACTCTTATTTTATTTTCAATGTCTGAGGATCTTTATTGATACTCTTTATATTTTTTTCACTGCAAATAATGCTAATTTGTATTTGTATCTCTTTCCTAAGGTCAGTTTTACCATGCATATGTCAATTTTATCTATTTCTAAATATCAACCTTTTTTCTTAGTTGATTTTTATATTATGCATTTATTTTTAACTTTACAATTCTGTCTTTATTTGTATTATCTTCTTTCTACTTTCCTGACTTTAACTTGCTCTTTTTTTTTAACTTTCTAGAGTGAAAATTTAAATATGGACACTTATAAACATTTAAGAATATGTGAATTTTATAATATGAATTTTACCTTAAGCATGAGTTTAGTTATCTCCAACAATCTTTGATATGTGGAATTTCTATTATTAATTTAAAGTATTTTTTAAAATATTTTAAATATTTATTTATTTATTTATTTATGCAACAGAGAGAGACACAGCAAGAGAGGAAACACAGCAGGCAGAGTGGGAGAGGGAGAAGCAGACCTCTCACTGAGCAGGGAGCCTGACTCGGGATTCCATCCCAGGACCCCAGGATCATGGCCCGAGCCAAAGGCAGATGCTTAATGACTGAGTCACCCAAGAGCCCCTAATTTAAAATATTTTCTAATTTTCATTAATGTTTTCTTATTGGCTTATTGATTTTCTTGAACTGCATTTCTTAGTCAATAAATAATAACTGAGTACATAAATATTATACATGCACATGAAACATCTTCCAAAATTGAGTACACTTGTGTACTGTATGCACTTGAAAATATGAATTTTGTTGTGTGTTCTCTCATTGTTGGAGGCAGTGAACTACTCATGTCAACTATGGCAATTATGCTTACCACAATGTTTATATTCCCTGTATACTTGCTGATTTTTACAAATCTGCATGTACTACCAGTTATTGGGAGAGGTCTGTTAAAGTCTCTCACTGTGATCCTAGATTTGTCCTTTTTTAATGTAATCCTGCATATATTTATCTTATATATTTTGAATCCTTACTATGAAGTTCACATAAATGTAACGCTGTTCTATCTTTCTAGTACATTGACCCTGGCATCATTAGGAAGTTATCTCATCATATTTCTTGTTGGTGTGTCTACTTTGTTTCTATTACTGACATACCAGCTTTCTTTTTGCCTGATAGATCTTTTCCCAACCTTTTATTTCTAAACTTTCTTTGTCACTGTGCTCCAAGTGTCTTTGCCAATAAATTGGAGTATTTTTAAAAATCTAGTCTTACAGTCCTTTTTTAATTGGAGCATTGTGTCCACTTGTACGAAATGTATTGTTTGACACATTTGATTTTATATTTAGCTTTTATTATTTCTTTCTATTTGTCCCACCCACTTTATATTCTTTTATCTCTTCTTCTTGGGAATTATTTGATTATTGATTCCTTCTCTTTTAATTAGCTTATCTTTTATATATCCTTTATAATGATTTTAGTGGTTACAATATGTAACTTTGACTTGTTAAAGTCAGAATAAATTATTTCTTTACCTTTTAGATGAAAATGCAATGACTTTAAAATACATTTAATCCAGTTACCCCCTCCCACTCATTGTTATTTGTCATGTATTTTAACTCTATATATATGTTATGCATCTCAATACACTAATATTATTTGTTTTATATGATTGATTTCTACTCATATACTTACTTTTTCTAGAGCTTTCATTCCCTCATGTATTTCTTCGCTTCCAAATGTGATCAGTCACCTAAGGAATTCCCTTTTAGAGTGTGTGTGTGTGTGTGTGTGTGTGTGTGTGTGTGTGTGTTTTAAGTGTGGATTTGCTGGCAATAATTTCTTTAGTTTTTGTTAGAATACAATTAAATTTATGTCATCTATATTTTTAAAGGATATTTTTACTTGCAATGAGTTCTATGGAGTCAGTTATTTTCTTTCATTTCTTTAAAGATGCCATTCCATTGTATTACCACACTTTGGTTTCTGCTTAAAAGTCAGGTCTCAATCTCAATATTCCTGTAACTCTCTGCTTCCAAGACTTTTTCCTTTGTCTCTTTTTTTTTTTTTAAATTTATTTCCAGCATAACAGTATTCATTATTTTTGCACCACACCCCGTACTCCATGCAATCCGTGCCCTCTATAATACCCACCACCTGGTACCCCAACCTCCCACGCCCCGTCCCTTCAAAACCCTCAGATTGATTTTCAGAGTCCATAGTCTCTCATGGTTCACCTCCCCTTCCAATTTCCCCCAACTCCCTTCTCCACTCTAAGTCCCCATGTCCTCCATGCTATTTGTTATGCTCCACAAATAAGTGAAACCATATGATAATTGACTCTCTCTGCTTGACTTATTTCACTCAGCATAATCTCTTCCAGTCCCGTCCATGTTGCTACAAAAGTTGGGTATTCATCCTTTCTGATGGAGGCATAATACTCTATCCCCAGGGGTACAGGTCTGTGAATCACCAGGTTTACACACTTCACAGCACTCACCAAAGCACATACCCTCCCCAATGTCCATAATCCCACCCCCTTCTCCCAAACCCCCTCCCCCCAGCAACCCTCAGTTTGTTTTGTGAGATTAAAAGTCACTTATGGTTTGTCTCCCTCCCAATCCTTTGTCTCTTGTTTCCAAGTTTCACTGAGATATTCTTAGGTATCAATTTCTTCATATTTAATTTGTTTTGAGTTCATCTTTGAGTCTATGTGAGGAAGAGGACTTCTCAGCCATTTTCTCTTAAAACATAGCTTCTGCCTCTATCTTCTCTTCCCTTCTGTGACACCAATTATATGTGTATTAGTCATCTTAAGTGTGTCCTGTATGTCTCTTACACTTTCTTCTACACTTTCCATCTATGTTTTTCTCCTTCTTCAGCCCAGATTAATTTTACTCAACTATTATTTTGCTCATCATTAATTTAATCACCTATTTAGTTCTGTTAACCTTTGGTAACACCATATGTTGAGCCATGAGTCCCTATTATTGCTTTTTTAGCTCAAAAATTTCCATTTGTTTCTTTTACACCAGATAACCGTTACCTGATAAAATTCTTCCTGTTGTTATCTACACTCTTGGACATATTAAGTTGTGAGTCTAGTCTCACAATTACAACACTGGACCCATTGGTGCTTTGTTGTCATTGTCAGTTTTCCTGTCCTTTGTTGTTGCTGTTGTTGTTGTTTTATATGTTTAGTTTAGACTTGTCTTTTTTAAATTAAATACTGAATATTATATCTGAAACATTTAGAACCATTAAATAACATTCTCTTCTTTCAGATAGAATTGAGCCTGCTCTTTCTTAGGCAGGCTATGGGGGAACAGATCTTTTATTCAACTGGGGAGTGAACTGATTCGAGAAGTCATGCAGTTTGGGGGAAGCTTTGTGTACTTCTGTTTGGCCACAGCTTCCAACTTCAGTTCTTTGAGATCTCCACCAGGAGCCTGTGAGTGTTTACTAAAGGTTCTCCTTCTTTTTTGGTCAAGAACTCCCATTTTTGTCTTCTTTTCACCAAGAGATTTGGTAACTGTATGAATTTTCAAGTATTCTTCTAGTTTCTTAGTCTCTTTCTCTAAAATAGCTTAAGAATCCAATAAATGCTATAAGGGGAGAAAAAGAGAGGATCCGGCTCACTTCTCAGCACCTCCCTTCTCTCCTCGATGTTGGCTCCTCAAATCCTGCCTGCCTTGCAAAGTTTGTACTTTAACACTGTCTGACTACTAAAGCTCTGCTTGCTTCTCTGGTTCTTAGCAGCAAGGTACCCTCCGACTGGTGTTTCAACTTCTCACTTAGCATAAAGTTTTGGCAAATTCCTTATGGGATAAACTATGACAGATAGTTGGGCTCTTCTCTTTATGACTCCTACTTCTCCAAAATCTTGGTCTCTTAATGTTGTTACCTCAATAGCTCTGGGTGACTTAAAGTATGTCTTACCTGGCTTTCCCCATTGCTTCTAGTGGCAACTTTGGTCTGCCCTAGCATATTGAATCAGAGCTTTCCTCTGTGTTCTTAAGAAAATATTTGTTATTTTTCAGAACTATCTAAATTGTCTTTAACCAATGAGTTGATCCAAATACTCTAGCCTGTTCTATTTATTCTAATACATTTTTACGCATACATAAATTACTGTGTGCCGGTTCCAATGCAAAATGGAAGAGTTTCAGATATTCTGAGTTGCATCTCTTACATAGTAAGTGGCAGAATTTACAGTAAAGAAAATCAGTTCTATCCAACAGCAAGTCTTAATAGTACAATAAATTCATAAACATTCATGATTACCAAAACACTCCAGAAGGAGAATTATGAATTATTGGCTATTTTCAATTTGTTAATGATATTAATTTGTTATTTTTTCATCACATGGTGATCTCCTAACACTCATTACAGGATAAATGGTAGCAGATGTCTTCATTTTAAAGTCCAAAACGAAAGAGGTAAAACTTTAAAGTGAGGAAATTCTACTCATTTATCCTTTTCTAGAGAGCAGCATTTTCTTTACTTGATATAATTAAAACATGATATCTGGCCAGTTCTTACAACCCAGCATAGAAATAATTCGATGACCTCTTTTGCTATATTAAAGCAGTAATCTGCAAATATCATTTATTTATTTGTTTATGTATTTATTTATGGAGAAAGTGACATTGGGATAAATTTAAGATACATAGCTAGATCTGGGCCTAGAATTTTTCATGCATTTTTTATATGATTATGAACACCAGAAATTCCATAATATTGTAAAGTCTGTGCCCTCCGAGAGCTCTCCATTTAGTGTTTTAAGCACCAAAGAGTGGTTTAATAAAAAAATATGGGAGGCTTTATAAGGTTTCAAAAAATTAACCATTTGTACTGGATTTGTCAGTAAATTAACAGATTTTTAAAATTTGGCAAGACTTAAACATGTCAGGACAAAGGAAATTAATTTCAAATATCAAGAAAATGTCTTCATTACCTTAATACTTAGCATTGTGCTTATTCTGCAAAAAGTAATCACAAAGAGGAGAGAAAAATAAATACCTGTTGAGTTCTCTAGACTTGAAAAAAATGTTTTATGTTGATTTTTTAAAAGATTTTATTTATTTATTTGAGAAAGAGAATGAGAGAGAGAGAGAGAGCATGAGAAGAGGAGGAGGGAGCTGAGCAGGGAGCCTCATGCTGGCCTCAGTCCCAGGACTCCCGGATCATGACCTGAGCTGAAGGCAGTCTCCTAACCAACCAGGCCACCCAGGCACCCTATGGCAATTTTTAAAAAAAGATTTTATTTACTTATTTATCTGACAGAGACAGAGAGCACAAGCAGGGGGAGCAGGGAGGGAGAAGGAGAAGCAGGCTGCCTGCTGAGCAGGGAGCCCAACATGGGGCTTGATCCCAGAACCGTGGGGTCTTGACCTGAGCCTAAAGCAGATGCATAACCCACTGAGCCACCCAGGTGCCCTGTTTTATGATGATTTAAAAACTCTTTCAAGATGGCATCTGTTTTAGAAGGGATAACACACTCCATGTTCTTTGCCATGAAGGGAAGAAGGGGAGAGTATATCAATCATTTCTGACCATTTTTGTTCTCTCACTCCATTCCCATATTAACTCTCAACACACAGTGAGAAGAGAAATTATTGGGGCAATAAGAATGTAGTAGCAATGTAGGAATAAAGGCTAAATTTTTTTTTGCAGGAGAGAAAGGAAAACATCTGTATTAGTTATATCTTTCTTGCCCCATTTCCTTTCCCCTTTCTGAGGAGGGAACATCTGTTAACTACTGTATATTTCCTAAGTGCTTGCACATGTGAGAGCACACATGTGTGCATGTGACACACACACACACACATTCCTAATCTTTATCCTTTACTGGCCTTTTGCATACTTGAAAACAACTTTTTTTTTCCCTTTAAGTGTTTTTTTTTAATCTTAATACAGAAAGTTTTTATTATTATTATTTTCAATTAGCCAGCATATAGTACATCATTAGTTTTTGACGTAGTGTTCAATGATTCATTAGTTGTATATAACACCCAGTGCTCATCACTACACATGCCCTCCTTAATACCCATCACCATGTTACCCCATCCCCCGATCCCCCCTTCTGTAACCCTCAGTTTAGTTCCTAGAGTTCAGAGTCTCTCACAGTTTGTCTCCCTCTCTGATTTCTTCCCATTCAGTTTTCCCTCCCTTCCCCTGTGGTCTTCCATGCTATTCCTTATGTTCCTTATATGACTGAAACCAAATAATAATTGTCTTTTTCTGCTTGATTTATTTCATTTAGCATAATCCCCTCCAGTTACACCATGAATACCCATGCAAATGGGTATTCATCCTTTCTGATGGCTGAATAATATTCCATTGTATATATGTACTACATCTTCTTTATCCATTCATCTTTTGAAGGGCATCTTGGCTCCTTCTACAGTTTGGCTATCATTGACATTGCTGCTATGAACACTGGGGTGCATATGCCCCTTCTTTTCACTACATTTGTATCTTTGGGATAAGTAACTAGTAGACCAATAACCAGTAATGAAATCTAAGCAGTCATCAAAAACTCTCAAAAAACAAGGGTCCAAGCTAGATGGCTTCTCAGAGGAACTCTACCTATTCTACTGAAGCTGTTTCAAAAAATAGAAACAGAAGGAATACTTCCGAATTCCTTCTATGAAGCCAGCATTACTCTGATCCCCAAACCAGGCAAAGACTCCATTAAAAAAGGAAAATTACAGACCAATACCCCTGATGAACATGGATGCCAAAAATACTCAACAAGATCATAGCCAATAGGACCCAATTCTTTTATGGATAAAAGGATTATCCATAATGACCAGGTGGGATTTATTCCTGGGATACAAGGGTGGTTCAACATTCACAAAGCAATCAATGTGGGAGAGGACATTAAAAAAAGAAAAGACAAGAACGGTAAGACCCTCTCAATTGATACAGAAAAAGCATTTAAAAAAAATACAGCATCCTTTCCTGATTAAAACTCTTCAGAGTGTAGGGATAGAAAGAACATACCTTAATATCATAAAAGCTATCTACAAAAAGCCCACAGCAAATATCATTCTCGATAGGGAAAAACTGAGACCCTTTCCCTTAAGGTCAGGAACACGACAGGGATGCTCACTTTCACTACTTTTGTTCATCATAGTATTAGAAGTCCTAGCCTCCACCATCAGACAAGAAAAAGAAATAAAAGGCATCCAAATTGGCAAAGAAGAAATCAAACTCTCTCTCATCACAGATGACATAATACTTAATGTGGAAAACCCAGAAGACTTCACCTTCAAATTACTAGCCCTCATACAGCAATTCAGCAACGTGGCAGGATAAAAAATCAATGCACAGAAATTACATGCACTTCTATACACTAACAATGTGACCAAAGAAAGAGAAATTAAAGAATTCATTCCATTTACAATAGCAACAAAACCCATAAGATGCCTAGGAATAAGCCTAACCAAAGAGGCACAGGATCTATACTCTAGAAACTACAGAAAACTTATGAAAGAAATTGAGGAAGATACAAAGAGATGGAAAAAACTCCATGCTCACGGATTGGAAGAATAAACATTATGAAAATGTCTATGTTGCCCAGAGCAATCTACACTTTCAATGCAATCTCTATCAAAATACCATCAACATTTTTCACAAAGCTGGAACAAACAATCCTAAAATTTGTATGAAGCCAGAAAAGACCCCAAATTGCCAGGGGATTGTTGAAAGAGAAAACCAAAGCTGGGGGTGTCATATTACCTGACTTCAAGCTATATTACAAAGCTGTGATCATCAAGACGGCATGGTATCAGCACAAAAAGAGACCTATAGATCAGTGAAACAGAATAGAGACCCCAGAAATGGGCCCTCAACTCTATGGGCAAATAATCTTTAGCAAATCAGGAAAGTATATCCAATGGGAAAAAAGTGTCTTCAATAAATGGTGCTAGAAAAATTGAACAGCCACATGCAGAGGAATGAAACTGGACCATTCTCTTACACCATACACAAAGATAAACTCAAAATGGATGAAAGACCTCAACATGAGATAGGAATCCATCAAAATCCTAGAGGAGAACATAGGCAGTAACTTCTTCAACATTGGCCAGAGCGACCTCTTTTGAGACATGTCTCTAAAGGCAAGGGAAACAAAAGCAAAATAAACTTTTGGGACTTCATCAAGATAAAAAGCTTTTGCACAGAAAAGGAAACAGTCAACAAAACTAAAAGGGAACCCACAGAATGGGAGATGATATTTGCAATGACATTACAGATAAAGGGCTGATATCCAAGATCTATAAATAACTTCTGAAACTCAACAACCATAGAACAAATAATCAAGTCAAGAAATGGGCAGAAGACATGAACAGACACTTCTCCAAAGAAGACATACAAATGGCTAATAGACACACAGAATATTCAACATCACCAGCTGTCAGGAAACTACAAATCAAAACCACAATGAGACTCCATCTTACACCAGTCAGAATGGCAAAAATTAACAAGACAGGAAACAAGTTTTGGTGATGATGTGGAGAAAGGTGAACTCTTACACTATTGGTAGGAATGTAAGCTGGTACAGCCACTCTGAAAAACCAGTAGGGAGGTTCCTCAAGACATTAAAAATAGAACTACCCTATGACCTATCAGCTGCACTACTAGGTATTTAACCTAAAGATTTATTTTTGTTAAAGATTTATTTTTTAAAACTCTGATATATGGAAGAAGACTCATTGTCATCTATAGTTGTTTGAGATTTTTACAAACAAAATATCTGTAATAAAATTCATTTTGCAAGAGAAGAAATAGCCTATACTTATACATATTCCATATTCTATATAGACTTTAAGGGTCTATAATAATACAGGGCAGCTTTTCTTGATGACCAGGCTTGTCTTGCCCTTCAGAAAGAGCTCATGAAATTGATTGCTTTAGTGAGACATGAGGCATTTATTGCGCATCTAGATTGTGTAGAATACTGGGGATTAGTTCTAAAACAAATGCTAATGAAGGAGTTAGTATCATAAATACACAAGATATGTTATTCATGTAGTTGAATAATTTTTATCTTTTAATGTAAACAATGGAGTTTTATTTTGGTAGTTTCTTTGTTTGCCATCATACTCTTCAGCAATGCTACACTAAAACCAGAAAAACAGTCAACTATTTTTTACTAAAATCAAAAGAAAACTGAGTCTTTGCTTAAAAGAAGATATTCATATGGAAGACTATAAATCAAAAGAGACAATAAAAGCTACTTATTGATATCTCAGCCACTAAAAAATACATGGATTACAAATGACTTATTCTTGGAAATAGTGCCTCAAATCCAAATTGTAGCATAACTCACAGTCCAAATAAACATGAAAAAGCTGTCAAATATGGCTCTAAGTCCCAAAGATACCATCATCTGCATTAAAAATGAATGAAATGAGAGAAAGGGAAAAAAAAATCTGCAGTTTATATTTGTCATTCTTTTGTTATCTTCATGTATTTCAGGATAAAGGGCTGGCAAAGTGCAGAAAAACCTTCAGGAATTCAAAGGGAATTCATGGTTGCAATTTTAATATTTTAGAGTAACCCATATTTTGGACTAGGCAGCCATTAAAACCTGTTGTTGCCTCGTAGTCTCTTTCCTTTAGGAAACAAGCCTGTTTTTTGCTACAGCTAAAAGAAAAAGCTGTTAGAAGTAATATACTGCAGATGAGAGGAGGAACAGGAAGAAAATTTCATGATCATTAGTCAGGAACCAATGATCAGAGTACAACTGGGAGTGCTACCAGTTCCAAATCTTTGATTTCAAATTTTGTCAAAACTAACATGTTCTGGAGCCTTTAGAAGAGAACATTCAGTTTAGTTTAAAGTATATCTCACTCAGACCCTACTGGGTTGTATGGTGTTCTTAACATTTTCTTTGAAAATTCCTCTGTTAAAAAACAAATTATCAGGCACTCAGTACTACAGCTCTTGAGTCAACCATGTGGCAGTTGGAAGTATGTGTGTGCCTGTATGAGTGTATGACATTCTCCAGTCACCTTGCTTTTACCACTATTGCAGTAGTAATACTAGTGTAACTACACTCAATTCTGGAAAAACAGACTTTAAGAGAGACTGTAATAAGAGGAAGAGATGAGTTTTATATAATGACAAAGGAGTGAAATCAACAAGAAGATATAACATTTATAAATATTTATGTACCAAACACAGGAGCACCTAAAGATATAAAGAAAATAATTAACAGAACTAAAGGGAAGAGTTGAAAGCAATACAAAAATAGTAGGATACTTTAACACCCCACTTACAGCAATGGATAGATAATGCAAACAGAAAATCAGTTAGGAAATATCAGTTTTAAATGATCCATAGACCAAATGGACTTAATATGTACATACAGTTGTATCCAAAAGCAGAATACATATTCTTCTCAAGTATACATGGAACATTCCAGGACAGACCAAATGTGAGGCCACAAACAGGTCTCAACTAATTCGAGACTGAAATCAAATCAAGCATCTTTTCTGACCATTAAAGTATGAACTAGAAATCTATTACAATAAGAAAATGAAAAACCCCAAAACATGGAGAAAAAACAACATGCTACGGAACAAGCAATGAGTCAAAGAAGAAATCAGAGGAGGAATAAAAAATATCTTGAGATAAATGAATCATGGAACACTACATCAGAAACTAATAATGTACTGTATGGTGACTAACATAACATAATAAAAAAATTTAAAAAGAGATAAATGAAAAGAATAATACAACATACCAAAATCTGTGGGACACAGCAAAAGCAATTTTAAGAGGAAAATTCAGAGAAATAAAGGCCTACATCAAGAAACAATAAAAATCTCAAATAAACTAACTTTATAACTAAAGAAACTAGAAAAAAAGAACAAAATAATCCCAAAGTAGGTAGAAGAAACAGAACAGATGGAACACCTGAGAGGCTCAGTCAGTTAAGTAGCAGCCTTCATCTCAGGTCATGTTCCCAGGATCCTGGAACTGAGTCCTGCATCGGGTTCCCTGCTCAGTAGGGAGCCTGCTTCTCCCTCTGCCTCTGCTCTCTTTCTCTCTTTCTGGCAAATAAATAAATAAAAATCTTTAAAAGAAACAAAACAGATCAGAAATAGGTGAAATAAAGACTAAAACAAAAATAGAAAACATTGATTTAAAAAAAGAGAGAGACCTGTATCTTTGAAAGCATAAGCAAAATGAACAAACCTTTAGCTAGATTTACCAAAAAAGAGAAAGAGTTCAAATAAATAAAATCAAATGAAAAAGAATGTACAACTGATATCACAGAAATACAAAGGATCATAAGGGAATACTACAAACAATGTATGTCAACAAATTGGACAACCTAGAAGAAATGAATAAATTCCTAGAAACATTCAATCTTCTTTAAGACTGAATCAGGAAGAAAAAGAAAACCTGAATAGACTGATTACTAGGAAGGAGATTGAATCAGTAATCAAAAATCTTCCAACAAAAGTCCAGGACTAGATGGCTTCACGGGTGAAATCTTCCAAACATTCAAAGAAGATTTAATACCTACCCTTCTCATACTCTTCCAAAAAATTCAAGATGAAGAATGTTTTCAAACACATTTTATGAATCCAGGATTACTTTGATACCAAACCAAACAAGGATACCACAAAAGAGAGAGAGAGAGAGAGAGAGGAAAACAAAAAGAAAAAAAAGAAAAAGAAAATTACAGGCCAGTATCCATGATGAATATAAACACAAAAACTGTCAACAAAATATTATCAAACTGAATTCAATAATAATAAGTTTGAAAATAATAAATATTATCAAACTAAATTCAAAATATAATCAAACTGAATTCAAAAACTAAAAAAAAAGTTAAAAAGATCATACAGCTTGATCAAGTGGGATTTAATCCAGCAGTACAGGGATGATTCAACATCTGCAGGCCAATCAATGAGATATATTACATAAACAAAACAAAATGAGGGATAAAAATCATATGATCATCTCAGTAGATGCAGAAAAAAATCCCAATAAAATTCAACATCCACTTATGATTAAAAAAAACCTCTCAACAAAGTGGGTATAGAATGAACATACTTCAACATAGTAAAAGCATGATGACAAACCCACAGGTCACACCATGCTTAATAAGGGAAAGCTGAAATCTTTTCTTCTAAGACCAGGAATAAGACAAGGATGCTCACTCTCACCACTTTTATTCAACATACTTTGGAAGTCCTAGCTATGGCATTTAGTCACAGAAATAAAATGAAAGCCATTCAAATAGGAAAGAAAAAAGTGAACTGTTAATACTTGCAGAATGACATGATACTGTACATAAAGAAAACTCTAAAATCCCCTCTAAAATCTCTTAGAATAAAAGAATGCAGTGAAGGTGAAGGATATAAAAATATTAATACACAAAGTTCAGCTTTATTTCTACACACTAATAAAAAACTGCAGGAAGAGATATTAAGAAAAAAGTCCCATTTACAATAGCAACAAAAATAATCAATTATTAAGGAATAAATTCAACCAAAGAGGTGAAAAATGTATATACATAGACATTGATGACTGAAGACAGTGATGAAAAAAATTGCAGACATAGAAAATGAAAACATGTTCATGCTCATGGATGGCAAGAAGCAACATTATTAATATGTCCATACTACCCAAAGCAATCTACAGATTCAGTGCAATCCCTCTCAAAATTCCAGTGGCATATTTCATATAACTAGAACAAATAATTCTAAAATTTGTATGGAACCAAAAGATCTTCATGAGCCAAAGCAATCTTTTTTTTTTTATTTTTTATTTCTTTTCAGCGTAACAGTATTCATTGTTTTTGCACCATACCCAGTGCTCCATGCAATCCGTGCCCTCTCTAATACCCACCATCTGATTCCCCCAACCTCCCATCCCCCGCCCCTTCAAAACCCTCAGATTGTTTTTCAGAGTCCATAGTCTCTCATGGTTCACCTCCCCTTCCAATTTCCCTCAACTCCCTTCTCCATCTCCCCATGTCCTCCATGTTATTTGTTATGCTCCAAAAATAAGTGAAACCATATGATAATTGATTCTCTGCTTGATTTATTTCACTCAGCATAATCTCTTCCAGTCCCGTCCATGTTGCTACAAAAGTTGGGTATGAAAATAATAATAAGGCATATTTATGCCTTATGATGGAGTCATAGTACTCCCTACTGTATATGGACCACATCTTCCTAATCCATTCATCTGTTGAAGGGCATCTTGGTTCTTTCCACAGTTTGGCGACCGTGGCCATTGCTTCTATAACCATTGGGGTACAGATGGCCCTTCTTTTCACTACATCTGTATCTTTGGGGTAAATACCCAGTAGTGCAATTGCAGGGTTATAGGGAAGCTCTATTTTTAATTTCTTGAGGAATGTCCACACTGTTCTCCAAAGAGGCTGCACCAACTTGCATTCCCACCAACAGTGGAAGAGGGTTCCCCTTTCTCCACATCCTCTCCAACATATGTTGTTTCCTGTCTTGCTAATTTTGGCCATTCTAACTGATGTAAAATAGTATCTCAATGTGGTTTTAATTTGAATCTCCCTGATGCCTAGTGATGATGAACATTTTTTCATGTGTCTGATAGCCATTTGTATGTCTTCATCGGAGAAGTGTCTGTTCATATCTTCTGCCCATTTTTTTATATGATTGTCTGTCTTGTGTGTGTTGAGTTTGAGGAGTTCTTTATAGATCCTGGATATCAACCTTTTGTCTGTACTGTCATTTGCAAATATCTTCTCCCATTCCATGGGTTGCCTCTTTGTTTTGTTGACTGTTTCCTTTGCTGTGCAGAAGCTTTTGATCTTGATGAAGTCCCAAAAGTTCATTTTCACTTTTGTTTCCTTTGCCTTTGGAGACATATCTTGAAAAAAGTTGCTGTGGCTGATATCAAAGAGGTTACTGCGTATGTTCTCCTCTAGGATTCTGATGGATTCCTGTCTCATGTTGAGGTCTTTTGTCCATTTCGAGTTTATCTTTGTGTATGGTGTAAGAGAATGGTTGAGTTTCATTCTTCTACATATAACTGTCCAGTTTTCCCAGCAGCATTTATTGAAGAGACTGTCTTTTTTCCCACTGTATATTTTTTCCTGTTTTGTTGAAGATTATTTGCCCATAGAGTTGAGGGTCGATATCTGGGCTCTCTAATCTGTTCCACTGGTCTATGTGTCTGTTTTTATGCCAGTACCATACTGTCTCGGTGATCACAGCTTTGTAGTAAAGCTTGAAATCAGGTAACATGATACCCCTAGTTTTATTTTTGTTTTTCAACATTTCCTTAGCGATTCGGGGTTTCTTCTGATTCCATATAAATTTTAGGATTATTTGCTCCAGCTCTTTGAAAAATACCAATGGAATTTTGATCGGAATGGCATGCCTCCCTCAAAAAAATCAAAAAATCCAGAATACACCAGCTGTCTCTACACCTTAAAGAACTGGAGAACCAACAACAAATCAAACCAACTCCACACATAAGAAGGGAAATAATCAAGATTAGAAAAGAGTTCAATGAGGTAGAAACCAGAGATACAGTAGAACGTATTAAAGAAACTAGAAGCTGGTTTTTTGAAAGAATCAATAAAATCGATAAACCATTGGCCACACTCATCCAAAAGAAAAGAGAGAAAGCCCAAATTAATAAAATTATGAATGAAAAGGGAGCGATCACAATGAACACCAAGGAAGTAGAAACAATCATCAGAAGTTATTATCAATAGTTATATGCTAATAAGCTAAGCAACCTAGATGAAATGGATGCATTCCTGGAAAAATATAAACTCCCAAAATTGAACCAGGGAGAAATTGACAACCTGAATAGACCGATATCTAGTAACAAAATTGAAGCGGTGATCAAAAACCTCCCAAAAAACAAGAGCCCAGGACCTTATGGATTCCCTGGGGAATTCTACCAAACATTCAAAGAAGAAATAATACCTATTCTCCTGAAGCTGTTTCAAAAAATTGAAGCAGAAGGAAAACTTCCAGAATTTTTCTATGAAGCCAGCATTACCCTGATCCCCAAACCGGGCAAAAACCCTACCAAAAAGGAGAATTTCCGACCAATATCACTGATGAATATGGGTGCTAAGATTCTCAACAAGATCCTAGCAAACAGGATCCAACAGCACATTAAAAAGATTATCCACCATGACCAGGTGGGATTCATCCCTGGGCTACAAGGATTGTTCAACATTGGCAAATCAATCAAAGTGATAGAACAAATAATAAGAGAAGAGAGAAGAACCACATGGTCCCCCCAATTGATGCAGAAAAAGCATTTGACAAAATCCAGCATCCGTTTCTGATTAAAACGCTTCAAAGTATAGGGATAGAGGGAACAGTCCTGAACTTCATAAAATCTATGAAAGACCCACAGCAAATATCATCCTCAATGGGAAAAAGCTTGCAGCCTTCCCACTGAGATCAGGAACACGACAAGGATGCCCACTCTCACCACTCTTGTTCAACATAGTATTAGAAATCCTAGCAACAGCAATCAGACAACAAAGAGAAATAAAAGGTATCCAAATTGGCGTGGCAGAATACAAAGTCAATGTACAGAAATCAATGGCTTTCTTATACACTAACAATGAAAATACAAAAAGGGAAATTAGAGAATCGATTCCATTTACTATAGCACCAAGAACCATAAGATACCTGGGAATAAACCTAACCAAAGAGGTAAAGGATCTCTACTCGAGGAACTACAGAATACTCATGAAAGAAATTGAAGAAGACACAAAAAGATGGAAGACCATTCCATGCTCTTGGATTGGAAGAATAAACATTGTGAAAATGTCTATACTGCCTAGAGCAATCTATACTTTTAGCCAAAGCAATCTTAAGAAAGAACAAAGCTGGAAGTTTAAAACTCAATAGCTATAGTAATCAAAACAGTATGGTACTGGAATGAGAACAGACCTACATGGAAGAGAATTGACAACCCAGAGAAAAACCCATGCATATATGGACAATTAGATTATGACAAAGGAGCCCAAAACATATAATGTGGAGTGGAGTCTTTTTAATAACTAGTATTTGGGGGGCACTTGGGTGGCTCAGTGGGTTAAGCCTCTGCCCTCGGCTCAGGTCATGATCTCAGGGTCCTGGGATGGAGCCCCGCAAAGGGGCTCTCTGCTCAGTGGGGAGCCTGCTTCCCCCTCTCACTCTCTGCCTGCCTCTCTGCCTATTTGTGATCTCTGTCTGTCAAATAAATAAATAAATGAAATCTTTAAATAGTATTTGTGAAAACTGGACAGCCAAATACAAAAGAATGAAATTAGACAAGTATTTTATACTCTACAGAAAAACGAACTCAAATAGCTTAAAGACTTGAATGTAAAACTTGAAACCATATAATTCGTAGAAGAAAATATAGGTGATAAGCTCCTTGACATGGGTCTTAGTAATGTTTTTGTGGATCAGACTCCAAAGGCAAGGGGGAGAAAAAGCAAAATTAAACAATCAGGACAGTATCAAGTTAAAAATCTTCTGCACAGTGAAGGAA
Source organism: Mustela erminea (assembly GCF_009829155.1). Classification (NCBI taxonomy): domain Eukaryota; kingdom Metazoa; phylum Chordata; class Mammalia; order Carnivora; family Mustelidae; genus Mustela; species Mustela erminea. Next base: position 114,363,284 of record NC_045620.1, read on the forward strand.
CCCATACTCAAAATGAAAGAGCAACCTATTAAATGGGAGAAGACATTATAAATCCAATTAGGGGTTAATATCCAAAATATAAAATGAACTCATACAACTCGACAACAATAACAAAAAACCCAAAACAATCTAATTCAAAAATGGGCAGGGGGCACCTGGGTGGCTCACTCATTAAGCATTGCCTTTGGCTCAGGTCATGATCCCAGGGTCCTGAGATGGAGCCCCATATTGGGCTCCCTGCTCGGCGGGGAGACTACTTCTTCCTCTCTCTCTCCCCCTGCTTGTGTTCCCTCTTGCTGTGTGTCTGTCTTTCTGTCAAATAAATAAATAAAATCTTTTTTTTAAAAATCTTTTTTTAAATAAAATGTCTAAATAGACATTTTCTCCAAACAACATGTAAACAGTCAACAGGCACATTAAAAAGACGTTCAGCATCACTAACTATTAGGGAGATGAAATCAAAACCACAATAAGGTATCACCACATACGTGTTAGAATGGTTATTTTCAAAGCGACAAAGAATAACAAGTGCTTGAGAGGATGTGGAGAAAAGCAAACCCTTGAACACTGCTGTGATTTTGAGTTGATGCAACCACTATTGAAAACAGTATGAAAATTCCTCAAAAAATTACAGAGAGAACTACCATATGATTCAGCTATTCCACTTTAGGGAATATAGCCAAAAATATGAAAACACTAATTCAAAAAAGATATGTGCACCCATGTGTTCACTGCAGCATTATTTGCAATAGGCAAGGTATGGAAACAAACTAAATGTCCATCAACGGATAAATGGAAAAAGAAGATATGAGAGGTATACACAATGAAAATAAAAAAGAATGAAATAAAAAAGAATGAAATCTTGCCATTTGTGACAACAAATGGGGATTACGCTAAGTGAAATAAGTCAGAAGGAGAAAGATAAATACCATATGATTTCACTCATGTGGAATATAAAAAATAACAAAACAAACAAAAGTTTATAGATATGATGGAGATTGGATTGGTGGTTACCAGAGAAGTGAGTTAGTGGAGAAAGAGGTAAAGGGTGTCAACTGCAGGTTGATAGATGGTAACTAGACATTTAGGGGATCACTTTATATGTAAACATACATCTAATTATAATATAATTATAGTGTATACCTGAAATTTGTATTTAAAAAATATATATTATATATGTCTTATAGGCATAAATCCTGTCCATGGCAGGTTGTTGTGTAATTCATTTGATCACCTGTATTGTGTCTTATTCACGCTATTGTAATAAGCATACTAATTCCAAAATGCTCACCCAAAAAGGAGAAGAAAACAATCCTACTATTGTTCATGAAGCTATGTGTATTTTTGTGTAACTATGTATATATAACTTGTCTGTGCATATATTTAAACCATATTACTAACATCTATGTATAGAAATAAATGTTTTTCAGTAGTGGTAATTGTCAGAATAAATGACTTTCTTCTTAAAAGAAAAAAAAAAATGGCTTCATCCCGTCTGACTCACCAAGAGTAGATCTCTCATTCAGCAACCGTCTTCAATGAGAAAAGAAATACAAGGAAACCTGGAATGGGCTTGACCCAGGCATGCAGCCATTGGAACCCATGCCACAACATGCCCACAAAGGAAAAGCATGCACAACTGACTGCAGGAAACCAGGGGAGAGACAACCAAAGGTGATACATGTGTAAATATCATATAGTGCTAGGTCTAAATTGCATTGCAGAGAAGCTCAAATTATTTTTGACAGACTATAAATATATCCTCGGATATTGCTTATAATAGAAGAATATACTTGCACTTCTTTTTTTCCTATTGGTAATGGAAATTTAAGCATTGCCAATAACTAGCTTCTCAAGGACAACAAAAGGAAGATATAAAAGGCTGCAAGGAAAAAAAAAAAAAGATAATGTAGTTTAAATGTGTGTACAGAGCCAGGTTTCCAAAACTTGCCACAGAATTAGAAAAAAATCTGATTATGAATGTTTTCTATCAGAGAGCAGCTCAATGTACCCCTGCCCAATACAACAATAATTAACAAAGAGATATGTTGATTCTAGTTTCTGAAGAATTGTATAGTTAATTTTCTCCTTGATTTCATGCTTTTCAAGTCTGTAGGGAGATGGAAGTGTTCTAACAAAACAAAGATCAGTAAGTCTACATATAGAAAGCAACTTGTAGTTTGGGGTGGGGTAAAGCTACCAGTACATTTAGATATAGACTAAGAAGTAGGCCTGTGGAAAGTCACACATTTAGCAACACTGTGGAGTGCACATGCATACACACACACAAATATATCAGCCATCATGCCCTAAAACAATTATAAAAAGCAATGGCTTATCAATATGCAGCAGCCACACTCAAAATGCAAGAGAGATATATGTGACATTGAAACAAAACAGCTACTTTGGTAGAAAATTCTTACATTATTTCTGCTTAGATCAGCATCTGCTCCCAGGTGTGAAGTACTTTTGGCCTGCAAAATTGTAGACTTGGAAAGAGCCTGCATTTGTCTAGAACAAATATAAAAAGTAGCATCAGCTAAGAAGAGATGCTGACACAGCATTGAGGTAGCATAACAATGGGAAAATTTTGAAGGGAAGCCTGTGAGTTACGTGGACCAGTGATTCTGAACTCAGGGTCATTTTGCCCCTCAGCAGACATCTGACGATGTCTGGAAACATTTTTGGTTGTCAAAACTATGGGATCAAGTGAGTAGAGGCCAGAGATGCCGTGAAACATCCTACAGTACACCAGACAGCCTCTCACAACAAAGAATTATACAGCTCAAAACGTGATGAGTGCTGATGTTGAGAAACTCTGTTCTAGCCCAAAGGCAATGTTTTCACAATGGGTGAAGAATGCTATTTTGTCTGTCTACTCTACCAGAAGGAAAACTTCCTGGAGGCAGGAAATTTGTCTGCAGTGTACATTGTGTTATGACTAGTATGTAGAACAATGCCTGACACACAGTAGATACTTCATACATGTGTGATGAATGAAGGTAAGACTGAGAAACCAGAGCAGGAGAGGAGTTGGCAGTTGACTGGTTGGACTAAAATGGGAGAGGGATGATAAACCCCTGAAAGTCAGAGATGTGCTTCATTAACCGCCCCCAATCCTAACACGGTGTGAACATCCTAGGAAACTGGTGCAAAGGGCTAAATCTCAAAGAACAGAACAAATCATATTATTCCTTACGTAATCCTATTTAATAACAGAAAGGAAGAGGATAATATTTATCAAAAACATTTAAGTCAAAACATTCCATTACATATTTGTAACTTCTCAGAGAGAAAAATGATACAAAGGGACATTTTACCATTATTGCTGAGTCATTAAACATCACCTGGACCTTCAGAGTCAGAAGTTAGCTAGTGACTAGGATAGCATTCAACAGGCATATTAAAGTTTGTACATTCTTGGATGAAAATTCCAAAACTTCCAGCTTTAGGAGTTGTTTCTCTACATTTCCCTACTCAGTTTTCAAATCATACAAGGAAGTGAATTTTTAATTAGTCTGCTTCTGTTTAAGAAAACCATTTCACAGAAAAATAAAAATAAAACTGCCAAAAAATCAATGTCCCCCTACTAATTTACCTATTTAAAATGATGTGAATTTCTTGTTCCACATTTAGATTTTATTTGATTATTCAATATCTTAACATCTGTCAATTTCATCTAATTAATTCTGGTCTTTCTCTTGATATTTTCCTTTTTTCTGGCTATCTGAAATATAAAATTGTACCTTTTCTTTTCCTCTCAATCAGCACAATGCCTGAATGGAAAGTATTTTTGGCTATGACTTTTCAGAGAACATTAAATTCTTATCTTTTTTCGAATAGAAGACAATGAGTAATTCAAAAAGAAATCCAACGGTCATACTGCTGCCAATAGATAAAGCCACAAAACTGATTTAAATAGCTAAAAATAGGTATCATTTAATGTCAAATGGCTTAATTTAAATACTAATTATATTCCCCCATTACAAACTTAACAAAAATTATTCCTCAATCTATCCTTGTACTACCAATGTATTTATTTTTAAATGTTGGAAAACCACTGGGGTAAGGAACAGAAGCACAGCTGTAATCATGACGCCAGAACTCAGCCCTGTCTGCCTGCCTGACGCTAATAATAGGAAAAGGGTAGGGCAGTCATGTGTGACCAGTACCTGTAGCAACCAAGTACTCTAAGGATTGACTTGGAACCATCTACTTTTCTTTTTCTAATCATGATTTGTGACCCTGGGTGTTCAGTCTTTTGTTTATATTTAAATGATTTCATATACAGCATTGGTCTTCTCATTCTGGAGCATTCTACTCTGATTTCAGTTCATTTCTTGATATAGTTGTTGAGTAGTTTTATTTTATTTTTGTTTTTCAGTAAGAACTCCAGAATATTTTATTTTATTTTATTTGAGAGTACCTGTCTGTAGCTTTATGCTTGTCTGGCGTGTTGTGTGAATTATCGTCTAGCATGATATTACCTTTTTTCAGAACTGGGCTGGAATTGCTTAATTGCCTTTTGGCAGTGACTGCTGTGGAGAAGTCTGTGACTGGCTTAATTTTATTTTTCTCTTTATCAAAAAATGATTTTCTTCCCAGAGTTCATTTTCTTCTCTCGAAGTGTGGTGACTTACTTAGTATATATCTCTATGTTTATTGTTCAGTATTTATCATGAACAGATCACAATTTTTACTTTTCCTGCAGATTCCATTCTGGACATTTTCTTCTCTAATGTCTCAGTGTTCTCTGTTTCATTTGTTTGGTTTTCAAGTTCTGGTATAGTTAATGACAGCTTATTACATTTCACATATCTACAATATTATCTATAATTTTTTGTATCCTTTTCCTTTGTGTTTACATAAGCTTTTCTTCTACATCATTAATTAGTGTTTTCATTAGCCATTGTTTGATCTGTTCTTCAACATTTAAATTTATTAACTTTTTTTAATTTATTTTTTATTTTCAGCATGACAGTATTCATTATTTTTGCACAACACCCAGTGCTCCATGCAATCCGTGCCCTCTATAATACCCACCACCTGGTACCCTGACCTCCCACCCCCCGCCCCTTCAAAACCTTCAGATTGTTTTTCAGAGTCCATAGTCTCTCATGGTTCACCTCCCCTTCCAATTTCCCCCAACTCCCTTCTCTGTATCTCCCCATGTCCTCCATGCTATTTGTTATGCTCCACAAATAAGTGAAATCATATAATAATTGACTCTCTCTGCTTGACTTATTTCACTCAGCATAATCTCTTCCAGTACCATCCATGTTGCTACAAAAGTTGGGTATTCATCCTTTCTGATGGAGGCATAATACTCCATAGTGTATATGGACCACATCTTTCTTATCCATTCATCCGTTGTTATTAACTTTTTGATGTTGCTCTTTTGGCCCTCATTTTATTTTCTTTAGCATTTAAAAATTTCAGTCAATTCAGTCTTGTGTCTACTATTTTGCTTGAGCTCTTACTTTTTATTTTTTTATTTATTTTTATTTATTTATTTATTTTTATTTTTTTTTTTTTATTTTCAGCATAACAGTATTCATTATTTTTGCACCACACCCCGTGCTCCATGCAATCCGTGCCCTTTATAATACCCACCACCTGGTACCCCAACCTCCCACCCCCCGTCCCTTCAAAACCCTCAGATTGTTTTTCAGAGTCCATAGTCTCTCATGGTTCACCTCCCCTTCCAATTTCCCCCAACTCCCTTCTCCACTCTAAGTCCCCATGTCCTCCATGCTATTTGTTATGCTCCACAAATAAGTGAAACCATATGATAATTGACTCTCTCTGCTTGACTTATTTCACTCAGCATAATCTCTTCCAGTCCCGTCCATGTTGCTACAAAAGTTGGGTATTCATCCTTTCTGATGGAGGCATAATACTCTATCCCCAGGGGTACAGGTCTGTGAATCACCAGGTTTACACACTATGGAAACTGTAAACAAACCACCATAGGATGGGGCAGAGAAATCTAATATGCAATAAGACAGGTGAAGAATCTAATCTGGATAAAAGTCCAAGAAACAGAAGAAAATTCCCTAAGAGAGCTCACAGCACTCTTACTTTTTAAATTTAACATGCTTACTAAATCCTCCTCTAATGAGGAGCTCTCTTAGGGAATTTTCTTCTGTTTCTTGGACTTTTATCCAGATTAGATTCTTCACCTGTCTTATTGCATATTAGATTTCTCTGCCCCATCCTATGGTGGTTTGTTTACAGTTTCCATGCTTTTCTTTACCTTTACCTCATGTTTCAAGTGGAATCATCTGTCAGGATCATCTGTGTTCTGTACATAGTGAGTGGATTCTCCTTGACCCCTTCCACAGCTGCTGAGACCTGGTCTTTTCTATTCCACTATAGTTTGTGATTTGAGCATTTTGTTTACTATCCCTCTTTTTATCCCCCTTTTCTGTGGCCTCAGGATGGAGAGCAACACAACAGAGAGCTCAGTGTTGGTTATGTGCCATCTTTCTTTGGTCCCCCCACCCCCACTCTGTTAAATAGGATTTTGTCACACACATATTTTGGTTGTTGTTTGATTTTTCCCACTTCACATTATGTATTGAAAATAATTCCAAATGAATGCATTGAATCTACTTTATACTTTCCTTGATAATTAGTTGCATAAAAAACTTAGTAAAGATGTACGGACATTTACATTGTTTTTAAAAGGATTTGGTGATGCTCATAAGCATACATGATAAAAGTTATTGGAAGATATAAATTAAAAAATTTTGGTGGGGCAAACAATACCAATAGAAGACCAAGAATAATATTAAAAATAAACAGCAATATAGTCATGCCATCATTTCAGTTTCTTGTTGTTTATTACATATCTCTAGGTAACCTCATAATAATTACAATGAAAAATTAATTTCAAGACACGACAAAGATTTTTCAGTATATATTTTGATTTATGAATATAATACTATTTTTTTAGCAGCAACTTTTTTTTTAAACAATGACAACAGGAAGAGCTATGACAAGTTCACAAATTCAAAGTGACAACTTTATCACATTCACTGACTGGCCAACTGTGATTTTAAGACTATTAATGTTAAGATGTATCTAGATTTCAGAAATGTAAAATATGTAAAGAGATATGCATCTTAGAATAAAAAAGGTGGGAAACTGAAAGAAAAGATTTACAAAATGATGTGTCCTTTCTATATATGACAAAATAAAAACATATGAAATAATACTTTATTCATAGTTAAATGCAACATTCTAATGTATCTCATATTTTAAAATATTGATTATGAAGCTCTAAATTAGATTTTATGAGCTATTAATGACTCATGACCCGAAGTTCGGAAAGCAATGTCAATTTAGAATATTCTGTATAGATGTCTGCCAATGAAAAGAAGGAAATATGGCAGGTATGCAGAGTTGAATGAAAGCTATTTTTTTTATTTTACCTTGGTTGCTAATGTATTTTTTTTCAGAGCTAAAGATGTTTTAGGTTTTTTCCTTTCTCAAGGAATGATCATAATCACAAGTTTATAAATCGTCTGGATATATCTGCTACACTCAATGTAGTACAAAGTAGATGAAGTCATCATTCCTCTTTAGCATTTATTATAAAACTTATACAGACTTAATCAAGCTCAACATTTAGCAGGTATCTATAGTATTTTGCTGTTTGCTTTTCTTTTTATTTTTTGACCTCCTTCACACATTTCTCCCACCCCTTCTCACCCTTGTCTCTGGTAACTACCAGGCTGGTCTCCACATCTATGATACTGGGTTTTTTCAAAGATTACACATGGAAGGGAGATCATACAATATTTGATTTTCTCTTTTTTAAGTTAGTTTAATGTCCTCATGATCTATCCATGTTGTTGCAAATAGCAAGATTTCCTTCTTTTTTATGGATGAATGATATTCCTGTGTGTGTGTGTGTGTGTGTGTGTGTGCGCGCGCGCGCGCGCGCATCTCACAATCTCTTTATCTACTCATGCATCAACTGATACTTATGTTGTTTCCATATTTTGACTATTGTAAATAATGCTGTAATGAACATGGGAGTGCATATATCTTTTTGAATTAATGTTTTCATTTTCTAGGGCAAATACCCAGCAGTGGGATTACTGGATCAAAAGGTAGTTCTATTTCTCATTTTTTGAGGACCCTCCTTATGTTTTCTATATGGCTGCACCAATATCCATTCCACCAACAGTGCACAAGGGTCCTCTTTTCTCTACATTCTTGCCAACACTTGTTATTTTTTATCTTTTTAACAACAGCCATTCTAACAGGTATGAGATGGTATTTCATTGTGGCTTTGTTTGCATTTTCCTGATGATCAATGATGTTCAGGATATTTTCATGTACCTGTTGACCATCCATTTGTCATCTCTGGAAAACTCTCTAGTCAGATCTGCCCATTCTTAATGAGATTGGTTTTTCTTTTGTTATTGAGTTCTGTAAGTTCTTTATATATTTTGGATATTAGCCCCTTATCAGATGTGATTTGCAAATATTTTCTCTCATTCAGTAGGCTGCCTTTTCATTTTGTTGATGGTTTGTTTCACTGTGCTGAAGCTTTTGAAGGATGATATAGTCCCAATTACTTATTTTTGCCCTGTTTATTTGCTTTGTCATATTCAAAAAAAATCATTGCCAAGACTTATGTCAAAGAGTTTAACGCTATTTTTCTTCTAGGAGTTAAATGGTTTCAGGCTTTATGTTCAAGTCTTTAATCCATTTTGGGGTAATTTTTGTTTATGGTGAAAGATAGTTGAGTTCTTTGGCATGTAGTTCTCATTTCCCAACATCATTTATTGAAGAGACTGTCCTTTCCTCATTGTATATTCTTTGTTCCTTTACTGTATATTAATTTACCCATATATCCATGGATTTACTTCTGGGCCCTCTATTCTGTTTCATTGATCTATGTTTCCATTTTTATCATAACACCATATTGTTAATATTAATATGTAATGTAATATTAATATGTAATAAATGTATAGTAATAGCTTTATAGTATAGTTTGAAATAAGGGAACATTATGCCTCCAGCTTTATTCTTTTCAAGATTGTTTTGGCAATACTTTTTCTTGTGGTTCCATTTTATCTTTAGGATCATTTGTTCTATTTCTTTGAAAAACTCCCATTGGAATTTTAGTAGGAATTGAATGGAATCTGTATATTGTTTTGGATAGTATGTATATTTTAACAATATTGATTCTTCCAACCCATGAGCATAGAATGCCTTTCCATTTGTTTCTGTCTTCTCAATTTCTTTCATTAATGTCGTATAATTTTAAATATACACATCTTTCACCTCCTTGGTTAAATTTATTCTTAGGTGTTTTGTTCTTTTTGCTGCAATTGTAATTGAGACTGTTTTCTTGATATCTCTCTCTCATAGTTATTAACAAATAGAAATGCGACGAATTTTTTTATATTTTGTATCCAATAACTGAATTCACTTATTAGTTCTAATAGTGTTCGATGGAGCCTTTATAGTTTTCGATGTATAATAGCATGTCATCTGTAAACAGTGGCAGTTTTACTCCTTTGTTTCCATTTTGTAGGCTTTTTATCAGATTTTCAATATCAAGTATGATGTTAGCTGTAGGCTTATCATATATGGGCCATATGAGGTTGAGGTACATTCCCTGATGTATTGTTGAATTCATTTGCTAGTCCTTTGTTGAAAATTTTTGCACCTGTTTATCAAGGATATTGGCCTATAATTTCTTTTATGGTGTCCTTGTCTGGTTTTGATACCAGGGTAATATCTCATGAAATCAGTTTGGAAGAGTATCTTCTATTTTCTTAAGAGTACGAGAAGAACAGGTATTAAATCTTTGAACATTTGGAAGACTTCACCATTGAAACCATCTTGTCCTGGACTTTTGTTTGTTGCTCCTAATGCCATTTGATTATTGATTTGATCTCTTTATTAGGGATAAGTCTGTACAGGTTTTTAATTTTTTCATGATTCAATCTTTGTAGGTTGTATATTTGTAGGAATTTATACATTTCTTCTAGATTATTGAACTTGTTGGCCTTTAACTACTTACGGTAGTCTCTTATAATCCTTTGTATTTCTGTGGTGTATGTTGTAATATCTCCTTTCATTTCTGATGCTATTTGTGTGAGCCCACTCTCATTTTTTCTTGGTGAGTCTAGCTAAATGTTTCTCCATTTTGTTTACCTTTTCCAAGAACTAGTTATTTATTATTTTATTTATTTGAGCCCACTCTCATTTTTTCTTGGTGTGTCTAGCTAAATATTTCTCCATTTTGTTTACCTTTTCCAAGAACTAGTTCACACTTTCATTGATTTGTTCTTCTTTTTCTAGTTCCTTGAGGTATAAAGTTTGTTTGAAACCTTTCTTCTTTCTTAATGTAGACATTTATTACTATAAACTTCCCTCTTAGAACTGCTTCTGCTACATCACATAAATTTGGTATGTAACATTTTCATTTTTGTTTGTCTCAAAGTATTTTTTCTCTTTTTATTTCTTTTTTTTTTGACCCAGTGGTTGTACAGTAGCATGTTATTTAATCTTCACTTTATTTGTGGTTTTTTTCTTAAGTTTTCTTCATGTAATTAATTTCTAGTTTTGTAACATTGTATTGTGGTCAGAGAAGGTGTCTGATGTGATTTCAATCCTTTAGATTTTACAAAAACTTGTGATCTAACATTTAATTTATCTTGGAAAATGTTTCACATACACGTGAAAAGTATGCTTATTCTGTTGCTTTTGGAAAAAAATGTTCTATATATATATAAAGTCCATCTGGTTCAATGGGTAGTTCAAGGCCAACGTTTAAAATTTAATTCCCTCAATTGGTTCTAAAATTTCAAGTATATAGTCATTTAACTATATTAAAATTTAAGCATATATATGTAGGTATAAGCCATCTTAGGACATATTTATTAATTGGTTTGGAAGTGTGAAGAAAGAAATACATAGGTGACCTACAAATTAGTTGTATTTTTAAAATGTGCTCATTTGTTGCAGGGAGAATTAGTATCTCCCTGTTGAGATTTTGTACGTAGAGTAAAAGGCATTATTCTAATATGTGAGTACCATTACTTACAGAAGGTAAAATGGGTCCAGGATAGGGAGAGCAAGCCAGAAGCAGGGCCAAAGGTGACCTAGGTTGGAAGTGTGGTATTCTGAATTTAGAAACACTTAAGGGGGTCACAGAAGCTTGCAGTGAATTATGGAGAGGTGAGAAGCATGACTTTTAAAGGACACACTGACAGCCCAAGTCCTAAGACACTATAGTCAGGAATGAAAGAAAGATCCCCATATTAGTGCATCACTGCTGTGGTAAGGGAATCAGAGGTCATCAAAGCTAGATTGCAAAGAGAGAAGCAGCAGGATGCAGAGAGTCTGTAGGTAGCTAAGGTCAGAAACAGGTTCCAATAATTATGGTAAGGTCAAAACCTATCTATATACATATATATAGTGTCAGAGAAGCATTGGTATCAAAGTAAAAACAATGCATGTAGACTCTAATCCCTGCATAGGAGCTACCTATTTTTTGCTCACTTTGTTCCTATGGAAACAAGGGATGTGTTAACTCTCCCTGGTCACTAATCACTTCTCCTCTGAATAATCTCTTCTCTCCTGTCCTCTTTCCACAACTGTATATTCAATCTATCTTGCATTGTAAGGTGTTGATTATCATGTGGTAATTAACATGTTTTCATCATTAATCACATGTATTTTAATTCATTTATCCTCAAAGTATAAACTTTTAATCCCCTAACAGTAATATTTCTTTTTCATTTGAACACTCAAGCTTTTGGATCTATGTCCCTTCCAACCCAATGAAAAGAGCTTTCAATTCACTGACTTTTACTGCAGTATACACTTTCATTTTCATTATATCTCAAGAATCTCTTTTCCTTACACAACAAAAAGAATTTAATTCTCATCAATGTGTCTAATCTTCTTTTTAAGCAAGTAGTAGAAAGAGAATAGGCTTTATTCAAATCTCATCTCCACCATTCAGCTGATGTATTACTTTTGTCCAGCCACTTCACCTATGTAAGACTCTCATACATATTCACCTGTAAAGCAGGATTTGAACTTAACCATATATTAGATATTTTGTGAAGGTTACACAGGATAATAAATATTAACCAACTGGCAAAAAACCTTAGCACATAATAAGAATTAGCAAGATCTTAGAAATTTGACCTACTCTTCACTTCAGTTTATCAAGAAGCCAAAGAAATTGGATTATTGTTTAAAGTTTTTGCAATGGAATCTAATCTTTAATTTCAACCAAAATATTTTTATGGCAATTTTGGGGCATTTTAGATCCTTATGGATGAATAATCTGATTTATATCTGCTTGAATTCTTAAAACATGGTGCAAGAAGAAACTCAATAAATATTTAATGATAATAATAGTTATTATGTAATACTACTGAGAAAATTAGGTTTGCATAATTATCATCATGCAAAATGAGAAAAATTTATAATGTCCAATAAATAAGCTAAATATATATGTATATGTATATGTATACATATATATATTTAGAGAGAGAGAGACCAACAGTTTAGCACATAGTACTGTAACTGACATCAGTAATATTTCAGCAAATAATGAAACAAGTCCTTAGAATATTTGGTCCCAGAAATAAGTCAAATTGACTTCTGTGAAAAGGAAAACCTTAAGCAAATGTTTTAAAAATATGGATAGAATTTCCTTTTGGTAAAAGATCCTCAAAATTTTAATTAAAAAATCTTTGGTTTCCAAAGGAAGGAAATTTTAAGCACATGATAAAAACAAATTAATATGATAACAATGTTCCTAACAGAAAGCATAGGCAGTAATCTCTTGGACATCACCTTTAGCAATGTATTTATAGATATATCTTCTCTGGCAAGGGAAACAAAAGCACAAATAAAGTATTGGGGATACTGAAAACAAAAAGCTTTTATACACCAAAGGAAACTATCAACAAAACAAAGCATCAAGCTAGTTAATGGGGAAAAATATTTTCAAATGATATATCTAATAAGGGTTTAATATCCAAGATATATAAAGAACTAATACAACTCAACTCCCAAAAAAATCCCATTAAAATGAATAGACATTTTTCCAAAGAAGACATAGCATGGTTAGCAGAGAGACATGAAGATGTTCAACATAACTAAACATCATGAAAATGCAAATCAAAATCACAATGACATATCACCTCACATCAGTCAGAATGGCTAGTACCTAAAAGATAAGTAGTAGTAGGTGTTGATAAGGATATGGAGAGAAGGGAACCCTCCTACACTGTTGTTGGGAATATAAGTTGCACAACCACTATGCAAAACAGCATATTGGTTCTATTAAAAATTAAAAATAGAGGGGTGCCTGGGTGGCTCAGTCAGTTAAGCGTCCAACTCTTGGTTTCAGCGCATGTCATGGTCTCAGGGTCCTGGGATCAAGCCCCACATTCATCTCCACTCTCAGCGGGAGTCTGCCTGTCTCTCTCTCTCTCTCTCTGTGCACCTCCCCCTGTTCATGCTCTCTCTCTTTCTCTAAAATAAATAGATCTTTAAAAAAATTAAAAATAGAAATATGACATAACCCAGTAATCACACTACTGGGCATTTACCCAAAGAAGATAAAAACACTATTTTGAAAATATATACAAACCCCTATGTTTACTGCAGCATTATTTACAATAGCTAAGATATGAAAGCAACTGAAGTGTTCACCAACAGACGAACAGATAAAGGGGATATATATACAATGGCGTATTACTCAGCCATTAAAAAGGATGAGATCTTACTATTTGCAACAACATGGATAGACCTAGAGGGTATAATGCTAAGTGAAATAAGTCAGACAGAGAAACACAAATACCATATGGTTTTATTTATATGTGGAATCTAAAAAATAAAACAAACAAGAAACAGATTCTTAAATACAGAAAACCAAATGGTGGTTGCCAAAGGGTAGGTGGGTTAGGGGTTGGGTAAAACAGATAAAGGGGATTAAGAGGTACAAACTTGCAGTTAATAAAATGAGTAAGTCACAGACATGAAAAATATAGTAACAGGAATGTAGGTAATAATATTGTAATAATATATGGGGATGCAACTAATGGTGGTAAGCACTGGGTAATGCATTACATCAATATATTGTAACCAGAAGCTAATGAAGCATTATGTTAATCATATTTCAATTTTTAAAAAACCTTATATGATGTTAGTAAATTGACTTACCTAATTTAGGAAGTAATAGAAATTTTAATTAAAAAAAAAACTGTGTATGTACTTTTGACACTTGAAGTCATAATACTGTGTGTTCTTACTGTGGAAATGTACTTTTACTGAATTCTTTGACTTTCCCTCAGAGATAAGCAGAGGTCACAGAGAAAAAGTATTTGAACAGAAGATCACAGGTTTCGATACAATAGAATAGAGAATTTGTTTCCTCTTGGACAGCATCCACAAGAAATAACTGACATATAACAGAAAGTAAAAGTGGTTCAGTCATGAGAAATGCTTAGCTCATCACAAAGGAAAGCCTAGTTGATTGAAATTGATGTGTTTGTTATTCAGAGTATAATTTAGTTTTTCTAAATTGATAATTAATGACTAAACGATTTGGTTGGTAAAATGTGACCGAGTTACGACATAACTCCTTTATTATTATTATTTATTATCTATTTCCCTTTATTATGTATTTCCCAATCTCCTGCACACCTACTAATCACGCTGCAAGGGCAGTGAGCCAGTAACAGCAAACATCTAGAGAACACACGTCTGAGTTCCAACCTTCTATCCACTACTGAAATGAACAGCCTTGTGACTTGGGTCAAGTTTCTTTATCTCACTTTGCCTCAGTGTCTTCACTAACGTAACTGAAACAATCACAACACCCACCTTGTAAGGGTGGAGTGATAACTGAAGTGCTTGGAACAGCATGTGGCAAAACAGGTACACACTAATTGTTTATTATTATTATGTGCTACATTATATGTAATACAATAAGCTACTTTTAATTACTATAGTAGTTAAAACTGTCTGAAGTCTTCCTGTCATGTAACTGCCACTTCCCTCCATAGAACTGGTTTTGATATCTCTGACTCAGAACAGGTTTCTTGCTGAACCACTCACAACCAATAGAAAAGACAACAAACACTGTGCCTCAGAACTAAGTATTTTCCACTCTAAAATAATGTATATTCATTTTAGGAAAGGGACTATGGCACCACTTGAGCACATAGTATTTATCCACATGTCCATATTCCTAATTGCATTTTTTTTACTCTCAAATTTGATCCTTTTTTTCCTTCTCTCTCTCTCTCTCTCTCTTTTTTTTTTTTTTTCCTAAACAGAGCGTTGGTCAATCCTTAATTCCACTTTCCAATTCTTGCCAAGCATTTCCTCATTCTTTGATTCAAATTAGATGGTCAGATTATCCCAATGCTTGTTTTTGACCTTTTATGCCCTTTTCTTCACTTAAAAAAATACTATCATTTTCTCAACAGTAAGATAAATTTCCCATGATTATTTCCTCTTCTTGGGCTGCTCTTTATAATATTTTCCTATATGTTCATTCTAACATTAGTTTTCTAGGGGAAAAAGATAAGCATAATTAACGTAAAAATTGGAATAATTCATTTGAATTCCACACAGGGAAGCGAAAGTTCAAGTCCATGGTGATATACTCAGCATAATGTTTAAGAGGGGATTGCCTAAAAGTGATTTGTGAAATGGTTCTAACGCTAAATATGATACATGCTCATTAGAGGAAATACTGGAAAATGAAAAAATATATTAAAATAATGTTCATTCATATTTCTTCTATGTAAAGACAGCTATCATTAATAACTTTGTATATTCTAGACTATGAAGATAGGAAGCTAGATTCTAAACACAGATGTCAGAACCTTGCTTTTTACTATAATTAGATGTTGTAATTATATTTTCCTTTGTCAACACAGCTCTCTTAATAAATAACTTTTTGTGGTTGAATAATATTTGGCTACGGGACAATGTCTCCAACAGCATGGCACCAGGTGTTGGCTAGAGGGCCCAGCCAGGAACTTGCTCAGCTTCTTGTCCCTAGATCGCATTCCTTCCTTACTCTGTTCCATCAGTCCCCTCTTTCTTTTCCATCACCTTTGCAACTAAAACACTATTGAATTCCTTTTGTTTCACATTTATCGGTTTCCCTTTTCTTGGTTGGACTGTAAATGATAAAAATCTCTATTTCCTTAAGAAAGATTCTTAGAGTGAAATTCATGATTCAAAGCATATAAACTTAAGTTTGAGGCTTAGAATTTTCAGTTTTTAAAGTTCTAAAATTAACCATATACAAATATAAAACATACAAGTGCATGATAGAAAATGAATATAAAGAAACAAAGACACACACATGGCAAAACAAATATTTTTCTTTTTTCAACCTTCACTACTCAGCATTATGCTCAGTATAAAGTATTTTCTCTTGATGTGTTCTCCGAATGAAAGACTGAATAGATACATGCATGCTATGAGGTTCTTATTATAAGCAACCCTAAAATATGAGCATGTTGGCCTTAGAAAACACCTTAAAAAAAAACACCCAGCTCAGCTGTCATGATTTTATATATAAGAAAAATACTGACAAGAGAGAGAATGACCCTCCATTACTCTAAAGAAAAATTTTGTATAGTTTACCATAATTACCTTATATATTGAAATTTATATTAATATTACTATGGTTTGATTTTATATATTCAAAAGATAGGCACAGCAAAGAAAATGATCTTTATTTTCCATAATGCAACATCATCCAACACTGGCCTCCAAAAATAAAGCTCCTAAATTAAAAATTCATGAAACATACAGTTGTGAAGAAAATGTAAAGTTGATGGAGCAGACTCTAAAGGAATGCTGTACAAGGAATTTATTCATCTACATAAAACTATATTATAAAATTATGTAACAGCCCATATAAAATATACTATGTGTTTTAACAGCATACATTTAAAAAAAATAGTGTTTACTAAATAGTGTTTGATGTTACCTGCAATGACACAAGGAAATCTTAAATTTAACAAATCATTAAAAGATGACAAAGGGACTTAGTACAAAAGGAACTGTTTAACTAAATGATAAAAACAACTTAGTATGTAATTTAGTATAATATGTATTCCCCAATGATCACTAGCATATTTTGAAAATATAGTGAAAGAATATTATTGTCTCCCTGGAGAGGCAATAGTCATAAGAAAACCATCATTAACCACAAATTTCTGTGTAACAATTATTTTGTGGCACAAATACATAAAATATTTTATCTCACATTATATAATTAGAGAACTTGATTCTCTCACTGCCAGAATTGCTTCTCACTCACAGACTGAAGCTGAAAGGGTGTAGAATCATTGACTTTAATGTTTAAATTTGTTCTTGTTTTGTTGTTCTTTTCCTATGCAAGTAACCATGCTGTCAGAGGAATAAACTATTAACCCTGAGCATTTATGAATATAGGTAAGGAATGACATTAAGGAAAACAACAAAATTATGCTGATAAGCATCAAACCATGAATGTTTTATCTGGCCTTACGGTAATAAATAATACACACAATTCCTGTGATTGACTAAAATTAAGATCGCTTTCAGGCAGCCAACCTAGCATACTTGGATCAGCTGCCGAGAAATGGGGATTAAAACTTACCTTGTTGTTCTGCTGTTCTATGAAGATACATAGCTCCCCATAACTATCCCAGAAGATACTGACAGCAACTATAATCTGATACCAGTCCCAAATAAGTTCTTCTCAAACTTTAGTGTTCTTAACAAGACTGCCTAGGAGGGTTCATACCAGAGCCCCAGCAACAGGAATCGTGATTTAGCAATTCAGTAAGAGGGTACTGAAATCTGTATTTGCAAGCACCCCATCTCAGACGGGGAAATGGAAAGGCTTCTTAGAGAAATTGTGTATAGCAGCAGTTTTATCAGATCTTCATTGTTTCTGTCAACACTAGGATGTCAAAGATTGTCTTTGAGGACTCCATACTCCTTGAGCTTTCAGTTGTATTAAGTGGAAAAGATAATGTGAGTTTTATTCTGTTTCTCTCCTCCATATAAACAGGGATTCCAACTGCAAGTCTCAAAGAGCATCAGAAGGAAAAACTGTTTCCTCAAATTCCTTTTGGTACATAGCAGGCAATATCCACTCCTAGACAAGTATTAGACCTAGACAAGTGGCCCAAGGGCATTCATTGGCTGAGAAGCCTACAGTGGCAGAAAGGAAGACTCCCATAAATAAGATAATATCATGGCCCAGGTGCTAGGTGCAAAGAAAGAAAATTATGTACACAAAATGTGCTTCAAGAGTATATGTTCGTGTATAGGAAATCTACCTGGGAGTACCAGAAGTTGATTCAAAAGACCTCTCTGGAACTTCCTTCTACTATAAGAATAAATGCCCCACAACTAATAGAACATCTACAATCTTCCTAAGAACTGAAAATTTCTGTCTTTGGGAAGTGATGAAACTGGTTAGAGGGGACCTTGGTAAGAAGAAATGAAATAAATCCTAATTTCATTGGATAAAGAAAGCTCTAGTATTTATAAGCTATTAGGCCTTCATCATAATGCTGCCTGAAGGGTATAATAGAGCTGTTTTCCAGTCACCAGTGTTTTTACAGCATCTCTTCAATATTGGAATCATAAGCAGTTCAAGTTTTTTTTTCCTTAATATCCCTTTTATGCTATTATGATGTTGTTATCATGCAAATTGGGAATTGGGTGACAGGGTATGAAAATGCTGTACATGTACACATTAAAATGTTGCCTTATAGCAGAAAGAAAAACATTTTTCCTAAGTGTGCTGACAGGTGAAAGTTTTACAGCAGACATCCCTCAGAAGTCATATGCTTTTAAGTTTAATATATGAAGAAATATCATGTGCTCTCTAAGAAAAGAATTGCAATGATAAAAAGAATAAAAGAACAAAAAAACTAGTCGCTATACTTAACCCAATTCATAGGCCAGTGCACATTTTTTTAGGTTCTCTTCCCATGTCTTGGAGGAAAACAATCTAAAATGTTTTGACCTGAGATATTTCAATATTATGACAGTAAGACATATTTTTTAACTCAACTATTATAGAAAGTCATTTGGTAACTTCTAATCTATCTAGTATTTAAGATTTTATAGTCTAACCACATGAAGACCTCAAAATGAGATTATAGAGATATGCCTATAAGCCATACTTCTTTGTAAACTCTTTCTGCAATCTTTCCATTTATATTATCTCAGCTGGTAATTTTTTTAAGATTTTATTTATTTATTAGAAAATGATAATAGAGAAAGGGACAGAAAGAGGGGAACACAGGCAGGGGGAATGGGAGAGGAAGAAGCAGGCTTTCCTCTGAGGAGAGAGCCTGATGCAGGGCTAGATCCAAGTACCCAGAGATCATGACCTGAGCCAAAGGCAGACACTTAACAACTGAGCCACCCAGGCACCCCATCAGTTGGTAATTTTTTAAAACTAACACCTGATAACTTTTGTTTGTCTGGATGTAATGATCACTGATTCTAGAAAATTTTCTGTAAAATCTCTACAACTAACAACCAGACTAGACTACTTTTATAGGACTTATTTAATATTTGCTTAGAGAAAATGGAATGAGTTCAGAACCCCAACAACAGGAATCCTTAATTAGCAATTCAGTAAGAGGGTACTAAAATCTGCATCTGCAAGCATCCCATCGCACTTAGATAAGGAATCAGAAAGGTTTCTTAGAGAAATTGTGTATAACAGCAGTTTTATCAGATCTTCATTGATCACTATTATTACTAAGGAAACTCAATAAAAATAAGTAACAATACTTGATAGTAAAGTCTGCATAAATTATTGTTCATGCTCCATATCTACATTATCACACCCACAACCATTTTTTTCCACTATATATTAAATAAAAGCTTCAGTTGTTCAAACATTGATCAGAACAAGCATTTATTGAAAACCAATTCTCTTCTGGGCATTACATTTAGAAACAGGATATAAAGTATTGTTTCAAGGTTCTATCTCCCTTTTGGGCTGCCCCACTAACCTAGGGAATCAAACAGGTTACTGAGAGAATCAGTTTCAACTTGCTCAGACCACACTTTCTTCAAAGCAATAATTTTAACAGCTGAGCAAGATCAATAAAGCAATGTATATATAGCACTAGTGATTTATTAACTTATTTGACTTATCAGAATAAGCATGAAAAGCTAAGGGTATATAGAACTTCAGACATTTTCAAATAAATATATTTACATCAGCAAAATGAAGATGTTTTTTAGTCAACTATCTCCTTAGAAACTATCACTTACATTTTTCCTTTTTTTTTTTCTTTTTTTCTTTCTGTGTTCTAATTGGTAGTTCTCAGGAGGAGACTGATTATCCCTCTAGGTAGACTCTTCTGTAACTCAAAGTTTGGAATGTCCTTCTTGTAACACCAGGCCTTACTGTGAAAGAGACCTCATGACCTATGAACCTAGTGGATCCTAGATAGTGCTTCTTTGATGTTTTTGCCAGGTGTGGGCATACCATATTACATCTTAAGAAAACTATCCAAATGATAAGATTTTTTTTATAGATTTTTTTATAGATAAGATTTTTTTTATAGATATAGCATATTTTAAAACAGCCTTTGGACTTTCCAAATTGCTTTTTGGTGGAGGTAGCATCAAAATTTATTTACGGGGCACCTGGGTGGCTTAGTGGGTTAAAACCTCTGCCTTCGGCTCAGGTCATGATCCCAGGGTCCTGGAATCGAGTCCCCACATTGGGCTCTCTGCTCAGCCAGGAGCCTACCTCCCCCTCTCTCTCTGCCTGCCTCTCTGCCTACTTGTGATTTCTGTCAAATAAATAAATAAATAAAATCTTCAAAAAAATTTTATTTATGAACTGTAATTCAAACTTAAACCTGACAATATATTTTGTAAATTTTACTTCGTCAATTTTTTTCTCCCCACAATAAAGTTGAATCCAGGTGGTCCAGTTAAAGTTGCCCAAGACTATAAGCAATCATTGTCAATCAACATTACAGATGAAATATCATTGTTCCTTTACATTGTATTGCCATATATATTTCAAAGATTTTATTTATTTATTTGACAGAGAGATATCACAAGTAGGCAGAGAGGGAGGCAGAGAGAGAGAGGGGGAAGCAGGGTCCCTGCTGAGTAGAGAGCCTGATGCGGGGCTCGATCCCAGGACCCTGAGATCATGACTTGAGCCGAAGACAAAGGCTTAACCCACTGAGCCACCCAGGTGTCCCTGCCATATATATTTCAATACAAGAAATGCTAAAATAAGCATATAGTCTATCCAGTTCCTCAGGTCTTCTGAAATGATGACAAAACTTTTTTATTTTTGTTTTTTAAATTAAGCTTGTTATTTTAACTCCAGTATAGTTAACGTACAGTATTATATTAGTTTCAGGTGTATAATACAGTGATTCACTAATTCTATACATCATTACTCAGTGCTCATAATGATAAGTGTACTCTTAATCTCCTCCCCTTATTTTACCCATCCCCCCACTCACCTCCCCTCTGATATGCTTTTTTTTTTTTTTTTTTTTTTTTTTTTGAGACACAGAGATGGATGCAGGGATGGAGAGAGGGAGAGAGAGAATCAAGCATGCACAGACCCCAACGCTAGGCTCCATCTCAGAACCCTGAGATTATGACCTGAGGCTAAATCAAGAGTCAGAAGGTTAGGGGCGCCTGGGTGGCTCAGTGGGTTAAGCCTCTGCCTTCGGCTCAGGTCATGATCCCAGGGTCCTGGGATCGAGCCCCGCATCGGGCTCTCTGCTCCGCGAAGGGCCTGCTTCCTCCTCTCTCTCTCTGCCTGCCTGCCTCTCTGCCTACTTGTGATCTCTGTCTGTCAAATAAATAAATAAAATCTTAAAAAAAAAAAAAAAAAAAAAGAGTCAGAAGGTTAAACAACCTAGTCACCCAGGTGTCCCTGATATTATTTTAAATGAGTACACTCAGTTAAAGTTATTTTCCTTTGAACAAGATCATTTTTTTACTTGAAGTATACTTCAGAATACATGATTCTAAAAGATACATGTAAAACATTCTATCCAGGAAAAATAGAATACACATTTTCTTCAAGTACACACAGAAGAATCCTCCAGTTAAATCACATAAAAAGAGACATAACAAATATTACAAGTTGAAGACTGAAATCAGACCAAGTATATTTTCCAACCTTATTTGTAAGACTTGGATAAAGACTGTCATTATTTTTTTAGCCGTTTGGTAGACTTCATCAATGAAACCATGTGGTCTTAGGTTTTATTGTGCGGGGAGATTTTTTATTCTTAATTCAACTTTCATTCTTGTTACTGGTCTAGGAAGATTCTTATTTCTGGGCTTCAAGATTCATGATTCAATAGGGTAACTGGTACGTTTTTAGGAATTGTCTTTTTCTAAGTTATCTAATTTGTTAGCATATATAGTAATCTGTTATCATACTCTGTATTTCTGTGATACAGAAATACCCGTTTCTGTTGAAAGCAGTCTGTTGAACTGCTTTCTCTTCCATTTCTCATTTTGGTTTTTCAGTTTTCTCTCTTTTTTTCTTGCTTAAACCATTGCCAATTTTGTGTCTTATTCTGGAAAAAACTGGCTATTACTTTCAATGTTATGTTATTGTTTATTCTGGTCTCTATTTTATTTCTGATTTTTCTTCGTTATTTCCTTCCAGTACAAAATTGCATCTAAGTTTCTTTTTTCTAGTTCCTTGTGGTGTAATGTTAAGTTCCTTACTCAAAACATTTTTTAATACAAGCATTTATAGCATAAATTTCTCTCTAACATCGCTTTTGCTGCATTCCATGGATTCTGAAATATTGTGTTTTCTTTTACTTTTGTTTTGAGACATTTTGATTTGCCATTTGATTTCTTATTTGGCCTATTGCTTGTGCAGCAGTGTGTTGTTTAATATTTACATATCAAACATTTAATATTTACATTGTAGATTTTGAAGCTTTGTTTTAGTGTTGACAAAACTTTTTAATTCAGTTGCTTAACTAAGAACATTTAAGGGACTACTCTCTTACTGAGAGGAGTTACCAGTTTTGCTGGTTACCAAAGCAAAAAGGACCCAAGATAGCTAGCTATAGTTTCATACTATAGATTTTAAAGGCTCATCTTTATTTGAATATACTTAGTGTGATAACAGAGCGCAGAATGTCTTTAAGATTGTTTGACATTTGTTTTGCAGTGTGTGTGTTTGTGTGGGTGTGGTATCCCACTTTAGATATATTGCTTTGTTTCTGACCTCAGTAAAGTTACAAAAGAACTATATACTACTTGAGGGTGCCTGGGTGGCTCAGTTATTACCCATCTGCCTTTGGCTCAGGTCACGATCCCAGGGTCCTGGGGATCCACTGATCCCCGCATTGGGCTCCCTGCTCATCGGGAATCCTGCTTCTCCCTCTCCGACTCCCTCTGCTTGTATTCTCTCTCTCTCTCTGTCAAATAAATAAAATCTTTTACAAAAATAAATATCTAACAACAACAAAAAAAGAAATGTATGTCACTTCATATTTACCTTAAAATAGATTATTTTTGACTTTAAAACTATTATGCCAAAGGAACTCTGGTATCACTACCCATTGTTTCCCAAATCCTTCCCACTCTCATTTTATCCATCAAGATCACATTAGTAACCTCATTTCCTCTACACCAGAGTGGGTTTTTTTTTTTAACTTCAATGTGCATTTTAATATTTCTTGCTTCTAAATTCATTGATGTGATGGTTCTGATAAATCATATCTCTCTAGGTAAGACAGGTGTTGCTAACAGACAGATCACAAAAGCTTATGTGCCTTCTAATGAATCCAATATTTCTAATTTACTTTTCCCTCAAGAATGCATGTGCTTTCTACATTGCTTCGGAGTAGAACCCTCAATCATCTGTCAGCATGTGTTCCTAGGATGATATTTCTGAAGTGATAAAAGTAGAATTTTAAACAGGAAAAAGAATCTTAACAACTACATTTAGTCTAAAAATCTGTCAAGTACATCTTGAATATCTGTATGAATCTAACATGATTAGCTCCAGGAGATTGTAAGAAAAATAAGAACATAGTTCAGCTAAGCTGTGTATCATGTCCTTTGATACTGGATAGAGAGAATCAATCACAATGTTTTTAATTTAATTAATAAAGAGGGTGTATGTTTTCAATCCTATCCTTATATTGTTCTTTATACTTAAAAAAATACTTCAACATGAATTATTGCATTCAATTTCCACATACCATCAAGATAAATAGCATTATGCCCATTTTACAGATGATGAAACTGAAGATTGAACAGATGTTAAGAGGCTTGTCCAGGTTTACACAGTTAGTACCAGTAGAGCTGGAAGCCACACCAAAGGTGTTCTGACTTGGAACTCGGCTGCCAGCTACACTGGTCTAATGCTAAAGAGTTCTGGATTGGAGGGAAAGTTAAATCAGAAAATGATGGCTACTGAAAAGAAAAAAAAAAAAGAAAGAAAGAAAAAGAAAATGATCTTTCCCTCCCTAAAATGTCCATTTAAAAGTTCTGTCTTCTGTAATAACATTAATTCATCAATATTTATAAGGAGCAGTATCACGATTTTATGGGCATCCCACTCACAAATCTATCATAGGTCACAGAAAATCAAAATATCTCATTGTCAACTTGACTATGAACATACTGAAACAGCATGAGAAGTCTGAAAAAACCATATGCTTGCATTTGGAAAATATTATTTTGTCCCAGCAGGAATTAGTCAAAGTATCAATAAATGGGTTTATGATTTTCATTCAATTTCTATAACACATAGAAAAGATTTTGCAAAATCATTTAGTATCAAACTCTGATTGCTCTTATAATCAGCAAAAGGAGTTTAAATGATCAATAAAGTGAAATTCAAACACATTTCAGAAATTTATGGCATTTTCATTTGCACATGGTTAATAATGGTGTCAATTAAAACATAATTTCTTGCTTCAAAGAATGAGTCTAAAAACAGATGCCATCACTGATAATAATAAATCCTTCCCTTAGGGAAATGAGTATTTTCAGTTTCCTGATCCCATTAACAAGATATTAAAAGTTGGAAACTATACCTATGCCTTCTTTAAAATATTTTAAATGCAAATGTTATTTCATAAATGTCAGTAATTTGACTAAATTCCTGTGAAGCATATCAACATGAAAAAATTGAGTGTGATATTGAGAAAATGCTATAAACAGAAAATATAACACTATTTTAAAAACTAAAAATAAAGTTAAAAATAAAAAAATAAAAACAAATGAAAAATAAAATTCCATTGGGTGTTGATAAAGGAAGATGTTACATACTTTTAAACTTTTATTATATAATTGAAGGAATAAATTAGGTTAGACATTGCATATAGAGATAGACATAGACATTCAGATATAAACATATCTATCTATCTATCTATATATAAATTAACTTAAAAAGGAACTCTGATACCTAAAACAGTAGTTATAATACAGTATGCAAAATTCTGTAATATACAGAGAAGGATTATATAATCTGTACCAGATCTTGAAGGACTAGAAGAATTTACTATGTGGAGAACAGAAGGCAAGGCATTTCAGGCAAGGTATAATCACATTAAGACATTAAAGAACATATTGATATTATTGAATGGTTAAATACTTTTCATTCAGTGCTCCCCCACAAGCCAATTATATTGCTACCTTCATGTGGGTTCACGAGATCAGTATTTCCTGGCAAAATCATGGCTTTCCCATATGTCTGAAGGAATCCTTCTGTGTGTCAATTCAGATGGTGAACCCTGAACACACTATAAAACCGTAAATACACTATCACTAACTAACTAACTAGTTAGTTAGAACTAACCCTGAACACTATAAAAATTACAACTTTATCTTGATGTCCTTCAGCATTAAGCTATTCACATTTTAACACCTCAAATTGAAAAATTTTGTAATTTTTGAAAATAGTATAGAAAGGAACAGTGAGAACAGAGAAAACAGAAAGTGGTAGTGCATAATTCCCTAAGCAGCCATGGACATGATACAAACTTACAGAGGACCACACTGGCGGGGGATGGGAGACACTTTGAAAACAAGCTTGCTATGCTACAAAACTATTCTTCATTCTGGGTGCTGTTCTGAGCTACCCCTTCTTTTCGTATCTCTTGTGTCCCTACATACAAGAGATAATTTACCTTCATGTTTTCTTAGCAGAGAGTAAAGAGGACAAGTCTATGTTTGAGTGGAAGTTTTGAAGGGACTGCAGAAGCACAAAGGAATAAAGGAGAAACAAGATGAGTCATAGAGAATGAGCATGACACGACAAAGGTCACAGTTCTGGAATGAGGCCTTCAAAGAATCTGATTTCAGTGGTCACTTATAAGCTCTGACTGATAATACTGGGTAAGGTACCCAACTGTTTGGTGCCTCAACTGTAAAAAATAAAGGTATTTAGTTTTGAAGACTCCCTAATCCCTTGCTTTATTTTTTTATAACTGTTATCATTTGGCATAGTAAATATCTATTTAACTGTTTTCTACCTCTTCAAATTCATACAAGCTCCTGAGCTCAGGGACTTTTTTTCTTTGTTCACTGCTAAATCTTCAGTGCCTAAAACTGTGCCTGGTCATAGCAGGAGCTCAGCAAAGAGTTGTTCCATGAATTAATTAGCTTAATGAATGATTTAAAAAATATAAACATAAGAGAACAATTCAGACACAGCATAAACACCTAATAAATGTTAGAGATGCCAACAGACTTAGGTTCAAATTCTGCCAGTTTCATTTACTAATGGTATGACCTTGGGCTTCCCTAACTATAAAATGGGTATGAGGGAATATATAACACTTACCTTTGATGACTGTAATCAAAGTAAGACTACTAAACAGGGAGAGTAAAACCTAAGTCCATGGTAGCCATTATGTGTAATTCAGAGTAAGGGGCTTGTCCAGTAATACAAACACTAAATTTCCATAGAGCCAAGTTTCTCCATAAAAAAAAAAAAAACCTGGTTTGTAAATGCCAAGGTAAGGAGACAAGAGATCACATTGGTACACAGTGTTCCCCTGAAACTAGAATATCTATAGGACACTTAGAAATAAGTTCAATTTACAGTAAGGATTTAGCCATAGAAGCTAAACTTTGGGATTCAGAGAGTTACATGTTGGTTTTTATTCATAACTATATATCTTCCCCAAACTTACAACAGGGTTCTGTCCTGATAAACCTATCATAAGTTGAACATCTTGTTAAGTAAAAAATGCCTTCAATATACCTAATATACCAAACATCATAGATTAGCTTAGCCTACTTTAAATGTAGCTAAAAATACATTATACTATAGTTGGGCAAAATTATCTAACACAAAGCCTGTTTTACAATGAAGTGTTGAATACCTCATGTAATTTATTGGCTATTGTACTGAAAGTGAAAAACAGGTTGGTTGTACGGGTAGAGTGGTTGTAAATCTGTCAGGTGCTGACTTTCTCGATTGCATGGCTAACTCGGAGCTGCGGCTCACTGTCCCTGCCCAGCAACCTGAGAAAGTATCAGACCACATATCACTAGCCAAGCAGGAGAGCCAAAATCAAAACTCAAAGTACACTTTTAACTGAGAGTGTATCACTTTTGCATCATTGTAAAATTGAAAAATCATGAATCGAGCCATCTTAAGTCAAGGACGGTCTATATAAATGAGGATTCTTGTTTTCCCAAAGTATACCTTCCTATGGGCTCCCATGATCAAAAGGATCATGTCTAACACAAAGACATTTTCATAAAACAAGGTGATACAGAGTTAGTTCCTCTTTATTTTTTTTTTTTTAAATAAAAAGGCAGTCTCATAACTTACCGGATTTAAGAACATCTAAAGACCAAAAAAAAAAAAAAAAAAAAAAGAGCTACTCTTGCTTGGTCCTGGGGAAAGAAGGAAGTGATTTAGTCAGTAACCCACTTTGGTTTAATAATCATCCTCTAAATCATCTGTTTTTCCTAGTTTTCCATACTCAGCTAGGTGTTCAAAATGGTATTTGAAAAAAGATTTTAAAAATATGAATTTGTTTAACCAGTGTATATTAAAAAAAAAACCTATAAAACAATTTAGAAGTGAATAAACATTGTATTTTAGTAAAAGGCTCAAATTTTTACATTATTGAAGATTCAATTTTATTAATGTAGTAAAATAACATCACACAGAGTTGCCTTATTTTATTTTGCTTTCTTTCATGTTCTCCCCAGTATTTACAAGAATGATAATGAAAAAGAGAGTGTTACCACTTCCATAGAAATGTACAAATTAACCAACTCAGACAAGAGCTATTAAGTATCCTATATATACCTGGAATTTTATAGTAAGAGCCCCAAATTACTACTCTACTCAGATACAAAAGAAATATAAGCAGTGACTTCAAAATGTTTTAAATATATATGTATGACATGAGGTGAACTTGCTTGCATATATGTATATATATGTATATATATATATATGTATATATATATGTATGTATGTATATATACATACATATACATACATATATATGACATGAGGTGAACTTGCTTGCATATATGTGTGTATATATATATATATATATATATATATATATATACACACATATATGCAAGCAAGTTCACCTCATGTCATACTTTAGTACTTCAGGTACCACAGGAGCAGATCTGAGAAAGGGCTTAGTGTGTAGGATGTTTATTCAGAAGTGCTCTTGGCACCATCACTTGTGGAATGGGAGGAAAGAAGCAGAATTGAACAAAGAAGCCAACCTGTGACAGAGACAATCTCAAATAAGTGCCAAGTATACTGGTTGCTGTAATATCTCAGAAGTTTGAGAAATGGGGAAAATAGTAATTATACTATGTAATTATGGAATTAATGTGGGCTACTGAGAGCTGCCTATACACCAAAGATAGACAACATAAAGTTTACAATAGGTAATCAAGAATGTAAGGCAAAGTCTATCAGAAGGTCATTTTGATTGTATAAGGACACTCATATCTTCAGTAACAAAAGGGGAAATTCACCTGAAGCATCTGAGTCTGTAGAGTGGCCCATTTCTCCCTTTTAAAGGCCAATTCTCATCTTATGGAGTTATAGAAGATTTTGCCTTGTATGTCAACCCACCCACCTCCTCAGAATCTACCCCCACTTCCCCTCTGGCCACCAGAACCATGGTTAAAGTAAAATCCCAGCATAACCAAAATGCAGGAGTCCTGGCATAGCTAAAGGGAGAAAAGGGACTGTATTCCAATGGAGCTGCAAGACCCAATCAACTGTGCACCAGCAGGAGCTGTGGGACAAGGAGATTAATCATTACAGTGACAAAAAAAAAAAGAGGAGAATATAAATTGGACAAAGAGGGGTTTGCCAATTGAACATAATATCTTATAAGATGGCAAGGACTCCAGGAGACTCTTTGCTGCTAGGTGGCTCTAGAAAGACTGGACAACATGATGGGCCATAAGAAATGAAATGTAAGAGCTAGAATTCCTGTGGCAGTAGGTAGAAAAAGGAATCAAAAGGCTAAGAAATGTGGGGAAGCTATACACTATGTAAAGCAGATACACTATGTAAGGCTAGAAAACCGAAAGCTGATTGTGTCCCACAGTATTGTGGGGACACACTTGTGCACCAAGATGGTAAGCAAATGTGCCCATGAAAGGGGCACCAGCATTTGTGAGAATTTGATTTGTGTCTGTCTTTACAGGCTAGGTCTAAAAATAGGAGATGCTTTAAGATTACTGAGCTTTCTAATAGAAATGATGACGACAGTATCTCAAATGCAATACAGGAGGAAATTACGGCACTTTATAATCAAAAGCAAGAGAGGTAAAATTATTTTAATAAATGGGCAAAGAAAAAGCATTGGTTAGATTATCTGATTTGAAAGGAATTATGGAAATAATAGAAATTGAACTTCCTAGGAACAAGATAGATGCACAGCTAGCTTAGGGTATTTTTGATTCATTTGTACCAATATTTCTCAATTAAGAGCAATTTTGAAACCCCATCTCTGCCCAGGAGACATTTGGAAATGTCTGGGAATATGTTTGGCTGTCACAACTTGGGATGTGCTCTCATATCTAGTAGACAGAGGGCAGGGAAGCTGCTAAAGATCTTACAATGCACAGGACAGGGGCACCTGGGCGGCTCTGTGGGTTAAAGCCTCTGCCTTCGGCTCAGGTCATGATCTCAGGGTCCTGGGATCGAGCCCCGCATCGGGCTCTCTGCTCAGCAGGGAGCCTGCTTCCCTTCCTCTCTCTGCCTGCCTCTCTGTCCACTTGTGATCTCTGTCTGTCAAATAAATAAATAAAATCTTTAAAAAAAAAAAATGCACAGGACAACTCCCCATAACAAAGAATTATTTGGCTTGGAACAGAAATAGCACTGAGATTGAGAAAACATGGTCAACACAAAAAATAATCCAAAGATACAACATCAAAAGACTTGATCCAAAAAAAAAAATCTTGCCCCAGATCTGAGCCAGTTTTCATCTGTAGAATGTATCTAAAGACTAAAGAAAGGATCCTGCAACACCATGGCATGTATATATGGTGATGACTCTTCTACTCCTTTCCCAGTGAGACTTATGGCCATTTAATTACACTACAACACTCTGGATATAGGGGAATACTCAAGTATTTCAAGGACTCTGAGACGTGTTTAAATTGGCATTTATATTTTCCATGTTCCCTCCCTTAAAGTGAAGCACATAGGTTTTAGGTTATAAATGGAGTCTTGATTCTTATTTAGCTCACTGTGGATCAACTAGGTCCATGGAGCCATCTGGTGGTCCCTTATTCTCAAATATATAATGTAGGAGACATACTTAACAGTTGTCAGAAATATCATACTGTTCTTTGGTCTATTGAATAAGAGCTACCAGACTGGTGAAGGTCAGGGGACAGCTCCTGAAACAGTCCAAGAGAGTAAATAAATAAAATGGGTTTCTGTTTCTGCGTATAGAGAAGACCTACCTAGACCTGATTAGACAAATCCCTTTTAGAAGACAACTAAAAGGGATACCTGGGTGGCTCAGTTGTTTAAGCATTTACCTTCAGGTCAGGTCATGATCCCAGAGCCCTAGGATGGAGTGTCTCATGCATCAGGATCCTTGCTCAGAGGGAGAGCCTGTTTCTCCCTCTGCCCCACCCCCTGCTTAGGTATACCTCCACACATGCTGTCTCTCTGACAGATAAATAAATAAACCTTAAAAAAAAAAAGAAGAGAAACAAAAATCTGGACATAATGCAACTTAAGACACGAGTTGTGTGTATATACTTGACGGGAAGTCTCCATATACTATCTGGTTTTAGCATAGGGATAAATGAGGTTCCATACTGTGTACACATCCACAGCAGGGCTCAGGTGGAAAACTCCACAGTTTTTACATCCCAGAGAATCAGAATAGAGAAACCAGGAAATCAGAAATGCAAGAAAAAGTGGATAAATTCTGAAAAGACAAAACCCAGAGGATATCATAAACTCTATCTATCTACAACTCTAGCTGACCCCTGAACTATGTATGCAGGTGTTGAACAGACTCAAAGAAAAAAAGGGGCACCTGGGTGGCTCAGTGGGTTAAAGCCTCTGCCTTTGGCTCAGGTCATGATCCCAAGGTCCTGGGATCAAGCCCCACATCAGGCTCTCTCCTCAGCGGGGAGCCTGCTTCCCCCTCTATCTCTGCCTGCCTCTCTGCCTACTTGTGATCTCTGTCTGTCAAATAAATAAATAAAATCTTTAAAAAATTTTTTAAGAAAAAAAACTGGAACTGACTGGATCAGTTGCACAAAGAATAAAATTTATACTTCAAGTTCAGCCAACAATATCAACCACTAAAAGAAAGAAACAAATACTTATTAGAGAAGACAAATAGAATTAAGAATCTACATAGAGTGTCCACAATAGATTCTAAATACACCTGAAATACAAGGAGTCCAGAAAATGTAATTATCAAGAGAAAATAAAATCAAAGAAGTTTGGCCCCAAAATGACCAGGTGTTGCAATTAAAGTAAAAGGATTTTAAAGCAGCTTTTAACTATCTTCAGTGAACAAAAAGAAAACATGTTTTAAGTGAACACAACTTTTAGCAGAGGAATGGGAAGTTACATCAGAGAAGGAGAAACAAAGAAAATAATGGGAATTCCAGAATTTAAAAAATATAATTTCTTAACTAAAATTCACTTGATAGCTAAAGGGCTATCACAACAGCCTTGTTCACAACAGGCAAAGGTATAGATGAATTTGAATATAAAATTTTGGAAGTTATCCAGTTGAAGAACAGTGAGAAAGAAATTTTAAAAGAACAGAGAGATTCGAAGGGGCGGTGGGTGGGAGGTTGGGGGAGCCAGGTGGTGGGTATTATAGAGGGCACGTATTGCATGGAGCACTGGGTGTGGTGCAAAAACAATGAATACTGTTATGCTGAAAAGAAATTTCTAAAAAAATTTTTAAAAAACAGAGAGATTCAGACACATGCTACATGTTACCAAACTATAAAATATACATGTAATTGAAAAACTAGGAGAAAAGGGTAAGAATGAGACAGAAAAATAAATACTGAAGGAATCATGGTGAGGAATTTCCCAAATTTGACTGAAGGCAGAGATTTACAAATTTAATGGCTAAATGGGCATCAAAAGAGAATCACACACACACACACACACACACACACACACACATCCATGATGAGGCATAGTACAAACTGCTGAAAGCCCATGATAAAAAACAAATCCTGAAAGCAGCAAGAGAAGAACAATATATTACCTACAGAGGAACACCAAATTGATTAATGGTTGGCTTATCACCAGAAATCATGGAGGACAGGAGTGTACAGAATAGCTTTTTTAGAGTGCTGGTGGGGGAAAAAAACTGTATCCAATAAAAATATCATTTTGAAATGAAGGTAAATAAAAGACACACCCAGATAAAAGAATCTATTACTAACAGACCTCCTAGATAAGTACAAAAGAAATCTCTTTAATCTAAAAGGAAATAATACCAGATAAAAACACAGATTCTCAGAAAAGAACGAAGAACATTGGAAATAGTAAATAACTGTGTTAATGCAAAAGACTATGTATTTCTGTATTTACCATTCTCCTATTAATTTCGTTATAAATTATATGTGTTCAAAACCCAATTCATAATATTGTTTTATTGGATTGATAATTAATGTAGTTTTACTACATGTAAGAACTATGATATAAAAAAAAGGGAGTATGTGAGTCCTTAGGACTATAATATTCCTAATTTACAGGAAGTTGTACATTATTAAATTCACATGGGCTGTGAAAAGATAAATATGAATATGAAATTTTTAAGGCAACTGTAAGAAAAGGCAAAGAAGCATAGCAAAAGGAAAACTAACATGGGATTCTAAAGAATATTTTAATAATCCTCAAAAGGATTTGGAAGGAAGAACAGAAACAAAAAAGATAAATAGGAATAAATAACAAAGTAGACCCCGAAAACCACATCAATAATTTTGTTAAAAGTTAATAAACTAACAATATAATTTAAAGGCATTGATGAACAGAAGATATTTTGTAAAAGCAAAAGAACAACAGAACGAATATTTTGCTGACAAGAGACACACTTAAACCATAAAGATACTAGTAGGTTAACAGTAAGTGAACACAAAAACAAATGTCATGCAAACAGTAAGTATAAGAAGGCTGAGCTTTTTTAAAGCTGGGTAACACAGCTTTAAAAAAAAAAAATAGGGCCATAGATGGACAACTGATAAAAACAAAAGTTCCTATTCATCAGAGAGGCATCAAAAATGTGTACATCTGGGGGCGCCTGGGTGGCTCAGTGGGTTAAAGCCGCTGCCTTTGGCTCGGGTCATGATCCAAGGGTCCTGGGATCGAGTCCCGCACTGGGCTCTCTGCTCAGCAGGGAGCCTGCTTCCTCCTCTCTCTCTGCCTGCTTCTCTGCCTACTTGTGATCTCTGCCTGTCAAATAAATAGATAAAATCTTTAAAAAAAATGTGTACATCTGAATAATAGAATTTTTATATACATAAAGTAAAAAATGACAGAACTAAAGGGAGCAGCAGACAATTACACAATCATAACCCCACTAAATTAATTGATATTTACAGAACCCTATACCCAAGAATGGCAGCATACATATTCTTTTCAAGTGGGCATGATATGTTCAGCAGAATAGTCAATTCTGGGTAGTAAAGCAAGCTTCAATAAATCTTAAACTATTGAATTCAAACAGATTGGACTTCCAAACCAAAATGGAATTAAATTAACAATAAGAGTCAAATGACCAGAAAAACTCTACAAATTTTGAAATGAAAGAGTATACTGGGTCAAAAAAGAATTCACAAAAGAAATGCGAACATGTTTTGACCTGAATGATAATGAAAAGACAACTTTTGGGATTTGGTACATAGAGGGAATTTACAGATTTAAATGTTTATATTAAAAAAGAAAAAAAAAAGATCTTAAATCAAGTATCTGAGTTTCTCTCTTAAGAAAAATGAGAGAAAATTAAACCCAAAGCAAGCAGCAGTAAAAAATTAATAAAGATGATGGGAGAAATCAATGAAACAGAAAACACAGTAGAGAAACTCAGTGAAATCAAAACCCAATCCTTTGAAAAATAATTAATAGGAATGATAAACCAGCCAGAATTATTAATAAAAAAGAGGAAATACACAAACTACAAATGTCATAATTTGAAAGGAGGAACGTCACTACAAATCCTTCAGGCATTCAAAAAAATAATAAGAGAATATTATGAACATTTGGTATGAATAAATTTGACAACCTAAATAAATGGACAAATTCTTTGAAAGACACAAATTATAGAAACTGACCCAATAAGAATTAGGAATTATAAATAATCTTATACAAATTAAATATCCTGAACTTTTCACTGCATTCCTTCCCACAATAAAACTCCAGCCCACATGGCATCTTTGATAAGTTCAATGAAACAGTTGAAGAAGAAATAATACTAATCCTATACAGAATCTTTCAGAAAACAGAGGAGATAGTAACACTTTCTAATTCCTTCTAAAAGTCGGTTTACCAGCAGAAAGTACTACAAAGCAATACCCCTTATGAACATGATACAAGAAAACCTTAGCCAAATTCAAGCAAAATGAACTTAAATATATATATCAGGAGCAAGTAAGCTTTATATCAGGAAAATAAGGCATGTTCGACATTTAAAAATGAATCAATGTAATTTATCATATTTATAAGATGTAGAAGAAAACTCTATGGTCATTTCAAAACATGCAAAGGGAAAAGCATTTAACAAAAACTCACACCCGGGGTGCCCGGGTGGCTCAGTGGGTTGGGCCGCTGCCTTCGGCTCGGGTCATGATCTCAGGGTCCTGGGATCGAGTCCCGCATCCGGCTCTATGCTCGGTGGGGAGCCTGCTTCCTCCTCTCTCTCTCTGCCTCTCTGCCTACTTGTGATCTCTCTCTGTCAAATAAATAAAATGAAATCTTTAAAAAAAAAAAAAACCTCACACCCTTTAATGATAAAAACTCTCAGAAAATTTAAAATAAATAAGATCTTCCTAAACTCGATTAAGAGTATCTTGAAAAAACAATAAACAAACAAACAAAAAACAGTGACTGATATCTTATTCAAGGCAAGATTGTCCATTCCCACCACTTCTATTTGATATTATACTGGAGGTCTTAAATGTACAATAAAGCAAGAATAATAAGTAAATGACTTATAGATTGGAAAGGAAAAAACAAACTCATTTGTATACAATGTGGTTATTTATTTAGAAAACATAACATCTATTATAAAGCTATTAAAATCAATGCATATATTGAGCAGGATTGTGAGATACAGGGTTAATATAAAAAATCATATTTCTATATATGATCAGCAAACAAAAAAGAAAAATAATTCCAATTATGATAGCCTAAAAATTATAAAACAGGAATAAATTTAACAAAATATATGAAAAAATATAGATTGAAAACAACGTATTATTTCACATGGAAATTAAGCACACCTAAATAAATGGTGATATGCAATGTTTATGGATTGGTAGCTCCAATTTTGTTAAGATGGGCAATCTCCAAAAGCATGAAATTTGTGTTTATCCCTAGAAATTTAAAAAGGCATGTGTAAGACTAGTACACTGAAAACTCTATCTGTAGAAACTGAATCTGCCATTTCAGGACCTCTTCTACTCTGGAAGCTGCTGCTATTCATCATGACTAAGATCAATACGAATTCCAAGAATGTGTTTGCCTGGCTTATCCATGGAGCCCTGGCTAGCACCACTATCTAAAGATTACTGAATGTTTCATCCATTGACATAAGAACCTACATAATGTCATGGAATAAGGAAACAACTTTATAGCAAGGGATATGTAGCAGTTGGCATTGGATAAGTGTATCCATTGCCAGCTAATAGAGGGATGAAAGGTCTTTTGAAGCTGATGCTTAGAAATGATAACCTGCAAAGGATGGGCAATCATTTGGGATGCAACTCTTAACCAATGGCCACTGTTTTCAAGGTTGTTTACCCATAGGTATAATACATAATCCAGGAACCAAGAGGTTGAAATAGGATGGGCACTGTTTATCATTATTCCCAGTAACCCACTTGGATAATTTATCTTTTTAGTCTCTGCAAATTATGCTCTTTTTTTGTTGTTGTTGTTGTTTGTTTGTTTTTTGGTTTTTTTCTTTTCATTTTTTTTTTCTTAATTTCTTTTCAGTGTAACAGAATTCATTGTTTTTGCACCACACCCAGTGCTCCATGCAATACATGCTCTCTTTAATACCCACCACCTGGCTCCCCCAACCTCCCACCCCCTGCCCCTTCAAAACCCTCAGATTGTTTTTCAGAGTCCATAGTCTCTCATGGTTCACCTCCCCTTCCAATTTCTCTCAACTCCCTTCAAATTAGGCTCTTTATGTCTAGAGGCCCTGACCTTCAAACAGTGACAACAAGCTTACATCACAGGACACCAAGTCCCATTAAAATGCAAGCTATGGTTTCCAGCCAATCATTTTGAACTCTTCATGCCAAAAGACAAGCAGACAAGGAAAAGAGCTACCATAGTGGCAGGAGAAATTGACCCCTGTCATCAGAGGAAGAAAGGGTTGTTGTTAAATAATGAATGAAGGGAAGAATATGTGTGATCCTCAGGCAATCCACTGAGGCTTTGGTTAATAATACCCTCCTCAGTTTTGGTAGCAAAGGGACAGATATAGCCCTCACAATCTGAGAAGGACATGGTGACCAGGAATTCATTCTCCTCAGGAATAGTCTATGTCACTTAACTAGGGGAATCATCTAAAACAGTAAGTTAGCCAAGGGTGAGAGAAATCTAGAATGTTAGGAGAGGCAAATTGTCAGTTACAGCCTTGAGACAAAGTGCTGCAGCTAGGCTATGATATATCCCACCAATTTTCCTCATATGTTTCCTTAGGATATAGGGTTTATCAAAATTTATCAAAATCCTAGAAGAGTTATTCCAATATTAGGTGGCATTATTAAATAAGTAATTAGGTGTAAGGAGTGAAAGAAGTGGACTGCAGTAGATGCTGTCACGCCCTAGATTCCCCCTTCAGGAGCAAGATACTTAACCCCTTAGCTGCTGGCTACTGACAACTGACACCTTGCATTTTGTCTTGGCCACCAATTTCACTTGGTCAAAGGAATTCATCACCCAATTTCATTTCTCCTCTCGGGTTCCCATCTAATGAGTGGTTGATGTAGAGATGTAAATGCTCAGCCCCTCCTTGTCTCCACATGGACAACTGGAAAGACACCCCAAAAGAAGTTTTTAAACTTTAAAATTAATTAGATGCAGTGAATGTATTAAATTTAAGATTAATCTGGCTAAAGAGAGAATTACTGAATGGAAAATGAGCAGCAAAGAGATTAATAAGTATGTAGCCTATAGATGAGAGGCAAAATGTGAAAGTGAGGCTGAGGGATAGGACATATGGGATGAGAAGGTCAAAGACACCCACTCACCATCCAAGAAAGGATAGAGAGGTGGGAAGAGAGGCAATATTAGGAGGTACAATAGCTGAGAATTTTTCAAAACTGTAGAAACACTCAAATCTACCAATATGTAAACCATATTATATACTGTGCAGAATAATTAGAAACACACATAAACACACCTAGGAAAATTGCAGAAAGCCATTAACTAAGAAGGTTAAAATAAACCTAAGTGAAAAGAGAAAAGATGAAAAAAAAAAAAAAAAAGGACAGGTAAACCCAGCAGAAGTATGGAAGGAAAAGAACCATTATCCTGGAACTGTGTCCCCTTTAAAACTATCTTTCACGAGTACATAAAGGCATTGTTTAGATCCAGTTGACAAACTTTATAGTTTTTAAAATTTAGTTAGTTAAGGGACATATCTTAAGAGTACGCAGTGTCCTTCTTACCCCAAAATTAAGAACATGTGATTTCATTTAGTCCTTTGACATCCATGCCTTCTGCTATTCTGCCATTTAAATTCACACAATTATTTTTAATGAAGAAATTCCACACCCGCTTATTTCTATACTGAGAATTATGCTTTTGGGACAAGATATAGGTATGGTTCTTTCCCTATGTCTAGCTCTCCTAAAACCTCTGTTAACTATGCCTTTCTATACCTATGGGCAGAAATAGTCCCTCATCATCTTTGCTCCCATTAGATCCATACTAAGCAACCACTAATATGTCCTGACCTCTCACCCCCTTATAGGCAAGTGATGAATACTTTTTATAGTCAAGGGACTTATCTTAGTCATCTCCCTCACTCTCTTCTCAGTGCCCAGAACTTAGCAAACAAATATTCAAATAGATACTCAGGAGTTTTTAAAATTTAAGAAAATATAGGAAATTTTTGTAATAGACTTTATGTTTTTGTTTTATGCAAAGGCTGCCTAAAATAGGCTCATTAGATTGAATGGCAATCTTGTGATAAATTGAGATTTATGGCTTGCAATTATTTAGTACAGTATTTTCCCATGGCAAATATTTTCATAATTAGACCTAAGAAATAAAATTTAAATTAAAAGAGAAAGAGTGAAATCATTTGGGTCTAAATTAAATAAGCATCCTCACTCCTCAGACTAAAATCTATGTCAATACATGCTCTGTGATGGTTTATTATATAAGAAAGCCCATGTGTGAATTGATGGCAGTTTTCCCAGAAGAAATCAGATAAGCTAATTTAACTTTTTGGCAATATTCTTCTATTTTCTCATTTAGGTACATCATTATATTAGTCATGGGGAAACAATGGGCTGTACCAAACTGGGGGGAAAAAAAAGAAAGAAAAAAAAAAAAAGAAATGCAAGTTTCCCTGTGAGCATTAAATGTGGTGAACACTTGTTTATAAACCATAAAGAAACTACCAGCTTTCTGTATGCCTTTTGAAATGGTCTTTTCAGACGACTTTTAGGGATGCCTGGTTGGCTGAGGCCAGGACATGATCAGGACATGATCCCAGGTTCCTGGGATTGAGTCTCACATTGGGCTCCTTGCTTAGGGAGCCTACTTTCCCCTCTGCCTGTCATTCCCACTGCTTGTACTCGCTTGCTCTCATTCTCTCTCTCTGGCAAAAAAAATAAAATCTTAAAAAAAAAAAAAAGATCACTTTTAGAATAGCTTGCTAGAGATAGCTGATAGATAGAAGATAGATTAGATAGACAGATAGATAGATAGATGCTCAAATGCCCAGTGAATACTGAGCTATAGAGGAATTCATATGTAAGTTGGAATGGCAAAATTCTTGCTACAGAGAACTCCGAGAACTCCTTCCATGGAATTGAATATTGATGCTTTAAGATGATAAACATTGCTGTGACATAATAATATACTAATGGTATATTCCATTGGCCACCCATAAAGTATATTTTAAGGAGTCTATGTAATCTTCACTTTCGATCATTGCTACCCATGAGTACCTATCAAACCCTGGACTTAAATCTAAGCCTAAAGCCACATTAGCCTATAAGCATACACATGCTGTAAGACAAAATAACAAGTTTTATTTCCAATGAAATCTTCAAACCATTGAGATGTCTTCATCAAAGTAAAACTCCATTGACTCATTTATTTACTTATTCTTCAAATATTTACTTTCTACTCCCTACATTCTGGGTGAAAGTCCAAAGACATAGAGATGAATAGGACCTGGCCTCATCTGTTCAAAATCTACTAGAAAAGTCAGAGAAAGTAACAAAATCAGACTGAAGTTTCACTAGAATAAATTTTAAATTATGGTTGGTCTTTTATTGGTTGTTTTTGGTTTTTTGTTTTCAGTTTTCCAACTCTAAGACACACATTTTTTTGTCCTTAGCTTTTATATTCACAGATGGAAACAATGAGCAAATCTAATCTAATATTTATTATATTCAAATAAAGATTTTTCTCAAGATTCTTGCGCTAATTTGGCAAAGAAATTTTAACATTTAAAAGTCCGAATATCATCTATGAATAAATCATCAACTTAAAATATTTTCTGATGACTGAAGACCTTTCATATTCTTGGCACCTTTTGCAGTGAATAAATGGAAACCAGATCATTCCAAGCCTCTTCTTACTCTAGCCTCTTCAGTGCCTCCTTAAAGTTGCACTACCCTAACTGACCAAGAATGAGCACATTATATAAGGCTGCTTTGCTCCATTTCATACAGGGCACAAATGACTCATTTCTGCTATCACATCAACAAGATATCATTAATGTTCTCTAAGGAGCCAGCACTACCATGCAACAGTAGCTTCACAAAAAAGGGGGGAAAAAAAGGGAGGAGAGGTCATGAATTTAAAGAAAATCATCAAATGGAAATAAAATTGCCCTAAAGAAATGAGCATGACATATCTTCAGCCTGAAAGAAAATAGATTAAACAAGACAGATAAGGTTTATTAGAAGAGAAATTTGAAGCTTATTTAAAAAGTGAAGAATATTATTCACACAGACTTAATCAACTATAAATCCTTCATGAGAACCTGTTAACTATGCAATATTTCAAGAACTAATTTTTTGTGAGTTTTCATTAGGGACAATTGCTTTTTTAAAGATTACCAGCTTGACTAGTTACCACTTCTGAGTCAACGAAGGGATTACTGTTAGCTCTAATTATTCTTCAGTATTGATAAGAAGCACTAAGTAAATGTGTTCACTTAAAGGGTTTCAAGATCATAAATACTGACACAATACTCATCAATGCAAAATTGACCCCATTCCCAAATGACAGATTTTTAGGTGAACAGGTATCTGCTGCTATTGAAAGTATTGTCATCTAATTGGTGATTAGGTACATATTTTCATCAATAGGAAAAATACTCCTGTTTATTTTAACCCATTTATCTAGTTTTTTTTCCCCCATAGCCAGAAATTGACTAGAATCTGATACAATCTAATATATTCTTTATTCTGCCATATTATACCACACTGACAAGTATTTACCCAATTTACTTGATTTCTGTAGAACAGTGCAAACACTTTGTTTTCTTCCCCTTTTCCATCATCGTGATTTAATCTCTCAGGTTGTATAACATCATGAAGGTCAGGAATATCACTTCTATTTCTGCAGTTACTGCTGAGAAACCAGAGAAAATCAATTATATCTCTTTGTTTTAAAGGGCAGGGAATGGTAATTGAGAAAAATAATCTCATTTTCCCGCTTATTAGTGTGCTACTGATCCATATTTGGAGTATTAGGAATTAGGAAATAACATCTTGCCCACATTCACAAGGGATGCAATATCTTATTTTACTCCTCATGAGGCTCCAGTTTGAGGGTAGACTAATGATTGATCTGAATACCACTGGATAGAAAAGGGTTATACCAATCCTAGTACTTGATATTTAGATGTCACTTTACAGTTTCACATTCATTTCCATTCATACTATTTAATTTCAACTTCAACAATCCTG
The DNA here is from genome assembly GCF_009829155.1 of Mustela erminea. Classification (NCBI taxonomy): domain Eukaryota; kingdom Metazoa; phylum Chordata; class Mammalia; order Carnivora; family Mustelidae; genus Mustela; species Mustela erminea. The sequence goes on from NC_045620.1 coordinate 114,405,188, forward strand.
TCACATAGTAAGGATAATATTAATATCTGGCATTCCCATTACTATCAAAAATCTACCTTAGGAATGGCAATTTTGAAAAGATTTCAAAATCTACTCAGAGTTACTGAGTCTCTTTAAACTGTATAAATCTGAATTTTTTTTAAGATTTTATTTATTTATCAGAGAGAGAGAAGCAAGAGCGAGCACAGGCAGAGGCAGAGGGAGAAGTAGGCTCCCTGCCAAGCAAGGAGCCGGATGTGGGACTCGATCCCAGGATGCTGGGATCATGACCTGAGCCTAAGGCAGCTGCTTAACCAACTGAGCCACTCAGGTGTCGCTAAACTGAATAAATCTAAATAGAATTAATAGCAGAAGATAAATACTGAGAAGAGATTTAAACATGCAATTGAAATGGTTATATTTTTATGTCTACTGAGTATAAAGGAAGTATTTATTTTCAGTTAAATTTAAATTCATAAAGTACTTCCTTAATACTTGCAAGATACATTGCACTCAGGGATATGCAAAAAGCAAATGATGGAGTTCTTGCCAACAAGGAGCTTACAGTCTACCCAATGATACAAGATGCACTGCACATAAATTAGAGAAAATATAAAAATAAATGACACCTTAAGGTGAATACACAAACATGAAGAATAAAACAAAAATATCTTGATGTACATCATATTTCAACTTGACCTGAAAGTTCTGCTAAGATTGAGGAAAGACAGGAAAGTACACTATTCATTATCTACTATGTCAGGCAAATTAAATACAAGTCTTGCCCTTGAGGGCACAATTGAATGAGCAACTCACAGTCGCTTTTAAAATGCCCACGGGAGGTCACAGGAACATCGTAAGACATTTTTGGCTAGATTAAGATATTAGAAGTAACTAAAATTATTTGAATAGAGAGCTACATAATAAGAGTGAAAAATAAGAATAATTGGCAGCTTTCTTGACATGGAGCATTTTCATCTACCTCTATGCAACAAAAAGAATCTGTTGAATGTCTTCTCATCTTCTCATATTTTAATGGGTATGAAGTAAACCCACACAAACTAATGTTGAGGATGATAAACTGCTTATCTGTATGGTAAAGTTTTATTGTTGTTCTTATCTTTCAAGATGCTATTGATGTCTAGTAGTTTTTATTCAATAGGTATTTCATTCTTCTTTCTCATTCAGTGCTAAAGAAGAGTAGGAAAATATTACTGTAAATATGCACACATAACCTGAATGATACCATCTCATGACTTTTTAAAAGTATATTTTATTCCTTGGATAGACCTCAATATTTAAGTGGCTTCTTTAAATGTGCTTGTGTGTATAGCATTGTCAAGTTAGAAATCAAACACATGGAGGAATCCACTGGGCAAAGACTGGTAAAGAACATTAGGGTGGTCAGTACCAGTAAACCCAACAGCATTGCAATAGTTCACAATATTTATGGCAGGACAGACAAAATTACAGTAAGCTATTTGATTTAACCACCCATATTGCCTTCTTTAAGGCAAAGTATAAAAGTCAACATTTTATTTACATCTATGTGATACAATGCCATCTGGGGAGCTGTTTGTAAAACAGTCATAAATAGATTTTTTTTTATTACTTTACTGGCAGGGATCAACAATTACATGAAATTATCCAACCTTAAAGGAACTTCTTCCTAGTTATCTCTCCAATTCCCCATGTTGTGCATAGAAACCTTAATGAAATATTTAAAAGGGTGAAGGAAATTTGGGTTAATATAAGTTTCCTTCAAGGTCTGTTTTAATTACTTATTTTAAGATACTCCTCCACATTTTTAATACACTGACCCAAGCCAAAATGGATATTTTATGTTTGCTTTCTCTTTGGAAAGGAAGTAAGAGGGTTGGAAGTCTGGTGACCAATGACTGTATCTCCAGTTCATTGTTCTAACTTGGGCTTCAGAATGCATCTCATTCCTTACTCTGTATCTTATTTAATTTCCTCTCTGAAAGAGAAGTTTGATGACTTGGGGCTGCTACAAACCTACTATATAGCCTATCTCATCTACTCAGTATAATTAAAACTTTAATCAGAATACAAAAAATAATAATTCCACAGGGACTCTGCAAAGCAAACACTAACGGACTGGATTGAGGAAGAGGGTAAATTTGGAGAATGGCCTGTTCTGCAGTAAGATTATATTTTTCCTCTTTTACATCTTGGCTTTGACCCAGGGGCAGCAAGTTGCAGAATGCAAGGAGGATTATCTCTGAGAGAAACTCCCTATTTTTGTCTAAATGATTAGGAGAAAGGGGCTCTGTGAGCTAAAGAGGGTAAGGAAAATTCTCTTTGTTCTATCCCAATCTGCCCTAAATTCAGTCTAAGTGATAGACCTACACTGTTGCAACAGCAGAACCTAAGAACCCAAGAGAAAACCCATCTTGCTGGACAGAAGAACCTGGAAAAGTCCAAAGAATTAAAGTAAATCCCCATTATTTTTTGTATCTCTTTTTATTCCCTGCTTACCCTAAGGATGTCCCAAATCACACAGAACAACATTACACACAGAGTGCTAAAATTCTTAGAATACAACACATTTCTAGCCAGAACAAAGAAAAGGGGTTGCTAGGTTTGGCAGACAGTGGGGCAGAGATATCAAGGAGGAAAGAAGAGGAGAATGAGAATCCCTAGATCTGTGAAATAACTGACAAAGGCTCGGGCTAACTCCCGAAATGAAATTTCTGAGTGTGTAGATTTATACCTTTCACCAAATTTGTAAAGTTTGGCTATTATTTCTGTTTGTTTGTTCATTCTTGCATCAATCTCTGCAAATGTGTGGAATAAACACAAAGAAGCATAGCAAAGGCTTTGAGAATGGACCTAGTACACAAACCACTGGAAAAGTCTCATACAGCTCCTGAATGTCACATGCATGGGACCGGCTTAGACATTTTCCAGTGTAAAAATGGAACTGACTGGTATAGCAGGTGATGTAGAATTTTTAATTCGATTGGCTGCCTACTTAAAAAATATATTCCTCTTTTTTTTTTTTTTTAATTAAAAGCAGGGCTTGAATTCATAACCCTGAAAACAGGACCTGAGCGGAGATCAAAAGTTGGATGTTTAATCAACAGAGTCACCCAGGCACCTCTAAAATTATATATTCCTGTGGTTAAGGATCTTAATAGGACACCACCCCATATAACATAATATTCAAAATTCCCAAGAAACAACCATCATCTCAATATACAAAGAACCAAGAAAATCTAACCAATTCTCATGGAAAAACATGTTGGAATTATCATACTTCAAAGCAGCTAACATAACCGTGCTCCAGGAGCCAAGGGAAAACACTCTTGAAATTAATAGAAGTTCTCAGCAGAAAAATAGAAAATATTAAAAAAGAAGTAGAAATATAAGAACTAAAAAATACAATAACTAAATTATATTTTTAATGAATAGACTAAATAGAGTGGAGATGACAGAGAAGAGAATTTGTAAACTTTAAAATGGAGCGATAGAAATTATCCAATCTGAATAGCAGAAAGAAAAAAAATGTGAAAATACAAATAAACAGGATCTCAGAAACCTGTGGGGCAGCATAATAATTAACATCCACAGCATTAGAGTTTCAAAGGATAAGAGAAAGAGATTGATGCAAGAATGAACAAACAAACAGAAATAATAGCCAAACTTTACAAATTTGGTGAAAGGTATAAATCTACACACTCAGAAATTTCAGCAAACAACAGAATATACTCATAAAACCATGCCTCGGCACATCATAATCAAACTCATAAAAACCGTATATATACATAGCATCCTGAGAAAAATGACACAGTACATAATTACATACTGGGAACAAAATTTCTGCTGTCTGCTAATTCCTCATCAGAATCCACAGAGGCCAGAAAAAAATAGAAAAGCAAGGTTAAAGTGCTGAAGAAAAAAATATATATGTATATATATTAAGATAAATAAGATATATATTAAATAATAATAAAACAATACATTACAATACAATAATACATAACAAAAGATATATGTATAACTGATGGGATTTTCAGTGTGTGTAAATGTAACACATATGGCAACAATTACATAAAGCAGAGAGGGTGAAGAGACCTGCAATGGTTGGAAGTCTTCCTCACTTTACTTGAAGTGATAAAATAATAACTAAGTAGTCTGTAAAAGTTAGGTAAGTATGTTATAATCCCTAGAGCAACTACTAAAAATATGATACAAAAGATCATTAAAAGCTAATGAATAAAAGCAGAATAATAAAGAACATTTAAATAATCTAAAAGAATTTAGGAAAGATGACATGGAATAATAAAATCCTTCTATGGACCTCCTCTTTCTTTCTTTCTTTTTTTTTTTTTTTCTTTTTCAGCAAGCATTCTCCAGATCCTTATAGGTACTTAAAGTCCCTATTTGTTCTGCCCAAGTTTATGTTATACCACTTTCTTTTTTGTTTACTATGTTTATGCTATGTGATGCTTGGTTCAATTTTGAAAACATTATGACTACTTTTTTTGGTGCCTATGTAAACACTGTTAACTGGCCTAATACATCTTCTCCCTGTCCACCCATATATGCATATCTTTCATCCAGCTCCCATTCATCTTTTATGTTCACTTTAATTTCTTATTTCAAAAGTCCTTCCTGACCAGCTCTTCCATCTAATAAATACATGCCCTTTTAATACATTTCCATGTACTCTGACATTTCCCTTCCTGGCATTTATCCTAATTTTAATTATAAAAAAAGCAGCTCCAGAAATTCCATACAAGGAAATTTAAAATGAAAATTTGGAAGAAAGCTAGAGCAATTATCTTGATGTTGTTCTTTCATACAGTGTTTTCACCAAAATAATGGAGTAATATATGATAATATTACATTTCTTTCTCACTAATCAGACTTAGGCATGTGTTTGCCAGTATAAGTTTAGAGGAGATAGAAGGTTAGATTAGTATTATTACAGCAGGAATGCAAAGAGTTCATATGTATCTTCTGACGCTTGTATGCATGGGCTGGTGTGTCTATGTGTGTGTAAGAGAGAGAGAGATTTTTCAAGCACAGAGGACTTAAAGCATATAATGTCTTGCAAGGTGTTGTTGCAAAAATACTCCTCTTCCTAGGATTATATGACGTAGAAGGGAGAAAAATGGCCTTGCCACAATCTCCTCTCCAATTTTTTGGTGCCTAAAGGAAGCAAGAATGAGAGAGAATAAAAACATCTGAAGTCAGGATAATCATTTTCATTTCCTGTTCACTTTCTGTCTCATCCACTAAAACGTAGGCATCATAAGAACATGGACTTTTATGTGCTTTGTTTCTCACTATATCCTCAATGCTTAGAATAGTACACATTGTGGGTGTTTATAAACTATTTGATGAATGAAGTAAGTGTGTATGCTTAAGCAACTGAACCACCCAAGTGTTCCGAATATTTTTTACCTTGAATATATCAAGTACTTTTTTTCAGTGGCTTCAAAACATTTCATACATGCCCAGTTTCTGCTATTTTGATACAGATAAAAAATAATTATTACCATCATTTGACTGAAGACAAGACAAAGTTGTTAGGTGAGATTTTTTAAAGTTCTTCATTTAGACCATGTGGAGTCAGGCTATAATCCTGGATTTCAAATCTTAAGGACAACGCACTTTCCATTAAAATGTATGATATAATGCAGCAGACAATGTTATGGTCATATGACTTAAAGACATATAAAGGAAAAGTCAATCAAGCATTTACAAACATATACATGTTTGGGATTAGGGCAAAAATTTTTTAAAAACCCTATTATAACTTTTTTGTTGTTGTTGAGATTACTTTTCATCTGGATTGTGCAATTGGTGTGTGGACACAAGCACTTGAAGCCATCAAACTTATTCAAAGCACTTCAAGCCATCAAACTCATACTGTACATCATATTTTCCTATGATGTATGATTGTTTAACTCTTCAGGGTTTTAATTACAAGAAATGCTCATTTATGAGGACTTCAAGTTATACATCCCCTATATCTAAATACTGTTTAAGAAAATAACCCTAGGGGGCGCCTGGGTGGCTCAGTGGGTTAAATCCTCTGCCTTCTGCTTGGGTCATGATCCCAGGTCCTGGGATGGAGCCCCACATCAGGCTCTCTGCTCAGCAGGGAGCCTGCTTCCTCCTCTCTCTCTCCACCTACTTGCGATCTCTGTCTGTCAAATAAATAAATAAAATTTAAAAAAAAAAAAGAAAGAAAATAACTCTAGGTTCAAGTCTGAATTTTTAAGTTTAAATCTTTCAAACTCAAGGTCACTGCAATAATATGACTTTAAAAATTATGTTGTGGGTTTAGTAATTTTTATACATACTACATATATTAAAAATTTTATTCTAATGGTTTTCGAATGAATTCCTTAGGAATTTCTATATATAAAAGTTTTATTATATGTTTATAAAAAATAAAAAATTAATTAAAAAAAAAAGTTTTATTATCTATAAAGGGAGAAAGTTTTACTCCCTCCTTTCCCAACTAGATGTTTTTATTTTTCTTGACAAATTTCTTTGGCCATAATTTCTAGTACAATTTGAATAAAAGTGGCATCTTTATCTTGTTCTTCATTCCAAATTGGGATAATATTCAATCTTTCACATTGAGTTTGACATTAACTATGGTTTTCTGGAGATGACCTTTATCTAGCTGAGAAAGTTCCCTTACATTCCTACTATGTTGTACATTTATATCATGAAAGCATGCTGGATTCTCTCAAATAATTTTTCTGCATCTATTGAGATGATCATATATTTTTATTTTATTTTACATTAATTGTACAACAATTTTACATGTTTTACATTAATTGATTTTTGGATGTTAAACCAAGTTAGCATTTTTCGGATGAACCCTATATTGCTGGACTTGTTTTCCTAGAAATTTGCTAAGGATTTTTTTTTAATATGTTCATATAGGATATTAGTCAATGTTTTTTTTCCTTGGGATATCTTTGTCTTTATATTGGTTTTCTATGGCTTCTGTAAAAAGTCATCATAAATATCATGACTTAAAAATTAAATAAAATTATTCTTTAACAGATCTGGAGGCCAGGAGTCCAAAATCAATTCCATTGAGCTGAACCTAAGGTTCTGGCAGAGCTGCTCTCCCTCCAGAGGAGCTAGGGGAGAATTTGTTTCATTGCCTTTCCAGCTTCTAGAGATGAATTCTTTGGCTATGGTCTTTTTCTCCATCTTCAAAGCCGGCGATATAGCATCTTCAAAGCTCTCTGCTTTCATCATTACATCATCTCTTCTGTTTCCAACTGCCTTCCTTTTATAAGTACACTTGTGACGTATTCAGCTCCCAGCCAGGTAGTCTAGGAGGGTATCCTTATCTCAACAACCTAAACTTACTCATATTACAAAGTCTCTTTTGCCATACAAGGTAACATTTACAGGTTCCAGAGATTAGGAGCTGGATCTATTTAGGGACTGTTACTTAGCCTACTAGGCCTGTTTGGTATTAGTTTAATACCAGCCTTATAGAACAAATTAGTGGGGGTAGGTGGGGGATTATAGGGATTGATTCTAAGGTTTTTTAGTGGGGTACAAGGTTCTCTTTAGTGGGGGCAAAATATTGTAAAATTTGATAGTGGTGATGATTGTGCCACTCTACGAATACACTAAAAAATGACTGATTTGTACATTTTAAGTGGGTGAGTTGTAAGGTATATGAATCACATCTCAATAAAAAACATACTTTGGTTTTGTTTTTAAATACTCAGCAAACCAAGTAAGGGTTTTACTTTCTTTGCCTCTGTAATGGAAACATCCTTGCTTGGTAAAGAAACTTCTGGTACATTAATTCTATTAATAGCACTAGGAAATACAAAGTAATTAAAGAAAAAAGAACTTGAGTGAGACTTGTTTATTTTGGCAACTAGTGGTCAGATTTGGTGTTTGTCAAATTGATACTCTCTCATCAAATCTCCAGCTCTCTTAATATTCTATGAATCATGAAGATGTAATTACAACACTACTTACATTTTGATTAAAATATGTTAAGTCCTCATTTAATGTGCATATCATGTCTGTATTGACTTAGTAAATTAACACAAAATTCAGGTTCCCATACCAGGGAAGTGCACAGTTTGTAGTGGAGGTAGTGTTCTAGATATATCTGAAAAGGGGATTTTAATCTGGAAAGAAAGCTGAAGTCAGAAGTCATCAACAGAAAGCATGTTTTGAAGAAGTCTTAGAAAAAGAGGGGGAAAATGAGAGGCTTGTATGCAGTAGAATTTGGTTTTATTTTTTTATTATTATTATTATTATTATTTTAGAATTTGGTTTTAAATAGACTGAAAGTCAGTGTGACTTAAAGATAGAATGTAAGGAAAATGCGAAGTAATAGGGTCAGAAGGTAAATGAGGGCCATAGTACACCACAGAAGACATGTTAAGTGACTTGATTTGACCTTCAATAGGAATGTATTGAAGAAATTTGAGCAATTTAAGCAACTGGGTAATAATACTTGAATATTTAAAATATTACTCTGCCATAATTTTGATGAAAAGGAATGAAAAAACTTGGTTAAGGATATCAACTTTAAGACTACTTTAGCAATATAAGCAAGAGAACACAGTCTGAATTGCTCTAGTGACAACTGGAACTATGATTGGTCAAATAAAATCCATAAATATTTAGGAAGTAGATCACACCTCTCAGAATGGCTAAAATCAGCAATATAAGAAACAACGAGTGTTTGCAAGGGTGTGGAGAAAAAGGAACTCTCTTGCACTGTTGGTGGTAATGCAAACTGGTGAAACCACTCCTGAAAACAGTATGGAGATTCCTCAAGAGGTTAAAAATAGAACTACCTATAATCCAGTAATCATACTACTGAGCATTTACACCAAAAACACGAAAACATAATTCAAAGGGATATATGCACCCGTGTTTATAGCAGCATTATTTATAATAGCCAAATTATGGAAACAGCCCATGTCCACCAACAGAAGAGTAAATCAAGAAGATGTGAGATAGATAGATAAATATCTACACATAATATGTTAAGATAGTTATAGTTAAGATATATATATTATATATGAAATATATAATATATATAATTATATATATAACTATAAGATAGTTGTATAGTTAATATATATATATTTAAGTTAAACTATTTACTTTCCTAATTCCCATAATTTCTTTATTGACTTCCTTAATATATATCCCACATCTTCTTGATCCATTTATATATAGTGGAATATTATTCAGCCATAAAAAGAATGAAAGCTTGCCATTTGCAACAATATGGATGGTGCTAGAGTATATAAAGCTAGGTGAAATAAGTCAGAGAAAGACAAGTACTATATGATTTCATACTATATGGAATTTAAAAAAACAAACAAATGAGCAAAGGGAAGAAAAAAGCAGAGAGAGAGAGAGAGGCAAACCAAGAAACAGACATAATTATAGAGAACAAACTGACAGTTACCGGAGGAAGATGGGTGAAATAGATGATGGGGATTAAGGAGATTACTTGTCATGATGAACACAGGTGATATCTAGAAGTGCTGAATATCTCTACTGTATACCTGAAACTAATATAATATTGTATGCTAACTATGCTGGAATGAAATAAAAAAATATGTAAAATAAAATAATAATTTAGGAGGTAGATTCACAGGGAATTGGTAATGCATTAGATGTTGCAGCAGTGGAGGAAAAGTCATCATGATGGTTCTATTATTCCTGTTCCAACTTGGCTAGCAAGGATGATAATGTTTGAGGAATTAGGGAAGGAAATAAAGAGTTTAACTTAGATATATGTAAAGTAAGGTCCCGGCGGAAGAGAGACAAGTAGTCAATATCAATATACAGGAGAGAGGCTGGAGTTAGTGATAGAGCAGGTGGGTAGGCAGTGCCATCAGAATATGGGCTATCTGAACCATGAGAGTTTTGTAAGATGCACAGTGAGAATCAAGATTAAGTCCTAGACAACATCGACATTTCAAGATGGAGATAAGGATCAGAGTGGAGGAATAAGAATTAGCCTGTGACCAAAGAAGGAAAGGCTTTTACATTAAAAAAAATTTTTTTTTACCTGAGATAATATCAAAATTACCAAGAATTTTAAGGGTAATTTAGGTAATTGTCAGGGGTTTGCTGAATTGATAAATCTCTACCTCAGGATAGGCATTCAATTAAATGGAATTCTCAAATTATGTTGTAAGTTGCTAACACACAGCTAAATTTACTCTTTGGCTGTCCTGTGCTTCATTATCTGGTCCTGGAACTGGGGTCTTTAGACAGCCAGTCAGTGCACTGTTCTTCACAATCTGTGATGAGATAAGGAGCTTGTGCCAGAATGTAAATCAACTAAGGCATGCAAGGAATATAAATCAACTGTTTGGCTCAGCTGACATTTGAAGGGTAGGGAATATATAAGACTTTTTAGATGAAGAAAGCAGTTTTGGTATATATTCCAGCACAATCTTCTGATCTCATCATGGACCAGCAAGATAGAATAATCATATTCCCATTTGAACAGCACGGCTGAGAACTTTACTTTCCAGCTGTGACGGGCAGCTTGGTTCAGACCAAATGTTCTGCTCAGAACTACCACAAAACTCAATAAAAGATAGTTTTTAAAAGCAGTTAACAACCAACTTTGTGTACAACAGAATCAGTTAGAACTTGACTAACTTTGCACACAACTAAGTCAGTTAGAACTTGAAGGACCTGAAGGACTAAGACCCCTAAGAGAAAGGAAACACAATAAAGTGAGTCGAACATTTACCACTTTACTTACTTAGAGCATTTGTTGATTTCTAACTGCATATGTGTTGGGCAAGAGGCCAAGAAAGCACCGAAAGAAGAGTTTTTAAGAGATGACTGTCTTAACAGTTTTTAGCACTGTCATTGCATCAGAGAAAGAAAACACTTGAGCTCCAGAACTCCCTATAAGGTTGTTGTAAGAATTAAATGAGATAATGCATCTGAAGTCCTGAGGGCAGGGAGGAAGGGTGGAGAGCCTTGCAAAAGAAGAAAAAGGAAGTGTGCTTACTAGAGAGTGTGGAGGTTCAGTGAGATGGAAGGATGCTGCCCTACATGACCCTGAAGGCCACAGGAGAAAATATTTTCCAGAAGGGCAAATCCCCAAATCCCCAAAATATTAAGGGTAATAAAGAAAATGAATGGGTCCCTAGTTCAGATAATTAAGAGTTCTTTGGTGAGCTGTTTCAATGAACTAATGGGTAAAGACAGTATACTGCTAGGACCAAGTGAGTGCATAAGTAGAAAATATTGAGCACGCTTGCAAAGGTTGGTAAAAAAAAAAAAGAGGCTGTATTTGTTAACATGATGAGTTACTGATCCCTTGACATTTATTAACTACTCTGAACTTACTAGCAAATGAAATAAATAGCTCTTTTGATTCCTTTTTACATATAGATCCATACTTATTATTTGGTCAAAAAGCATGAATCTTTTAAAAATAAAGGATAAATTATCTTCCAGAAAGTTGACCCCAATTTACATTTCTCTAAGCACTATATGATACTGCCAGAGATGAATATCCTAAAGCTATAAAACTTTATTCTGTTTTGTAATTTTAAAAAGTATCTCTTCAAGGTATGCATATTACAGTTACAACAAAAAAATGTGGAGATGTTAGCTAGGGAAAACATTTTTTAACATCCAATATTCCTTTTTCTACAGAATATTGTGTACTTTTTGAGTTCTTCAATGTCAAAAATATAATTGGTGACTAAATATGTTCCATTCTCACTTACAAAAGAAGACTTTTCCAAAGAACTTCAAAAGCATACACATGTATTTTCTTGCCTAAGATTAATTTTTATAGAAAGTAAATGGATCATTATCAAAGGTACAAATCTATGACACTGAAATGACATTGTCACATTTAAATAAAAAAAGACTTATAAGAGTACATTTTCTTTTTTACAAAATGAGATTCTTTCATTTTATATTTTAGCCCGCACAGACTTAAGAGGAACCTCTTCTCACCCAGCACATTAATTAACAAATTGTGTTAACGATGTATTAATCAAGCATACACACTGTTAAATAATTAAAGAGTATTCATAGTAACAACACGTTCAACATCTGACAAGGGAAAAGAATTCAGATGTCTTAAAGAACTTTTTGTTGAAATAATCATTCAACATGCAAATAATCCTTAATTGGGTTCATGATTTGGAAAGGTGGAGTGACATTTGCGTGTGCCCCCTATTGTAAACCAACAACAATGACAACAAAACACAGACCAAAATAAATTAAAGAAAATCAAAGTCAATTTCACACTGTATTTAAGAAAATCTTTGTTTTTTTTTTTCCTCTGCCCTATTTTAACTTTTTTAATGGCCTGAAACTCTGGAATTATCAATACTGATTATTCTCTTTGGAATCAATTGTTGGTACATATTTCCTGAACTACAAAAAGAAGTTTAATTAGGGGAAAGGATTTCAGTATTTTAATCTCTGGACTTACAAATTCCTAGCAAAACCAGGACCTCAGAATTTTAAAATACCTTTGAAGTATTTTCCATCTTTTATTTTGACTCTCCCAACCACTTTCCAGTTCTGAATATCTCTTGCCATACCAAGGATTTTACAACCTCTTTATGAAAATGACTTCATTGAATCTGTGCTCAGATCTGTCTACATGAAGCCTATCAAAACTTACCTGCTCTTGTCTTATTTTCCACGCATACTTGGATAGCTAATCTATTAAACTAATTCTTGTTAAAAGCATAAGAGAGGGATTGCAGATTCTTCAGTGATTCTTTCACTGCATTTAATTGAACACACACGAATTAAGAATTTTATATGCCAGGCACTATAATAAAATTTTGAGCACACATAGATAAGTAAAATGAAATTCCTTCTTCAGTAGTTCTCAGACCAGAAAGCTATTAGTAAACAATGTGGCATACACTAAACATTATACAGAAAGCACTGAAAAATGTGGTTGGGAGGAATACTAGGCTCTATCAGAAAGCTTTTGCTACTATTTTGACAGGTGTGCTCTTGGAGATAAATTCCATAACCCAAGGGTATGAGGAAGTAGTAGTCCAGGAGAAGAAAAACTAAAGAGCACTTTTGGGGGGACAGGGGTGGAAGGCATTTCTGTGGTCCTCAAGTCATGCAACATGCAGTATACCATCCTGCCTACTCCCTTCAGACATGGGTATTTTCAAAAGTTTTGAAAATAGCATTTGGGCATTTTCAACTTACTCATATTTTATAGATAATATAGAAGAAGAAGATGTGTCTGTAAAGCATGGATGGGCAGTTTGTACTTGCCACCCAGTTCACTTCTTCCTGAAACGGAAACTGATCTTTCCTCAGGCTGCTGCTGAGAAGGAATATGCTATATCCTGTTTTTCTGCAGTATAAGGGCAGCTGACGCACAACTGGGAAGGCCCTAAATCAAGTGCAGCCTGTTCTCAGGTGGGCTGTGGGCTAAGCACTGGATCTTGGAAAGCTTATGTGTGCCATCACCACCGTAACTACCACCACCACCAGCCCCCACACACAATAATATGGCTAGTAGATTGGCAGAGATGAGATATGAATTTAGGCCATCTAGTAAAAGGGTGCATATCCTCACCTACTACATTACATTGCCTTTCTACTTTTTGCACTTAAATTACCAAGAAACCACATGAAAAAGGGCTTTGATAGCACACTTGAATTACTATGGACACACACATCATGGAGTGCTTGTGTCATAGACTAAAGCTCTCAGCATTTCCATCATTTGAGAAAATGGAGCCAAGAGCTCAAATATAAACACTAGTCATACTATAGAAGCAAATACGCAAGTTATTTTTTGTTTAATGGGCTGAACCTCAAAGCACTGAACTGTGAACTATTTTTATAAAGTCCAGTTCTCAGTAATATTACTATAGACAAAATAATTGCTTTTTTGCTTATATCCTACAATTGTTAAGGCATTCATTAATTTATGATTTAATGATTCATTAAATCATTGATTTAAATGCATATCATTGAAAGACATCTTAATTTAAAAATATATGTCTCCAGGAATGCCTGGGTGGCTCAGTTGATTGAATGTCAGACTCCTGGTTTTGGCTCAGGGTCTTGAGTACACGTGCTGCCGAAGTGAGCACTCGGCTCAAGGACTTGAGATCTAGCCTCCCACTGGGCTTCCTACTCAGCATGGAGTCTGCTTGAGAGTGTCTCTGCCCTCCAACTTCTCCCCCAAAACATGCTCTTTCCTTCACTAAAAATAAATATATCTTTAAAAAATATACATATATGTCTCTGTAAAGACTATATAGTAGTCTTGTGTGCTTTTAAACATATGCACATATGTTATTACACCTCTCCTTGTAACTTTTTTAACTCCAATATGGTATTTAGCTCAATTAATGTAAATTAATATGGATCTAATTCACAATGTGACTGTCTATAATACTTCATGGTATGAAGATACTATAATTTATTACTCACTCAATTAGGGGCATTTAAATATTTGCAACACAATTTTTTTAACAATAATCTGGCAATAAACATTCTTAAGCAGGTCTTCTGGTCTAGAGGAATGAGAATGTATCTAGGATATATATACATGGAGATAGAGTTGTTGGGTCAATAAAAAATAATTTTAGTGTTTATTAAATCCTCCTATACAATTTCTAAAGTATACTGTAATTTTAGGAAATGTCCATAATTTTACTTGGTTAATTTTTAACTAAACTATTTATATTTTCTTGTTTAATTCAAATAATTTATCTTTTATAGACATTAGGGATATCTCCTAGTTTGTTTTTTTGGTTATAAGATTTTAATATTTCCTTTCTTGGTAAAAGGCTTTTTAGTATAATTTAAGAAAATTTTAAATATATCTTCTTTCTTTGTAATATTATCAGCAGTTTCTATTTCTTTGATGTTTAATACAATTATAATTCATTTTGTAATAATGTAACATGAGGCTATTTCTTTTTTTCCATATTGTCGACTGTTTTTCAAATAGCCTGTTCAGCCACTGATTTATGTTGCAATATTAATCTAGGTGGTGTTTTGGCCCCTGTTATCTTCCACTCTTCTACTTGTCTAATTCTTTCTGAATTCTGCACTATGTTATTCATCATAGCTCTGTAGTATTTCTTAATACCTGATGGGATAAAATCTCCTCATCTCAGTCTTCTTTTTAAAGTTCTTTTAATTTTTGTGTATTATCTTTCATATGTATTGTGGAATCAGCGAATATTCCACAATTCAAAAATTAAGAAATAATGAAAAAATTAATAAATAAAAGGATCTAATTTGAGTGTAGTTGCATTAAATGATTATTAAAAATTTAATGAAGTAATAACTTTATATGATGAATCATCCTATTCATGACAATTTTTATTTCTGCATTTATTCAGGTCTTTGTAAATGCCCTTCAATAAAGTTTTGAGGTTTCAAAAACTATTTTGCTAGTATTTTCCATTTATATCACTTTTGTGATAGATAAACGTTTTCCTTATTAATTCTCTAATTTATTTATTTATTTTAAAATTTCTTTTCAGCACAACAGTATTCATTGTTTTTGCACCACACAGTGCTCCATGAAATACATGCCCTCCTTAATACCCACCACCTGGCTCCCCCAACCTCCCACCCCCTCTTCCTTAAAAACCCTCAGGCTGTTTATCAGAGTCCATAGTCTCTCATGGTTCACCTCCCCTTCCAATTTCCCTCAACTCCCTTCTCCGCTCCATCTCCCCATGTCCTCTGTGTTATCCATATGCTCCACACATAAGTGAAACCATATGATAATTGACTTTCTCTGCCTGACTTATTTCACTCTGCATAATCTCTTCCAGTCCCGTCCATGTTGCTACAAAAGTTTGGTATTCATCCTTACTGATGGAGGCATAATACTCCCTACTGTATATGGACCACATCTTCCTTATCCATTCGTCCATTGAAGGGCATCTTGGTTCTTTCCACAGTTTGGTGACTGTGGCCATTGCTGCTATAAACATTGGGGTACAGATGGCCCTTCTTTTCACTACATCTGTATCTTTGGTGTAAATACCCAGTAGTGCAATTGCAGGGTCATAGGGAAGCTCTATTTTTAATTTCTTTTTTTTTTTTAATTTTTTATTTTTTATAAACATATATTTTTATCCCCAGGGGTACAGGTCTGTGAATCACCAGGTTTACACACTTCACAGCACTCACCAAAGCACATACCCTCCCCAATGTCCATAATCCCACTCCCTCTCCCAAACCCCCTCCCCCCAGCAACCCTCAGTTTGTTTTGTGAGATTAAGAGTCACTTATGGTTTGTCTCCCTCCCAATCCCATCTTGTTTCATTTTTCTTCTCCTACCCACTTAAGCCCCCATGTTGCATCACCACTTCCTCATATCAGGGAGATCATATGATAGTTGTCTTTCTCTGCTTGACTTATTTCGCTAAGCATGATGAAGGTTAACATCCCCAGGAATGTCAATGGATATCATATACTCCCCATATCATTTGAAAGAAGAGCCTTGACCTACATTATATTATTTCCAAATACTAATAACTCCAGTTTTATCATGAGAAAAACAATAGATAGGCCCAGAAATGGGGACATCCTACAGGACACCTGGCCATTACACCACAAAACTGTCAACACAAAAAACAAGCGAAGACTCAGAAACTATCAAAGACCTGATGTGCCTTGGGAGACATGATAACTAAATGTAATGTAGTAATGTGTAATGTAAAATAGAAAGAGCACATTAGGAGAGGACATTGATAGATAACTGGTGAAACCCAATAAAGTCTAGAATGTAGCCAATAATAATATATCCATATAATTGTTTATTCTGACAAATGAAGCACAGTAATATTAGAAGTTAATAATGGGGGAAAGTAGGTGAAGGGAATATGGGAACTCTGTATAATCTTTGCACCTTCCCTATAAGTAAAACATCCCTAAATGAAAAGGTTATTAAGAGAGATTTCTCTTTGTTTCCTTTAGTTTTATGCTTTTTGTGTGTGTGTGTGTGTGTGTGTGTTTTGGATTCTTTATCTGGCTCAGCTATTCTCAGAAATTGGATACCAATTTCCCAATATGAGCTGCATTAACTTCTTCTAGAGTAGGTTAGAGGCTGGAGTAGGATAAAACAACAATAGGATGAATTCAGACCCCCACAGGAAATGTACTGTGCATTGACCCTCTTGTTCCCAGAAGATTATCCGTGCCATTTATAACTTGGGGTTGTAATGTATGACACAGCCATAGACGCTTAAGTTTCCATAAAAATGTTCTACTTGTGCATTAAAAAAAAAGTATGATTTAAACAGTAAATAGTAGGTTGTATGCTATATACCTACAAAGTAATGTCTGCTTTTATATACTGTTTGATAAATATCTTATTGACTTAAGTCATGCCAGCCATTCAGTCACATACTCTAGTAAAGAAGCAAGCTAAAATTAAAAAAAAACCTGAAACCCTCATTCTATGATTTCTACTTCTAATTAAAATATTTTGTGTTTTGGGAGACTCTATACCACACATTTCATTCTTGATGTGCCATCCATCTGAAAACTGGTTGCCAGGACTCCCAAGGTATCCATGAAACAGATGCCAGTCTATGTAACTATTCTAGTTACATCAGGGCACAGTTGAGGAAGTGCCACCTCCCAATATGTTCTCTAGTTTGGATCAAAAGCCTTCAATATTTACTCCCAAAACCAGTATTGCCAAGAAAATACATGTGCACTCATTGGCAATGTGTAGAATGGAACCAGAATATTCAGAAACCATCCTTCTGCCACTATGGCAAGTTCCAAGTTTTTGTTCCTTTGTTTTCCTTGTAATTTGCTCTTTGAAGAAACTGGGTCATTGCCCTGTAGAATTTCACACAGGCTGGTTTTGCAGAATCCATTCCATGGAGCTGTTTAACATGTTACTCCAAACTGCCCACTTATCTGAATTGCCTCTGTAAAGTTAACTTCTCCTTATCAGCTATGCTGGTTATCCTTAGCTATAGTTTGCAGAGTAAAGGAAGACCACACAACTTCTTGATACTTTTTATTTATGAGGATTTCAAAGATCAAGAATTAGTTTCTTGGCATCTTTTAAATGTGTTAATGAGGGGTGCCTGGGTGGCTCAGTGGGTTAAAGCCTCTGCCTTTGGCTGGGGTCGTGATCTCTTTGGCTGGGATGGAGTCCCACATTGGGCTCACTGCTCAGCAGGGAGCCTGCTATCTCCTCTCTCCCTGCCTGCCTCTCTGCCTACTTGTGATCTCTGTCTGTCAAGTAAATAAATAAAATCTTTAAATGTGTTAATGAGCTTTAAAATTTTTTAAAGTATCATTATGAACTCGTGAATTAAAATATATTTGAAATGTTTTAAATACATTTTTATTGTTGTATTCATATTCAAACTGACCTAAATTAGGTTGGCTGATCCTAAATAAATGGGTTCCTGGGTCCTTTGATCCAGATTCAGAACTCTTTGATAACTTCCTCTTTCCTGATAACGACAAAATTCTCCGGGTGCATTTTGGATGTTCCTACATCTGGAATCAGTGATTTCTCCGAAGTCTTGGTTCCTTTTAGAGACATATATTTATAGACCACAATCTGAACACTACGGTTGGTCATTGTTTCTAGAATTTTCACTTAAAAAGATGAGGAAATAGTTTTTGACAAAATATTTCTTGAGTTTACACTGGCATTTCCAATTTAAACTCAGAGGGTTTAGAATTTTAACTTAACTTTTTTAATCTTCTATATGTTTCTTCTTTTTACCATTCTGATAATCTCAGCTCTCTTGTTTCATCACAGGCTATAAACTTTAAACAGTCTCAGAATCATAATGCCAACATTATACTAACAAAATCATTGATAAAAACATTTTAAAATTTTTGTTTCTTGGCAGTTCTGGGTGGCTCAGTCAGTTAAGCATCTTCTCAGCTCAGGTCATGATCTCAGGGTCCTGGAGCCTGTGTCCCGCACTCAGCAGGGAGACTCCTTTCCCTCTGCCCTCTCTCTGCTCATGTGCACGTGTGTTCGCTCACTCTCTCACTCTCTCTTTCTCAAAAATTAAAAAAAATAGAATAAATAAATAAATAAAATAAGTAATTTTTAAAATTATTTTTGTTTCTTTTGTCCTCGAGTGTATACAACCTGTGATGTGGCAGCTTAAAATAATTCCTTGATACAAGGTATAGTCATCTGTTATTTTTTATCATTTTTTTTTAATTTTTTATTTTTTATAAACATATATTTTTATCCCCAGGGGTACAGGTCTGTGAATCACCAGGTTTACACACTTCACAGCACTCACCAAAGCACATACCCTCCCCAATGTCCATAATCCCACCCCCTTCTCCCAAACCCCCTTCCCCCAGCAACCCTCAGTTTGTTTTGTGAGATTAAGAGTCACTTATGGTTTGTCTCCCTCCCAATCCCATCTTGTATTTTTAAAGGTATTACCAGACTTTGTTTTTTAAGTAAAATACGTGGAATTTTCAACAATAAAATACATGAAAGAAGCTACCTTCAGGAAAATCCAACTTCCATTGCTTTCCCCTCTATCATACTCTCTACTTTCTCTTACAATTTAAGTTTTTTATTCATTCTTTTATTTTAATATAAAAAGGCACACATATATTCATCTACTTTTGTTAGATGGGTAGATATATGAATATATGCTAGCAATACTACATGCATTTTTCTCTACCATGCTGTTTTCACTTAATATAATCTGTAGATCCTACTATATGAGTATTTGGAGATATCCCTCATTGCTTTTCCAATTGCAGAGTACTCTATTCGGCAGGATACCAACTTTGTTCAAGTTGTACCATATTACTGAAGCTGTTTTCTAATCTTTTACTAGTATAAATAGACCCATAATAAAGGGTCCTGCATGTAGATTTATTCATACCAGCATGACTGGGATAGATTCTTACAAATGGAATTGCTGGAATAGAAGATAATATACGCATAATTTTTAAAACAAGATTTCACCAAATCTTCTTTTAGGGATTGTATTGTAACATTTTGTATACACTTAAGCAATATATCCAAGTACTTACTTCCTTACTACTGCACCAACAGAATGTGTTATCAAACCTTTGATTATCGTCAACATGATAGCCTTCTCAGTTTAATTTAAACTTGCATTCCTCTTATTATAAGTGAGGTTAAAGATCTTTATATATTTTAGGAACCATTTGCATTTCTTTTTCTGTCAACTCTATTTTCCTGACTTTCTATTGGGCTTTAAAGGTTTGCTTTTTTAAAAAAATTCTTTATTTTTAAAATCTCTTTATATATTAAACATATCGCTTTTTTCTAGAACAGGGATTGGCAAGAAAACTTTCTCTGTAAAGGTCCAAATAGTAAATATTTTAGGTTTTGTAACTGTATGTCCATCTGTTTTAGTTCATTCACGTTGCTATTAAAAAATATCATGAACTAAGTGGATTATAAACAACAAATATTTATTTCCCATAATTCTACAGACTAGGAAGTCCAAGATCATAGTCTTGGCAAATTCTGTGTCTGTTGAGGGCCCACTTCCTTATTGATGAACATCTTCTTACTTTAACCTCACATGGAGGAAGAGTGAGAGATCTCTGTGGTTCTATTTTTCAAGGGCACTAATTCCATTCATGGGAGCTCTACCCTTAGGATGCAATCACCTCCCCAAGGCTTCACATTCTAAAACCATCTCCTTGGGAGTTAGGTTTCAATGTATGAATGAGGGTGGGAGGAGGCATAAACATTCAGGCCATTACATCATTCACCTATTACAACATCCCTGCATAAAAACTCATCTTTCTCCTGCTGATTTGTGTTGCTACTTTTGGAGTATATGAATGACTCTTTACAATTAGTTCTATATCGAGAATTTCCATTACTTCCTTCGTGTGCCTGTGTCTATTTATGTGACAGTAACACACTTAAAGTTAAAGAAATTCTATATACATTTTAACATCTAGTAAAACTAGGCTATCTCCCTCCATTGCTCTTCTTTTGAGGGATTTTCCAGCTTAATCATACTTGCATGTTCTTACAAATATATTTACAATCAACTTGTCTGGCTCCAGAAAAAGAAAATAATCTAAATATAATTCTATTGTGAAAGAATTGAAGTTGCCACTAAATTAGAATTATTATCTATAGAAGGTCAATTATTCCTATCCAAAAACAAGGTATGTCTTTTGATTTCTTCAAGTTTACTTTTGTGTCTTTCTGGAACCTTTTATGGTTATTTCATAAAGATTATATCCTGTTTTGCTTGTTCAATGGCTTGTTAACTTGTTTTGTTTTATTATCCTATCTGTAATCTTTACTTTCATATGAATTCTAGTTGGACTTTGCTTTAATTTTTGAAAGTTATCAATTTTTACATGTTAAATCTATAACTTGCTAATTTTGCTAATTCTCTTCCTATTTGAAGTTTTCCATTGATTATTCTAGGTTTTGTAGAAACATAATTAAATCAGTTGCAAACGAAGATGCTTTTACTTCTTCCTTTCCCATTTATACCTCTAATTGTTTTCTATTTTCTAACTTAATACTTCCAATATAATATTCATTATTAACACTCCCTACATAATAGGCACCCAAGAAATTTTGAAATCTTGATCTAAATTGATTGAAAGTAAATCTTTAAATTAAAAAAAATTATTTTTAAATTAATAAATAATTTTATTGCACTTTGGTTATGAATACTATTTGTATTTGAAACTTTTGAGGCTTCCCTTGGTGCCTAAGACAATTTTTATGAATTTTATCTATTTTTATGAATTCATTTTTTACGAATATTATCTATTCACTTGTAAAGAAGTTGTGCTAAGAATCATTTTTGTCTACTTGACTTTCATGGATTGAAGATGTATTGAAGTCTGCTTCTACCATTGGTGTGTTATTACTTATAATTACATCCTTGTATCTATTCTAAGAAAGCTGTTGTATTGTGGGAGGGTACATAATTATTAATAACTATTAAATCTTTACTGTGTTTTCTAGTCAAGAGCAGTGTAAAGTTCTCTTTTTTTTTGTACATCTTGGTCTAAACTTCACAATAATAAATATCAAGGCTGTGAACTTTGTTTTCTTTTTCTTTAAATTTATCTGGTATATTTTTTCCGTCTTTTTACTTTTCATCTTTATAATCTTCCCAAAACTTCTTGTTTTAGTATGTATCTTGCAAAGGTCATAGTTTTGAATTTTCCTTTGTTAGTCAACTGAAAGTCTAGGTGTCTCTTTTTTTTTTTTTAAAAGATTATTTATTTATTTATTTGACAGAGAGAGAGATCACAAGTAGGCAGAGAGGCAGGCAGAGAGAGAGGAAGGGAAGCAGGTCCCCTACTGAGGAGAGAGCCCGATGTGGGACTCGATCCCAGGACCCTGAGATCGTGACCTGAGCCGAAGGCAGTGGCTTAACCCACTGAGCCAGCCAGGCGCCCTAGGTGTCTCTTTTTATAGCCAAGTTAAGCTTATTTGTAGAGATGGATAGAACTGATGTATTTCAACTCAGTTTTGTCATATTTGCATTATACACATATATATTGTCTTTTTTTAATCGCTCTTTTTATTTTGGAGGATATTAAATAGGTTATTTCAGGGGCACCTGGGTGGCTCAGTGGGTTAAAGCCTCTGCCTTCAGCTCAGGTTATGATCCCAGGGTCCTGGGATCAAGCCCCACATTGGGCTCTCTGCTCGGCAGGGGGCCTGCTTCTCTTCCTCTCTCTCTGCCTGCCTCTCTGCCTACTTGTGATCTCTCTGTCAAATAAATAAATAAAATATTAAAAAAAAACTTTAAAAAAATAGGTTATTTCAACATTTTTAAATATATTTATAAAAATAAGACATTTTGTCCTAAGGGTCACATTTGTTGTAATATCTTTATTATAAAATCATTAGTCCTTTCTTTTTAACCATTCTGTCTTGGTTCACTGCTATGAGCAATATTGAAATTAACTCATCAACTCAATCTTTCCTTTCCCTTCTCTCTCATTCAGCACCTAATCTAATGCAATAAGTGATCCTAACTTACTTTTCATAGTTTCTCCAATTTTCAAAGAAGTTATGTTGTATATACATTATCAGAGAATATTTGATATAGTATATCTATAATACATAATATATAATATAAATCATACAGTATATACATTTCCAGAGTACATATCATTACATACTATCTTTTCATATTCATCATCTTATTTTATTTGTAAGGAAAAGTATATACTGATTGTTTACTAGAAGTCCTTACATTAATACCTCTGGAGTCTTTGGTTGTCTCAATTTATTTACCAGAAGTAAATTCCTTCATATGGGCTTATGAGAAAAACATTCCTTAACTTCTTGCATGTTCACTGCATGTCTTGCATGTCTTCATATTTGAAGGTCTTTCTCTTTTTGGATACCTCAGTATGTTACTCTACTGTCTTCTAGTGAAATTTTTGCTTTTGAAAAATCTGATGTAAATCTGTCCTTTTCCAAGTTACCTTTTCAGGTGACTTCTCCATTTTGTCTTTTTTTTTTTTTTTTTTTTTTTTTTGTAAGACATTTTCTTTGGTGTTGGCTGTTCTGAACATATCCATTCATGGAGAATTTTCAAAAAGCAAGTTTTTTTTGTTTTTTTTTTAAAAGATTTTTTTTTTTTTAATTTATTTGAGAGAGAGACAGTGAGAAAGAGCATGAGCGAGGAGAAGGTCAGAGGGAGAAGCAGACTCCCCATGGAGCTGGGAGCCTGATGCGGGACTCGATCCCGGAACTCTGGGATCATGACCTGAGCCGAAGGCAGTTGTCCAACCAACTGAGCCACCCAGGCGTCCCTCAAAAAGCAAGTTTAAGTCTCCTTCACACAAGTTCATTTTTTGAACTATAATATTAACATTTTTGTTTGTTTCCTGATTTGAGATGAGATTTTTTTGTTGTTGTTGTTCTCCAGTAAGAGAAGGAGATTTAGAATATCTTTGCCACCTTCATAGCTCTGGTGATTATTCTTTTGCCATTATCATAAAGTATTCAACAATAGGGTCATTTACTTTTTGAGATGTCCTCATCTTTTTTCCTTATATCTTCTTTTTAATCTGGTTTTTCTTTTTGTTATGCCCATAATATCTTTTTTTTATTCAATCTAGATTTTATCTCCAGCAATTTCTCCTCAATTATGTGGCTTTGTCCTAAAAGTAAACTTACATTATTAGTTTTAAAAAAATCAAATGGAATTATACTACCTGGCCTCATCCAGCCTTTTCCTACTTAGTTTCTTTGCACTCACTTGTGAATTGGGGCCTGCACTGCCTAAACACAGAGTTAGTAATTCTTAGACAGAGTCTTTCATGCTTTCTACACTGGAAAGGAAACCCTCATCTTGGGGAAGATAAATTATCATGATTTATTGTTAGACTGTCTGTGTCTCAAGGCCATCAAAGTTCCCTTTTCTCTTCACATTTCCTTCTGCTCAACTGCTCATACAACAATTTGATCTAATATTGCTATTAGTGATTTAGGCTTAAACACTATTAACTAGGGTACTTCATTTTGTCACTTAGTTTTTACTGTTTCTTCCACCTTCTTACTATGAAGTTCTTCTAATTAAATTTAAATTAAACATATTACTACACTATGGAAACTCTTAAAATTAAAATATCTTCCATTTACAACAATTTAAAAAATTTTTACTATGTTTTATATTTTTATATAATTTTCATATTTTAATTGATTCTTAGAAATAATACCAAGAAATGACAATCATGTGAAGCTGGGAAATATATGTCAAAAATAACTAATATGGAAAGATAGCCAAAGCACTTCTAAGAAATTTTCAATGAAGCAGTAGATAAAATTTGTGGATTAAAAATAAACTATTTGGATTACCTAATTTTGGGGGCATGATATTTTTGCCTCATTAATACTTACCATAAAAACTTGTGTTATTCTTTTTCACTAGTAAGGTTCTGTCTATAAAATTCAAAATAACCAATCATTTTCCAACCATCAAGCCATGTCCTGCTTCAAGAAATCATTTAGTTCAGACTAAGTTAATTTCTAAACAATGTATTGAAAATAAATACATTCAAACCTCTCAGGACATTCTTATTATTTTCTCAAGAATCTATAAAATCCCATTACCTGTTAATAGAGTTTGATGTAGATTGAAGAAAGATAAGTGTATCACAAATCACTTAGTGATGAAATCTCAAACAGAGCCACTTATTGATTCTTAACTTCTGTTTACCCTACATCATGTTTAATTATACCAATTTCACTCTGTTTATTTGGTGAGATATATTTGAATGCTAATACCTGAACTGATAGAATGACGAAATTCTATTTCCTTGAAAATAAGTGCTATTCTTTTGCAACATGAGTAATGCTTAAATTGAAAAACGATGTATTTTTCTACATATATGGCACATGATTTCTTAGTTTATTCCAATAAAAAACCATCTGCAAGAGTTATTCTATTTTTCTGTTTTGATGATGTGATAAACTGTTGAAGTAGTAAATGAATATAGGAGCTAGTGTTCTTGTAGAAATATAAAAGAGAAATAGTGTTCAAATCTAAAAAAAAATACACAAGCATGAAATTTTAGAATACATGAAAGAGGTATTAGTATATACTTAACAGGGTAAAATATAAGATATTTTACGGAAGGATATTAGATAGGAAGGAAGCTACTGAATCTGACATTAGCAATGAAATGGATCATTTCTATAAAAATAAAAAACAATTTCATAAAAATTAGTAAGCTCTAATTCAAAAAATAAATAAACCTTGCTTAAAAGTATCAGATTTTTTATTTAGAGTGGCAAATAGCTAACATATCATAAAAGGATCTCTTCTAATTTGCTTTAAAATAACCATAAAACCAAAAAACAAAAGAAAATATTAATGAGTTGCATAACTGAAAAGTAAGACTAAGAGACAACCTGTTGATAGTAGAAGCATTTTCTCCACCTTCCAAGCTTTGGGAGTGAGATCGTAATTCTAAATGTAAAAGCTAAAACTAAAACTCTCAGAAGAAAATATAGGAGAAAATATACATGCTACTATCGCTCACAAATTGGTCCTCACCAAAATTAAAACTTCTGTCTTTTGTGAGACACTGTTAAGATAATGAAAAGGTAAACTACAGATTTGGAGAATATATTCTCAATGCATACATCAGACAAAGAACTTTTATCCAAAAATATAAATGCTACAATCCAATCATAAAAGACAAAAGACCCAATTAAAACTGGCAAAGGACTTGAACAGAAACTTTACTAAAGAAGACATTTTAAAAAGCCCATAACCATTGCATAGATGCTCAACCTCATTAATCATCAGGGAAATGCAAATTAAAACCACAAAGAGATACCACTACACACTCACTGGAATGACTAAAATTAAGAAGCTTGTCAATGCCAAAGGACAGAGGCTCTTTCATTTGATTCCTTATTCTAGCTTCTCAGTTTGGATCATTGAACTAACTGCTGCTTGAACCTCAGTATTTGGCACACCATTAAAGAAGAGCTATGTGAGGAAATTCACTTGCTCATTAATAAAATTGAGCACGGATTTTCAAACATTAGTCATAGAGGGAAACGTCAACCTTAGCTTCCTGCTCCCACCCTCACTCCTGCTAACCTTGGATCTGGGATCTTTTATGAAGTAACAAAACCAATGGATTTTCTTACAACCTCCCATAACAATGAGGTGAATGAGAGATTTTCAAAATCTTATCTTTGGGAGATAAAATTATGAGATCACTCACTTTTCCCAAGTGAAAAGTTTCCCTCCATTGATCATCTTGAATTTTCTTTGTTTAGCTTTCTTAAAGAAGTCAGCAGATTTCCACAGAGTGTCCCCAAATCGCACGCATTTAAAAACTAGAAAAAATGCCCATAGTCAATGGCCATAAGATCCTCAGGAAAGGCAGTAGTCATAAAAAGAGTTCCCTACAAAGCCATGGTAATTGTTTATAAGGGAGAGACATTTTACTATATGAATAACTTTTAATCCCTCTGTATCCAGAAAACACAACTGTTTAGAAAATCACTGGAGTGAAACTCCTAAAAAACAAAACAACACAACATAAAACTAAGTTTAAATGTTCATGAATCCATTAGATCATGTTTTGATATTTTCTTGGCAAAAATAAATACACTGAATAAATGCATTTTGAATAAAGGTGCACCTGGAAAATTACTCAGTGACTTGTGGGAGGCTATTACAAGTAAAGAAATCTGAACTAAATAATGCATGAACATACGTAGTTGCCACTTTCTCCTTGATTTTATTTGAAAAAGTGCTTTGCAAAGAGTAGTTGCTTATGAAATATTTACCAAATGAATGAAGGGCATACATTTAAATTCAAACAGATAAATTTTAAAAAGACAGTTTCAAGATAATGATGTGTGGAAGGTGAGAAATGCCTTCATTTTTAGTAGTCGAGATGAGAGTTTCAATTGTTTTGTGCCCAATTCCATTGAGACAATTAATTTGTACAAAAAATTAATCCCGTACACATCGTGACTGAAGGAATGGTGAAGAAAGGAGTGGTGGCAGTTGCACAGCTTCTGCTTATTTCTGGGGAAAAAAAACCTAATCAAATTGATAAACTGACTTTTTAAATATATTTTAATCAAGGGAATAGTTTCTCCTTCCAAAAAGCTCTGAAACAAACTACCTTGTAACATTCTAACTTCCCTATTTCCATTTATGAAAACTAAGATAAATCACATGTTAATCAGTTAAATGGATTTATAAGAGTAAGTGACCATTTCACCCCTAATTCATCATATGCTATTATATCTATTGTCTTTTAAATTCTTCATCCTAAATACAGAGACACAAACACACTGACCTTTTCTTTAAAGCGAAAGAGTTGCTATTAATTCACTTTCTAGAGTTCTTACAAATGGAACCAGAAATAAATTTTTCTTCATTGTTCGACTTTATTGCAAAAACAAGGAGATAACGTTTTTTAAGAATTTGATTATATTAACATACATTTGAATTTTCTATTTTTCTACTGAAATCCAATGATTCCCTTAGTAATGGGTAACTACTAAACTGAGTAACAAGATCTGAAAGGGAGTTGAGAGAAGTGTGCACCTACACACCTTAATGTGTGGTTTCTGCAATGCTATAAACTCTTTACAGGGGACACAATTAATTCATTACGTTGTTTACCACTGGAATTTAGTTCCAAAGCATCATAGCCATAATAAAATCATAGATTCTCCTGGCTATCAAACAAGGTCTTACCTTTTTGTAAAGATACATGTGTTAAAGACTATTTCTTGGAAGTATACAGGTATCATTTACTTTTTGAAAGTTCTCATTATGTCACTTTACTTTTAGGAAAAACCTGATTTAGTATCTGTTTTCAAGAACTGAAAGAAATGCAAAGAGGATTTCTGTTTTCATATATATATATATGAAAACATATATATATGAAATATATATATGAAAAATATATATATGAAATAATATATATGTGAATATGAAAAAATATATATAACATATATACGTGAAAAAATATATATAACAAAAATATATATAACCCAAAAACATATATAATCAAAACCCAAAAATATATATATAACCAAAATATATATATGAAAAAAAATATATATATAAAACCAAAAAGCCAGAATATGGTTCAGCATTTGTTCTGCACTGAGCTGTTAGGCAACATGCACTTCCAGCAGTGACAGTGATACCACCAAGCTCTCTCCCAGGGACTACATTCAGCATCTCCACTTCACGCCACCATAGCTTTGAAATGTGTCTGTGAGCACCTGTGCTTTTTCATCATGTGTTTTGTAAATGTGTGAGCAAGATGTGTCCTAAAGTATCAGGAAAGCTTAAGAGAGGTTATTTTGGGGGTATGGAACACTCAAAATTTTTCATATAAGTCAATGGTAACTGTTTAGTCACCTATGCCATTTTGACTTATAAAGTTTTCACAGGAATGTGATTTTTGAGTAGGAGGGGAAATCTTTATTTGAGCCTGGGCCATCCACTTCTGAGGATTCTATTTGTTCTCGCATATCATTATAAAATATTTAGTTTTGTGAATGACAATATTCCTAATTCAGCTGCATTTTTCAGCACAGTTTTTAATTTTCCTTGCAGAAAGTCTTGTCATTCTTGTCAATATTTTTATTTACCACTCACAACTTTTTTTTTTTGCTTAATATACTTTTATTCTTTATTCTGTTAGCATTGTCACACATAAACAATAGCCCAGCATACCTAAATTTGACAGTGAACATTGGCTTTGTGTCTTGCCCATTTCTTTTCTTGAATCCCTTTCCAAAGCCTTTCTTTTTATTATTTCATGTTTTAGACACACTACCTTCATCCTTTCCCTCGCAGATTATGCTTCACAGGGAACTTTTCTCCTACTCTACATTTCTTTCAAACACAACTGACCTATTCAGTTCCCAAGTTTGTACCAACAGATTGAAAAGCCAAATTTTTTATTCTCCTACATCAAAATGTTTCTGGATATGGGTATTGTGAACCACAGTACATGAGCACCCTTTCCCCGCCCTCTTGATATCTGAATCCAATTTGCTATAGGTCTCTTCCGACTTATTCAACCACACATTGTCCAATATAATAAAATGTCTAATTTGCAAATAGTTTCCTGCTTCCAGGCCACCTTACATAAAAACAAAATTCTTTACCAAATTGCCAAAGCCAAAATGACATTTTTAAAAAACACATATAATAATTTACTCCACCATGCTTCATTCACATTTGAATTTGTAGCACATTTTGGAAGGCTACATGAACTCTTTCAGAATTATAAAGAATTAGGTAATCTGAAACAATAGGATTAGTTCATCATTAGAATATTCAGGATATTTAAATGGCCATATGAAGCAAGATATTTTAGAATAACATAAGTGTATATAGCAGATAGTTTAGTATAAATCTACTTAAATTACCCAAAGTTCTTTCTTAGAACCTTGCTTAATTACTTAAGTCTACCATCGCTCCATCATTTTATATAACAGAAAGCTGCTGCAGGATTTGGGGTTTAGTATCTTAACTATGCAAGAATGTATGAGTTTTCTTCAATATTAAATTTCTCTCTTTTTTTCCTCATTTGTCTGTATTTACTTTTATTATTATTCTACTTTCCAATGTGGTTTAACACCATATAATCTAGGAACACTGAGGAATTTATAGCACTATTTTCTTCTCCCTGATCAGGTAAGAACATTTAAGGGGCACCTGGTTGGCTCAGTCATTTGGGTGGCAGACTTGATTTCAGCTCAGGTCATGGTCGTGAGATTGAGTTCCATGTGGGGTTCTGTGCTGGGTGTGGAATCTGCTTAAGATTCTCTCTCTCCCTCTCACTCTGCACCTCCCCCTGCACTCTCTCTCTCAATAAAAAGAAAATGTAATGGGTCTGACATGAATCCCTCTGATATCTGAAACACCTCCACTGCTCCTCATGCATTGCTGGAGAGCCCACCCCCATTTTGTTAATTTAAATGAAATACCTTAGCCAACTGAGAGTAAAGGGAGACAAAAAGCTTTCCAGAAGGAGGAGAATAGAGGCTGGCAAATACTACAAACAGGAATATTAAGTACAGGAACATGACTGATTTTGATGAATTTACAAATAGAGTAGAAGACTTTCTCTAGCTCCCAACCTCCCTACCTCCTCAATAGCTCTGATGCAGAATACTCTACAGGTAAAGTTCTTTCTCTATTTTACATTTTAAACATAAGGTATTTGAATCTTGGCTCTATCTCTCTGATGGATTTTATTGTTGTTGTTCAGATCAGTGATCAGTTGACTCTGGGAGCATGCTAAAAGGAGAGCTGTTCGGTCATTTTCAGTCTTTGATCCAAATTATTCCAGTTGAGTAAATTTAATGATTTTTTTCACCCATGGCTGATTAAGTGAGTTGAACGGATCTGAACATTTTTTACTCTCATCCTCACTCTTACATATGCCACATGATTGCTCTCTTCTATCTCTTTTTCCAATGAATGGACAGTTAGCTTTTTCCTTTGAAGTCCACTTAACTTTGTTTTTGTTTTGGACCAACCTAAGACAGGGATTACTGACACTAATTTTTTTTTTGTTCGAAGTAAAGACTTCAAAGAGAATCATGGCTGCCAATTCTTCAGTGCTCTGACAGGTTTAGACATACCAACAGCGCCAACATGACAACAATTTGTTGCTTGGTGGGGCTGGGGGGGGAGGTCAATACTCAGTGGGGAATGAATTATTTTACTTTTTGTGCATACTCATGTCACCTAACATGGTTAGTGTCAGGATCTGACTTTTTGCCAGACCATTTGCTTGTCAGGCTGCAGAATTTCTGAATACATTTGAAGAATGTGAACAGGACAAGATGATGGCCTTTACTCCTAGGCAGCTGGTCTAGCATAGGGATCAGCAGCATACTTCCCCTGAGGGTCTGGCTGAGAAGTAACATGCAGTAATGGCCAAGGGAAAACAAGGGAAAGAAAGAGATCACAGAAGAGGAAGATTAGAATGTGAAAGGTACTAATGGAAAATGTAAATATTGGCAAATGGTGATGCTGTCAATACTAATGTCTCTCTCCAGGTAGAATACATCTTCCCCCCTGAAACTTTTCAAGCTTCACTTGAAAGTACAGTAAACGATACATGCTGTTTTTAACATCTCAACTCTATTCTATCCATTTTAATCTTGTCCATTTAATATCATCCAACTCAAAACATTTTGAAGTTCATTAATGAATTTTTAATATTTGAAGCCTTTCTATATACTTTTCTCTCCGTGATTATCTCAAACCTGCTTGCTGACTGGCTAATTTCTAAACTGAAACCTTTCCACCTGGTCTCTCTTCTAGGAAGACTTAGCCTTCTCCTCTTCTGTCCAGGGTAAGAACATTCTGCTTATACATGTGTTACAGTACTTACCACATAGGACTGTAAGGATATGCTTGCGGGTTTATTTTTTTTACTAGTATGCAGCTCCTAATGACACAATTAATCTTATTTTTGTAATCACTCATTGAATGTTTCATGAAATAATAGACTGTGGAAAAAAATTGCTTCACATATAGATAAGCCCTTAAAACAACCATGCAAAAATAAAAGTGATAAACTAGATAAAGTACTGGTATTTTTTCTATTTTTTTCTTTACTAATAATATTAATAAGACTAATAGCTACCATTTACTGCATGCATACCATACACAAAATCCCACACTAAGTTCTTTATAGTCTTCATAAATTAATTTGAATTTCACAAGAAACCTAGGTGAATAGAAACTGAGGTTTATGTTATTTATGTCTTTGACAGGTGATAAAACAAAATTTTGAGAGGTGAGATATATTTCCAGGTCACATATTACTAACATGGCTGAACTGGATTCACCTCTAGGTCCTCTTTGTACAGAGCTTATGCCCTAATCCACCATTCTAGGCTGACTTTGTTTCATTTCTCTTGTTGTTATTAAATATATTAAAGAAAACAAAACCCCACTTAACAATATATGGTACATGTTTTATCTAATCAATTTAGATATTTTAAATTAAAAGGTTGGTATTCTTAGTCAAGATGATATCACCTTCCTTCCCTCTCAGGACTTATTACAATGATAAGAAAGGAATAGAAAGGCATAATCTCAGAATACTGGGAGCAAAGGAAGGAATCAGCTGAGGCAAGAGGTTTCAATATTTTCCCTAGAACTTAAAAAAGTAGAATAATAAATACTGATATAAAAAAATATCAGAGTAGAAAAGAAACTTCTCAGAACACCCAGAAAGCAGAGAACAGACAAAGGCATGCGCAGACCTCCCCAGTCAGATCTTGGAAAGATGTGGAATTTGAAAATCCATGTACTTGGAAAACAGGAGGCAAAAGTAATGTGGAAAACAGGAGGCTTAATTGATAGTCTTCAGTGGAGCCTTACTTTCTCTCTACTACCAGGAAAAAAACAAGCTATGGCTTGGTGTTTACACTGCAGATT
Source organism: Mustela erminea (assembly GCF_009829155.1). Lineage (NCBI taxonomy): Eukaryota > Metazoa > Chordata > Mammalia > Carnivora > Mustelidae > Mustela > Mustela erminea. Next base: position 114,438,121 of record NC_045620.1, read on the forward strand.
TAAAAGAAAAAAAGAAGAAGAAAGATGCTTTTCCAAACAAATGGAAGAGTCTATTTGGGGGAGAATTAGGTCAGGTAATATGGGCTTTGCCATCCAAACTATTTGGGGGGCATCCAAGTACCATCATACTTCAGACAAATATTCCAGTCAACAAGGATTTGCATACATAAATCTCAGGGTTATTGACTCATCTCTAAGTATGAATAGAAAAAAAAAACTTAATTGATTAAATCTTGAACATGGCAGAGCACGTTCAAAGTTAAAAAAAAAAAAGGAGAGATCACAGATGCAAAAGGAGGAAAATATGTAAAAATTAATTTGAGTGAAAACAACTTTAAATTAGTATTAGTGCAGCTATAAATTAACAGAAAGAGAGAAAAAAAAACTGAGAAAGTGCTCTAAGTAACTCACTATAATTACAAAAATAATGTTCACAGGAATTGTCCAATGATCATGTCAAAAAACAAGTCTCTCCAAAATACAGAACAAAAATATACATAAAATTTTTTTAAAACATGTAATACAATGGGTTGTATAATGGATACTTTGAATTCTAAAAGGAGAGAATGCAGATAAAGAAATAATACTTTAACATAAAAACAATAATAGGGATTATGACCTAAAGTTAAAGAAAAACAGTAGTTTTCTGAGTAAAACTACCCACAGTAACTAGCACATGAAATGAAAATCAACATACTTAAAAACCTCAATGAGAAATCTCTGAACACAAAGAAAAAATATAAGATACTAAAATCTACAGAAAAGAAGAAAATGGTCACATACCAAAAAAAGAAAAAAAAAGAACTAACGAACAAACGAACTCAAACTGGAAATATACTTCTCAATAGCAATGTTGTTTGCTAGAAGACAATGAAGAAACACATTCAAAGACCCATGAAAAAATTCTTTGAGTTCTATACTCATCCTTATCAAGTAAAGGGGAGTGTAGTTTTTTTCAGACATGAAGAAACAAAAGTTTAACTTCTAACAGATCTTCTTTTGCAAAATTATATGAAGATTCATGGGAATAAAACATAGATGACAATAAACAGAGACATATAGCCCAGAAAATATAAGTGAATGGAAGTCACAACTTTGCAAAAGACTTAGTAAACATTTAATCTAGAAAGGAGAAGAAACAGAATTTCAAAGAGAAAGGTTCAGGAAAAAAAAAAAAATGGAAGGGGGACAACTGGGATGGAAGGTTTTATAGACAAAACTGAATGATTTGTAGTTTATAAGAACTTGGGGAAAAAAGAACTGGTATTATAATAAAGATGTATAATGTGAGTAAAAAATCATAATAAAAGATAAGAAAGACTTCCAAAAATTTCAAGAAAAAAAATCTAAATGTTAGATTAAAAAAATCATTGTATAGATCAAATGGGTCAAATTAAAATAGTGACTTTAGAGAAAAATGGAATGGATTCCAAGCAAAGTTTTAATGGGCAAGAAGCTGGAAACTATCAGGGATGTGGAAAAGGAGCCATTTTCCCAAAAAGAGTAAGAGATAGCCATCAGACTTGCTAACAAAATTTTTTTAAAAATTTTTTATCTTTTATCTTTAACTTGACAGACAAAGATCACAAGTAGGCAGAAAGAGAGGGAAGCAGGATCCCCATCGAGCAGAGAGCCAGATGCTGGGCTCCATCCCAGGACCCTGGGATCATAACCCGAGCTAAAGGCAGAGGCTTTACCCACTGAGCCACCCAGGCACCCCTTGCTAACAAAATTTTAAAAGAAAATTAACACTGTGCATAAAAGGCAAAGTACGTTTTGGCATGGTTTGGTGGTTAGAAAAGGAGTTAAAATTAATATTCTCCTTTGAATGGACAAAAATCTTACTTGTAGAAAAGGAAAATAAAATACAATGATAGGGTTCTACTCAGGATTTGCAGTGAGTAATGTTTACATCCTCATATATCATCCTCATAGCATCATTTTCCAGAGGTTTGTTTTTTCGTTTTTGTTTTTGTTTGTTTCGGTGAAGGGGAGAACTAGTCTAGAGTTAAGGATTGGTACCTTCATCGTGGTTATGAAATAGAATGCAAATGCAATCAACCTTGACAATGTAAGAGCTCAAGTACACATGACAGAAACTAGGAGCTGAGGGTGGGAGGAAAGCCAGGGCACTCAACTGGAAAGAGGAGAGTACAAACAACGAAATTCTCCTTTATATAGTAGGGAGTATATAGATAATTTAATAAGTTCATAAATCAAGAAACAGCAAGGTATGTGCATTTTTAAAGATATAGATATAAAGTCAAAAATAATGTTTTCCATATTATAGTCCATTACCCTGTTTGATTTTTAAATCATGTGCATATATTAATTTGATAAAAATTTAAGAAGAATTTAAGTACTATATTCTACACAATCTTGACTGGTTTAGGGCTTGCTGCGTCTGCCTCACAAGAAAATTTTCACATACTTTGACCAAGACTTCTTCCTAGTTGACAGCAATTATACGACATCACCGATTGTGAGATAGGCCTCAAATGCAGAGATACTAAAATGTGAACATAAAAATGAGCATCTTAGAATCTGTCCATTAAGGTAGATCAGATTTAATTCAGACAGATGTCCCTATTTACCCAGAAGAAAATGTGACAGAAACCACTGCAAGGTTGAACAGTTAACAGTGACAATCATTGGTTCATTTCAAAGAATGACACATTAGCAGGTTATCAGAGCTGCAGTGGGTGACAGCTTATCAATACATAACCTTAGCTCTGGACAGTAATCCTCACACAAATATTACTAATGAAAAAGACCTCATTCTCTAAAGTGTTGCTGTAGGAAATCCATACATATTGAATGGTTAGTTTACAACTGGACAATAAAACAACGAAGCTTAATTATTAATTTACATAAGAGAAAGATCAGCTTCCTGTGAGAGCTCCAAAGAAAATGACCTGACTTTGATCACTGCATGACATAAATTCCCAGTAAAATGATTTTGCTATACCAAATTAAGGTCATAAATATTTGCAACAGAAGAACAACAAGGTATGTCAGTTCTTTGTTCATTGTAGGCATTCTCTGATAGACAAAATTTGCCTCAGTAAAATCAATTACACATCGATCCATGGAGATTCTGAAAAGATGCAATTATTTGTTCACTTCTGACTGAGGACCTTAGAGGCCACATGCGTCCATAAAACAGTATATGGTATACAGTAGGTTCTGAGAAAGTTTGAGGGTGGGACATTATTGCAGTAATGAAACTTCAGGGACGGTTAGATATTCTACTGAGTATCTGAAAATGTTTCAGGTGTTTTAATGATATTTCAAAAACAGTTTAATCTTGCTTTCCACAGAAAAGAGAAGGGTTTAGGCAACAGTGGATTATCACATAGACTTGTTCAGCTATAAGCAGCTGGATTATTGGAGTTATGTGATTTTTCAAACAGTGGAGTTAATTGATCCCCAGTTGTGGCAGTGGAGACAAGTAAAAGCTCGAAGTACAATACATTTTGAAAGTCTTCAGAGGTTCACAAAACATTTATGAACAATCTGAGAATTGATAATAAAGACAATACCCATTGCACCATAATCCAGAATAAGAAGAGCACACTGCTATAAATTTGGGGCCTCTCACTTATGTGCTTCCCTATCACAATTCACTTACTCTTCCCAACAATGGTGGACATTATCCCCAGTGTTGATTATTCAATCTCTTGATAATTTTTTAATGGTTTTGCATATTTTTAACTATGTGTTAATGGATGGTACTATGAACCAACCAACAAGGCAGTCAACATCAAATATCTATATCTGTGTATACTTAAAGATATAATTTTATATTGCATAATGTAATCATTTCTAGTTTTTTGCTATAACAAGGCAACAATGGTCATTCATGTCTATATCCCTAGATATGAGTATTTGTCTAAGTATGTTTATAGGATGAATGCTTATAAATTTAATTGCTGAGTTTAAAAGTACAAACTGGAAGAGATTATGCTGAGTGAAATCAGTCAAGCAGAGAGAGTCAATTATCATATGGTTTCACTTATTTGTGGAGCATAACAAATAGCATGGAGTACAAGGGGAGTTAGAGAGGAGAAGGGAGTTGGGGGAAATTGGAAGGGGAGGTGAACCATGAGAGACTATGGACTCTGAAAAACAATCTGAGGGGTTTGAAGCAGCAAGGGGTGGGAGGTTGGGGGAACCAGGTGGCGGGTATTAGAGAGGGCAAGGATTGCATGGAGCACTGGGTGTGGTGCAAAAATAATGAATACTGTTATGCTGAAAATTTTTAAAAAATAAAATAAAAAAAATAAAAGTACAAACATTTTTATTTTTATAGCTTTCTTTCTAAAAATTTTTCCTCTTTATATTCTTTTATATTATACACCAATTCGACAGATGAGTTCCTATTTCAATGTATTACTGTTTCCTTACAATATTATTGATCTTAGTTTACATACCTTTAAAAAAACTTGTCATTAAGATACTTATATCTTTTCTTCAAAATTCGAGTACTAAAGTTTTCAATTGTCTAAGATGTGGTACTAGAAAGACATGAAAATCTCTGGATATATTTCCAGTGAAATTCATCTAAAGCCATTTAAACTCCTTGATCACTTCGCCATTGTACATGCTTAAGTGATGCCATGTACAGAATGTGCCTTCTTACAAACAAAAAAGAAGACGAAGAGAGCGTGGTGAAGAGCAACCTAATGGACTGCGGAAGATACAGGTCTCTAAACCTAACAGAATATAACCACTGAGGGACTGGCCCTTGTTTGAGAGTCAGTTAACACTGCTTAGGAGATATCATGGCTATTCCAATAAAAATAGTGTGATTTTCATGCACCCATTTTCCTATTATACTATTAATTCTAGCATTAACATCCCACATACTGTTGCACATAAATGATAGGGAGTTTTGCCAACATGATAATTTAATGAGCACCATCAAAATCAATCGCAGAAAAATCAGACTTAAAAGCCAAAAAGATTTTACTGTGAGGCAAGGTGATTTTAGCTACTGAGTCATGTGTGTACATACATATACGAACACACAAATACATACACACGTATATACACATAAATCTGTCTTCACATATAATAATCCTTGAATTCTAAAGAAATATTTAAAAATCAGAGATCATTTTTCTCTGAAAAGACTAATCAATATTTTAAAATCTTTTGATCCATTGTCCAGCTTATCTCACATTCTCCTTTCTTCAGACAGCTAATAATTGATCCCATAAGGTCGACTTCTTGCTTCAGGTCAGTAAATAGGGTTTATCTATAACTTGGCATTAAGGACACAGATTACGCCTTTCCTGCAGCAGATATGCAGAAAAGATAAAATAAATTACACAGTTTAAGGCAGTTTATCATAAAACATTTATAAATTTTCTGTCTAGAAAGAGGATAGTCAACACATTACCATGCTTTTATCCCATAATTCAAGTATAACATTTTGAAGTTCAATATTTTTTAATAACTATAACAAAATAAAAAACAAATCTCAGCATATCATTCAGCAGTTTATGATTCATTTATATTTTTATTTCCTCCTATCCTGAATATAGACTTTTCTCAGCAGGATAACTTAAATATGTTTTGTTTTACAAATCAAAATCCTTGTCCAAATCACTTTCTCCTCCTGGAAAATCTCCTCTATATGTGTTTTCTGTAACTCTTCAAAGTAATAACAGAAATATTACTATATACAAGCACTATGATGTAGTTAGCTTAACAAGTTCAATGATCATATCAACTTATGACTTAATCATTTTTTACTTGTTATAAAATAGGGATACTGAAACTTAGACAATTCAGTTATTTGCGTGAAACCCCATTGCCAATAACTGAAGGAATAGGGATTCTATTGAAAACCACTGTGATCCTAGACAATAACTCCTCTACATTTAGGTACCCCCCTTACTTACTGTATGACATCTTCTCTCATCCTCACAACTGGAAAGTTTTCTAAATGCATTAAACAATGTGTTTATTCAAAAGTATTTTTAATACTATGTTTTCCTCCACCTACTGGAAATTCCATCTTCTCATTTATTTCATTTTAGAATTTATTTGAATCTCTTTCTGGACCTGTACTCTATAATCTGATTCACCGATCTCTGATCTTTTGCTATGCCATTTCTCTGTATTTGTGAATCTTAGACTTTATAAGATGTTTACAATCTGTTAAGGTAAGATCTCCACTACTCCTTAAATAATTTTTAATATTTTCTTTTCTTTATCACTACAGAAGTTGAAGCATCAATGTGTCTGTATACTTATAAATCATTTTCTCTAGATCTAAGTTTCCCAGAACATGTTCTGTTGACCTTGGGCAGTTCTCAAGAGACTTTCAGGAGTCCAGAAAGTAAACACTATTTTCATAATAATTATGAGGTGCTATGTACCTCTTTTACTGTGCTGATATTTGCATTAATAAAGCAAAAACAGCAATAGGTAAAGTTTCTGGCATCTTAGCATGAATCAAAGCAGTAGTAGCAAACTGTATTTATATTCACTATATTTTTCACACCACACGCAGGAAAAAAGAAAAAAACAGTTCCACTTACAAAAGTCCTCGATGAAGCAGAAGAATACTACTACTTTATTAATATTAATACTATAATTAATATTAATTAATATTAATACTACTACTTTATTAAATATCAACCCTTGCTTTTTCAAATATTCTGTGTGACAAAACCGGACATACATATAAAGCATTTCTGCTTTGTATGAGAAGTATAGTAATCATCTGAAAGGATGACATTTGTGTGATATTTTTGAGTTACAAGCTGAATTACTTGTTTTCACTGAACATATTTTCACTGAACAGGAATAACTAGCAAACTATGGTTATTCAGACAGGGTTATTTGTCAAGCAGGCGTTTTCTCAAAATGAATGAAGTATTTCAAGAAAAACAGTATTTGCTGCCAATAATGATGAAAATTTAAGCTTTCAAACAAAAATTATAATTTTGGAAAATGTGTATTCTCCACCATAAAGTGGAGAATCTTTTTCAAAAGTTAAAGACTTTTCTGATGAGATGAGTGGTGATATTAGCAAATGTTATTTTTACATTGTATAATGAAAAGTGTCAACATTCAGATGAAATGTATACTCAGGAAACCAATGTTTTCCATTTGACCAATGCATCATATCACAAAATTTTCATGAATAAAATATCCTTTTGACATCTAAGATAAACCAATAGTGTTTAACTGAATATAAAATGTTTTTTACAGGTTTAAGATTCCGCACTGAAACTAACCTTTATGTAACTGCCATCTGTCAAGTTTTGGTGTAGTATCAAAAAATATTTGCAATTATGTGAAAAAACTATTAAAATATGCTTGCTTTTTCCAACTACGTATCTGTGTAAAACCAAATTTTCTTTTTATATTTCATTATAAACACCATATTGCAACAAACTGAATATAAAACTAAGTATGATAATCAAGTTCTCTTCTATTAAGCCAGACATTAAAGAGATTATTTTTTAAATGTAAAATAATAACACTATTTCTATGACTTATTTGGAAAATGTATTTTTTATAAAAATATGTTTTATCTTAACACATAATGAATTTATTATTGTTACCTTTTTTTATTGTGTTATGTTCATAACATACAGTACATGACTGACAGTGTTCCGTGATTCATTGCTTGTATATAACACCCAGTGCTGTAAGCAATACGTGCCCTCCTCCTTAATACCCATCACAGGGCTAACCCATCCCCCTATTCCCCCAAAACCCTCAGTTTGTTTCTCTGAGTTCATAGTCCTTTATGGTTCACATCCCCTTCCGATTTTCCCCCTTATTTTTCTCTTCCTCCTCCTAATGTTCTCCATGGTATTCCTTATGTTCCATGAATAAGTGAAACCATATAATAATTGGTTTTCTCTGCTTGACTTATTTCACTTAGCACAATCTTTAAATAAAATTCCTTTTTATTTATTTTTAAGATTTTATTTATTTGTCAGAGAGAGAGAGAGAGAGCACACCCACTAGCAGGGGGAGCAGCAGGCAGAGGGAGAAGCAGGCTCCCTGCAGAGCAAGGAGCCCAATGCAGGACTCAGTCCCATGACCCTGGGATCATGACCTGTGCCAAAGGCAGACGCTTTACCAACTGAGCCACCAAGGCATCCCTAAAATTCCTTTTTAAATTTTTCACTTTAATTTCTAAAACAATAAATATTGATAGACATAATCCACATGAACAAAAGCTCTTTGGCATGATCTCCTTAATTTTTAATGGTGATTAGTTCATAAGAACCCAAAATGGTAATCTAGATACACCGATGTCACTGAACACTAGAAAACTTTGCTTTCAAGGTTATATAAATTCATATGTAAAATCTGTCCTTGCTAGATTTTGAAACTACCTTACTATTTTCTTAGGTAGGTCTTAACTTTCTTACTTAGAGTTTTTCATAAGTTTGTAGGATACCTTTTTTATTTACCTTCCATAAATTTTAATAGTTATTATTTTGCTAAGATGTCATTTCTTTTAAATTTTCAACTTCATAACCATAGAGTGATGCTCAAAAATCTTTGGCATTTTTAATTAATCTGTTTTATACCTGTAGTCCTATACCTACATTTTTATATCCATATGTAAATATGAATATGATTGATGTTTATTCTTTACCTAACCCTATTTCACCCCTCCCCCACTCACCAAAGTATCTCAGTTATCCAAATTATCACTCATTTTCACTCTTTTGCATGCCATTAAAATGAGCATACTTGTCAAATACTGTGTTGTTTTGCTTAAAAATTTTGAAATTTTACATAAACCATATTTTTATATTCTACAATTTGTTTTACTGAGTCGTTGTATTTGAAAGATTCATGTAGTGTGCTTTAATCTTCTCTATGCATTAACTGCATTGCATGATTACAGCATAACTACCTCTTCTATTAAACATTTACATTTTTTCCTTTTTCATCATGATTTCAAGAAATGATATTTCGAAGAATTACATATTGTGCATTCTTGTTTCTTTGCCCTTGGTGTCATATGTGACCATCGGTGATTATGAGAAAGGATGAGGATCTTCTTATAGCCTTTAATGATTCTTGTTTCATTATTTGTTAACTTCCTAGAAATGTACTATGCAAAGTACACACACACACACACACTGGATTGTTTATTTTAATTTTTATATAAATGAAGAGACAGAGAGACAGAAAGAAAATTAAGACTTTTTCCAAGTCTAAATTTAAAAATCCTCTATTTTTGCAAATAGTTCCTGTACCAGAATGTGAACCATCGTTTTTTAAATAATGAAAAATTTAATTTTCCTTTTATTATTTGGGAATTTAATTTTTTAAAAGAAAAATTTCATTTGAAATCATAAAGATATTCACTTGATTTATGACTTAAAAACATGACCTTTTTCCCTCAAATTTTAATTAATTGCTATGTATGGTGTGAGATAGGTATCCATTTTCATTTTTATCTACTGTTCTGTTATTACCCAAATAAGCTTGCTCACTGATCTGGAATAGCACTTCTGTCATATATCAGTTGTGGGTTTATTTCTAAGGTTTGTATTCATTTCCCTCCATCCAGTTCCCTACCACTGCATCAATAATGAAATATCTTAATATTTTATTGAAGAGATAGTATTTCCTACTGTGTCAGTGCAGAGGCTCTGGTATGTCTAATGATTTGAATCCTAGAACCCCATCCACTAGCTAGATGGCAAAATAAAATCCTTTAACCTCTCTTTGTCTCTGTTGTCTTTAATATATAAAATTAGAAATAATAACAGTGTCTACCTCATATGATTGTTATGGGAATTCTGTGAATGTATATAGAGAGAGCATTTGAATACTGTCTGTAACATAATTAATGATATAAAATGTTTAACCATTATCATTTCTTGTGAAACTCTATTTATATTTAGGACTTCCAAACAGGTTTCAATAACATATATACTTTTCTCCATAAAGGTCTGGCATCTATTTTGTTAAATTTATTCCTTGATACTTTCATTGCTATTACAAATGCCATCTCTTTAAATACTAAATTTCTAAAATTATGTTGCTGCTGTACAACAATTGAATGTGGCATTCTCTTTAATAACAGTGCTGGATTCACCTGGATGACATTTTATTTAAGATTTTTGCACCTATGTTCATGAATGAAATTGGTCAGTGATTATCATTTTTCTTTGACAACTTTCAAAGAATTTTATATGAAGGTCACACTGGATTCATTAAATAAATTAAGAGGTTTTCTCTCCTTTTTATCCTCTGGAATAGTTTATATAAGCTTGGAATCATCTGATTTCTTAATGTGTGAAACTTGCATTTCTGTGTGAAGACAACCTCAGATTAAATTATAATCATTCTCACTTACTTCTGTTTTGAAAATGCCTTCTACTTCCATTTTTGATACTTTTATCTTCCTCAAAGACTATTATTTACTTCTAGATTCCAAATTTCTTGATATGAAATTATCTAATTCTTTTATTATTTTAGATTTCTGCTGTGTCTGAGATCATGTTCTATTTCTCATTCCTAATATTAATTATGCTACCTTTTAATCTTTGAACAATCTTGCCAAAGATTATTTTTCTTTTTTTAGTTTCAACTTTTTATTTAAATTCTATTTAGTTGACATATAGGGTAAGAATGGTTTCAGGTGTAGAATTTAGTAATTAATCACTTTCACATGCCAAGGATTATTTTTATTTTATTATTCTTGTCAACCAACTTTTGATTTCATAGATTTTTTCTATTATGTATTTCAACAACATTTGTCATTTTTCTTATTATTCCCTGCCTTGTAGGTTAATTATTTTCCCAATTTATTTTTCTATTCCTATTTTTAATCCTTATGATGAATACTCTGATCACTAATTTTTAATCATTTTACTTCTCTAATTAAGCAGTTAAGGATATAAATTTCCTTCTGAATACAGCATTTCATAAATCTAACATGTATTATTTGTACTACTTTTAGCTCTAACTATTCAGTAATGTCAATGATGAAATACACTCTGATCATTAAAGGCTTAAAAGTTGCGATTTTTTTCCTCCAACCAATGGTATTTTATTTTATTATTAAATTATAATACAATCATTCTGGCCAGATGCATTCTGTATTGTGGAAATGATTAGAAATTTGCTGAGATTTTAGTTCATGGCTTAATATGTAGTCAATGTTTCCTAATTTATGTGAGACTTTTTAAAAATGTGTGTTCTCTGTTGCTGGGAACCAAGTTCAAACTTACTTTTTGTGCTGTTCAGATCTTTCATAGCCGTGCAATTGTTATCTGCTTGACCCATCAATTGTGGGGAAAGATGGTTAAACTCACCTACTACAATGTTGCTTTTACCAATTTCTTCATATAATTCTCAATGTTTTGCTTTATGTCCTTTAAAACTAGACAATTGAGGCTAAACTATCATTTAAAATTGGTTTGCATCCCTGTGTGGTTGTAGTTTTTACCATGTTCATCATGATTTGAGACTTAAGTATAATGTGTCTGAGAGTATTATAGATATATCTACTTTATTGTGATTATTTGCTTGAGGTATATAAATATATGTATTTTCATTCTTACAATTTAAACTTTTCTGCTTCCTTTGGTGTGTCTTTTTAAATAGTATTTATCTGGGTTTGTTTTCCAGTCATCATGATGTCAAATCAACCTTTCTGCTTCTTTCATATTATTTGGTAAGTATTTTAGATTGAATTAACCAGTGTAATTTACATTTACTTGGAGGTTTACCAGTTGCTTTATTCATCTCACTTTCTTGTATCTCAAGATTTCTTTCTGGGTTTCTCTTTCTCCTTAAGTACCAGCTTCATAATTCCCATTATATGAAGGCCTGTTAGTATACCATTTTTGTCAGTCTGAGATGCATTTAATTTGCATTCGTATTTTAAATATCATTTCATTGCATGTTAAAAAATCTAGTTTTATTTATTTATTTATATTTATATAAAAATATTTTTATATATTTATATTTTTATATTTTATATTTTATTTATTTTATATTTTATTTATTTATGTATCTTTTCCCTCAGTACTTCAAAGTGTTGTTCTTTTCTGGATGGTATTATAAAAGTTTGCAGTCAACATAAATCCTTCTTGTCGGGTAATTATTTTGTTGTTTCATGATTTTTTAAATTTATCTTACTTGTAATTTGTGTCACCTCCTGAAATGGAAGGTTTATGTCTTCAATTAATTCTAGCATATCCCGTCTGATCTCTTTAAGTATTACCTTGTTATCATTCTCTATATTTACTCTCTCTAGAACTACTATTCAAATTTTAAATTATCTACTTTTTTCTTTGTGAAATTAATGCTAATTTACCCAGCTTATTTTTGCTCATTTATTTCATCATCTGCATCTAATCTATCCTTTAATCTACTGATTACATTTTTAATATAAATTTACATTTCTACAATTCTTGTTTGATTATTAAACAAAGCTGTTCTTTTCTCCAAAAATATAGGATTTCATTTTTATGTTTTTTTTTATGTTTTTCATGCCCTCATTTATTTAACCATTTAAAACTATTTAAAATACATGCATTCTAATATCTCTGGTAATACAATTGTCTGGTATTATATTAATTAAACAAGGAGGCTGTGGGACAGGTATTTGGCAGTCTACGAAAGCAACCTGAAATCTAAGCCTATAAATGCCTCAGTAATACAAAATCAAAACTCTAAAACACAACCAATCACCAAGAGCCAACTAGGTTTAAAGCTACAATCAAAGAGTTTCCTTTCTTTGCTTCTGCAGTTTCTCTAGAAAGTCTTTCCCCTGGCTCCTATTGCCAGTGCTCCTAATTACTTCCAGTTTGGTGCTGCCTGATTCCAACTGAATTTTTACTCAAATAAACTCTTAAAATGTTTAATATGTTTCAGTTTATCTTTTAATACTGCATACTTTAGAAGTCAAAAAATTTTTATTTCATAAAATCCTTTTTATAGGGGCGTATTTCCTTGAGTCTAGTAATTTTCAACTTTAAACTTTATCTACAGGAATGTGTAGTTTGCTTTGAGGGTGTGACCAGCTATAAAGTGGTTTTTAGTTTGATTCTATTTGGTGTCTTAATGGCTTTACCTACACAGGAGACTAATTTTTATTCTCATGTGTTTTTTTTTTTTTCTTTCAGTGTAGAAGACCACATTAATAACATAAATATGAAAGGGCCCTTGAGGGGTCATTATAGATTAATAAGGGATATTTTGCTTCATTTTGCTTTACTTTGCTTTACTTTTTCTCACCTAAATTCCAGAAAAATGTTAATAAATTTTTTTTCTGTCTCCCTTTGTACTTAGGAAGGATGCTTCTTTTCCACACTTTTAGCAAAGTTGTGACTCTCTTCAGGGTATCTGATTTCAAGTGTGTGTGGACAGGAGAGTCTAGAGAACCAAGTTTCTCAGTCCCAATACATTTCTCCTGAGCCCAAAGCTCTACTATTTCCTGTTTCTGAGGGATTCTAAAACCTAATGCTCTTGATTACCACATTTGCAAACACCCAGAGCAAGCAAGGATTTATGATTATTTTTAATATCCTCTTTGTTTATTACAACTAGAGTTGATGAGATCAAAATGGATTTAAAGTAATTATCTACACAGGGACTTGAGCAAGTATTTGCACACCAATGTTCATAGCATTCATAATATCCAAAAGGTGGAAACACAAATGTCTGTCAACAGATGAATGGATAAACAAAATATGGTATGTACATACAGTGGAATGTTATTCAGCTTTAAAAAGGAATGCAATTCTGACACATATTACATCACAGGTGAATCTTGAAGACTATGCCAAGTAAATAAGCCAGTCACAGAAGGACAAATATTGTATGTTTCCATTTACATGAGTATAAATGTACATGTAAATAAGATTGTTGACTGTATTATTAAAATCTTTTCTTCCAATTTATTTTTTGTTTCTGTAACCTGTGAAATCCTGAACTAGGATTAAGGATATACCACTGTCATTAAGCTTGAATTTTATCAAGTTTTCCTTGTAGTTCTAGAAATTTTTGTTTAATAATATCACTTTTATAAATGTGGATGTCATATACTTGAATAAAAAAGGTTTTTGACCATTATATGTTTTTTTTTTAGATTTGGTCAAGATTGATGATGATAAATGGCAGGACTCACTGAGCATTTATGCATATTTAAAAATTTTTCACCTTGGGGCGCCTGGGTGGCTCAGTGGGTTAAGCCGCTGCCTTCGGCTCAGGTCATGATCTCAGGGTCCTGGGATCGAGTCCCGCATCGGGCTCTCTGCTCAGCAGGGAGCCTGCTTCCTTCTCTCTCTCTCTCTCTGCCTGCCTCTCAGTGTACTTGTAATTTCTCTCTGTCAAATAAATAAATAAAATCTTAAAAAAAAAAAAATTTTCACCTTAGTTATAATGATTATAGATATCACATTTTTTATTTATGTAGTTTGAGTACTTCCTAGCACATTTTTCTAATAGTATGATATAGGGTTATATACAATCTGTTTATGCTTAGACCTAAATCTCTAATGAATATCAGAATTTAATTTCTAGATGCCTACTTGATATCTTTGCCTGGATGACTAACAATCAAAACAACATTAAATGTGAAATTTAATTTCTATTATTTCCCCTTAAAAATGAAATCACTTCCTTATCTTTCCTCTTTATTTAGTCAAAAAACACTTATGATGTACAAAAACTCTGTCAGTGTTTTATGTGCTACGAATATAGTAGTGAAAAAAACAGACAAGTCTTTGTCCTCATGTAGCAAATATTGTAGAGAGTGGGGTAATGGCAGATGATAAACACATTAATAGAAAATCATGTGGTCATAAATAATAAGAGGAAAAAATATGGTTAAAGGGGTCTTATTTAAGACCAATGGGAAGACTTCTTTAATAAGGCAATAGTTTAACAGCAGATTTCTCAAGAAACTCCCAAAAATTCTCAAGAAAGTGAGCCATGAAGCCATCTAGGGGAAGAGAAGAGATCAGATATGCACAGGTCTTGAGGCAGGATCATGTTTGCTGGGGTCAAGGAGAAGCGAAGTTCAGTACAGGTAAAGCAAAGACAAAACCAGTAGGAAAAAAGTCCAGAGGAGTAAGAGGATGTCCTAGCATATAAGGCCTTTGAGGCCATTTCTTTGTGCAATACTTGTTCAAGTCTCCTACTTATTTTTCCCTTAAGTTGTTCTGTTTTCACATAAATTTCCTTAAAGTTTTTCTCTGTATATGAGCAAGCCTTTAGTCCATTATACATATCATAAATATCCTTTCCTAGTCTGTGGCTTGCCTTTCACTCTTTGTGCATCTCCTGATGAACAGATGCTCTTAATATTAATATTGATAGTGTCCAAACTGAGGGTTTTGGGGGGGGCAGGGGATGGGTGAGCCTAGTGGTGGGTATTAAGGAGGGCACATATTGCATGGAACACTGGGTGTTGTACATAAACAATGAATCTTGGAACACTGCATCAAAAATTAATGATCTATTTTATGATGACTAACATAACACAATAAAAAAAAGTGAGTAAATGAAAAAAAAAATACTGATACAGTCCAACTGATTAAACTTTTCTTCTAGGGTTAGGACCTTAATACCTTTTTTTTTTTTTTTAACAGTGAAATTATTCTTTTTTTAATTTTTTATTTTTTATAAACATATGTTTTTATACCTTTTTAAAAATATTTTCCAGAGTTTTGAAGGGGGTGGAGGTGGGAGGTTGGGGGAGCCAGGTGGTGGGTATTAAGGTGGGCATGTATTTCATGGAGCACTGGGTGTGATGCAAAAACACTGAATACTGTTACACTGAAAAGAAATTACAAAAAAAATTTTTTCCTTCTCCATGGGCATGAAAATATGTGATTTCTATTAGAATCTAGAAGATCTATTGCTATCTTTTTTGTACGTATATCTTCAATACAGCTTAATTGTTCTTTTCATATCATAATGTAGATGTCAGGCTTCATTGTCGTTAGGTACAGACAGTCATACTGCTGCAATACCATTTATTAAAAAATTGTGTTTCCCCCCCCACTGTTTATACTGTCTGACTTAATAGAAGTGTCATGTATTTATGAATCTGTTTGAGGTTTCCATCATGTACCATTAATCCAATTCACTGTCTTTTAACCAAACTACACTTTAAAAGTACTATAGCTTTTACAATACACCTTAATATTTAGTCGAGTACATCTCTCCATTTGTTATTTTTCAGGAATGTAATGGATTTACTTGGCCTTTCAATTTCTATAAAATTGTATAATCAGCTTGTCAAATGTCTTTTTAAAAAAGATTTTATTTATTTATTTATTTGTTTGTTTGAGAGAGAGAGAGAGAGCATGTGAGTGAGCAAGGGATGGGTGGAAGAAGAGGAAAGGGAGAGGGAGAGAATCTTAGGCAGGGGCACCTGGGTGGCTCAGTTATTAAGTATCTGCCTTCAGCTCAGGTCATGATCCCGGGGTTCTGGGATTGAGCCCTGCATCAGGCTCCCTGCTTGGTGGGACGGCTGCTTCTCCCTCTCCCACTTCCCCTGCTTGTGTTCTCTCTCTTGCTGCTTCTCTCTCTCTCTCTCTCTCTCTCTCTCTCTGTCAAAAAATAAATAAATAATCTTAAAAAAAGAAAAAAAAAAATAGAAGAGAGAATCTTAGGCAGACTCCTGGCTGAGCACAGAGCCTACACGGGGCTCAGTCTCATGACCCTGAGATCATGACCTGAGCTAAAACCAAGAATCAGATGTTTAACCAATTGAGCTACCCAAGTGCCCCAAATGTCTCATTTTTTTAAATACTAGACTTTGTTTATGACTTCATTGAATCCAGAGAGCAATTCAGACAGAAATAAAGTATTTTAAATATTAAGTCTTCTTATGTATGAATATGATACATCTCTCAATTAATCTAGAAGTTTCTTTAAGTTCTCCAAATAGCATTCAATACATTTTGGGATTTAACCATTTGCATAACTTCAATTAGATTTGCCACTAGATCTAAGATACATCTTGATGTAATTTAAAATTAAATATTATGAAGTTTCAGTTTTGTTATTAACACGTAGAAATAGGATTAATTTTTGTACTTTGATATATATCCAATACTCACTACTCAATTCTAATTTTATTTATATATTCTTTTGGGTTTGTTATGCATAGGATCATACTGTATTTGAATTATGATTATTTATTTCTTTTTCATTTCTCAGTATTTTCAATTCTTGTTCAAGAATTCTTTGCTTTCTTTTCTGACTATAAGCAAGCATCCTGGTCTTATTCACACTGTGAAAGAGAAAGTTTTCAACATTTCACCATTCAATATAATTTTTGCTGGTTTTTTTTTTTTGCATAATTCCTTTATCAAATTAAGGAAGTTTCTTATAACTTTGGCTTTACTGTTTTCTTTTCAGATTTTGAATTTATCAAATCCTATTTCTGCATTTATTCAGATTAGTCATAATTTTTTTTCCTTCCATTAATGTGATATATTACATTTATTGATTTTTAACTAACCTTGAAAGTAATTTTCTACTTCTGGCTGTTTTTAAGATTTTTCCCTTTCTCATTGCTTTGTTGCATTATAATGTGCCTATAACATACAGATAGATTCTAGATATTGTTTGGTGTTTGTAGCAATTCATGAATATACACCATGATGTGTTTCATTATATTACAAAACTTTCAGTCATTTTTCCTTGCTCAAATATAAGAATTAATTTCTGACTTCAATTTCCAATTGGATTATATCCTCCTTCATAACCAGACTTTTTCTAATGCTCTTTAGTTAACAGTTTGTAAATGTTTAAATATTCACCTGCACACAGTACATTACTTTGTTTTCTTTCCAACTATAATATTTGGGTAAAAGATAACGCTTTCTACTGTGAGTTATAAGATGCACTAGTTATTCTCACCCCGTTTGGCAGCAGAATGTCAGGAATTGAATGTCTCCAAGTATGGGTCTCATATCATTATCTAATATCCAACCATTTCTTTTATTTGTCTACAATAACCCGCCTTGGTTCTAACTTGTTATCTAGACTATGTCTGAATTAAGAATAAATTTGTTACAAGTGAAAAGAGGTGGTAGGCAAGTGGGTAATTGCTTTGTTCTCTTTACAAATACTTCAAGTATTGAAAAACAAATTCTATAGTGGTTCCCAGCCATTAGAGTTTGCTGTACCCACCTAGTCGTTTATACTCTCTGGGGTAGGAGTAATAAGCACAGAATTTGTCCTCCTGCACTCTTAGTTATGATCCAGTGGAAAAACACTTCTATAATGCAAAGAGAATGAGTTAATATTAAATGAGAAGAAAATGAGTTAATATTAAAACAATGTCCTCTCCATCAATTATTACATTCCTATCACTTTTGCATATTTTGATTTCTTATTGAATAATTTTGCAATTATACTTAATGAGCAGCAAAGAGTCTCCATATTCTATCACTACAACTAGAGCAAGTATTTTAGGCACTTTAACTTTGCAAGGGATAATCCAGAATATACTTTATTCAATTATTTTCATGTTTATATTTTTTTCTTAATCCCTCTGATCCTAAATTTCTTAAAAAGTACTTTACTTTCACCAATATCTGTACCATCAATAGGCTTCTCTCTTCAATGCTCAATTTGTGTGATTTAATAAAACAATGTACAAAAATTGATCATGTAAAAGTTGGAGTCAGACAGGCTTGGGTTTGACTTCCAGCTTTGACATTCACTGGCTTGGTGGTCTTGGGCTAATTGGCTTAACTATAGGTCTCTGTCCTCTTGCCTATAAAATAGGGAAATAAGAGATTCCTTGTAGTATTATTCTGGGGATTGGAATCAATATGTTAATACTTTTTAAATAGAAGATACTTGATATATAATTATATAAGCAATTACAAAATATTAAGTGTTGTTTTGAGTCACACACATACAATACCTTTCTTTTAATTCATACATTCATACATATACACATACCTAGAGAGAAGAAACAAGAGAGATTTGTTTTTCTTTTCCCCACACTGTGAGTGAAGTTTGAAAAATAATTGTAAAAAAATTAAGTTTTATTGTAGAAGTGTGTGTCACTAGCTCTGATAGTTTAAAAAAGCAGGATTTGAAAGTAGAATAATAGATACAAAAGTAAGCCCCTAATTATTTTTAATGGAAGCTCCTGAAAGAAGTCATGAGGATTAGAAATTTTTCTTCCAAACTTATTCCATTTACCACAGATAAATGGAGCTTTAAATTATAGTTAAAGATCATTTTCATTTTGCTGCAATTTTTCATAGGAATCTTTTTTTTTTCTCAAATAGGATTGGAAAGATAGTATTAGAAAATATAGGAAGGCTTTAGTTATAAAGCCTCCATATTCAAATTATGAGTAAAATGAAATCCAAAATTACTGTTTGCATATCAAAATCTGAGTATACAGTATTTGCCTAAGGGATAGACCAGTTACAAGACTGAAAATAATAAAAGTACTGAGAAGTGGGAAAATGACTGGCCTAAACCTCCAAACTTCTAAGCCTGGAAACGCAAAAAAGAGAAGACAGGAATATAGAAAGGAAATAAATTTAAGTGAATATATATTTAATTTGGTGGCTTATTTCAATAAGAGCATTTGATCAGGGATACCTCTACCGTTCTGACTGAAAGTAGAGCTTGAAGTAGAATAACAAATATAAAGGAAGCCCTCAATATCTTTAATCCTCATGACTTCTAGAGGAAGTCTAATCATGAGGATTAGACATTTTCCTTCCAAACATACCCCATTTGCCACAGATTCACAGTGATCAAAATTATAGTTAGAGAACATTTTCACTTTTGTTTTGATAGAACAGAGTTCATTCACTGCCTTTTGCATATGGCCAATAACTGAAACTATATTCTTATTTTCTAAGAAAACTAATTCTTACAGTGGCTCAATAATTCTTCAAAAGGCAGCAGAATTTTTATAGTACTCCAATAAAGCATTCTTTGTTATCTTTCAGTGCCTCTGAATCTTATCTTATACACAACAGAGTTCTGAGACTGTGGAAGATCAAACACTTTAAGGCTCAGTTTATTGACTTCACTCAACATCTTCTGGTTTCTTATGCTCCCTTGTCTTTCATCCAACTTCTTTCTTTCTGCCCCCTTAAACACATAGGCCCCACCCCACAGGTATGTGTCGTTCCTGAATCATGGCATTGTAGTTTTACATTAACATTATTTTTTGATGTGTTAAGAAAAATGACATTTATTGAGGCCTTACTATTTTTCAGTGACTCAGAAAAGAATGTCTTAAGCGTTGTTTTACATAAACTCACAGCAACCTGAAGAGACTGGCAATATTTGAAGATAAGGGCTAATCCCTAAAATATGACTACCTGTTAAGTAGTTATGAATAGAGTTGCTGGAAAGTCTGGGAATTAAAGTAGAAGGTGGTGAATCCTCAGGAGAAAACATGCTTAGAGACTCAGGAAAAAAACTGATGTGTGGATGCATGCAGAAAAACAAGGGTCCAGGTGACACAGAGAGTTTCCCCATATTGTGTACATGACTATGCATCTTTCTCCATTCCAGTATTATAGACAGAATGTAAAAGACTACAAAAAAATAAAAATACAAAAATCTCAGTTGAAAGAGAATTTGGAGAGGTCATTTACTCAAGCATTCCACCCAACATAGAAATCCTTTGGGGGAAAGGAGCAAAAGTAGTTTAATGGTTGAATGAAATGATAAAAATTTACTTATTAAAATTATGACCAAAAATAATGACTACAGAGAGCAAATGATACATTAAGGGGGGGTTGAGAAAGAGCCTGTGAGGATATTGATCTAAAAAAGGACTTGTCAATTTGGAGTTGTGTCCTGGGATGGTGTGCTTCAAGCGCACGGCCCTGTTGATTATCTGATAATGTAAAGTTGATATGGAAGTGAATGGAGCCAAACAAGGTCAGAGAGTTATCTTTATCAGGGTGTGACTAAGGGACAGAATTCCCAATGGGATGCTATAGAAGTTAGTAAGTGGAAGTACAGAAAGACATTACTGAGAATAGTTGAGACCCAAACAACAAAGCAGAAAAAGACATGAGGATCAGACTACAAGTGGCTTCATAAATGGCCAGCCTCTCATGTAACAAGCGTAAAGAAGTGCACAGTGAAGGCATGCCTTGAAAAGCTTGGCATATTATACATAAAAGCGTGTATTTATTCTGAAGGCAAGGTAGAAATGTAGAAAATGGACTGGAGAGAAACTCATTTTTTAAACTAGAGGCCCTAGTTTGAGGCTATTTCAGAAATTTAGATGAGAAATGTTGAAAGCCTAAAACCAGTAGTGGTGAGATGCAGAGAATTATTTAATCCACTTAACTGATAGTCAGTGATGTACTAAAGGCAGTATTTTGTCTTGAGCATCCAGGGAGAGGGTGGGTTATTTCATGAACCCCAGGCTCTAATTCATTTGGTATAAAGAAAGATCAAGCACTTAGGAAGGCCTTTATGTGGAAGGATTCAGTATTAGACAAGTTGAATTTGAGCTACCACAAGGCATTAACAAAAGGATGTTTCAAAGTCAATTGGATTGGTCAAGCTCCATCTGTAACACAATATGCAACATTAGTAGAGTGAACCCATCACAGTCACTCACAAAATAATGTGTTTGGCACTTCTTTTTAATTCTCAGATAGTAAAGATTTTAAATAGTAAATAATGTTTTCATTTTCTTACTTTGAGATATATATAGAAAAGCCATACCCTGATTTCCAACATATTATAGTTCTCTATTTATAGCAGGTTATGCTTTATGTTTTAACTCTAAAGCTAGCCTTAGAAATATGTAAGGAAATATTTATGCAGTCATTATTAATTTAATATATCCATTATTAAAATTTGTAGATATAACTGAATACATATTTGCTTCTATGTTAGGGATCTAAAACTGTAGATTGTTGTTGTTGTTGCTGCTGTTTCCAGAAGATTCTAAGATATATATTCATATATAAAATTCATAATAACAGTTGCACTTACTATTGCCACTGGAAACACATTAGGTATAAAATCAGCAAATAAAAGAAATGCTGAGCTTTCAGGTTCTCACAGCAACAGGATGCTCATAGCCAAATTGAAAAAGGCTTAACTAAAGAGATGTTCCTTGCACAGTGAGTTGAAATTCAATAGGCTGAGGTTTTTATTGAACCATGAGAAAACAGAGTATCCAAACTTCTTTAAAACATGCTTTTTCCTAAGTCACATGTGTTTTTAATCTAAGAATTATAGCTACTGAATTGTACAACGTGAATTTAATCGGTGACATATTACTACAAACTAAAATCAATCAATAAATCAAATATATAGATCAAAGTAATATCTTCAGATTGTAGCATCTAATATTTATTTAAGTGCTCAGCTTAAAGATACTCAAAACTGAAATAGAGACAAAGAAAATATAAGACTGTCTTGGGGGGAGGAATCAAGATGGCGGAGAAGTAGCAGGCTGAGACTACTTCAGCTAGCAGGAGATCAGCTAGATAGCTTATCTAAAGATTGTAAACACCTGCAAATCCATCCGCAGATTGAAGAGAAGAAGAACAACAATTCTAGAAACAGAAAAACAACCACTTTCTGAAAGGTAGGACTGGCGGAGAAGTGAATCCAAAGCGATGGGAAGATAGACCCCGGGGGGAGGGGCCGGCTCCCGGCAAGTGGCGGAGCACAAAATCAGAACTTTTAAAAATCTGTTCCACTGAGGGACATCGTCCAGAGGCTAAACCGGGGCGAAGCCCATGTGGGGTCAGCATGGCCTCAGGTCCCACAGGGTCACAGAAGGATCGGGGGTGTCTGAGTGTCGCAGAGCTTGTGGGTATTGGAACAGGAAAGCTGGCTACAGAGACAGAGCCGACAGTAAGCTCACAGTTGGGGGTTACCTTGAACCAGCCACAGGCTCGGTGAGCTCGGAGCGTGGCCGGAGGTCAGGCAGCCGGGAGTACTTGGGCGCTGTTCTCTGAGGGCGCACTGAGGAGTGGGGCCCCGGGCTCTTGGCTCCTCCAGGTCGGAGACCAGGAGGCCACCATTTGTATTCCCGTCCTCCAGAACTCTACGGAAAGCGCTCAGGGAACAAAGCTCCTGAAAGCAAACCCGAGCAGATTACTCACCCCGGCCCCTGGTAAGGGCGAGCAATTCCGCCTGGGGCAAAGACACTTGAGAATCACTACAACAGGCCCCTCCCCCAGAAGATCAACAAGAAATCCAGCCAAGACCAAGTTCACCTACCAAGGAGTGCGGTTTCAATACCAAGGAGAGCAGCAGAATTCCAGAGGAGGAGAAAGCAAAGCACGGAACTCATGGCTTTCTCCCTGTGATTTTTTAGTCTTGCAGTTAATTTAATTTTTTTCTTTTTCATTTTTTTCTCTTCTTCTGATAAAATTTATTTTTAACTTTTACCCTTTTCTTTTTTAATGTTTTTTTAACTAGTTTATCTAGTATATATCTTCTGATTTGGTTAAAGCATATTTTCCTGGGGTTGTTGCCACCCTTTTAGTATTTTACTTGCTCCTTCATATACTCTCATCTGGACAAAAAGACAAGGCGGAAAAATTCACCACAAAAAAAAGAACAAGAGGCAGTACCAAAGGCTAGGGACCTAATCAATACAGACATTGGTAACATGTCAGATCTAGAATTCAGAATGACAATTCTCAAGGTTCTAGCCGGGCTCGAAAAAGGCATGGAAGATATTAGAGAAACCCTCTCGAGAGATATAAAAGCCCTTTCTGGAGAAATAAAAGAACTAAAATCTAACCAAGTTGAAATCAAAAAAGCTATTAATGAGGTGCAATCAAAAATGGAGACTCTCATTGCTAGGATAAATGAGGCAGAAGAAAGAATTAGCGATATAAAAGACCAAATGACAGAGAATAAAGAAGCTGAGCAAAAGAGGGACAAACAGCTACTGGACCACGAGGGGAGAATTCGAGAGATAAGTGACACCATAAGACGAAACAACATTAGAATAATTGGGGTTCCAGAAGAAGAAGAAAGAGAGAGGGGAGCAGAAGGTATACTAGAGAGAATTATTGGGGAGAATTTCCCTAATATGGCAAAGGGAACAAGCGTCAAACTTCAGGAGGTTCATAGAATGCCCTCAAAATCAGTAAGAATAGGCCCACACCCCATCACCTAATAGTAAAATTTACAAGCCTTAGTGACAAAGAGAAAATCCTGAAAGCAGCCCAGGAAAAGAAGTCTGTAACATACAATGGTAAAATATTAGATTGGCAGCTGACTTATCCACAGAGACCTGGCAGGCCAGAAAGAGCTGGCATGATATATTCAGAGCACTAAAGGAGAAAAACATGCAGCCAAGAATACTATATCCAGCTAGGCTATCACTGAAAATAGAAGGAGAGATTAAAAGCTTCCAGGACAAACAAAAACTGAAAGAATTTGCAAACACCAAACCAGCTCTACAGGAAATATTGAAAGGGGTCCTCTAAGCAAAGAGAGAGCCTACAAGTGGTAGATCAGAAAGGAACAGAGACAATATGCAGTAACAGGCACCTTACAGGCAATACAATGGCACTAAATTCATATCTCTCAATAGTTACCCTGAATGTTAATGGGCTAAATGCCCCAATCAAAAGACACAGGATATCAGAATGGATAAAGAAACAAAACCCATCTATATGTTGCCTCCAAGAAACTCATTTTAAGCCCGAAGACACCTCCAGATTTAAAGTGAGGGGGTGGAAAAGAATTTACCATGCTAATGGACATCAGAAGAAAGCAGGAGTGGCAATCCTTACATCAGATCAATTAGATTTTAAGCCAAAGACTATAATAAGAGATGAGGAAGGACACTATATCATACTCAAAGGGTCTGTCCAACAAGAAGATCTAACAATTTTAAATATCTATGCCCCCAATGTGGGAGCAGCCAACTATATAAACCAATTAATAACAAAATCAAAGAAACACATCAACAATAATACAATAATGGTAGGGGACTTTAACACTCCCCTCACTGAAATGGACAGATCATCCAAGCAAAAGATCAACAAGGAAATAAAGGCCTTAAATGACACACTGGACCAGATGGACATCACGGATATATTCAGAACATTTCATCCCAAAGCAACAGAATACACATTCTTCTCTAGTGCACATGGAACATTCTCCAGAATAGATCACATCCTCGGTCCTAAATCAGGTCTCAACCGGTATCTAAAGATTGGGATCATTCCCTGCATATTTTCAGACCACAATGCTCTGAAGCTAGAACTCAACCACAAGAGGAAGTTTGGAAAGAACCCAAATACATGGAGACTAAACAGCATCCATCTAAAGAATGAATGGGTCAACCAGGAAATTAAAGAAGAATTGAAAAAAAATCATGGAAACAAATGATAATGAAAATACAATGGTTCAAAATCTTTGGGACACAACAAAGGCAGTCCTGAGAGGAAAATATATAGCAATACAAGCCTTTCTCAAGAAACAAGAAAGGTCTCAAGTACACAACCTAACCCTACACCTAAAGGAGCTGGAGAAAGAAAAGAAAGAAACCCTACGCCCAGCAGGAGAAGAGAAATCGTAAAGATCGGAGCAGAAATCAATGAAATAGAAACCAAAAAAACAATAGAACAAATCAACGAAACTAGGAGCTGGTTCTTTGAAAATTAATAAAATTGATAAACCCCTGGCCAGATTTATCAAAAAGAAAAGAGAAAGGACCCAAATAAATAAAATCATGAATGAAAGAGGAGAGATCACAACTAACACTAAAGAAATACAAACTACTATAAGAACATACTATGAGCAACTCTATGCCAACAAAATTGACAATCTGGAAGAAATGGATGCATTCCTAGAAACATATAAACTACCACAACTGAACCAGGAAGAAATAGAAAGCCTGAACAGACCCATAACCAGTAAGGAGATTGAAACAGTCATTAAAAATCTCCAAACAAACAAAAGCCCAGGGCCAGACGGCTTCCCAGGGGAATTCTACCAAACATTTAAAGAAGAACTAATTCCTATTCTCCTGAAACTGTTCCAAAAAATAGAAATGGAAGGAAAACTTCCAAACTCATTTTATGAGGCCAGCATCACCTTGATCCCAAAACCAGACAAGGATCCCATCAAAAAAGACAGCTATAGACCAATATCCTTGATGAATACAGATGTGAAAATTCTCACCAAAATACTAACCAATAGGATTCAACAGTATATTAAAAGGACTATTCACCACGAACAAGTGGGATTTATTCCAGGGCTGCAAGGTTGGTTCAACATCCGCAAATCAGTCAATGTGATACAACACATCAATAAAAGAAAGAACAAGAACCATATGATACTCTCAATAGATGCTGAAAAAGCATTTGACAAAGTATAGCATCCCTTCCTGATCAAAACTCTTCAACGTGTAGGGATAGAGGGCACATCCCTCAATATCATCAAAGCCATCTATGAAAAACCCACCGCAAATATCATTCTCAATGGAGAAAAACTGAAAGCTTTTCTGCTAAGGTCAGGAACACGGCAGGGATGTCCATTATCACCACTGCTATTCAACATAGTACTAGAAGTCCTAGCCTCAGCAATCAGACAACAAAAGGAAATTAAAGGCATCCAAATCGGCAAAGAAGAAGTCAAATTATCACTCTTTGCAGATGATATGATACTATATGTGAAAAACCCAAATGACTCTACTCCAAAACTGCTAGAACATGTACAGGAATTCAGTAAAGTGTCAGGATATAAAATCAATGCACAGAAATCAGTTGCATTTCTCTACACCAACAACAAGACAGAAGAAAGAGAAATTAAGGAGTCAATCCCATTTACAATTGCACCCAAAACCATAAGATACCTAGGAATAAACCTAACCAAAGAGGCACAGAATCTATACTCAGAAAGCTATAAAGTATTTATGAAAGATATTGAGGAAGACACAAAGAAATGGAAAAATATTCCATGCTCCTGGATTGGAAGAATAAATATTGTGAAAATGTCTATGCTACCTAAGACTGTCTTGTGTTTGGCATTAAAGCTGTATTTCTATATTTTTAGCACCAAAAAACAAAATGCCTGTGACATTTAAAAAAAAAATTGTTCCAGGCTACAAACAGACAGAAGAATCTAAGAGAAGGATATTAAGAATTTCTAGCTTTAAACTGTACACTGTAACAGTTGGGACAGGGGAGAACTCATGTTTTCATCTTTGTATTCCAGTCCCTAGTAAAAAGACTACATCACATATTAAAAGTGGTCCATAAATATCTGCAGATATTTTCTTTCATGAAAGAATAATTTTAGTTGTCCATTACTGGCAAAATAATACTGATAATGATAAAATAAAGCATGCCATCAACCTGTTCAGCATGTCATCAATACTATAAATGGGGAATCCTCTTCTACCATAAAATCTCCAAAAAGAACCTTTCTCCAATGTGGTAGCTTTTACTATAAGATGCTTCTGATCTTCTCAAAAAAAAAAAAAAAAGTTAAAAAAGTAAAAGCATTTGTCTAAAGCATTTGTCTACATCTGTCCATTTTCATCAAGATAGAGCCAACTGAGTAAGACAATTAGGCAGACAATTATTAGGATAATTAGACAATTATCCTTCCTTTCCATGATTCTCAAAACTATGTAAATATTCTAAGAATGACTCTTCCAAATGAAGAGCATCAATCTACCAAATATATTGAAATACCTGTACTCTCTAGCTAGAATTCGTATGCTCTATTAGGCAGTGTTTTTACTTTTCAAAAACCCTTCTCAAATCATGAACCTAATGGATTCCAGTTTAGAAAAACTGAAAAGGTTCTCTGAGTCATAAAAGCAGGAAACTAAACAAAATAGAGCACTTTCACAATGTCTAACATACAGTCTTTCCTTATGAGGAAGACAGAATCCCACCTCATTAATGTTAATAATTTGGAACATATATTAAGAATAACTGAAACTTTTCAAACTGAAAAGCAAAGAGAAAAAGAAAAAAAACATAGCACTCAAGAACTGTGGTTTAAAAGGTACAATATATTTGTATATGGAATATCAGAAGAAGAACAGAGAACAAAAGAAATACAAAAAGTGATAATGGACAAAATTTTCCAAACCACATATCTAAACCAAGAATAAGTACTAAAAAAACCCTACACCTGAACATATACTATGCAAAGTGCAGAAATCAAAAACAAAGAGAAAATCTTCCCAAAAAAAAAAAAAAAAAGTCCAAGTGAATTGGGACAAAGATACCTTGCCTGTGGAAGAATAAGGATATGATTTACAGTGAACTTCTTATGAGAAAACATGCAAAAAGAAGAGTTAAGTGAAATATTTAAAGTGGGAAAAGGAAAAAAAAAAAAAAACCCAAAACCCAAAACACCAGTACAGAACAGTATGTGCAGTGAAATCTTCATTAAAAATGAAGGAGATAATGATTTTCTGAAAAAAAAGAGGGGGAACCCCAACAAGGGCATTTATTGCCAGTAGAACTATTCCACAGGAACTGTTAAGGGTTTTCAGAAAGAAACAACTGATATCACTAGGTCCTGGATCTACACAAAGAAATGAAGAGCACAGAAATTTGGGGGGAAAATTTATAATTATTTTTTATTTTTGTGCTAAAAGAGAAGAGTCTAAAGGAAAAACAGAACCTATATACTATGTGCTTATACCATAAAAGAAAATAAAGAGTCTAACACAACAGCACAGAGGATGAAGGAAGGAAATGGAGGTATAATGTCATAAAGTCCTTAAACTGCACATGAAGCAGTATGATACCATTTCCAGATAGGCTGGTTAAATAATTATACTTAACCAGATAGACTGCTTATATATGAATACATATATATTCTTAGAGGAAATACCAAAATTGAAAGCATTATAATTAATGTTGATACAGAGATAAAACATAATTATATAAATGATTGATATATACTGTAGGAAAAATAAAGAAAAGAAGAAATAAAAGAGATGAAACAACTAGAAAACATCCTGCAAATAACAGCTCTTAGTCATATCAATAATTATATTAAGTATGAATGATCTAAAAAGAACAATTAAAAAATAAAGATTATCAGAAAAAATAAAAAAGCAAGATTCAATTATATGTTGTCTGCAAGAAACTCACTTGAAGATAAAATAAAAGTAAAAGGGTAGAGAAAGACATAATAGGTAAATAGTGAACTAAAGAAGGTGAAGTAGGAATATTAATGTCAGATAAGGTAAATTTTTTAATAATTCATATTAACAGGGCTACATAGGGACATTACACAATTATAAAGGATTCAATTCTCTAAGACATAACAATCCTTAATGTGCATATGCCTTACAAGGAACCTTAAAATTACATGAGGGGGAAAATGATAGATTGAAAAGAAAAATAAGCAAATACATAATTACGGTTGAATATTTCAACACTCTGATTTAAGTAACTAATAAAAAAAGTAGACAAAAAATCAGTAAGGATATAGAGGATCTGAGCAACACCATCAATCAACTATAGTTACTTGAACTTTACAGAACACTCTACTCAAACAAAAGCAAAATAGATTACACTTTCTTTCAAGTACACAAGTCATATACTCTTCAAGATAGACAATATTATGAGCCATAAAACAAAACTTAACAAACTTAAAATAATAGAAATCCTGAAAGTGTTCTCTATCTATAATAAAATTAAAACAGAAATAACTGGGTGATGGCACATATTGTGATGAGCATTGAATATTATACACAACTAATGAATCATTGAACACTGCATCAAAAACTAATATGTTAGCTAACTGAACATAACAATAGAAAAAAAAAGGAAAAAAAGAAAGAACAGCTAGAATACCCCACAGAATTTAGAAATTAAATAACACATTTCTAAACAACTCATGAATAAAAGAAGAAGTAAAAATAAAATATTTTGAACCGAATAAAAATTAAAATACAACATATCAAAATTTGTGAGATGTGGCTAAAGAGGAACTGGAAAGGAAAATCATTGCATTAAGAGCTTATATATTAGAGAAAAAGACAAATCTTATTAAATCAGTAACTTAAACCTCTCTCAAAAAAAACAAGAGAAAGTAGAGCAAATTATTATATAATTTACATTTTACAGATTGCAGGATACAAGGTTAATATATAAATCAATCATATTCTTAAATATCAACAATGAAAAATTGAAATTTGAGGTTTAAAAAAATGTAATTTATGATACACCCAAAACTGAAGTAGTTAGATGTAGATCTAACAAAATAGCAGGATCTGTATGATTAACACTACACACCACTAATGAAGGAAATCAATGTGGTGACAACTTCTACAGTGTTCAAGGATTGGAAGACCCAAGAGCTTTAAAGTATTACTTCTCCACAATTTTTCTATGGATTCAATGCATTTTCAATTGAAATGGCAACAAGTTGCTTTTTAGATATTGACAAACTGACTCTAAAACTTCTGTGTATAAGTAAACAAAATAAATTTTAATATATAATATCAATAATGGATTTCAAATTTGGCAACCTACTCATTTGTTGTAAATATTTAAAGGCAAATGAGATAAGCTTATCTCATTTGCCTTTAAATATTTACAACAAATGAGTTGTAAAGTTAAATGTAAAGTTAAATGTATGTAAAGTTAAATATGTATGTATGCGTATTTATTTTTTAGATGAATGTATTTTTATATTTTTATATAAATATAAAATTTATATTTTTATATTTTATGTGTATTTTAGATGAATGATTTTTATAATTTTACAAACCCCTATTTCTTGAAAAAGTTTTCCAAGTGAAGAAATTTCATCTATGAATTTCAAATGCCATAGCTGATATGATTCTAAAATTTCAGGTGCTACTATTTCAGGGTTTTTTAATGATCAATATTCCCACAAATAATTTTCTAAGCTCAGTATACACATGAATTAGAGAAGCAGCATGTGAGAGTCTTTTATGACATACTGGACCACCCTAAAGGAAATATCTGGAATATTCTTTCTTCATAATCTTCCTGGATAATTCATCTTCAGTTCCTCAAAAGTCATCTTAATAATACACCATAATGTGTATTATGATTTAATTAGGATTCTTCCATCAGTAAGATCAAAACACTAAAGGTAGCTTAAAATGAGTTTATTGTCTTAGGTAGTATCAACTTAAAAGTTAGGTGGTTATTATAAAATTGGTTCAGTTTCCCAAAGGTCTTAAAACTCTAAGATACTTTCTCTGTGATTCTTTTTATTTTTCTTTTATGATCACATGGACAACTATAGTAATTCCTCTAACAATGACAATCCAAAGCAGACAGAAGGGGTGAGATGCACTTCTATAATTCTTTATTCCCATCTCTTTCCTTTTAATAATAAACAAAATCTTTCTCAGAAACTTCCCTTCAGGTCTCATTAGTTGTAATAGGTTATTTGCCCACCCTTCAGAACACTGAGAAGAAACACAATTGTATAAGGGATAACATTCCCTGAAAAGAGTGCCACCATACCTTGAAAAGTTGGGTTCTGAGAAAAAAAAAAAAAAAAAACTTGTGGTAGGTAACCAGCAGTGATTGTCACTTATAAATATCAGTTATATTTTTTATTTTTATACATGTTCCTCCCTTTTGACAATGATGTCTTTATCCTTAAAAATAAATGATGTATGAATATGTATGGATGTGGATTTATAAATAAGAGATATTAAAGCTCTTTTGCCACTATCAAAAATTTAAAAATGTTAGAAGGAATTAGTATTTTAGTCTCTACTTTTTGCCAAATACTGCAGACTCCCTTCCTAATTTTATGCAAATACATGAAAGTTGAGTTAGCAATGACTTCATGCAAATACATTAGAGTTGAGTTAGTAGTAAGTTCTTTAATCTGTTTTCATCTATAACTCTTTCATTGCCCTATTGTTAAAAAAACAAGACAACTGGACTCAAACCAGGTTGCTTATGATTAAGTCATACATCGCCAAACCAAGACTTAACTTAATTACAATTTCAGATCTCCCAGAAATGGAATCTTTTTTTTTTTTTAAAGATTTTATTTATTTATTTGACAGACAGAGATCACAAGTAGGCAGAGAGGCAGGCAGAAAGATTGGGCGGGGGTGGGGGGGAGCAGGCTCCCTGATGAGCAGAAAGCCTGATGCGGGGCTCTATCCCAGGTCCCTGGGATCATGACCTGAGCCAAAGGCAGAGGCTTTAACCCACTGAGGCACCCAGGCGCCCCCAGAAATGGAATATTAAATAAGTCAATCAGGAATTGCAAAATCAGCCCTACTTAGACAATCTGCCTAACAGACCCCTGTCATCCCGTAAAGGAAAGTGGTCTTGCCACAGCCAATCCATTTGTGGCATATTACAACCTTGTTGTAGTTCCCTTCTGCTTATACAAGTCTTTTATTTGGTACAGCTTCTCAGAGCTCCCTTCTATCTGACATACTGGATGCCGCCCAATTCATGGGTTGTTGAATACAGCCAGCTGAATTTTGTTTTTTAATACTATCCTTCTCTGCCTTTATTCTGCATTCTACTAATACTTTTATTTTAGTTTCTTTTCCAAAATTATTTTTGGCCTTTTGACTTCTTCTTCTTCTTCTTCTATTTCTTCTTCTTTGTTTGCCTATTTTCCTTATTTCCGGTCTTTAACTTTCTCTTTGTTTCTGATCAGTGGAAATCTACCCAAGCACATAGAAGACATGAAGGATAAAGGAGTGTATCATATCAACGGATGTTTAACTAACATTTATCACCCTATTATACCTAGTTAAATAAGATTTCAATGATATTATTTCCTCAGGAGGAATATGATACAACTCAATTTTCAGAACACTTTCTTGGTATCTCTCATAACACTTATAATTCAACCATGTATAATGAAAATATAACAATTAGAATATAGTGAATTTTGAGTTATACCAAAAAATTTGTATATATTTTCTTGCAATAATGCCTATGTTGACTCAATGAAAAGTGAATGCAGCAAGATCTCATGGCCTGTTTAATATTTCAGTGTGCATGTGGCAAATCTGAAATTAAAACAATCAATACAAAATCTGAATATACATTGCTTATCACTCCTACTAGATCATAAATTCATTAAGGGCAGACACTATTGCCAGCTGTCTTTGTAATAACTTCAATATCTAACATAAGAGATCAATAATTGATTTTGAGTAAATTAATGAGTAACTGAATGAATAATGTGGAAAATTATCTGCTATCCAAAAGATATATATATATATATATATATATATATATATATAGTGTAAGATATTCTCTGCAGTTGTAAAGCCCCAATATAAAGTTAGAAACATGAACAAACAACAGAAAGTATCATTAAATTTTTGAAAAATATAGACTTTATTTTCTAGGAAGAAATTATGCAAATTAAAAATGTTTAACAGCAAAAGACCTGTGGAAGTAATAATCCAAAAAAAAAAAAAAAATGACTGACCTTAGACAACCCACAAGAAGAGATAATCTCACAGGTTATGGAGTGGCTATTATTTAATAATATGGCCTATGATTCTTTAGCTATGGAGTCTGAAAAACAGAAAGCTAGAAATAACCTGAGGCATTTTTGGTCCATTTCTAAAGTAGAAAGTGGTTTACTTCCATAGCAGATATTGTTTTAAAAAAAAAGATAAAGATAAAGATAACTAAGCTAATTAAGCAAAAGAGGAAATTAATTAAGGAGAAAAGATCAAAATAGAATTTGGCTAGGCTCTTGGTGAAGAAAGGATAGTATACCATTATGAGGTATTTATTGCCTTATATAGCAAAAAGCAAAAGAGGCTAAAACTGGATATTGGATATTGTAATACAGTACACTTTTATAATGAGCACAACTTGATTGTGTAATACTACTAAGTAACATTTTAACCTTTTTAGGAACATTTAAAAATATTCCTGGAGAAGCTACACCAATATTTTCTATATCTACAGTTTTCCTACAAACCTCAAAACCAATATACACAATATACTAACACACAAACTTAACAAATCTCAGCTCAGAGTATGACTCTAAATTACAAAGTTTCTCTTTGCTGATGACAAGATTGATAGAGCATTATTTTAAACATTTAGCTAGAGTGCTATATTAGATTATTCCAGTTCCTTTGCCCTCAACTTCTTATAGATTCTATCTAAGCCATTTTTTGGTATTTGCTTTGATAAGCCCCATTGTGACTTCCAACACATCTCCCTTTTCTGCATCAATTAAGTACAAGTTGAGCTCCTAATTAGAAATTATGTGGTCATACCCAGAGTTTTGCCATCTGGGAAATAGAAACAGTCAGTCCTCCTAGAGTCCTCTGTATCACAAGCCAACTCACACAGAATTATGTTTACCTGCATCAGCATTTAAATAATTTTTAAAGAAATTATGATTTGTTAGGAAAACTAGTACACATAAAACAATATGAAAATTATAGTTAGCGAAGTTCCTCTCCTTGAGGTAGTTGGATAGAGGAATAAAATAAGCACAGGCTGAGATTCCAAGTTCACCTCTACCATTACAAACTTAATGATCTTAGGAAAACCCTCAGCTTATCTGGGCTTCAGCTTCCTTGTTTTATAAATGAAGATTGTGATGTAGATGGTGTTTCCTGTGGCTGCCTATTCCAAGCTGTGCAACATCCAAGATTGGTTGCCCAGCCTCCTGGAAATTCTTCAAGCTACCATTAAGTATGAATTACAATAAGAATAGAAAAGTATGGTTTCACTTATTTGTGGAGCATAATAAGTAGCATGGAGGACAAGGGGAGATGAAGAGGAGAAGGGAGTTGAGGGAAATTGGAAGGGGAGGTGAACCATGAGAGACTATGGACTCTGAAAAACAATCTGAGGGTTTTGAAGGGGCGGGGGGTGGGAGGTTGGGGGAAACAGTGGTGGGTATTAGAGAGGGCACGGATTGCATGGAGCACTGGGTGTGGTGCAAAAACAATGAATACTGTTACGCTGAAAAAATAAATAAATTTTAAAAAAAGAATAGAAAAGTAAAGGAAATGTGAGAATGAAAGACTTCATAAAGGAAAAATGACGGCATGACTAAAAAAAGTGAGGGTCAATGAGAGAAATTAGCTTAAATTATTTATCTAAGAGAACAATGTATTCATTGACAAAGGCAAGGAAGTAAGGTTTAAGGGGCGGCAAATGGGGATTCAGGAAGGAAGAGATGTTCTAACAGGAGCCTGCTCAATTTGAATAGGTTTGATTTGAAATATAACATGAAAGTTTAGGAAACTGACTACCAGAGGTAGCTGAAGCTGTGTATAGCAATTTCTTTGGGATGAAGCAATGCCTATTTTCCACCTAAAGCATAGGTGTTTTATTTTATGTAAGTTTATTTTTCTTTTTAAAATTGACAATACTGGGGTGCCTAGGTGGCTCAGTGGGTTAAAACCTCTGCTTTCAGCTCAGGTCATGATCCAAGGGTCCTGGGATCGAGCCCCGCATCGGGCTCTCTGCTCAGCAGGAGGCCTGCTTCTCTTCCTCTCTCTCTCTCTCTGCCTGCCTCTCTGCCTAAATAAATAAAATCTTAAAAAAAAATTGACAATACTTGTCTACAACTCAACTTTGGAAATGTAATACATTGATTAAGTCAGAGAGAATATAAATATTGTTAAAATACATAAGTCAGAGGCGCCTGGGTGGCTCAGTTGGTTAAGCAACTATCTTCGGCTCAGGTCAGGATCCCAGAGTCCTGGGATCGAGTCCCGCATTGGGCTCCCAGTTGCATGGGGAGTCTGCTTCTCCCTCTGATCTTCTCACCTCTTATGCTCTCTCTCACTGTCTCTCTCTCAAATAAATGAATAAAATCTTTAAAAAAAATACATAAGTCATCTCTGGCTCATATGCAGGAGCAATAAATTTTTGCAAAATGTGTTTGCTTCGCGGTGGTATATGAAAATAAAAACCTACATTATCACATTGAGTTTAAATACAACACAATTCATTAGAGTTCTCCACCATTTAATTCAACATAGTGATACAGAGACAATACATATTTGGGACATTAGATGTAAGAGAGAAAAAAGACTTAAGTAACAACTGTATTCTGCCAACTAAAACATGCGCCAAGGATTTCTGCTTCCTTTGTTGGCATTCAAATTCCAGTAGGGGCCAAACAAAAATTACTCTTTGATAAGCCATCTAAGAACTCATTTTTATTCATAATTAGATGTTGGGATACTCTGAAACTGGAATTTTAGAAATGTCAATATTGTTGCTAATCAAAATGTTGAATTCATATTGATCTACTTAGAATAATTTTAAGATTTCTCATTACAATAAACTTAACCACTCTATGCACTTTCAGGAGAGAGTAAAACCATAGTTTTAAAAACTGAGAGCCAAGCCTCATAAACTTATCATTTGTGCCCTGAGTACATTCTAAATGTAATTATCACCTCCCTCCAGTGACACACAAATCATGTTTTCTTTCTTTCTTTCTTTCTTTTTTGATATACTACCTAATCATGAATCGGGAGGTGGCACGTTTATGGGAAAAGCCATAAAATGAAGTTTAAGATTCTGGATCTCTTTGATCCGATGCTTACATGGACTATATAATCATAGACAGAATTCCTTGGCGGAGGGGGGGGGCGGTCCGAAGAAGACAATTATCCACATCATCTAATTAAAAATCCAGTTGGAGCAGTTAAGGGCCATTCAGCATCAAGTACTTAATAGACAATTTTGGTTAATACTTTTGGAACACTGCCTTAAATAGGGTAGCCATGATTTCACCTAGTTATTTTGCTGAATATCTTGAAATAGGAGCTTTCTGTTGTATCTTACAGTTTTCAAACACATTATTTTATTTGATGTATAACGCAACACTAATAAGTAGGGAGGATAATAAATGCTTTCAGCCTTCTTTTTGCTTCAGCTGGGATATGTCTGTTAACAAGTCATACATCTCTCCCCTCTGCATTAGTTTCTTCATTAACAGTATATAAGCTATCCTGGTAGAAATAGAGTAACAGGGTACATTAATCTCTGTTTACCATAACGACACCTTTTTACCTACATAGCATCCCAACCCCCAAATCTGTCTTGGTTTTCTTAGAGTCTAATGCATATTCTTTTCTGATAAAGTTATTTTCTCTTTTAACTTCCTAATGGTCTACTCAGAGGTCTATTAGAATAAAACTGATAAAAAGAGAAGAAATTCCACAGCTGCTCTCAACCTAGAAATGATGATACTGCCTTGAGTCACCGTGACCAAAAGAATTAAATTGCCCCAAAGTTTTTTATTCTCTTGGCTCATGATAAGTTAGAAACATGGTCCCTTATTTATTATGAATAAATCTGTGCTCATAACTGAATTCTTTTTAAACATTGTTGATAAAAGCTATTGTAAATTGTATGCTTTAGGCTTTTAAAAAATGTATATGGTGAAAATAATGTGACTTATTCACTAGCTAGTAGACAACTAGCATCTTTAAATCCAATAGAATTAAAAAGAAAACTCTAATGTAAAAAGAATATTTTCTGTGTATTTATTCACTCATAGAATTAGCTGTCATTCACCTGTTGAACAAACAAGTACTAAGCTCCTGCTATAAAAAATACATCTTAGCTGTCTGTGCATTGCCAAATGGGGTAAAAATAATTGTGCTTTGTCAGATGGGGGAAGAATGATAGGGGAAGAATGAATGTCCAATATGTATTTGGAAGAGAGATGTAAGCAATTAACGGTAATATAAGAATGTGTTGGACATCTTCTGTTTGTCCTTCCAGACCTACTTTCTATAATTCTTACCCTACTTGTAGCTTCAAGAGGTTGATTTATTTAGGATGCATCCCTGGGATTCCAGTTGGGTTTGGCAAATGGGAAGGCACAGAGACATAAAGGGAGTAAGATCAGGTATACATTTTCCTGCATCTTTCTTTCTTCTATCCTTTATTTAGCTATATTTCTTGACAGAAGGCCATAGTACCATCATGTAGCTCTTTCCTGTAGCTCTTTCCTATAGCTCTCCATTCTGATAAATTCTCCCTTCCTTGGGGAGGGTATGTGCTTTGGTGAGTGCTGTGAAGTGTGTAAACCTGGTGATTCACAGACCTGTACCCCTGGGGATAAAAATATATGTTTATAAAAAATAAAAAATTAATTAAAAAAAAAAAGAAAAAAGAAAAAGAAGTAGAAACTCAACTACTTCTATTGAGACATATGGCACTGAATTACCCCTTGTTGGCTTCCATAAACCCTGCCTCAGCAATTTAAGACATGTATGAAAATCCTTTGTCACTCCTCCTATTGTTCAGTGAAGTCAAAGACATTTCTACTAGGACCTGAGTTGGCCTTAGAGACCCTCACAGCTAATACAATGCAGCAGCACCTGTGTTCTGTGACTTCTGAAGCTATCTCAGAAATGGACATTCTGCTTCTGCCTTGCTTGTTTGGACACTCGTGTTTAGGGCCTCAAGACACTGTATGAAAAGACCCACTATAGGGGCACCTGGGTGGCTCAGTGGGTTAAGCCTCTGCCTTCGCCTCAGGTCACGATCCCAAGGTCCTGGGATTGAGCCCCACATCGTGCTCACTGCTCAGTGGGGAGCCTGCTTCCTCCTCTCTCTCTCTGTCTGTCTCTCTGCCTACTTGTGATCTCTCTCTGTCAAGTAAATAAAATCTTTAAAAAAAAAAAAAAAAACCACTATATCGTGACAATACACTGCAAAGAAGCCAAGCCAAGCCGCACAGAAAGACCATATACATGTGGTCCGTTCAACAGTGCCAGCCTAGGTGGTGGACAAATGAGTGAAGATGACTTTAAATTAATCAAACCCTAGCCATCAAGTCAAACCCCGCTTTGAACCTTCCCAGAGAAACCTCAGACATCATGGGGCAGAAAAGAATCATCCTCTTTGTGATTTTCTCTTACTCCTGATCCATAGAATCCATGTGCACAATAAAACGCTTATTACTGTATGTCAGTAAGTTTGGGGTGGCCTGGCACCCACTAATATGGATCACAGCCCCTATTTACATCTTTGTTAAGTACTCCTTTTATTCAATGCTTTGCAAATTGCCCAATTCGAGTGAGTTGCCTTTTTCTTGAAAGACTCCTGAGGGATACAAAGGGAATTCCAAGTAAGCGTCATGCGGTTGGTATGAACGAAATCCTGTAAGAGTGTGAAGAAAAAAGAATTCGCTTCCAGTGGGTGCTATCAGGGGAGTCTCCAACAGGGCAGGAGCTATGTCCGTTTGACATCCTAGATACTTAGTGATATCTCTTGAAGTTTGCTAAATGAGGAAGTGAGATTTTAACTGGGCCTTGAGAAACATCTATGATTAGGATGGGATGAGATGAGAGATGAGAAAGTAGACATGTATCATAGACAAAAAGAAAGTAAAAATGAAGATCATGACAACAAGAACCTGCACTCAAATAACAAATTCCATAACAGAACAGTCCAGCAAGAACATACATTCCATGTCTAGGACCCAAATATTTCTCCCTTTTCCTGGTATACAGCCTTCGCTCATTCTCCATAGCTCTCAGGTGAAAATGCAAACTCTGTAACATAGTACTCTTAACCCTTCTGGACTTATCTGCCTCTCTCTCTGCTCTCGTTTTTTCTTCCTAGCTCTCCATCCACACCTGTGTGTCCTGTACTTATGTTAATTATCTGCAGATTCAGCCTTGCACGTTTTGTAATTTTGAACATGCTGTTCTCCTTGCCTAGAGTATTCTACATATCCACCCTCCTCCTCTGACTTACTTGCAATCACCTTGAATCAAATATTCAATATTCAAATATGAATCCTCCTCTCCAGCTAACCTTCTCAGATACCTGAAATGTGAGGTAGTAATTCTCCCTAATGGTTAACATAATTCCCTATGCTCACAAGTATAGAGGCACTTAGAATGTTTCTTTATAATAGCTTTTACTTTTGGTCTGACTATAGACCATAAACTCCTCAGGCATGGACAGGAATTTGGGTCTTATAATGCTTGAGAAAATAAAAAAATGGAATGTATTAATGGATGCTAAGAGTAAATATTAGAGCAGTGAGTGAAGAATCAATAGGTTTTGGCAATGAGTATCTGTGCCCAAAACTGCAGATACTGCAAACCCTGGAAACCAGAAGATTGCCCATTACGAATGTTTGTTGACTGAAGAAATGCAGCATGAATGAATGGTTATAAATGAAGTAGGAGCAACCGTCTCTAAGATTACCATCTTAGGACCCCAGGCAGAACAGCCATTTAGAATTCATGTATAATTGCCATTCCCAGAACTCTTTGGAAAAGGGGTTCAGTTAATTATATTTCTGTGTTTCAGTCTATTGAAAATCAGGAGGGAATTTTTAAAAGAGCAACAGAATGAACTTTCTACTGCCCTTAGTCCTTGCTTCCTCTCTCATTGCTCAAGTATACTGTTCTCAAGCACTGAATTTAGTTAACACTTTGCTCAAGGGCCTGATTTTGAAGTCTCTTGTCTGAGATGGGGTTCCTGGTTTATCTTTCTGTAGTTAGGGATAAAGGACTGGTTCAATTTACCAGAAATGTTTACACAGTTAATGTGTATTTCAACTTCTGTTTGCTTTGATGATTTAATGTTACCTATCTGCAAATGCTTCTATCTGAAGTACTAATTTTATGAATAGCTGCAATTAATGAAGTACCTTAGGTATTCTGCTTTCAAATACCATTTATACATGGTATCGTATATTATGAAACTTGGGTCCAATGTGCAGAGAACTGGTTAATTCTATTTATTTAACAAATTTTGATAGTTTACATTTAAATTATTCTTGATTTACTACTATTTTGGTAGGACTTTGTAATGTCAAAAGTTAGAAGCTTTTAAGCTTATTTTAAATAAAGTTCAATTTAAGGAAATATGGGCAACTGACTTAAAACAAATTACCAACTCTCCCATATTCCTCAGAACAATGCTTCCAGTTTTCAGTAAGCCAAATAATCCTCATGAACCTAGAGAATGATATCTAATCTTCAGTAAAATTGTACCATAATCATGATTTTCAAAACTTTAAAAGCTAGCTTTATTGTATTTCCCAATTATCATAGTTACTTACAGTTACTTAATAATCAAATGACCTCTAATCATTGTTGTGACTACATTTCACTTCATGTTAGTCAGATCACTTCATACACAGGTGCTATTGTGAATGACTTTGCTTCGAGTCAACCCTATTTGGTTCATTTTTCTCCCAATAACTTTTGTTTCCTTTATTGACTATATATCAAGTTCCCTACAAAATTACCATTTGAAGCTCTGAATCTTTGAGTTTAAAGTTTGCTTCATGTACCATCTGTTGACATTTGATTTATGATTTGTGCATTGAGACCTTCAAGCCATAATAGATAAGACATTCATTTCCTAGGTCTTCCCAGATTGGTCATTTGGTTAAAAATACCCTTAAAAACTGCAGAGAATCAAAAACAAATGAGCTAGCTTGAGATAATGTCTGTTCCGCCTCAGAAGCAAAAGTTACCATTTAAAAAATTGCCTCTAGCCTGTGAGCTTTAAAATTTTAACAAAGTGCCTGGGATCCAGCTGCATGCTTAACTTGCATCTCTCTCTCCACACTCTTGCAGCTGAATATGTTCCACATGTGAATATATTTTCTAATGGAATCACCGGAGAGACACTATACAGAAAAAGATCCATAGTTTTCAGCATGGATCATAAAATTGCCTAGGTACTTAAAATTTTTAAATAGCTGGTTTCTACCCACCTTAATTCTTCTGGCTCCTGGG
Source organism: Mustela erminea (assembly GCF_009829155.1). Lineage (NCBI taxonomy): Eukaryota > Metazoa > Chordata > Mammalia > Carnivora > Mustelidae > Mustela > Mustela erminea. Next base: position 114,479,798 of record NC_045620.1, read on the forward strand.
GATACGAATCAATGGCCAAACAGAGTACCTAATACAATTTATAAAATAAACTAGGGTGCGGTTTTTTTCCTAGGAGGACTTCATAACACTCAAGATCACATCCATGAAGAAAAAAACAATCACCATGATGTCAATAAAGTTTGGTCATCAAATGCACCACAAAGAAAGCTGAGTCACAAGAGGTAATTTGTGTCCATTAATTCATTTGGTTGAAGAAGGTTGAAAAAGAAAAGTCAAGGTTTCCTTTTAACCTCCTAAATTATTTGAGAGAATTATCCAGAGAATAAATGTCAAGCTTTGACTTTCAACGAAATTCTTATCCCCAGTTAAGTTACTTAAAATTTATGTTGTGAAACCTAAGAGGAAGCAAACAAGAGGGCTTTTGTATTAATCAATACAAACTACCTTTAAAAAAATGCCAATTTTTATTTCTGGCACATGAGTATGTACCCTCAAAACTAATCTTCTTGCTGGAAACAACTACAAATACTGGATTAAAAAAAAAAAAGGTTTTGTTTTTATTTTATAAGAATGTAAGGGATGTCCTCAGAAGCCAAAACAAATGAAAGCAGTAATCTAGAGAGTTAAGAAAACTCTAAAGCTACTGGCTACTTTGAAGGGACCTGATAATCTCTGGTGACCTTGAGTCTCATTTTTGACAACCACACAGAAACAGGGAGACAGGAAAAAAAAAATAAATAAACAAAGCCTGGGGCCCACCCTTGAAGCAGCCTGTATTAGATTAGAAGACCACTAAATAAAATCCGAACCCTTAGTACTGCATCTTCAGGGAAAAGTACAGTAGAATTTCCATTAAAAAAAAAAAAATTATACGTATACACACATACACCCAAATATTCGTGTTTTCTTTTCCTAGTCTATGTTAAAAGGCATCATAGGATATCTCACTTTTTCTTTACTTAACTATCCAATGATTCTATTTCAAAAAATTTTAGGAGGAAGTATTGTATGGAATTAGTGACAAGGACAAAGCAGCTGTGTCTGCTAAAACCACGTTGCATCATTGTTGCTTCTTAGAAGGAAAACCTGCCCTTGCTATGGACTAGAATTTCTTCTTTTCAAATTACAAGTTTTGGTGTCTAGTCCAATTATATATTTCTTTGTAACAAACAATAGCAAAATTTAGTGGCTTAAAATAACATTTACCTTGCTTATAAATCTGCAATTTGGGTAGAGCTTTCCAGGGAAAGTTCATCTCTCCTCCACTTGGCACCACTTCATGTATCTCAATCGTTAAGAACTAGAGTCATCTGAAATCGCATACATGCAAATGATGCCAACTGTTGTCTGGGACCTTAACTGGGCCTGGCTGCCAGAACACCCCCACACAAGCCCTCCATGCAGCTTGGGCTTCCTGATACCATAATGCCTAGATTCCAGGCAACCTTCCTGAGAGAGACACACACATACACACAAGCCATATTCCTTTTTATGACATAGCCTCAGAAGTCAGCTGGTGTCATTTCTGTAATATTCTATTCACTAAGGAAGTCAAATAGTCTTCCAGGTTTAAAGGAAAGGGAGAAGATCTACACTCCACCTCCTGATGGGGGTGCAGTAAAGTTCCTGGGGAGTATGCAAGACCAAAGATCTTGCTAAGGTCATTTTAAGGAAAACAATCTGCTATATTCCTCAATCTCATTCCAGAACTGCCATTATATTTGTTCAAGGTTTAGCCAAAACAGAGGGAGAAAGAAGGTTTATTGGGAAATGGTTAGCCAGAAAGTACAAATTCAACACTTGTTTAACCGGATGCCACCAGAGGTGGCCCTTCAGCTTCATCTTTCAAGCACTAATGCTTTAGGAATGTGCCAGGGAACACATTAGGAATGTGCCAGCCAACAATAGTGCTTCCTGCTACCTTTGCCACCACGTGGGCAAAAAGTGCAGGGTGCTGGCAGGAAGTCATCATGAATGCCCTCCATGCGCCTTCTGAAGGACAAAGGGTAGTTCCTATAGTGTGATGAAAATTGTTATACGAAAATTTCACCATTTAAGTGTATTAAAACGAGTTTTCAGGTTTGTTTTTGTTTTTTAAGGCAAGGTCAAGGCTATAATAATAATAGAGCAAACAAAGGGCAGAGAAGAGAAAGATACAAGACGAGGGGCAGCAGGTTATCACAAGCGCTGAAACTGTGAAAGCCAGCGTAGATCGTATCTCCCCCATTCAAACCGCTTTCCATCAGCAAGCACAGGGCACAACAGCTTCACATCCCTGCCCCCTCTTCAGTGTTTTCTTCACGTCCTATTAGTGTAGCATTCCATGAAGCTTTAAGAGGAAACAACAAGAAAGTTATCCCAGCAGTCTTAGAGAATCAATAATCTCTCTCCTAAATACATTTCCGTATTAATCCTTTCTAAATGTGAAAGAACTGACACTCTAAAATATTTCACAGAACCCTCACCGAAGTGGAAGAAACATTTGAGGGAAGAGACCATAGACAGCAGTCCTTCCATTTCCCCCTGAAATAGTACCAAACAGGTAGATGCCCCAGAGTTAGAGTAGGAGCTGTGGTGACTGCAGGGGAGTAAACTCATTACAGATGACCGAGTACAGCTAAAGAAACATGTACTCCGTGACCACACAGGAACTTCAGCACCTGAGACTAAAGAAGCTAATGCCCTAGCTTTCCTGTCATTGGCAGTTCTGTCTGAAACAACAATGCCCTAACTGCCTGCATATTTCCCTTTCCATTTCTGCATTTCTGCATTTCTTAGCTGCTTATTGAAACATATCAAGCAGACAAATGTTTTGCTGTCTAAAATAGGCTTTTAAAAGGACCAGCTCAAAACGATTTTAGCTCAAAATCCAGTAATCCATTTTCCAAGTGGAGATGGGTTTGGAGATTTAAGGAGCATAGAAATGTAAGCCTCTGGTCCCCTTTCTCCATGAGGGAAAGGTTTCTCCTACCTCACTCCTTGGCTCTTGCTTGACCCTGTTCCCTTGACTCTTAGCCCCATTCATGGAAACTTTCTTTTCTTGTCACCACTTTTTTTTTTTTTTTTTTTTTTTTTTTTTTTTTTTTTTTTAAGAGAGGTTGAGAGGGAGCGCAGGAGGCAAGGAAGAGCAGGGGAGGTGGGGAGTGGAGGGCAGGGCAGAGAGAGGGACAGAGAAAATCTTAAACAGGCTTCATGCCCAGTGCAGAGCGCAATGTGGGGTTTGGTCTCATGACCCTGAAATCGTGAACTGAGTCGAAATTTAAGAGTCAGATGTTTAGCCCACTAAGCCACCCATGCACTCCCCTCCCTGCTCTTCAGTCCAATGATCAATATTAGACCTGTGCTACTGTCACCAAAAGGTTTCCTTACAAGTAAAAAGCTTAAGCAATTTTCTACCGAAGTGTTTCTATCACTGCATTATACAACACACCTAATGAAATTCAGAAAAACAGCTGTGAAAACATAAAGGAAACAGAGTAGGCACAGAGAATTCCAGCAAATGTGGACGTTAAGTTAGAGCCATCCAAACACATGGGTACCAGCTTTTTCTAGAACATGGGCTGCTGGGAAGCCCTAAAACAGAAGTGTGAATTAGATGGAATTTCTTTTGGGTAATTCCCCAAGTTCCTTCCAAGTGACCTTGTCCCCTCTCAAGCATTCAGTGCTTTCACCTTTTGCTTGGTTGCTTACAACTGTCCATGGGGAACTTCATAAGACAGTCCTCTCTTCCTCACTCATCAGTGCTTCAGCTCCAAGTCCTGTTTTCTCAAGCCCTACTCCTGACCTTGACAGCTTAATAGATTTCATGTGGGGATATTAGTATCTATCTGGAGTTAGATGATTTCTCACTACTATTAAAATCAGGTTTTCTAGAAGTGATAGTTTCATTCATCTCAGCAGACTGGAGTTTGGAACAGTCAGAAATCCACATACAGTTCAAAAAAAGAAGGAAGGAAGGAAGGAAGGAGAAAGGAATGAATCCATGTATAGTTCAAATCACACTGGGTTAAAAATTGCCTGGTCTCTAGCAATAAGAGCAATCCTATTCACACACACTATATCATAAAAACACGAATATGCTAGTCTTCTCAAGCACTCTGTCCCCATTACTACTGATTCTACATTATCATAAGTCTAGTAAATTCTTGGTTTTTGACACATTTACATCTATATTGCAATTACTCTGGCTACTCTGCCAGTACAGAAATTCCATTATTCTTGCAGTATTCAGGCTGACACATCCTTACTACCGAGGTTACTAACTAGTCTCTTGGTCTCTACATTTCCCCAACACCTTTCTACTCAACACAGGAGCCAGAGTTTTCCTAAATGAAAATCAGGTCATGTTACTCCTCTACTCAAAACACTACAGGGATTCTTATGCCATTAGAGTCAAAACAAAACTTACAAAGCTACAGGATCTATCCTCTCCTACTCCCCACCATTTTCTCTCATGTCTTATCCCCTTACTCACTTCCCTCCAGATAACTCAGCCTCTTTACTGTTTCTGAAGCGATGCAGGCACACTCCCACTGCAGGGTTTTGCATTGGCAGTTCTCTCTTCCTGACACGCCCTTCCCTCAGATAGCAACACGGCTCATTTTTCCTCCAGGAACACTTTGCTTTTCAGAAAGGCACCTAAGATTATTCTACTTAAATATGCAATTCCCCTAAACTCCTTTATCTTGAACTAGTTTTTTTCCATGGGGCTTATTTTCTTCTATTATACTACACATTTGGATTATTCAGTATGTTTATTACGGTTTCCTTCTATTAGAATGGAAGCTTACTGGAAGCAGGAATTTTTGTCAATTTCTTCACCAGTACCTCCAGGGCCTATAAAGCAGCCCAGCAAATAATTCATGAATTATATATCTATATCTATATCTATTTCTATATCTATATCTATATATCTGTGTGTGTGTGTGTGTGTGTGTGTGTGTGTTTAGTGAATAAACAAAGGTTTGGGGACTTCTTTTCTCACTTCCTATTTTCAAATTCCTTAGAAAAAAAAAGCAAACCTTATTCATTTGCAAAATTAATGTCAGTAATACATGTGGATTTTGGTCAATTGTATATGGTTCAAAGCAAGTCCATCATGTGATATGTTATTTGAAAGTACTTTATTCTCTCCCCAATAGTCTTTGCTCACCTGATATGATAAGAATATATTTTACATTATCATCACACTATTTCTGGGTACAATGTCTCTTATGAGTCCTGCAAAACTTACGAGAAATTATTTGAAAATAAACATGCCTGGGTGATTTAGTCCCTCAATATCTTATTCAAATATTTGTTTCATAATATAGTGACTTTATGGAACTGTGACGACAGAGTCACAGATGTGCAAACAAATGTGGTTTGCTAAATTCTTTTTGTATCACAGTCCTGTACCAAAACCTTTCGGTCATATTGTTCACTGGTTGCTTATTAGGCTTTAATTCACAAAATCAAGAAGACTATAGATTCTGAAAAACAATCTGAGGGTTTTGAAGGGGCGGGGGGGGGGGGTAGGAGGTTGGGGGATCCAGGTGGTGGGTATTAGAGAGGGCACGGATTGCATGGAGCACTGGGTGTGGTGCAAAAATAATGAATACTGTTACACTGAAAAGAAATAAAAAAATAAAATAAAAGGAGTTTTACACAAACTTGCACTGAGTGATATTCAGGATTGTGGAGAAGGCAGGGGAACCAGTAACAACCATTCAAATTCGGGGTTTCCAAGGTGAGTCCCGCCATGCGTTTCTGCTTAATTACAGAAGGTGCTTTTTTATTTAGCTGACTACAAAGACTACCGTCACAGGGATCAGTCTTGCTAGTACAGAGTTTTCAAAAGCATTCAGTCTGGAAATATGCATTGGTGTTACCCACACATAACAGAGCTATGATTTGCTCTTCAGGCCATTCACACCTTATTCTACTGCTTTTCACAGAAATGGATTAAGAGGGCACAAGTCTATACCTGTAGAGACACATATAAAAGAAAATCAAAAGGGAACTGAAAGCAGACACTGAATATATCAGATTCCTTTTAGGCATGATGCCCAAACATCAATAGAACCACTCCTTAAATTCCTCTAGACCTGCACTGAGGATCCCTTCCAGCTCAAAGATCCTATGCTTGACTGATTCTTTTAGACCCTCAGGATTTTGACATAAACTAATTTGCGTCGCTGAATTAGGATGAGGTTTCTGATGTTTAAACAGTGACAATTTCACGGTACAGGAAATACAAGGACAAGAGGACTAACCTGGTGAGAAAGAGCTCACTGTGTCAGGACTTTTTACTAAAACAGAAAACAAAACAAAAAACAGCAGCAACTTTGTTCATGTCCAAGCAACTCAAATTTCTTGTGAGGCTGCCAATCCTACACCATCGGGAGGGCGCGGTCACAGGAATAGGAAAAATGATCCAAGGAGGAAACAAGGAGCACAAAAGATAGAAGTATGCCAAGGGAGAGAAAATAAAAAGTCATGTACCACCACAGCACAGATATTAGTGTAATCTACTTCAGCTGCTTTATCTGATTAAGTTAAAAGGCAACCTGGTCTAATCGAAGAAGTATTGTTTTGGAAGTCAGGAAAACCCACATAATGTAATCAGCTTGTTTGTGCAAGGGTCTTCATTTCTTTGAGCATTATTTTTTTTTAAAGATTTTACTTATTTATTTTTTTGACAGACAGCGATCCCAAGTAGGCAGAGAGGGAGGCAGAGAGAGAGGGGGAAGCAGGCTCAATGCTGAGCAGAGAGCCCAATGCGGGGCTCAATCCCAAGACCCCAGGATCATGACCTGACCCAAAGGCAGAGGCTTTAACCCACTGAGCCACCCAGGTGCCCTTTCTCTGAGCATTATTCTCCTTAATTATAAAACCAAGGAATTTGTCTCTGAAGAGTTATGTAGGGTTTATAAGTCCAAAGTACCTGAGTTTGAATCATGCCATGTTTATGTACTATGTGTGTGTGTGTGATTTAGGGCAAACTGCTTTCACCTCCAAGTCTCCAGTCCTTCACCTGCAAATGAGGAAAAGAACATCTAGCTCAAAGCATAGTTATTTGGATGTAATAAAAGAGAATACCTAAAAGTATTTGTCACCTATTGGTTCTTGATAAATATTTGTTTTATAGCAAAAATCCTAAAGATGATCTTGGAAAGGAGTTAGAAAGAAGATAAATTAAAAATAAATTAAGATACATAAAAACTCCAAAATTCTATTTTTCTTTAATTTTATTATTTTGTGTCATGCTATTAATCCATTCTAAATGATACACATGTAGTGGGTGATTTTACATATATGAAAAACCTTTCTAAATTAAGGTTGGATGCTGGAAGCCCCAATCAGCAACAAATCCTGAGCCAAGAGCAGTCTTGAAAAGGGATGGGAAAGAGCAGACAGAAATACATGGCTGGCCCACTCCAGAGAGGAGCCAAGAGTATAGTTTACCAAATCCAAGGGGTGTGGTACTTTTGATTTCAATCTGAACCACTCTTCAAATCCAAGAGATCTGCCCTGAGGACACAGGGCAGAGAACAGCTCCAGCTGGCAGAAGTTTTCAGTGCAAGTAGAAATCTGCGCCATAGCTGGTAGTATGGGGCGGGGTCGGGTGGGGGGTTAAAAAACATATCCAAAGCAGAGGCTATCCCTGGGGAACCAAATGCCAGGCCCAGGATTTAAGAGACCTAACTAAGAGTTAGGGTCATACCCAGAAGGTGACTGGAATGGGAACTGGATGCCAGAGTACTGAGCAGAAGTCAAGCCAAGAGACTGGGCTGTCCATGGAAAGAGCAAACCTTTTCTAGAGCTCACTCATCCAGAAAGAAAGGAGCTACAAATATCCCATCAGCCCAAGCTCTTGCTGGTTTAAAGATCAGATAGTTCTGAACCTGCACATGGGAGAGGTTTAGGGCCCACAGCTGTGGAAAATGGCACTGGCCCTAATTGGTAACATCTGCAGATAGAGCTGGTTTTTCATTTTGCCACCAGTTATGACACATCCCCAACATTCAACAACCCAAGATATTACCTACATCCCAGAGAGCAATCTATCTACTGGAGAATACAGTCCACCAGTGAGCAAGGAATTCACCACGACAAAGACCCAACTGAGAGGAAAACCAGAGGAGGGCAAGTTGACAAGTTGGAGATCCCTTCTCAAGACATTTACTCATTCAGATGAACACTAGGTATATTCCATACTGACTCTACTCTAGTGTTTCCCTTTGTAAATTTTTCATGAAATTGAAGGTAAAGAAGACATTTAGATTCTAAATTCAACCCACAGACATGTGGCAGAGCCTCAAGGCAGTATTTGGTCTTTCAGGCTAAACTGGAAGAGTAAATGCAGATGGAGGGTTTTCCTCTGCCAACCATAAAGCAATAAGCAATATGGTATTCAACCAGGCAGGGGCATGCACTTAACCCATCATTTTAAGAATTCTGCACATAAGGAGAGACAGTACCTCAACAGATACAAGAGTCCTAATTGTATCAATAATAGTCCCCTGGCAGAGGGCGTAAATGATTTGCCTCTAAATGAGATCAAATATTTCACAAGCACAGTTGGAAGAACCTAGCTGTTTAAGCTGGCAGTTTTTAAAATATGAACAATTAAATGTTTGGCTAGAAAAGAGTTTTAGAAACTTTATTTAGGACCGAAGCCAGCTCTGGTAGATTGAAACAAACATAGTGTGTTTCATTATGGGGCTCAAGAAGTAACATAAAATATTTTCCACCAAATTTGCCTCCAGGTAGTTGTAGTGGGATTCAGTCAGCAATTTCAGTATAATTTGAAAAGAAATAGCAGGCAGTCCCTTTAGCAATTAAAGACACATCTCAAAAGATAAATAAAATGGAGTTAACTCAACCCGACTCTGAAGGTAATCAATCCTGCATGGTGCTGAGAACAGAAAAAGTGAAGTAGTAAAGGAAACAGTTGGGACTAGTCCTTATATAAAGGAATTGAGTTTAGTGAGAGTGACAAGTAGGAAAGTATGTGGAAGGGATAACAAAACTGTAACCATTGATCAGCCAGCTGAATTAAAAGCAGAATAAATGACTGGAACCTAAATGGATAATAGTTAAGGGAAATCAACAGGTCTACAGACAGAAGACAAAATACTAATGAGATTGATCATTGCCAGTCCAGAGATGAACCAAGAGAATGTATTCTTAAGTCTTAAGGCATATAGGCATCATAACAGAGGGAAGTTCACCATCTGTAAATTATTCTGCTCCAAGATCCTTAAAGGGGATACTCTCATAATCCCCTGATGCCCCAAATATTCACCACTTCACAGCATGAGGATATAAGGCCGAGTAGTAAACTGAATAGAGCATGGATTTGAAATAAGAGAATCAGGGTTTAAACCTAATACTATAAATTCCCAGTTATGTGATCTTGGGCAAGTGCCCTCTCCTCTTTAAGCTTTAGTGCAGGCAGAAGCTTTCAAAGAAGATGTACTTCATAAGAATGTTCTCAGGATTAAAGGAGGCAAAGTCAGAGATAGAAGCCTATAAAATATTCATACTGAATGTTGAAAATTTTTGAGGATATGTTATGTGTAAGTCAAATGCTAAATGTTATATATATAATTAATTATTGATCACTAATCATTTATTATTATATATTAATTATATTATTATATAGTTAATATTACTATATAATTAAATATTAATGATTAATAATTAATTATATATTATATAATAAATATATATGATATATTTACATTCAAGCAGTAAAACTGTCCTGAAATAGAGGTATGTAATCTCATATTACACGTGAGAAAACTGAAGCTGACTTCCAAGAGTCTCCTTTCTTTTTCCAAATGATGACATCAAAATTAGAAAAGCAAACAAAAATCTTTTCAGGCATGGAATTATCCATTGCACATATAACCACTTTGATAATCAACGAGGGACCTCAAAATCACTAAGAATTCTGAGGAAAGGAGAATAATTCCCTGAGAGTTTATTTTTGTTAATCCTGGAGCAATTCCTAATACATCGTTGTTTTTTATTTGCTATTTCCTCATTTGTTTGATTCTCCCCATGAATTTTTCTGAGGTATAATTGACATATAACATTATATTAGTTTTAGGTATACAGCATGATTCTATATTTGTAAACTGAAGTGATCATGACAATAGGACATTATATCTAGTTACCATCCGTTACCACACAAAGTTACAAAAAAATTTTTTTTCTTTTGATGTAAAATTTCAGGATTTGTTTTCTCTTGGCAACTTTGAAGTATGCACTACAATATTATTGACTATAGTCACCATGTTGTGCACTACATCCCCATAGCTTATTTATTTTATAATTAGAATTCTGTACCTCTTAACCCTCTTCACCCATTTTGCTCACTCTCCAACCACCCTCCCCTCTAGCAACCACCATTTTGTTCTCTGTATCTATGAATTTTGTTTTGTTTGGTCATTTGTTTTGCTTTTTAGATTCCACATATAAATGAAATCATAGGCATTTGTCCTTGTTTGTCTGACTTATTTCAATTAGCATAATTCCTTCAAGGTCCATCCATATTGTTGCAAATTGCCAAGATTTCATTCTATTTTATGGCCAGGTAGTATTTCAGTGTGCGTGTGTGTGTGCATACACAATATAATGTATATAATGGAAAATATGTATCTATCTATATATAACATAGCATCTTTATACCTTGATCCATTAATGGACACTTAGGTTGTTTCATATCTTGGCTGTTGTAAATAAAGCTGAAGTGAACATAGGATTGCAGATGTCTTTTTGAGTCAGTGTTTTTGTTTTGTTTGAATGAATACTTAGTAGTGGAATTTCTGGATTACAGAGAGAGTAGATCTATTTTTATTTTATGAGGAACCTTCATACTGTTTTCCATAATGGCTACATGAGGTTATATACCCCCCCAACAGTGCAAAAGAGTCCTCGTGTCCTCTGTGTGGTCTACACATGTCCAATGGCTTTAGCTGGGCAATAAGAAAGTGCAGGAATTGTGGGTACATGCCAGCTTTAGCAGGCTGGCATCTCCCCTAGGATGTGACCAACTTTTTTTTTTTTTTTTTTTTTTTTTTTTTTTTTTTTTTTTTACTGATATCACCAGTTTTACTAATCACTCCCTTCAGGCTGAGTATGAAATAGAAATGGCATATTTCTTTACTCCCTATGGAATAATTTCAGAGTTTCTGTAAGTCCACTAAAATAGAAAAAAACATAACAAATAAACTGCCGATCCTTAATCCAGAGACAACACAGATTAAAACAAACCATAATCTATCAGCCATTACTAATGCCCCATGAAGTAATATAATCTTATTTTCAGAGATCTAGTGCTGTCACATTCCCTTACAGCTGTTATGAAGGAACCTCCGATTTTAAGCCATTCATCTTTCAAATTCTTCCTTATGGAGATAATCATCATAACATCTATGGAAGTAGAGAATACTGAGTTGGATATGCTGATGCTGTCTAGAGGAAAACCAGCTGGCCACCCTCACAGGCACTAAGCAAGTGACACCAAATTGGGGAAATCAACATGGTTCATGACTTACTTGTAATCCATCCAGAGTTATTCCCATCTCAGTTTATTTCTGTTTTGTTTCCTCTTCCTGAAAGATATTCTCTAGCCAGTTATTAAAATAGAGCTACCATACAGTGGAGTGGAACATCTCCATTTATTACTTGAAGGAGACTAGCATCGCGCAGGCTCATCAGAGTTATGTGACTTCCATGCCACTTCGAGGTCCTCAAACAGAGTTAGATGACCAGAGATAGTAGTTTAAATTCCACACCCACTCAGCAACACAAGTTTTTGTTGTTGCTTTTGTTTTTATTTAGGGGAATTTTTTCAAAGTTTTTATTTAAATTGCAGTTATTTAACATACAGTGTAATATTAGTTTCAAGTGTACAATATAGTGACTCGACATTTCCATACAATACCCAGTGCTCATCACAAGTGCACTCTTAATCTCTATCACCTATTAACCCATCCCTCAACCCACCTCCCCTCTAGTAACCATCAATTTGCTGTCTATAGTTAAAAGTATGTTTCTTGGTTTGCCTCCCTCTCTTTTTTCCCTTCCTTTTGCTCATTTGTTTTGTTTCTTCAATTCCACATATGAGTGAAATCATATGGTATTCTTCTTTCCCTGACTTATTCTGCTTAGCAAAATACTCTCTAGCTCCATTCATGTCATTGAAAATGGCAAAATTCTGTTCTTTTTTTAGGGCTGAGTAATAGTCCACCATAAATATATACCACATCTTCTATATCCATTCTTCAGTCAATAGACATTTGCGCTTGCCATCACTTGCTATTGCAGATAATGCTGCTATAAACAATGGGGTACATGTATCTCTTTGAATTAGTATTTTTTTATTCTTTGGATAAATACCTAGTAGTATAATTGTTGGTTCATAGGGTATATCTATTTTTTACTGTTTGAGGAAGCTTCACACTGTTTTCCAGAGTGGATGCATCAGTTTCCATTCCCACCAATAGTGCAAGAGGGTTCCCTTTTCTCCACAATCTCACCAACATCTCCTGTTTCTTGTGTTGTTGATTTTAGCCGTTCTGACAGGTGTGAGGTGATACCTCACTGTACTTTTGATTTTTATTTCCTGATGATTAGTGATGTTGGAATATGGTCCCTGAACACAATTCTGAAGAATACTTCCTAGGATAATAAAACAAAATGATACAAAAGAAAACAAAAACAAAACAAAACAAAAAACCCTTAGTGAGGTATGTGAGCTAAGGCCATCAACAATACCTGGGAGTTTTCTAGAACTACAGAACCTTGAGCCCAGCCCAGATCTCATGTATTTCTGAAATCATATCTCCGGAGATAGGTACATGCATTGAAATTGAGAAGCCCTGTGCTAGGACTCAGTCTTTAACGTAAATCAGCTGAGACTCATGCTACCAAATTCAAGTAAGTCAAAAGGGTTAGAATGAGCTGGGAAATTATGTCAAGAGTATCTAGTACTAGTTGGAACCCAATTACTAGTTGGTGAGAAGCTGGAAAAAGGAAAGAATCCCCTTGATCCAATTCAGCTGAGTTCAGCTATGGCTTTTATATTCACTATGGCAGCTGTGAGTAGGAGACCCTCCTTGGAGCCCTCAGCTGAGATGTACCATCATGACCACACCTTGCTGCCTTTTCTTATACCTTCTTCTTTCTGAGAATGTGGAGTGAAATGTTACTCCTTCTGCCTGGAACATCCATGTTACCCTTCCACAGAAAGCCTTATTCATGATAACCAGCTCCAGGACAAATCTCTTGATTATGGCTCCTTTCATGGAGGATTTGCATCCTACTAGCTAGCATTTGGTGGTGAGGTAACTAGGCCCACCGGAATTGTGGAGGACTATTCAGGAGGAAGTGTCTTCGGTTTACAGTTGTCATAGCTAATTAATCACAGTTGGGGCTGTGAAACAAACCCCTGGCCAATCACACTGGAATTTAGGATAAGAAATTCACTAAAACCGGAAGTGAGGAATCTGTGATAGATGCCTTATACTCACTGCATTAATCAGTTAAAACTTTTCTCTTATAATATTTGTTATAGGGGATGACTCCTGAAACCTACATTTGCTAGGATTCTTTATCTACTAACTGTTAAATTTATCCAATGACAGGCTCTTGAAGGGGATTAGATGGGGCAGAAAGGGGAGAAGCCACAGATTGTCTCTCATGGCTCTGATTTGAGAATTGTCTCTGATATTCACTGTGTCTCTGTGTGGATACAGCTCATTCAAGAAGCCCTTTCCAACATGTTTCCATCTCATTCAAGGAACTCCTTCCACCATGATTCCATCACTAGCTTTGCAAGGTCCCTACCATGGGGATTCCAACTCTTTCCAGATAGACTCGTCCTTGGGTTCTGGTAAGACCACCTCTTCTCTTTGCCCCTCTACTACAGAAGCTGAGAGTAGCATCCTATTATTGCTCCTTAAGCTCTTCTCAAACCTTTAACATTAATTCCTTATATTAAAATCCTTTTAGTGAACAATTTAAAATGGATTTCACTTGACTGACCTCACCCTTATTGATACACTGACCTTATATTCTATAAGCTTAAGCATCAAGGGCTTCTCTTTGGGAAATCAGGCCCAGCGGGAAATGTCATTGAAATTAACCTTCAGGCTTAGAATGAGGAACATAGAATTTTATTGCTAGAAAGAACTTTAGGCATCATCTAAGTCTGTCATTTTACAAATGAGGAGTTGTTCCCCAGAGACCATAAGTACCATGTCCAGTCTCACACAATTCTTAAATGTCAATGCCAAGACTAGCTTGTCCATGTCTAGCATATTTCTGCTACTGCATATTTCTTCTGCTGCAATGTTTGCTGCCTTTATGAATCCATAGTTTGATACTAAACTCTCTCTATACATTTTAGTACTATTTGCCAAATTTATCTTGGAAAAATTAACGGGCAATCTTAGGATTCTGTCCTTTACATAAAAATTTTTTACCAAATGTGTGGAAGCCTATCAAATGTAGTTTAGATTAACTATGAAAACTTACATTAATAATATGGGAGATATTTATTTTCATATGTATAGAGAGTATAGAGACATATAAGAATTAAAACATTAAAAAATGACATATGATTTTTAAAAAAGAGCATGAGGATCCTAAGATAGCTTAGTGATAATTCTCGAGATAGGGATGAGGAAAGAAATATGACTTTAGAATTGAGTAAACATGACAGGCAAAAATTTTAGCAAAGCAATAATTTCACAAAGTAATATGAGATTTTCAAAAAAATAATGCAACCATATATATTTTAAAAGAAAAACACTGCTGAATAAACACCCTGAAAAATTAAAGGATATGTTCCTTTATAATGCACAATGATCTAAAAACTGCAAAAAATCATCATACTGAAGTGTCCAATTTAGGGCAGAGATCGATACACAAGAGAGAAACAGGATAAAGTTCTTCAAGTACATTTTTAGCATCCACAGCAGTTCTGGACAGGTAGTAAAATATTAGGGTTAAAAGCATAGAATCTAGAATGAAACTACTTGGGTTAAACTATAAACTCCACCATTTACTTGTGCGCATTTGTTAGGGTAGCCCAAGGTACAGTGAAACATAGACCCAAACATATATTATGGTTTAAACACAAGAGAAACTTCTTACTAAACAGTCTAAGTTAAGTTTTCCTGACAGGAGATGATTTGAGAATGGATTTTGGTGTGCAGCTAATGCTTTGTGCCTTATGGCTAATTACTTAACTTCTCTGAGCTTCTGGGATTTTTTTCCTATATAATATTGGAATAATAATAGTGTTCCACGTATTAAATATAGTGTTCCTATAATAATAGTGTTCCTAAGTGGGCCAATGCATGTAAAATATAAAAGAAAAGAAGTACTCAAAAAGAGCCAGCTATTAGTAGTAGTAATAGTCCAGAATGGCTATTCTGAAGTTCTGCCAAATACTGATGGCTCCATCTACTCCATATCAATTAAAGATGCAGAAATGTCTAGCATATAAACTTTCCCTCCCTCTCAGACATTTCTTGAATCTCAGTGTGCATCAGAATCACCTGAAGAGTTTATTAAATCCCATATTGTTGGACTCTACCCAGAGAACTTCTGAATCAGTGAATCTAAAAGGGAGACAGAATTTGCTATTCTAAGAAGTTCCCAGGTGATGCTGATGCTGCTTGTCTTAGGACTACACTTTGAGAACCACTGCTCTCACACAAAAGGCTTGACTATACAAAGACTGGAAAAGATCCAAAACAACAAACAAAACAAAACAAACAAACAAACAAAAAACCACACACACACACACACACACACACACACACACACACACACACAAGAAAGGAGAAGAAAAATAATCGAAACTACTGCTGTGTGGTACCCTACTATGACAATATCTTATCAGATTTGTCCCTATAAATGTCTGGTTTTCTTGTCCTAGCTGGGCTTTCTTTTTTCAAGGAGCCATGGTATCAGCATACCTCTTCCCATCTCTTTCCCCACTTTGGGACACTGAGATTGTATCAGAGTGGGGGGGAAATGTGCCTCTTGGAAACTCAGTTATGTATTAAACAATGTTTATTTATTCCCTATGGTGTACAAATCACAATAGAGACATTTTCAAAATTTTATGAGCATATTACCCACATTGTAAAGGGGTCATTTTAATATGGTATCTCATATTTCTTAGCATATGTTTGGCAACCTGCCTCAACCCTCACTTCATATGTGCTTATAAAGTGCAAACTGTACTTTGATATTTGCTATGAAAATTGGCTGTAATAAGAGTATTGCAGTGAACTTCAAAGGAGAGATTTTATATTCTCTACCCCCACTGGTTAAAAGACAAAGTCTAAATTATTTAATCCTCACATGGCAAAATAGTGGACAGTTTTGAATTTAGTCAGCAGATGTGTTTCTTGTCAGCATGTTATTTAAAAGATTTAAAATCTGAAGATGTTTTTCAGAGCATGCCTGTTCCAGTTAGATTCTCCCCACCACTTCTTTTGGTATTATGATATTGTGGATGTGTATTGTTTCTGGCCTCCCCCTTGAATATATCCTGATCTGTACCTCATGCTTTGTGGCACTTATGAAGTACATTTATCATTCTCCACCACCCTCCTCACTTCTATCTTTCTAAAAGACTTCCTTTGCTTCACCTAAATTCACTCACTTATTAACTGGCAAATACAAAATGTGCTTCAATAATATCATGCTTTCACTTCCTAAATAGGCTTAGTTGGCCCCAACCTCCTCTATCCTCATCAATAAAATGAGGATAATGATAAAATTCTTCAGGTCTTTCAGACAAGATGTGCAGTCTAAGCAGATATAAACATCCCTTCATCTTACTACAACTATATAGTACTTTTGGATGAAATAAATGTTAAAAATCTAAAAGAGATAGCTGACCTCAAAAGGGGAAAAGAAAAAAAAAAGGGGGGGAAAAGAAAACATTTCTTTAGGAAAAGTCATAAAGAGGGAAGTCATTTAAAAAAATGCTAAGCAAGAGGGAAATCCACTACAACCCACAGGGATACCAGATCAGATACACACTTTATGGGCTAGAGTTCTGATGTTTGGGCTGAGACAGAAGCTACAGCCACATGGCCCTGTGTCCTGGGATCAAGCCCTGCATTGTGGGGGGATGGTGGTGGTGGAGGGGGTGGGGAGTGTCTCTGCTCAGCAGGGAGCCTGCTTCCCCCTCTCTCTCTGCCTGCCTCTCTGCCTACTTATGATCTCTCTGTCAAATAAATAAAATCTTTTAAAAAATTAAAAAATAAAACCTAACACTAAGAATGAAGAAAGGATTTCACAGTCTGTCATAGACCAGAAAATCTACATCAATAGGCCCAGGGTTGTGTTAAGGATAACCTGGGCTTTAAAGAAAAAGCTAAAGTGTTGAATATGGGCAAGGTAACAAAATTTAGAGTACCAAAATTATGAATAAATCCTGAACCAAAAACTAACTTAAGAATCATTCTATGACCATTTAATCTCATAGGAATTCTGAACCATCCCATCATGTTGCCTTCATGATTCAAGGCATATGCAGATTTCCCATAAAGACTTACACACTAAGGATGAAGTAATTAACAAAATGTCCAAAGACATAAGGAAACACACCATCATACACAATAGAAAGAAAATTCAAGAGATCAAAGTATTCATATCTGAAAAACTAAAGGAAATAGAGCAACCCTGAAGTATCTTAAAATAGATTTTAAATGATCAAAAAATTACACAAGGAAAGAGAATACATAGAACAAGAATAGAACATTATGGGGGGGACAAACCCATATGAAAGAGAATAATATATTCAAATATAAACAACATTTAATCCTCAAATTTAAAAAATCCAAGAGGTGCTTAAATTGAGATTAGATACAGCTGAAAGGAAAACTTATAAATTTGAAAATAGCTGGGAAAACCAACCATATTATAGCACAAATAAATAAGGAGATTAAAAATATGCAAGAGAAGATAAATGACATGAATGATTAAAAATAGAGCAAAATAGTTTATTTGGTTAAATTTGTAAAAGTGAGTCAGTCTCATGAATATATGCCATATTTCCCAACCAGTAAACAATAAATATTTAATGAACACTGTCCCAATGTGGTGTAATGAATAAAAGCAAGTCTCTGACTTCAAAAGCACTTAAATAGCAAAATAGTGGTAGTAGCAATGATTATATTAAAATTATAACTTATGTAGTTTCAGTTATGACATGTGAATAAGCCCTAGAGATCTACTGTACATCATGATATCTATAGTTAGCAATACCATATTATATATTCTACTGATCAGAATTCTCCAGAGAAACAGATGTATCTATATATGTACATATTTATGTATCTATATATTTATAGATATACATATATAGATATCTGAAAAGATATATAGATAGGTATCTATAGATATGCAGATATCTTGAAAGAGAAAGAGATGACCATGGAGACAGAGAAGTCCCATGGTCTGCCATATGCAAGCTGAAGAACCAGGAAAGCTGGTGGGGCAATTCAGTCTGAATCCAAAAGCTTGAGAACAAGGGGTGCTGATATCCAAGGGCAGGGAAAGATGGATGCCCCAACCAAAGCAATAGGAACAAATAAACCCTTTCTTCATCTTTTTGCTCTTTTAAAGGCCTAAATGGACTAGATAATGCCCACTTGCTTTGGTGATCTTCTTTACCCAGGCTGTTCAAATGCTAATCTCTTCCAGAAACATCCTTCCAGATACACCCAGAAATGTTTTATCAACTGTCTGGACATTAGCCCAGTCAAGTTGACACATAAAATTAACCAGCCTATGTACTTAAAAAATTGCTAAAAGAGTATATTATATGTTAAGTGCTCTTATCATAAAACAAAAGTAGTAATAATAGTAATTAAAGAGCAGGAGGAAACTCTTGGGAGAGGATGAACATATTCATGGCATAGATTGTGTAATGATTTCATGGATGCATAGTTGTCTCCAAACTCACCAAGTTATATTCATTAAATATGTACAGCATTTTATAGTCAATCATTCCACAATAAAGTGATTTAAAAAACAAAACAAGGGCGCCTGGGTGGCTCAGTGGGTTAAGCCGCTGCCTTCGGCTCAGGTCATGATCCCAGGGTCCTGGGATCGAGTCCCGCATCGGGCTCTCTGCTCAGCAGGAAGCCTGCTTCCCTCTCTCTCTCTCTCTGCCTGGCTCTCCATCTACTTGTGATTTCTCTCTGTCAAATAAATAAATAAAATCTTTAAAAAAAAAAAAAATAAAAAAAAATAAAAAAAAATAAAAAACAAAACAAAACATGCAATATAGTAACATCCTGAACAATCTAGCAGCAGACAGTGCTTGTGAAGTTATTTCAGATATGTAAGGCAAACTTTGATAAATTGGTGGCTGTATTTTTAATAATAAAATTGAAAAATTATAAAAACAAATAATATTTGATTTTTAAAAATTGTTAACTTATGGATTAAAGTTGAACTACCGAACAAACAAAAGGTGGTAAAAAATTTTGAATTTTTAAAAAGGTATTCCAGATTTTACACTGTAGTGTCTGTAGGTTTTTTCACCTATCTCAACATTTGTCTTTTCTTTATCCTAGAAAGTTTTGGTGCCCCATCCTTGTTTTATGTCTCTTTTTTGTTACTTAAAATGACCTCTTTCAGCCAAATGACAGAATTAATTTTTTTCTAAAGCAATGTTACCTTGCTGTGTCCATCTCTATCAGAACCACCTGAGATAAATTATATAAATACCCTCTCCAAATATATTGAATTAGAATCTGTGGTGGGTTCCAGAAATTTACATTAACAACCTACCTGAGTGGTCCATAAACACATAATGTTTGATGAACCACTCCTCTCAATGGTTCTCAATATTTCCCTCTTTAAAGAAGTCTTTCTAACTCCATTTATCCTAATTATCAGAGCCACCTGAAGATTATAAATTCTTGGGTAGCTCAACCAGCTCCTATTCCTTCCACATTGCCCAAGGATACTTAATACCACGATTAACAGACACTGACATGCAAGAACAGCATCACTACCAATTTACTCACCTTTCCCAGAATGTGGAACATTCACCCAATCCTCAAAGAGTCTGCAATAGCTCACTTTATACTTTGCTCCCCAGATCTCACTGATTCTATTGAAATTACCCTTTCTTCTGTGAGCTTCAAGACAAGTAGCCAAGGGACATCCAGTATGTACATCTTGGCAAGGAGACTGTTATTTTGAGTAATCTCTCCCTATATACTTAGGCTTGGGATATTATTTATAATGAAGAAAAATAATTCAACTGATAACCTGGATGATAGCCGATTTTTTTTATCTGTTAGAGCCAACTTGTTGTTCAAAGCTCTTACAGCCACTTAATTAGGTTTCCACCATCTCTTTGTCCACACTGAGACACAGTTCATCATGTTCATAAGTTAAAATGAAACTGTCTTGGTCTTTAGCAGTCAGAAAGATGAAAATACAGAATGGCAGCAGCGCTTTTGGCCTCAGCATAACGGTGCTGAGAAATTGCAATTCTTCTCTCTAGATACTCCACCAGCCTATAATTCACAAAGGGCTACTCATTGTGTCCTCCCTGCCTCCCCTGCCCTTGCCCATGAGTATCTCTGCCCCTGGACCCATTCCAATCTCTACTTGTCTCTGTGGATTTTAGGACACAAGGATATCTATAATAATATCGGCAACTACAGATACACTCTGGAGGGAAATCAAAGAAGGCTAACCACGGCATTTTCATAGGACTCAACCCACACAGTTTTCTATCCCCCCAACACTGTCTACAACATGAGGTTCTATAAAAGAATGGGCCAGAATTGAGTTTAAGTTATGTTCAAGACACTGAGACTATACAAAGCACAGGGCAGTGGGCAAGATGAGCAAGTTGTGAGAGAAATCTGAATTCAACTTAGGTTCATCAAATTTTTCTAATTCTGTTTCTTCATCTGTAAAATATGAAAAATTGCTGTGTAATACAAATGTGGGGGTTATGAGCTAACTGTAAAGCACTACTATGTATTATGCATAAAGGAGCTGGTTACTGCCCACAAGGAACTTGAAATTTGATAGTTTCCATAGTAGTGAGGTAGCATAAGATCTTCCTGGGCTGCCTTACAAAATACCAAAGACTGGGTGGCTTAAACTGCAGAAATTTGTTTGCTTACAGTTCTGGAAGCTGGAGTTCCAAGATCAGGGCTGTCAGTATGGTTGGTTTCCAGTAAGAGTTCTCTTCTTGACTTGTAGATGCCTTCTTACTGTGTTCTCACATGGTGGAGAAAGAGAGGGAGCAGGTACACTCCAGTGTCTCTTCTGATAAGGGCAATAATAACACCATGACAGCCCTACTCTGGTGACCTCTTCTAACCAAATTACAGGCATATCTCATTTTATTGTGCTTCTTTTTACTGTACTTTGTGGGTATTTTGTTTTTTTAGAAAGTGAAGGTTTGTGCCAACCCTGTGTAGAGGTCTGCTGTGTTGAACAAATCTAATGATGGTGTCATTTTTCCAACAGCTTTTGCTTTCTTCAGGTCTCTGTGTCACATTTTTGGTAATTCTCACAATTTTTCATTATCACTATATTTATTATGATTATCTGTGATCAGTGATTATGACTTCCTGGAAGCTCAGATGATGGTTAGTATACTTTAACAATATTTTTAAATTCAAGTTATATACATATACCTATCTTTTTTAGATGTAATGCAACTGTAGACTTAAGAGACTGTAGTACAGTGTAAACACACCTTTTATACACACTGAGAAACCACAACATTCATTTGACTTGTTTTACTGTAAAATCTCCTTTTTGCAGTGGTCTACAACCAAACCTTCTACATCTCCAAGGTATGCCTATATTTCCCAAAGACTCCCATCTCCAAAGCCATCACATTGGGGGTGAGGGCTTCAGCATATAAATTTCAGGAAGACACTTTCAGCCCTTAACAGAGCTCCACCATGCCCATCTCTCATTTGATGCTCACCTTTGAACCAGTGTTAGATACTTTTAAAGTAAAACTAGAAATAAAGGTTCTCAGGGCAGCAAACTAGAGAAATACGAAAATTGTACTTACATCCTATTCCCTTTCGTAGTACTGTATAACCCTCCCAGACTGAGGAGTATGCACCAATGATGTCCTTAACAGAAAGGGGCTGGTGAAATGTTCCTTCATATGAATTCAGGGTGAATAGCAATTAGTCATGTAACCTATTAAAGAATGACTTCGGTTTACATTGCAGAAATATCTGCAAAAATAAAATCAGTTCTTCTATCCTCAATTCATATAATCCAAATGCAATGTTGGTGCTACCAACACTGAAACAAGTGTGCTTTCACATCTTGCCAGAAAAATCTCATGTAAGGCATTAGAGGTTGAATTATATCCTCCCCAAAAAGATACACTGAAGCCCTAACCCCTAGTACACAAGAATGTGACCTTTCTTAGAAAGAGGTTCTTTGCAGATATAATTAGTTAAGATGAGATCACACTGG
Organism: Mustela erminea; assembly: GCF_009829155.1. NCBI lineage: Eukaryota > Metazoa > Chordata > Mammalia > Carnivora > Mustelidae > Mustela > Mustela erminea. The sequence continues at coordinate 114,502,268 of NC_045620.1, forward strand.
AGTAAAGTGGGCCCCTAATTCAACAGGAGTGGCACCCTTATATGGCCATGTAAAGAGAGAGACATGGGGAGAACACCATGGGGAGACATGGGGAGATGGAATGGGAGGGATGCATCTATAAGCTAAGAAACACCAAAGTCTGATAGCAAATGGCCAGGGCTTAGGAAAAGGCAAGGAAAGTTTTCAGAGGGAGCATGGCCCTGCCTTAATTTTAATTTCGGACTTCCAGCCTCTAGAACTATAAGCCAATAAATTTCTGTTGTTTTAAGCACATGCTCTGTGGTACTTAGTTATAGCAACCTTGGAAAATGAATATATAAGGAAACATATCTGTGGGCTAAAAGTAAGCAGAACATTCCCTGTCTTATACTAGCAATAAAATTTACTAAAAGACAGTCAAAAATATTTCCTTTTCTTCTTCTAGGATATCTTGGGTAAAGAGCAATACTAAAGATAAGGATCAAGGCTCAGGATTCTTCCAGTGGGCTCTGGGGGTTTGCCTCTTAGGAAACAAAAGTTTCAGGATATTAGGACAAATATCAGTCCATCAAGGTTGCTGGCATGGGTCCCTTCCAACTTTGAAATTCTCGGATTCTCAGAAGTGGGCAGTTCTGTGGGATACTGCTCAAACTGTCTCTGGTCTGGCAGAATGTTCTGATCATGCCACATTGCTTCAGGCAGTGCTCCTGCTAACTGGTAACAGGTGGAAGGTGGAAGGGATATGAGGTTACCTTTGATTTAGCTACACACAGCAACAGGGTTTACCTCCCAGCAAGCTATTATTGTTTGAATGGCCCTCTCTCAGCCTGTAGGCACCTAATATCCTCTCTCCTACCACTAGGTATTGCTTCCTGCTAAGAGAACGACCTAAGAAGTCAGTTAAATGAGCCTCTCTCCTCAGATATGGTTCATATTCTTATTACCCTACTTGTTCATCTCCTGATTTTTCTATTCCCATTAAATCTCCAGACCACTTCCCTGTGACTTCAGATGGACTTCGGGACTGCCTTCCCTCCTCCCTTGCCAGACAGCTCCATTCCAGTATCCTAATTTCTCCTGCTTTCTGCTGTGGATATCAGACAACTTCGTGGGAACAGCTGGTTTAGCTCTCCTCTCCTGCCACTGACTCCTGCCTCCCCAGTCCCACCAGTTTTATTTCCTACCCACTGCTCAGATTATTCTTGGCACTCACCTCCTGGCTCCTGATGTTGTGCCCTTCAGATTTGTTTACTCAATCCCTTATTGCCAACACTGAAAAAGCATCCATGTTATTTAAGAAATATCCTCATAAGGTAGTAGTGTTTACCTCTTCAGAAGCAGAATAGCTGACTTCTGGCTGAAATGTGCAGGGGTGTTAGCCTACTGCAAGCAGTCACCTTGTGCCTGCTATAGCTGTCTGTGAGTGTCACTGGGTATAAGACAAACAGAGCAGAATCCTTTCTTTGTTTATGAGATGGAAAAAAGATGTCATCCCTCTAGTGACCGAACCCTACCTATCCTGGACCTGCTCCAAACAGAAGTAATGTCTCCTGAATGATAAAAACTTTTAGAAGAGGGCTAAAGAACTGGCCATTGCTAAAATATTTCACTTACTCATTTTTCTGTTTCTTGCCTGCTATACTGCATGACAACCTACTAGAGAGATTTTAATAGATTTCCTTAAAAAGACAAGAAAATGACAACTCATGTACTGATTGCTATGGACTGAATATTTGTGTCCCACCAAAATTCTCTGGAAATCCTAATCACAAGTGTGATGATATTTGTAGATGGGAATCTCAGAAGGGACATAGGTTTAGATGAGGTCATGACAGTAGAGCCCCAATGATGGGATTAGTGTTCTTACAAGAGGCACAAGTGCACGCTCTCTCTCTTTGCTATATGAGGATAAAGCAAGAAGGTAGACATCTGCAAGCCAGGAAGATAGCTCTCACAGAACTATACCATGCCAGCAACCTGATCTTGGACTTAGGCCTCTGGACCTGGGAGAAATAAAGTTCTGTTGTTTAAACAACCCGGTCTATAGTATTTTGTTATAGCAACCCAAGCTGACTAAGACACTGATAGATGATCTTCACAAGGATCAACTTACTGAAAAAATTTCCTATTTTCATCTAAAAGGCAGAGTAAGGTGAGAGTGACATTGGTAACAAGTTTGCATCAGTGGTGGGGTTGACAAATCCTAAATTAGGGCAATGGGTTGATAAACTGATCTAAGATCAAGAAACATCACTCTGTACTCTTCAGTCATGGAGATACTGGGAACGAAAGGCTGAGAAAGAACATATGTCACAAGGACAATGAGAAGACAAAGAAATTTTGAATACATCATAATTTTGCGTAGGGAAGTCTTTTTTCATTTTGTTTTTCACAACTTTGCTCCTCCCCTCCGGAATAAATAGCATCAACCCAGGTGTTTTATAGCCCAATTGGCTGGGTGAGGGCAGTCAGGCTCAGCAGCCAAGGATCTCCGAACATTTGATTTGTGGCTGTAAATCCAACTCATTCTTGAGTGTCTAAAAAGATACAACTTCCAGAGGAAGGCATGGATTTAAAATGCTTTTCATTGTATGCTATTCTGGCTTAAAATTTTATTCTTTATCTCAAAGTAGTTTTGTTTCCAAAAGTTTGAAGAATCAAAATTACTGTTGTGTAATGTCCCCCAGTCCCATTCAATCTGCTTGGTTATGTAGCTAGATATCTGTTTTGTAAGCATTTATCACTTTAATAGGAAAGGCCTGAAGGGGAAAAAAAGAGCACTTGTTAGGATTTATTTTATTTATTGTAAAAGGTTCTAGCCTCTTGGTCCCAGAAACTGTCTCTTTAGCTCATTCTCCTAAGTCATATTTAATTTACTTCAGAAGCAATACATATTTTGTGTCACATAGTCTATTTAGCAGAGTTGGGTTGTTTTATTACCCACGACTATTTCCTTCCATGATATATACTCACTCACAAAATTCGAAGGACTCCTCTTGTTGCATAGTGTTTTCAATGCAATCTTTCATTCATTCACAATCCATCTCTTTAAAATCAAATACACTTCAAGTTTACTTTTAAAAGAATTATTATTATTTTCTCTCCAAATGATAAGAAATATAAATATGGTACTCATTGGCTTTATGCCTTTTATTTGTAAAAATATCTCATCAGTTCTCCAAGTGTATGATCACACTGACCTTTTATTGCACACATTGAGATAGGTATTACACGGTTAAAGAAGCTAAGACTGTAGCTCACACACAACTGAAGACAATGTTGGCAATTAGGTTGTCATCTATGCCCCCCTCTCTTTTCCCTACATTTTAGGATCTTGGATTCTCGGCCTTCCTCTGGTTGAGGCTATGTAGTTTTCCTCACTGGGTTATAAACACTAGTCCATGCAGAAGTGCACATAGATTGGTAACATAATTAGTGGGATTTAGAAACTGTGATCTAATGGACAAGACCAAGTCATGGGAGATATACAGAATCCAAGTCTTTTTAATATCCACAAAAGAGCTGTGACCAGCCATAGAATATAAAAATTATCCAGTGATCACTCTATCAGGGAAAAGTGGTTAATGGAGGTTATCTGCAACCTCTCTGAGATGTTGCAGACTCAAATAGGGTAAAAAACATTTGGTAAAATGTAACTGAAAACCGAAAGAAACCAAATGAGTTTAAAGAGTTTAGATTAAGAATCACTGTTGTAAAAGCAACTAGAGAGGCGCCTGGGTGGCTCATTCATTAAGCATCTGTCTTTGGCTCTAGTCATGATCCCAGGGTCCTGGGATGGAGCCCCACACAGGGTTCCTTGCTCAGTGGGGAGTCTGCTTCTCCTTCTCCCCCAGCTTGCTGCTCATCCTACTTATGTTCTCTCTCTCTCTCTAATAAATAAATAAAATCTTGGGGGGGGGGGGCAGCTAGATACAACAGTGTACATTCTCTCACTGGTATAAGATGAGTCAGCTTCACCCAGTCTAGATAAAAATCCCTCATATCCATAACTTTTCCCTGTTCTTGTGGGATGAAAATTCCAACTTACCTAGAATAGTAAAGCTGTTTCCTTAGTGAGAAAGAGGAACTTAACCCTGGCAAGAGCTTAGAACTAGGTACATAATTGATTAAATTTACTTTGTACATTGCAAAGTCAGAGGATAAAAGAATTTAAATATATTTTAAAGTGTTTAAACAAATTTAATAGACTAAGTTTAAAATGATCCTATATTTAAAGAAGGCTATTCGTTTCAATATGAATTGATTAAAATTATCATCCCCTCATAGTTATCCTTATAGTTTATCAGATTTATAACAATCATCAGAAGTTATTATCAACAGTTATATGCCGATAAGTTAAGCAACCTAGATGAAATGGATGCATTCCTGGAAAACTATAAACTTCCAAAATTGAACCAGGAAGAAATTGACAACCTGAATAAACCGATATCTAGTAACGAGATTGAAGCAGTGATCAAAAACCTCCCAAAAAAACAAGAGTCCAGGACCTGACGGATTCCCTGGGGAATTCTACCAAACATTCAAAGAAGAAATAACACCTATTCTCCTGAAGCTGTTTAAAAAATTGAAGCAGAAGGAAAACTTCCAGACTCTTTTTATGAAGCCAGCATTACCCTGATCCCCAAAACCAGGCAAAGACTCCACCAAAAAGGAGAATTTCAGACTCATATCACTGATGAATATGGATGCTAAGATTCTCAACAAGACCCTAGCAAACAGGATCCAACAGCACATTAAAAAGATTATCCACCATGACCAAGTGGGATTCATTCCTGGGTTGCAAGGATGGTTCAACATTCGCAAATCAATCAATGTGACAGAACAAATCAATAAGAGAAAAGAGAAGAACCACATGGTCGTCTCAATTGATGCAGAAAAAGCATTTGACAAAATCCAGCATCCATTCCTGATTAAAATGCTTCAAAGTACAGGGATAGAGGGAACATTCCTGAACTTCATAAAATCTATCTATGAAAAACCCACAGCAAATATCATCCTCAATGAGAAAAAGCTGACAGCCTTCCCTTTGAGATCACGAACACGACAAGGATGCCCACTCTCACCACTCTTGTTCAACATAGTATTAGAAGTCCTAGCAACAACAATCAGACAACAAAGAGAAATAAAAGGTATCCAAATTGGCAATAAAGAATACAAACTCTCTCTCTTCCCAGATGACATGATACTTTCTGTGGAAAACCCAAAAGACTCCACCCCCAAAATACTAGAACGCATACAGCAATTCAGTAACGTGGCAGGATACAAAGTCAATGTACAGAAATCAGTTGCTTTCTTATATTACACTAATAATGAAAACACAGAAAGCAGAGAGAGTCAATTATCATATGGTTTCACTTATTTGTGGAGCATAACAAATATCATGGAGGACAAGGGGTGTTAGAGAGGAGAAGGGAGTTGGGGTAAATTGGAAGGGGAGGTGAATCATGAGAGACTATGGACTCTGAAAAACAATCTGAGGGGTTTGAAGTGGCGGGGGTGGGAGGTTGGGGTACCAGGTGGTGGGTATTATAGAGGGCACGGATTGCATGGAGTACTGGGTATGGTGAAATAATAATGAATACTGTTTTTCTGAAAATAAATAAATTAATTTAATTTAAAAAAAAAAGAAAACACAGAAAGGGAAATTAGAGAATCAATTCCATTTACTATAGCACCAAGAACTATAAGATACCTGGGAATAAACCTAACCAAAGAGGTAAAGGATCTGTATTCGAGGAACTACAGAACACTCATGAAAGAAATTGAAGAAGACACAAAAAGATGGAAGACCATTCCATGCTCTTGGATCGGAAGAATAAACATTGGTAAAATGTCTATACTGCCTAGAGTAATCTATACTTTTAATGCCAGTATGATCAAAATTCCACTGGAATTTTTCAAAGAGCTGGAGCAAATAATCCTAAAATTTATACGGAATCAGAAGAGACCCCAAATTGCTAAGGAAATTTTGAAAAAGAAAAACAAAACTGGCAACATCACATTGCTTGATTTCAAGCTTTACTACAAAGCTAACATCACCAAGACAGCATGGTACTGGCATAAAAACAGACACATAGACCAGTGGAACAGAGTAGAGAGCCCAGATATGGACCCTCAACTCCATGGGCAAATAATCTTCAACAAAACAGGAAAAAATATACAGTGAAAAAAAGACAGTCTCTTCAATAAATGGTGCTGGGAAAATCAGACAGCTATACGTAGAAGAATAAAACTCGACCATTCTCTTACACCATACACAAAGATAAACTGGAAATGGATAAAAGACCTCAACGTGAGACAGGAATCCATCAGAATCCTAGAAGAGAACATAGGCAGTAACCTCTTTGATATCAGCCACAGCAACTTCTTTCAAGATATGTTTCCAAAGGCAAAGGAAACAAAAACAAAAATGAACTTTTGGGACTTCATCAAGATCAAAAGCTTCTGCACAGCAAAGGGAACAGTCAACAAAACAAAGAGGCAGCCCACGGAATGGGAGAAGATATTTGCAAATGACAGTACAGACAAAAGGCTGATATCCAGGATCTATAAAGAACTTCTCAAACTCAACACACACAAAACAGATAATCGTGTCAAAAAATGGGCAGAAGACATGAACAGACACTTCTCCAATGAAGACATACAAATGGCTATCAGACAGATGAAAAACTGTTCATCATCACTAGCCATCAGGGAGATTCAAATTAAAACTGCACTGAGATACCACCTTACACCAGTTAGAATGGCCCAAATTAGCAAGACAGGAAACAACGTGTGTTGGAGAGGATGGGAGAAAGGGGAACCCTCTTACACTGTTGGTGGGAAAGCAAGTTGGTGCAGCCGATTTGGAGAACAGTGTTGAAATTCTTTAAGAAATTAAAAATAGAGCTTCCCTAAGACTCTGCAATTGCAATACTGGGTATTTACCCCAAAGATATAGACGTAGTGAAAAGAAGGGCCATCTATACCCCAATGTTTATAGCAGCAATGGCTTCCCTTTGCCTGCCACTCTGCCTACTCATTCATGTGCAGGTTCTCTCTCTCTCTCTCTCTCTCTTTCTCTGTCAAATAAATAAATAAAACCTTGAAAAAAAAGTAGAATTCCTAGAAATCCCATATGACAACTTGCATATGCCTCTGTATTAGTTTTGTCGGGCTACTATAACAAAGTACCACAAACTGAGTATCTTAAAACAACAGAAATTTATTTTCTCACAGTTCTGGAGGCTGGAAGTCTGAAATCACGGTGTCAATAGGACCATGCTCCCTCTGAAATCCTGAATAAAATTCTTCCTTGCCTTTTTCTAGCTTCTGGTGTGGACATCAGTTCTTTGTGTTCCCTGGCTTATATAAGCTGTGTCACTACAGTCTCTGCCTCTGTTGTCATATGGCATTCTCCCTTTATTTGTGTCTTATCATGGTGTTTTCTTCCCTTTGTCTGTGCATCTTCCCTTCTTATAAGGACACCAATCATTGGATTGAGGGGTTCCCCATCTACTCTACTGTGAGTAGTGGAGTACTACACTGCTAAGTGTATTATTACATCTGTAATGATCCTATTTCCAAAAAGGTCACATTCTGAGGTGCTAGTGTTTAGGAACTCAACATATCTTTTTAGTGAACACAATTCAACCCATTAACAACCTCATTAGATAGGATTTAGCTAGATGGCCACAACAATATGCAAGCATGAGGGGAAGAACCAACGTTCACTAGATATATTACCATTCCACATTAAACTTGTGCTGTTACTAAGAAAGAAGAGAACAGATATTGATTCTCTGTCTCATCAAATAGTATTTGTCACTGAACACAAACACAGCAACGAGTACCTTGCATGGCACATATGAAACCCTCACTAAGTATTTTTTGAATGAACAAGTAAATGAGCGATAATGTTGGTAAGAAGAATGCACATAATGGAACAAGTCTATAAAGTATAATAAATTATAAAGCCCTAAAACTGTAAACTCCAATTTTATCCAGAGAAGATATATTTTACAATTCTTGGAGGTATCTCAACAATCTAGAATTAAGAACCTGTCAAAAATTCTGGACCTATTGGCTCACAGTCCAAAAATGAATAAGCCATAGGTTAGAAGGCAGAGAGCTTTCTGCTTACACTCTATCAGTAGTACTTTAACAACTATCAGTGGTTAGGCCTACACAACTGGGCACACAAGACCTAAAAGCAAAGAATGCAAACAAGAACCCCAGGAACCAAATCCAAATTATAAAGATCTTTTAGTGTACAACAGTGATTTTTCAAAATTTTAGCTTTTTGACAGATTTTAAATATGAAGAGATTTCAGAGAGCAATATGCATTTCCAACTTCTTTTGAAAATCCGAAGATCTGGTTGTTCTGAACCCAAATAAATATTAACAGTTATTGACTGTTGTTTTGAACCCAAATAAATATTAACAGTTATTGACTGATTCTGAACATCAGCTGTCCACTTCAGATGGGAAACACATTTCCTATGTCACCAATGGCTTTTCTGGACAAATGTATGCTTTTTCTTTGAACACTCAAGGTATTTCAGTTTGTCACTGTTGGTCTACAGTCATCTAGAAACCCAGCGAAGGTGACTGCATATACATAAATGTCCTCGTTCGTAAAGTATTCGTTTTTACTAGAAAATAATTTAAAATACAATAGTCCAATTATGATTACAGGTTTTAAGTAAAATAAAACAAGAAAAGGGATTAGGGAAATCTGGGCCAATATGATTTTTAGGGAGAGTGGCACTTAAGAAGGCAATACATGAAGGAGATGAGAAAACAAGCCATGCAATATCTTGGAGGAGAACTTTCAAAGCAAAGAGTAAAACAGGGGCAAAGGACTTAAGATGATGAGAACACGACTGGCATGTCCAAAGGAAGGAAAAGGAAGCAGAGTGTCTGGGTGAATGAGCAAGAGAAAGAATAATAGATAAGGCCAGAAAAGGTGTGAAAGGTTGAATCACGTAGGCCCTTCTATGTCATTTTTAGTATCTTGGCTTTATTCTGAGGGAGACAGAAGCCAGAAATAGGGCATCACCTGATATTACGTTTTAAAGGCATCATTTTGGTTGCTATGAGTTAGACTGCTGGAGGAAAAGGGAGGAAACAGGAATATCTTAGACCAAGATAAAACCAATGTGGATGGTAAAGAGTCCTTAGATTTGTAATATATTTTAAGGTAGGATTTGCCAATGGATTGTATACTGTGTGTAAGGGAACAGAGTCAATGATGACACCATGGTTTTTTGGCCTGAGAAACTGGAGGGTAAAGTCACCATTTATTAAGATGGAAAGAACATTTTGAAATGATTCCATTGTGGGTAAGGTGGGGCAGAGGCTAGACTGGAAATTTACTTTAAGACACTTAAAATTTCAAGTGCTTATTAGATATTCAAATGGGTTAAAAAATATCTAAGCTAGAGATTAATTTGGGGATTCTGTTATATAAAAATGATAATTAAAACCATGGCACTGGATGGTATCACCAAAAGGATGTGTGTGAAAGAGTACCAAGGCTACTCTCATATTTAAAGTTTGAGAAGATAAATAAGAATAAGAAAAGGGACAACAGGGAGTTAGTAGTAAAACCAGAAGTATGGTGTTCTTGGAAGCTAGTACAGAAGATATTTCAAAGAGGAAAATTGACAACTTGGTCAAGTGCAGCTAGTAAGTCAAGAAATATCAAGACTTAGAACTGATTATTGGGTTTAACAGAGAAATGAAATTTGGTGTCTTGAAAAGAGCAGTTTTAGTAGAACAGTGGATAGAAACAAAACTGAGTCAGAAGTGTTCAAGAAAGAAGCTGGACACAGAGGCAGGAGGTTAGACAATTATTTCAACTATTACTCTCTAAAAGGTAAAAAAGAAATAATAAGAAACTAAAGAAGATTAGGGAGTCTAGAGAGGTCTTTTTGGTTTTGATTTTATTTAAAGATGGGAGAAATTAGAGATACTAAATGATTAGCATGATCTGTATAAAGGGGAAATATTTGAATTAGGAGAGCAACAAGAAAATGTCTACACTGACATTTTCACAAGTGGATGGTTCACCTTTACTAGGAACATGGTCAGTCCATCAAACGAAGATGGAAATCGAAATATAGGGGTACAGGTGTAAGTAGACAGGTAGATGTGATAGTGGGAGTCTATAAACATTCTTTTGATTTGCATTATTAAAGTGATGTAAAGCAAAGTGTATTAAAGCAAAGAAATCAGTTAAGAATGAAGATGGAACAAAGAAAGTTTGGAAAAGAGGGAAAACAGGCCTAGCGGAGTGAGAGTGAATGAATGAGGGCAACAGAGAGGATGGCTCAGCAGCACTGAGAGTCCACTCAATGACAGATATAATGAATTAAAGTGAGACTGGACAGCCTGGTTCTGTATTTTGCTCCAACTGCAGACACAGGGACAATATAGGTCAAGAGAAGTATTTAACCAGGTTTGGAATTTGCCGGACAAGTATCATAATATGAGATGGGTAAGCAAGTTGAGAACATATGTAAAGGAGAGTTTGAATGTCCAATGACAGAATTTAACTTGGATAAAGAAGCAGCTGTAGACAGAGTGGTAAAGGAGCATAGAAAAGTACAAGAATCCATAGATTATACCAAAGAGCTCAAAGAATTGTTCATTTGGGGGTTCTAGAAAAGTTGAGATAAAAAGATATAAAGAGGTGCTTGGACAGTGTGATGCTTAAAATTAAGGCTACAAAGATGTTATTTTTTGGTAATAATGTCATCTACGGCATTTCCATAGGAGTGAAAGGTTGTGGAATAGTGAAGAACAAGATCATTGGAGGAGATGTGAGCAAAGAAGTTGAGGCCAAGTGATTACAAAAATTAACTAAATGGATACTGAAATCACTAGGAACCATAAATGAGCAATGCTGCAAAACTTGACAGTTGGCAAAGAGCTAAAAATCTTCCAGAAACAAAGGAGATGGATACTGGGGTCAGTGAATGACTACAAAAAAGTGGGGTGGGTAGTTTGTTGTACGCTTGCTTTTTTTTTAAGATTATATTTATTTATTTGAGATAGAGCACAAGCAGGATGAGCAACTGGCAGAGGGAGAGGGAGAAGTAGGCTCCCCTCTGAGCAAGGAGCCCTATGTGGGGCTCCATCCCAGGACCCTGGGATCATGACCTGAGCCGAAGGCAGATGCCTAACTGGCAGAGCCACCCAGGCGCCCCTTGTGGTATGCTTTGATCACAAGATATTTAACATATAGGGATTATAGGGGGAAAGGAGGGGAAAGGATCTGGAAACAGTTATAATGAGCAAAGACTACATTCTAATGCCGGTGTTATAAGGAATATGGGAAAGAAAATAACTACCATTTGAGAGGACAGGTAGGAAAATAAAAGAAGCAGGGGAAAAGGATGAAGAAAGTATTCAGAGAAGAGCTTCAAAATATGAGTCATGTAAGTTCTTAATGTAACTCTTCCAAACTCTTAAATATCTTTGAATTCCAGAAGGCAAGGTGAAAGTTAAGGAGAAGTGGGACGGAGACAAAGGAGAAGTGACATAAGGTTGACAGCCCAAAGGATGAAACCTGGTATTCCTAGTGAAACTGATGTAGACAGTGGTAAAAGACAAATGGATTAGTTTAGATAGAGTTGGGCCCAAGGTCAGGGAAGAGTGAGGCACTGCTTTTCAGGAGCAAATTTTAAGTGTGTACCAAATGAAAAAAAAAAAATCTATGATAAGCAAATGATCAAAATTTTAAATAAATAAAATTAGTGTTACTGATTTTTCCTTTGGCCACAGAATTCTATCTGGCTAGGCACAGCACTGTTATTTCACGTTAATTTTTTTAAAAAGATTTTATTTATTTATTTGACAGAAAGAGACACAGCGAGAGAGAGAACAGAAACAGGGGGAGTGGGAGAGGGACAGGCTGGCTTCCCGCCGAGCAGGGACCCTGATGCAGGGCTTGATCCCAGTACCCTGGGATCATGACCTGAGCCGAAGGCAGACACTTAATGACTGAGCCACCCAGGTGCCCAAATTTTGATTTAAAAAAAAAAAAAAGTTGCTTTAAAGTAGTATTTATCTTGACTACTGAGACGTTACTACCATCTCTAATTTTTAGCCCATCCTGCCCTCCCCAGGTCAGTGCTCCACCTGGTCTCATCCTAGTTCTGCCCTGAAGCTAGAAATAAGCAGTTGGGGAGGGGCTGTGAGTGCTTTATGAATAGGGAAAAGCAGAGCATGCTGAGTCCTGGAGTTCTGTGTTCATTTCTGCCAATGATAGCATGGTGGTTTTAGCTGGAATCCAGGTTTTCCCCAATTCCCAACAATTAAGGGATTGAGGCCAAAAGAGGACCCACCTCATTACCACTGAAAATTCCTGTATCTTCTTCAGAAATCAAAGATCTGAGACCTGGATCAGAGGACATGATATATTTGATGTTCCCTGACAAGTTAGATGCTGTCTCCTTGTCCATCAAAAGAGGAGGAAAAGAGATCACTAAGGAATGGTCTAAATCTATGCCACTGTTCCTTAGATGTGACTCATTGCCTGTTTATAAGCATAGCCAGAATAATTCTTCTTTTTTTTTAAGAAAGAGAATACTAGAGAGAGAGAGAGAGAGAGAGAGAGAGAGTGCGAGCAAGCACAAGTTGGAGGGGGGGGAGAAGCAGGCTTCCCACTGAGCAGGAAGCTCTACGATGCAGGGCTCCATCCCAAGACCCCAGAGGTCACGACCAGAACCAGAACCAAAGGCAGACTCCCAACTGGCCAGGCCACCCAGGCACCCCCAGAAGAATTCTTAGGAAGATATGATTGCATGTGTTCATCTCAAACTTAACTTGTCCAAAGCTCGTCTCCTAATTTCTCACCCCATCCAAAATGTTATTCCTGCAAGTATTCCTCATCTCAGTAAATGGCAACTCCATCCTTCATGTTCCTTAGGACACGCTCCACACAATGTCTGTAGTGGTGACTAAGACATAATAGTTAAACAAATGAATACAATGTGTTTCATGAACAAGGGAATGTGTCTATATGGGAAAGAAATAGCATGTGACTAAGATGTGAATGTTGTGGTAAAAAAGCTTGCAATCGAGTTAAGTTGATAAGAAAAGGCATAAAACCATACTGTATGTATAGCTCCATCCCACTCCAGCGAGATATAATTCACTCTACACATATACATGTAATAAAACCAGTTTTAAAATTCTGAAGATTAGAGATGATAAAATAAAGTCAGGAAAAAGAAAATGAAGCTGTAAGTATATGAAAGACATACCAAAAGATCTAGAAGATTTCTTAGAGCAAACCAGCAAATGTGACTTTGAGATTGCTGGTACCTAGTGAAAGTAAAAACATCTTCAAATGCTCATTTTACAGATCTTATAATAATTTTAAAATAGTACTTAACAATGAGTAATAATAATACATCTTCAAAGAAACAATAAGACCTATACTCAATAGTGAGAACTGAGGGGAACTTCTCCACATGGGTCCCTCTAAGGGGAAAATGTGACTGGAATATCAGATTCTCGACAACATTCCTGAAATACGTTTAGCAGTGACTTTCAGAGGCCTACTCTTGGAAAGTTCCTCAATGAAGGACAATGGCTATCACCAAACTACAGCTCAATGGACGCCAAAATATTGTGCTCAAAAAACACAATGCTTCAATATTCTAAATTAAACCAAGATTGAAATCTAAAGGAACTAGTGCAGCAACTGTTTTTTCCTTAAATTTCTGAATACTGTATTAACTCCTGAGGTACCCTGTGACTCAGGAAACCTAGTTTGGGAAAGATACACTATTCTAAAGCTATACATATCTACTGTACTCTCTAGATAACCTTCCACAATCAACTCTTTGATGATCATTCTCTAGATATTCTTCAATTCAATTTTCTCATAACCAATCTTCTGATAAATAACTGATAGCAAAACATTTGATGTTGTGCTCTAAAAAATATGTGGATTACCATACTCTGTGTTACTAATTTAGTAAGAATACCTCAATTTGACAGCAAGCTAAAATGGGGAGAGAGTTGATAGCCTCTTAAGACCACTTGAAGAAAATAACCAGGGCCTGTGCCTATATATTGGTCACTCCCATTTCCATGTAATAAGTTCTATAATAAAACATGATGAATCAGGAGTGTCATCTTCTAGATTAAAATTTATCCCACAAAAAGCCTATACTAAAAAAGAGTCATAGAGTTCACTTCAAAAGGAATGTCAGGTCTGTGGATAAAGGGAGAAAGTTTTATAAATATAGTGATCTAATTTGGTTATTTTTTTTCCTTTTTTAAGATTTTTTTTAAAGATTTTATTTATTTATTTGACAGAGAGAGACAGAGAGGCAGGCAGAGAGAAGGGGGAAGCAGGCTCCCCATTGAGCAGAGAGCCCAATGCAGGGCTTGATGTGGGGTTCGATGTGGGGCTTGATCCCAGGACCTTGAGATCATGAACCGAACCGAAGGCAGAGGCTCAACCCACTGCACCACCCAGGTGCCCCTCCTTTTTGAAGATTTAAAATGAACAGAATCTTAAGGCACTTACTTGGTAACAAGGCAATATCCAGCGGCTGAATTAACATATAAGCTAGTGAAAAATCTCAAAGACCCCAACGCTTCCCAGAGTTTCAACTCACAGTCAGACAGTCAATGACAAGCCCTACTCATCAAAAACAAAAAAAGAACACTTATTTCATTCATTTTTATGTCTTTATGACAGGTGAGGTGACTGTGACATAGATATTATGAATGAGGTGGGAATAGTTCATGGTCTAGTTACTGAAAAATCAATGAGGTGAGAGCAGGTAAGTCAGGACTTCCCATTGCACACCTGCTCTTCCCAGACACAAAATTAAACATTCAGCAGCATGAACCTATCCCTCCAGCCCTTACCACCTCCTTCATCTCCACCACCTCCTAAGATACTAGCTCAAAAATGAACAAAGAGCAACTTTTTCTTCTATTCCACTTTGACCCTCTTACATATTTTCAAGCCATACCATGAGAATGGAACTGGCACTAAGTAAACGCTACTACCAAAGTTTTTTGAAAATCCAAGTTAAGAATGCAAGAAACATCTGAAGCAATTCATGGGCACAAATGATGTTAGAAATTGATGCTCTGAGCTTACAGATTCAGGAACATGAAGACAATGGAGAATTTATTTAAATGATATTCAACCTGCCTCTTAAAAAATATTTTGTTTTCTATACAACATACCAAATCATGAATTTAAGTGTATTAGTTAGAAGTAAAATACTTAATATATAGACTAAGTCTCATCTAATCATTCTTGAGAGTTTACCAAAATATCTTCACACTTGCTTTATTGAACATTACCAGTTACTTCAGGTGACACTTAAAGGGAATCTGCAAGCATAAAGTCTCTTATCTATAGTTCTTTATTTCCTCCCTTAGTATCTAACTTCCACACATGGTTTTAGGGCAGCAGTTATTCCTAGAGGTCTCTTTCCTGTCATTAACCTATTGTGTCCTGATTCCCTTTGTTCTCATTATTCATAAATTATTAGTCCCTGTCTTCAGAAGAGATGACAGGTACTTTTTATTATTGTCCTTAACCATTCTATAGGTTGGTCTCTTAAGTTTAAAAATAGTCGTGGATGCCTGGGTGGCTCAGTTGGTTAAGAGTCCACCTTCATCTCAGGTCACAATGCTGCAGTCCTGGGATTGAGTCACACACAGGGCTCTCTGCTCGGTGGGGAATCTGCTTTTCCCTCTCACTCTCCCTCTGTTTTTTTCCCTCCCACTCTCTCAAATAAATGAATGAAATATTTTTTTTAAAAATTAAAAGAAATAAAAATTGTCTAAAATTTTAAATAGCTTCTTCTTAGAATTTGTTGTTGTTGCTTCCTACTGCTTCTTATTTGGAAATATTAGTCATGAGAAGAGTAGTAGAAATGTAAATTGTGGTGGCAGTGGGGTTGCCAGAAGATGATTCAAAATCTGAATTATGCCAGGTGCCCACTAATTTAAACTATAACCATTTTTCATGTAATTAAAATGTTCATGTGGCAAAGACACAGGAATCAATCATGTGGTCTAACTTTCTTGCTTATCAAAAAGAAACAATAATAATTAAAGAATGCCTTTAGCATTGCACACGGCAGGTATTTCCAAAGTTATGAATGTAAAATAATCACCTCCCTTTTGGGCAAGATTATGCTTTGCTATTGTTGTAATAATAAAAGCAGTGATGAATATCAGAATGAGAAAAAGCTTTCCTAATGGTTCAAGAACAGTATTCTAACAAGCCCTATCTTGCTAGGAGGAGCATAGCATATGAAAAATACATTCAAATGGAACATAATCATCTGTGAAAACCAAAATAAAATGTTGAAGATGGTAGGGCAAAATAATTCAGACTTATTTAGGGAAGATGCTCTAATGTTAGAATTAATAATATAAGGGTACAATAGGGAGATTTAAAATAGTCTTCCCAAAGGAGAGGCTTCAGGAAACAGCACTGCAACTGTTCACAGAGGTGCTTTCTTCATGACAAGATGTCCATTCATGTTTCTCCAAGCAATATCGAAATCTTGGGCTGAAAGATGTGAAGGGCTTGATTCCTTTATAGAAAGCCATATAATCTACATGTAGAGTTAACCTGAAGAGGACAATGAAAAATAAAAGTGGAAGTATAGCTGTGTCAAATACAAAAAGGAAAGCAAGACAACAGCTGGAAGACATAGGTCCACTAAGAAATGTCCTTCTTACCTTGAAAAATTAGCTTGACTGGGAACCTAGGAACAATTATAGGAAAAGCCCAGACATGTGACTTCCCCCTTTCCTCCTGCAGCCTTCCTCTTACAATGGCATGCAGGATGGCCCCTGAGGACAGCGGATTCATATAGTCTAAAGCAATCATGCTAGGGAAAATATTCTGCCCTTTGCAGGTGTCTGAAAGTTTATCTTTCTCTTTCTCAACACCCTCTCTGTTCAGTTTGAGGCCATTCTATTCATTTTTCCCTTTGACAAGGAAGCAACATCCTCTGAGTACAGAAGACAGAGGAATTCCTTGGCCCTTTTATCCTTTCTCTGTTGAAGCCTGAGCTCTTGTTTATAAGCTTATATTTATAAGCTCAGCTCCAAAAGCTGGTTTCTTTCAGGTACTTGGCAGACTGCTTTCCTTTAATCTTTCACCTTTTTTAGAGTCATTTCAAAAGCACCAGAATGAAACGTCAAAGGCAGGAAAGAGGCTGCTATTCTACTAGCTGGAGATACCTTCACATTCTCTGGGAGATGCAGATGACGATGGTTCCATGTGAACACAGCAACAAGAAGAATGAGAGAGCTGCCCCTCCCCCAGTAAACTCATCACAGATGTAATCTAAACATCCAAGCCCAAGTGAAGAAGATTCTCCCCTCCTTTTAGTTCTGAAATTCTGAAATGGCTTATTCTCAAGTCAGTCTACCCAGCGGACTCCAGGTCCAGTCTCAACAACAAGGCCATAAGAAATTTTTAAGGAATGAAGCTGCAATAAGTAATTCACTTGATCTTCTAAGGTTAAGTTAAATGTTAGACAGAACACAATTATTGTAAGGCTGTCCATACAATAATCCATGATGGGTCAGATTTTGATGCTTAGAAAGACACATTCATACTTTAGAAGATACAAAAAAAAAAAAAAAGTGAAGACAGCTGATCAATCAAATTCTTGCAAATTTAGAAAGAAGACAGAACAAAACTGGAAATAAGTTTGAAATGTACCATTTAAAAAAAAAAAAAACTATTTCTAATTAAGTTGTTTATAGCTTGCCCTAAGAGAAACTTCCTAGATAAGATACTTTTCCAACTGAAAACTGTAATAGTGATGGTGACATTATTTGCAAATCATTGTAATGTGATTCTATGGGTATATTACTGCACTCCAAACCAATTTCCTGATTGTACATAGAAATAGATTAAAATATGACAAGACACAAAAATGCAATGACAACACAGTAAAAAATGCTAAAGAAAATCTAACAGAAATTGTGTTGTGCAGAATTTATGTATAGATACATACCTTTATTACTCTTAGTTTACACTTAAATATGCTATCTTTAGTCTTTACAAATATTAGGTACATCACTTAGTTGTATTACCAAACGTAATGGACTTTTCTATTATATTTGATATAACATGATCAGTTCCATATCTAGAGCTCCTATAATGACCAACTCTATTTCATCTACAAAACTATTTCTCATCTGAAAAAAGTAAAGGCTATTTAGACCAGAACCTGACTCACATTTAAGAGTCCCTATATAATTTCCTGTATTATAGAAAATGGTTCACACTTCAACACCATCAAACACAAACATAATAAAATTCATGTGTGGGCCCCTATCAATATGTTATTAAGCCACAAATGTGCTCTGAAAATTAGATTCTATGTATGGTAAAACTGGACCTGAAAGATTATCAGGTTTCTAATGGAAGAGATGGCAAGATACAAGACTGAGAAGTTGCTGTTCTCACAATATATGGCAGTAACGGACTCCACACGATCAAAAATTAGATGGGCACACTGCCACCATGTAGCAGACACTGTCCACCACCTATTCAATTTTCCAATTTTCCTCTCCATTTCCTTCCAACTAAACCCCAATTTGTTCACTCCCCTCCAAACGGCCATGATTTTTAGGAATCTGCTTCCAATTGTAGGGGATGAAATCTGTTGATTGGTATGAACTTATAGTGGGGAATCTCATGCCTTTTCCTGGGAGGTGAGTGGTTTAGACATGAGCACTGGATACAATTTTGTGATTTTTCTCCTTTCACAGCCTTTGGAGTCTGATTTCCAGGATCCCTGGGAAACTGATAGCCATCTGAGACCCATGAGGACAGATGATAGGAAATTAAGAACAATTGAGCTATCAGGTGAGGCTTTGAAGAGAGGGTTAAATTTGAATCAGAGGTATGATAAAGTCCCTAAGACAACATTTCCATAAAAGACTTCTTATACTTTTATAATTAATAAGGACAAAAGAAAGAAAACAGAATCAAAGTTCATAACAGGATAGAAAGAGAGAGAGCCAACAGACACCACCTCCAGCAGTTCTCTTGTTTTGGCTACAATTCATTTATCTATGTCTTTGGTAATTTCAATTTGGCAATTGGTAAACCAGAGCTCCAGAGAAAAGTAATTTTCCATATCTGAATTCATCTCTGTTAAGAGAAGGATAGCAGGCAGGTAATATTTAGAAAGCCAGTCTAATGAACTTATCATGCCTCCTAAAATGCCATTTCAGGGGTATGCTAAGGCCCAGACCCAGCCCAGCTGAAAAGAGATCTGTGCCTAGGGGGGTATGCCTGAGGCCAGAAGAAATGCAATTAGCTTGCCAAGTATTTGTCATTTTCAGTTTTGCTGATTTGACTAAATTCTGTAATATATGTATATTACACATCTATTGAATCTGAAAATATCTGGAAACAAGTATAAGTATTTCTAAGTTGAATATCTGCTCATGATTAATTTATATATTTGGTAAATATGCTGGGAGGGGACAGAAACAATTACTTATAATATAAGGCAAGAAGTGATGTCTGGCTAGTGCTATAATAAAGGTGTAAAAAAAAAAAGGCACATCCTACATGA
Organism: Mustela erminea; assembly: GCF_009829155.1. Taxonomy (NCBI): domain Eukaryota; kingdom Metazoa; phylum Chordata; class Mammalia; order Carnivora; family Mustelidae; genus Mustela; species Mustela erminea. Next base: position 114,521,855 of record NC_045620.1, read on the forward strand.
AATCTAATATTTTAGCCTCATTCCTTTGGAAAAGTATCTGTATTACATTAAAATGTGAAAAGTAAAAAAAAAAAAATGATACTTGTATGGGAGAGCAAATCATAGGAAAGTGTAACTTAGAATTTCTAAAATATGTAAGTGAACCTAAGGATACCAGACACCTGAAGATTAAGAAAGAAAGGAAAAAAAGAAAGAGAAAACAGTGTTCAGCGAGGTAAATTAAAGAGAAGGAGGAGAAACCAAGTATCAAAGAAACTTTTGTTTACTATTCTAACTAGTGTAAGTAAGAATATCCTACATTCGTATTCTTCTTGCAAAACTACCTCATATTCAATCACTGTAATATCCATGTGGAATACTTAGGTAAGCCTTCATAAATTTCTTTTAAAAAAATAGTTAAATAAAGTAGAACTAAGAGTAGGGTGAATAAATTGCCCAATTTTAGAAGTTAGTAAGTAGTAAGAAAATAACCTGGAAAAAGAACCTTGGCCTTCTATGCTCTTTTAGGTATATCTGCCCTTCCACTTCCCAGTTTTACAAAAACCAGCCTTGAGTGCCATGAAACAAACATGTGAAGTATTCCAATGCAGATCACCAGAAACAGAAGCTCAGTAAACTTGCTGAAGGAAGTCAGCAGTTCTTTAAGTTGTTCCCCAGTGGTCTTAGGAAGTTAATATAACATGCTTATTCCATAGTATCAGAGTAGGTCTCTTTTCAAGGGGAATTGAATTCAAGAGAAAACATCTCCAAACACAAAGTATCAATGGTACTTCAACAGTGCCATTAATGACAATGACAAGGGAAGCATTGCTACCAACACTGGATCAAACATATTTATCAACAGTGAAAATCACTAAATAAACAAGTAGTGCACAGCTGTGTAACATGGGGTGAAGATGTATCTCTGCCTTCAGTGCAGTATTTTTATTTCCCTGGCTAAAAAGCAGCTACAAGAAAATGTTAATGGACACATATGATCATTAGTTGACACTACTGAGAATGACAGAGGAAACATGGAAATGAATAAACATCATACATCTTCAATAATACTCCTGAAGATGTGACCTTGTGAATCAAACACAGTCTATTCAAGGACACTGTTAGAAATGTCTACTAATTTGCCTCTGTTTTCAGTCCAAAAGAAAGTTTACCTATGGGCTACATTTGCTGTTACTCACTTTTTTTTTTCCCACTTGATTCATGTCCTCATTCTTAGCTATTATTGTGATTTAGCATTGTGAACTTTCTGATGTACTCTGTCAGGACTATCAACAGTGTTGTATCAAGAGCACTCATAGATCATTACAGTGTGGATGCAAAGATAATATGCTAGACTGAGTTTTTTATATTCAAGTATTTTTGTTCTTAAAGGCATAAAATAATTTTTTGAATTCTTAAATATTATAAAGACTAAGCTCAACATAGCTAAGTAGAGCAGAAATCTATGTAATTTGATTTCAGGGGTCTCATTAACAATTTCCTGCTCCTTTCAGAACACTTAGTCCTTTTGCTCCACTGGTACATAAAGAGAGCCTCTTTCCTCGAAAGACTTCATTATCATTCATATAACCAAACATTCCTTAAAATAGATATTCAAATGGACATTAGTGTAAACCAAGACTGAACTTATGATGTAGTATCTTTAAATTTCCTATGGAGAAGCAACATTTAGTCCTAAAGGGGAAGAAAAATGTTTTGCCTAACTAAAGAAAAATTAGTTAAAATTTGCATTGCTTAGGGAAGTTTACTAAGCCTTATGTCAAATTACCTACACCTTAATGACCTTCCTCAAAAGAGGCTATGGGTATGGCATTTACTCAAAATGTCCCATAGATAGTAAGGTACATTAATGAAATCATTTACACAGACAGACCAGGAATATGAGGTTGCTCTTACAGAGAAGTGACTTGGAAATGAGTTTTTAGTTTTGGTCACTGTTGTTTTGCTTAAAATTTTCTTTTGTGGGACGCCTGGGTAGCTCAGCTGGTTAAGTGACTGCCTTGGGCTCAGGTCATGATCCTGGAGTCCCAGGATCAAGTCCCATATCGGGCTCCCTGCTCAGTAGGGAGTCTGCTTCTCCCTCTGACCCTCCCACTTCTCATGCTCATTGTCTCTCTCAAATAAATAAATAAAATCTTTTTTTTTTAAAAAGGAAGTAATATTTTCTTTCAAGATAACTTCAGACTTACAGAAGAGTTAAAAAATAAGTACACCAGTTCTCATATACCCTTCCCCCTATGTTAACATCTGTGTAACCACTGAACATTAATGAAAACTAAAAAATTAACTTTGATATACTAGCATATAATTAAAGTACAGAAAGATTCAGATTTCAACACTCTTTTCATCTGTGTCCTTTTGCTGTTCTAGCTAAACAAGTATCCCATATTGCACTTAGTTGTCAGGTCTCCTGAGTCTCCTGCAATCTATGACAGTCGGTCCTTGTTTTTCATGATTTTGACACTTTGAAGTATACCCATCATGTATTTTGTAGAATTTCTTCAATTTCATAAAGAAATTGAGATTATACATTATCAAAAAGGATGCCACAGGGTGAGGTGACTTTTTCAAGGGGTACATGATGTTGATATGTATTACTAATGATATTAACATTCATCATTCAGCCTGAAGTAGTGCCTACCAGGATGCTCCACTGTAAAGTTACTACTTTTGGCTCTGAAACTGATAAATATTTAGGAGGAGTTACTTTGACAGTACCCAAATATCTTGTCTCTGCTTAAAATTTTCCTTACTTATTTTGGCATTAGTGGAACTTGCATGTATAATCATTACTGTAATGTTCAAATGATGTTCTGTTTTTGTCATTTGTCTTCATTTATGAATTGGAATTCTGTAATTCTTCTCTTCCATTCTTTATTTCTATCAGTGTGGACTTGTGAATATATATTTAATTCTCTCTAGCTTATAATCAATCCAACACTATTGTTGTTTATTTTTTATTGCACAGATTGAGCACCTTTTAATTTTTATGAAGGCTAATTTTTTTTTTAATTTTTCCTTTTTTGTTAGTGTTTTTTGTGTGGTCTTTAAGAAATCTTTAGGTAAAGATTTCATAATCCCAGGATTGTGAAGATATTCCTCCAGGTTTTCTCCTAGAAGTATTATTGTTTTAACTTCAGCATTTTAATCTATCATTCAACTCCAGTCAGTTTTTGTGTATGACATTAAGTAAGGGTGCAGAGTCTTCTTCCCCTTCCCCCATCCAATCTCTCCAGTAGCATTTGCTGAAAAGATTTTCTGTTCTCTTACCCAGTTGCTTTAGTACTTTGGTCAAAAGTCATTTGCCCTACTTGTGGGAATATTTATGGTTTTTCAGTTGTGTATTTTGATCTACTTTGTGCTATCACTAATGCTATACTACTTTAATTATGCATCTTTATAGCAAGTTTTGAAATAGAGGTAAAAGCTCCAAATTTACTATTTTCTTTCAAGAAAATTTACTATTTTCTTTAGGTCCTTCTCTTTACAACACAGATTTTAGAACCAGTTTATAATTTTTTTATCAAAACAAACAAACAAATCTTACTGGGTTTTTGTTGGATTTTTATGCCAATTGGGGGATAATTAATACTTTAACAATATAAAGTCTTCCAATCCATTATTTTGATATATATTTCTCATTAGAGTTTTTATCTATCTATTGGTTTTAATCTATCTTATTAGAGTTTTAAACTGTCAGAAATGTTTTGTAATTTTGGGTATAGAAGTCTAAAGTGACTGTCATTAGATTATTCCTAAGCATCACATGCTATTGCAAAGGGAATGTTTTAAATTTTTTTTGCTCGATTATACTTTGAAAATTTAAAGAAAATAATTGATTTTTTTATATCGACTATGTATTGAGAATTCTTACAAAATTCCCTTACTATTTCATACCAATTTTATAGGTTCCTTTGACTACCTTATGTACAGTTTGCTTGCCTTTGAATAATTACTGCTTTATTCCATCTTTATCAAACTTTATTTCTTTCTCTTATTGCATTTTGGTTTCTCCTTCAACTTGAGTGGGGGAGAGAAATGAGAGCAGTATTTTCTTTACTTCTGATATAAGAGAAAAAGGTTAATTTCTGATCATTGAATTTCATACTAGCCATCAAGTTTTCATAGGTGTTCTCTATCAGTGTGAAGAAGTTTTCTTCCATTCATGGTTTATTGTTGGGAATTTTTTTAAAAATCATAAATTGTCACTGAATTTAGCCAATACTTTTCTGCTCTATTAAAGTGATTGTGTGATTTTTCTCTCATAATCCTTTACTGTGGTGAATTCTACTGACTGATTTTTCATATAAGAGCTTTGAAATCCTGGGATAAAACCTACTTGGTCATAAGTAATGGTCCCTATTTTATATTGCTGTTCTATTGTAATCAATAGAATACTTTGTTAAAGATTTTTGCATTTATATTCATGAGAAATAGTAGTCTTCAGTTTTTTTTCTTGTTGTAATATCTTTGTCTTATTTTGGTATCAGGATTATTCTGGCTTCATAAAATGAATAGGGGAATGATCATCTTTATCTACTTTTTGAAGTTTATAAAATACAGGTATGATTTTTCTCCCTTAAATATTTTTTAAAGATTTTATTTATTTATCAAATAGAGATCACAAGTAGGCAGAGAGGCAGACAGAGAGAGGGGGGAAAGCAGGTTCCCTGCCGAGCAGAGAGCCTGATGCGGGGCTCAAACCCAGGACCCTGGGATCATGACCTGAGCCAAAGGCAGAGGCTTTAATCCACTGAGCCACCCAGGCACCCCTCTCCCTTAAATATTTAATAGAATTTATACTGAAGACATTTGGAACTACCATTTTCTTTGTGAAAATTCTATTTCTTTATTAGAAGACAATTTAAAAAATCTATTTCTTATTGTAAAAGTTATAGAAAGTTGTGCTTTTAAGGGAATAGGAATTTCCTATAAATTACTGCATGATATGTTATAAAGTTATTCATATATACTCTTATTTTCTTTAACATCTCTGGTGATGATCCCTATTTTATTCATGTTAGTAATTTGTTTCTCTTTTTTATTATTTTTATTAACATATAATGTATTATTTGCCCCAGGGTACAGGTCTGTGAATCATCAGGCTTACACATTTCACAGCACTTACCATATCACATACACTCCCCAATGTCCATAACCCAACCATCCTCTCCCTTACCCACCCCCGCCAACCCTCAGTTTGTTTTGTGAGTTTAAGTCTTTTATGATTTGTCTCCCTCCCAATCACATCTCATTTCCCGTTTTCCTTCTCCACCCCCCAAACTCCCCACCCTCCCTCTCAAATTCCTTATATCAGAGAGATCATATGATAATTGTCATTCTCTAATTGACTTATTTTGCTCAACATAATACCCCCTAGTTCTATCCACATCGTTGCAAATGGCAAGATTTCGTTTCTTTTGTGGCTGTATAATATTCCATTGTATATATATACTACATCTTCTTTATCCATTCATCTGCTGATGGACATCTAGGTTCTTTCCATAGTTTGACTATTGTGGACATTGTTGCTCTAAACATTGGGGTGCACATGCCCCTTCGGATCACTACATTTGTATCTTTAGGGTAAATACTCAGTAACGTGATTGCTGGGTCATAAGGCAGTTCTATTTTCAACCATTTGAGGAACCTCCATGCTGTTTCCCAGAGTGGCTGCACCAGCTTGCATTCCCACCAACAGTATAGGAGGGATCCCCTTTCTCTGCATCCTCACCAACATCTGTCATTTCCTGACTTGTTAATTTTAGCCATTCTCACTGTTGCGATGTGGTATCTCATTGTGGGTTTGATTTTTATTTCCCTGATGCTGAGTGATATTGAGCACATTTTCATGTATCTGTTGGCCCTCTGGATATCTTCTTTGCAAAAATGTCTGTTCATGTCCTCTGCCCATTTCTTGATTGGATTATTTGTTCTTTGGGTAGTGGGTTTGCTAAGTTCTTTATAGGTTTTGGACACTAGCCCTTTATCTGATATGTCATTTACAAATATTTTCTCCCATTCTTTCAGTTGTCTTTTGGTTTTGCTGACTGCTTCCTTTTGTGCAAAAGCTTTTGATCTTGATGAAGGCCCAATAATTCATTTTGCCCTTGCTTCCCTTGCCTTCTTCCTAGGAAGAAGTTGCTGTGGCTGAGGTTGAAGAGATTGCTGCCTGTGTTCTCCCCAAGGATTTTGATGGATTCCTGTCTCACACTGAGGTCTTTCATCCATTTTTGAGTCTATTTTTGTGTGTGATGTAAGGAAATGGTCCAGTCTCATTCTTCTGCATGTGGCTGTCCAATTTTCCCAACACTATTTGTTGAAGAGGCTGTCTTTTTTCCATTAGACATTCTTTCCTGCTTTGTCGAAGATTAGTTGATTATAGAGTTGAGGGTCTGTTTCTGGGCTCTCTATTCTATTCCACTGATCTGTGTATCTGTTTTTGTGCCAGTACCATGCTGTCTTGATGATGACAGCTTTGTAATAGAGCTTGAAGTCTGGAAATGTGATCCTGCCAACTTTGGCTTTCTTTTTCAATATTCCTCTGGTTATTCGGGGTCTTTTCTGGTTCCATCTAAATTTTAGGGTTATTTGTTCCATTTCTTTGAAAAAAAAATTGATGGTATTTTGACAGGGATTGCATTAAATATGTAGATTGCTTTAGGTAGCACAGATATTTTCACAGTATTTGTTCTTCCAATCCATGAGCATGGAACGTTTTCTTTGTGTCCTCCTCAATTTCTTTCATGAGTACTTTATAGTTTTCTGAGTCAGGACACTGTCTTTTATCAATTCTATATTCATGCCTCCTTTGTCATTGATTGACCATATAAGCACAGGTTTATTTGTGGACTTCTAATCTATCCCACTGATCTATGTGTCTACTTTTGTGCCAGTACCATACTATTTTGATTACTACAGCTTTGTAGTATATCTTGAAATCTAGGATAGTGATACCTCCAGCTTTGTTCTTTCTCAAGACAGCTTTGGCTATTGGGGTTCTTTTGTGGTTCCATGCAAACTTTTTCCCTTTAGTTTGACAATTTTGGTTAAGAATTTTAGAAAATTTGATTTTAGATTCAGACCTATTTAACATTTATATAAATTCTTGATTGTTTGACACTTTTACCTTATATTTATACAGTCACATCAACATTCTTATGCTTTGTGTTTACAGGGAATGTTTATATTTCTGACCTTTAACTTACAAATTGCCTGTGTCTTGGTGTCTGTTCTTAAAATATGTCTTATAATCAACATGTAGATCATTTTTTAAATGCTGCCTAATAATCTCTGCTTTTAATTGCATTCTTTAATGTATGTACATCTAATGTAATTATTGAGCTATCTATACTTAAGTCTATGATATTGGTGTTTTTGATGTGTCCCATAGCTCTTTATTCCATTGTTCTTCCTTCCTCTTTTGGGGGGTCAGTAGGATGCATTAAATTAAGTATTTTTTGAAACTCCACGTATGTCCTCTATTGACATTTTAGCTATGCCTTTTATTTTACTCTTAGTTGTTTACTAGATAGATTACAATATGCATTTTTAACCTTCAAAAAGCATGTCTTTTCATATACATAAACAGCTTGTTTTTGCCTATAATGTTCCCTTTTCCTGAAATGCTTTCTCCACAGATACCTTTAAGATTCTCTTCCTCACTTCCCTCAGGTTAATGCTCAAATGTTTTTTCATCATAAGAGCCTTCCATACACTCTTTATATCTGTCTCTTGTCTGTCTCCTGTTTCATTTTCTTTATAAAATTGTTACCTAAGAAAATTTTATTAACTAAGGTAACAGACTAATTGCTTAAGGGGGGTGTTAGTATGCTCATTTTGGTGTTAGTATGCTCATTGTGTTCCATCACAAATCAAAATGACTATTGAAATTTTAATATATTTCTGGAAACTATTTCAACATTTATAAATTAGACTTAAAAGCATAACACTGTTTTGTCTTATAAGGTTACTATTTATCCAGAAATTAACTAACTATAAGTAATCCTTTCAACATTCAAAACTCTTCAAGTCTCTGTGACATCTCTCTTTCTTCACATTTTCACCTAAAGTTAACTTCTTTGGAATGTTCTCCTCATCTCTCAAGTCTAGGTTCAGACTCCTCCAATACACTTCTAGAACACCTTTTTCTAAGAATATTTATCCCACACTATTGCAACTGCCAGTTTGTCTCCCAGCACCTTGCATAGTCCCTAACACATAACAAACACTCAATACATATTTGTGGAAGGAAGGAAAGGGGTGGAAAAAAAGGAATAATGAGAGACAGGAAAAGAAGGAAGAAGATGTCCCCCCCTCTCTACTTCAGTGCTCCTTCAATGCCCTGCATTTTTTTTATCTCACAAAATATCCACATTTCTATAGTAAAATATATTAAAATAGAAGCACTTTTTCAATTCAGTTAGATCCCATATAATTTAAGTTTCACATTAAAGCTTAAGAGAGGAAATCATTCTTTCTGACTGTCAAGTAATGCTTGAGCAAACTCTTACTGGTTTACTAAGGTTTAATACACATGGAGTGAATTTTCAGAATATGAGATTCCGTTACTTTTGTATGTTCCACATAGTCCTAAGTACAATATGCACTATTATGAAATATTAAATCAAATGTCACTGTTTCATAACTTAACATGTTCCATCTTGTTGCTTAGTTACTTTGTTCTACAAAATTTCAAATTCACACTTGCCACTTGAAGCAGAAATTTTAAGGAGAGAAAAGCTTTAAGGATAATGACTCAGTTCTACAGTCTATCCAAATTTTCCAGAAGATTCTTCATAATATTTATAAGTCCAAAAACAGAATGACTCTTCCTAGGTACAACAATCTACCTTTCTCTCATCAATCCCCTTCTGTTTCTCCTATCCTTGTTTCAGTGCCATTTATTCAACTTTCTTTAAATACATCATAATCACAGATGCCCTTACTTCTGTCATGCCCATGTCCTGGATTTCCCAGCCATTTTCACTTCTTTATCCCAGCCTTCCACATGAGAATCAATCATCTGTATTTCCAAAGCCTCTACTACATCGCTCATATCTACTGTATGTTATTTGGTATAAATACAATTCTAATTATACCTAGTAAAAAGGGAAACTTTTTCTCCTTGTGATATCTTTCAAGAAGCACACTGTTAAGATATAAATTAATACTCAAGGTCCTTCCAGATCTAAGGGGAAACCTTGGTGGGCCTCAGTATGAGCAGAATCATTCCACAATCTTCCCTACACAAGACAAAGAATGTGCTGGTTTCTGCTCCCCAGAGCACAAAGGAGCACAGCAAAAGACAGGGGAAATGGTGATGGATAATGGGGTCCCCATAATTTAAAATATGATCTCACCCACATTTTGCTGAATTCCCACAGTGAAGGAATTAGTAAATTCAATGACTGCATGCCAGATTTTGTGAGAAACTGGTGAAAGCTGAAGTTTTGCACTCATGTAGCAGGGATGAAATTATGACTAAAAGGATAGATGCAGTTAGGTGATAGCCAAGAAAAAAGATACGCAAATAAAAGTGATTAGATTTGGGGGATTGGTAGCAGGTTAATAAAAACCTCTTATGCCTGTGGTCACTTGGGTTTCATTTTAGACTCTATGTCTTGGATCCTGTTATCTAGCATGATTTGACTAGGTATATGTAATCATCTACCCTCAGACATAATCAGGTTGTAGATGTTCCTGCCTTGTCTCAAATCCACTGAAAGAACTGAATGAGGATATAGAGCATCACCAGGCACAAGTCCTGATTGTTTTTGGAATGCACCTCGAAGTCAAAGCAAAGTTTGGGAACTACTACTTACACTGCTAAATGGGGCCAAATGGAAAGCTAAGTACACAAAAAGCTGGGTGTGAACTTATTAGACTCAGCAATTTTAAGAAACTCCCACCTGAACCAGCCGACTTTTTAACAGAGCTTAACTGACAAGCCATGCTTTAAGAAATTGAAGAAATCTTTCCTAGAAGAGGAAAAACATCCATTGCACATATATTTAAGCTGAGTTTCTTTCTCCTATTTTACCCACTGAGAGAGAAGTCTCCAACCAGGACTGCTATATTAGTGTCTATCTGGCAGGAATTGGAATCTCTAAACAAGCCTACAAACTACTGTAAACAAGAGACTTTAACAGAGCATATATTTAGGGTTTACACAGGAGGATTTGGAGCCAGGAGAAAGCTTGTTCCTGAAATGTTCAGTACAGTCACAGGTCTTGAGAGTAGAGAAATTAGCTATTAGAAAGTTGGGAGGATAAAACATATGGTCCCAAAGCCACCAGTGAAACTATCTTGCAAATAAAATAGCATATAATACAGAATGGGTATTTAAGAAAGTGGAAAAATTTTAGAATGCAATTCAAATTTCTGACCATAAACAGGCAGGGAATGGGCTAGAAATATTTTAAGACATATGAGACATTTTAAATAAACCATTCAAAGTCCTTGGAAGTCGTTTTCAAAAATCAGACCCAGGGAGCAATTTATAGCAATGCTTTACTAGAAAAAATTTCAACAGCATAAGCAGATTTAGAGCCCCCAACTTCTTACTATTAGTGAACCTAATTCAGAAAAAAAAAAAAAAAAACAGAGTGATGTGACATCAGCTGCTGTCTGGAATCAAGACACTGAAAATGAGTGGAGAATTTGAACTTAGGTAAATATGATGCAGACCCAGAAGTCAAATGCAGGTGCTAAGAAGTCAGCGGGAACTGGTTCCCCACCTTTCATAAGAAGGTATGGCAGCCATACATGCTGTTAAACAAGTATTTCCTCTAGTTGCTTTCTCACATATGGTGGTACCGTGGCTCTCCATTCCCTGTGAATTTAGGCACAGCCACCCAACTTGCTTTGGTCAATGAAATGTTAGCAGAAGTGATCAGTCACTTTTTAAGACAAAAACATCTAGAGTCAGTACACACTGGCTCTGCTGCAGTGATAAGGAAACACATGTCAAAATGGAGTCTCCATTAGCCTGTCCTTGATTGTCCCCAGTGAACATGTATATAAATATGATGAAGAATAAACCTGTATTATTGTAAGCTCTGGTTGACACACTCTAAGGTGATGCCCAATACTGCTCATCTCCTACTGTTCAATCTTTCTGAAATCCGCTGAGTGTGGGTGGAACTTGCTTCTAATCAACAGAATATGCAAAAGGGATAGGAGGTCATTTGTGATGATATAACAATACATGAAAAAATATCTTACCTGCAGACTAACCAGGGACTCCCCTCACTGGCCTTGAAGTAAGCTATTATGAAAGAAAGATCTGTGTTGGAAAAGCCCAGTGGCAAGGAATGGTGGGCAGTATCTAGTAGAGAAAGGTAACCTCAAGAATGAAACTGAAGCCTCAGTTCTATAGCCAATATGAGGTAGAGTCTGCCAACAAAATGAAAAAAAAAAGTGAATCATATTTACCTCAGTTCAAATTCTCCACTCATTTTCAGTGTCAAAGTCTATTTATTCTTGATCCCAGACAGGAGCTCATGTCTTATCACTCTGTTATTTTCTGAATTAGGTCCAATAATAGTAAGAAATTGGGGGATCTAAATCTGCTTATGCTGTTGAAATTTTTTCTACTCAAGCTTCTGGTGAAACCACAGCCCCAGCTAATAGTTGTAACTTGCTTAGACTTTCATGCAGAGAATCTAGAACCTCAACCTCTGTCTTGCAGAAACTGAGATAATTAATATGTTTTAAACCACCAAGTTCATGGTCATTTGTTACATGCAATAGAAAACTTACGCATGGGCACCTGGGTGGCTCAGTGGGTTAAAGCCTCTGCCTTCAGCTCAGGTCATGATCTCAAGGTCCTGGGATCAAGCCCCGCATCAGGCTCTCTGCTCAGCAGGGAGCCTCTTTCCTCCTCTCTATCTGCCTGCCTCTCTACCTACTTGTGATCTCTGGCTGTCAAATAAATAAATAAAATCTTAAAAAAAAAAAAAGAAGAAAGAAAGAAAACTTACACAGAAGCCACTGTGTTTTAGAAGTTGTTTCTTACAGCAGCATAACCTATCCTATTCCTTCTGACAGAAGAATCCCAAGTAAGCTCAAGATTTATGTTCAAGAATATGCCTACAAATTCCTTAAGAATATAGGTGGCCCTAGCCCATAGCAAGCTCCTAAGATCCATTGGTTTTGCTTATCTAAGTATCCACTGTGTGGTATTAAGTTTGCAATGGAACTGTCCCATATGTGTGAAGCAGAGGCAAGTTTAGAGAACAGCCACAAATTTTGTGAGGTAGAAATACTTAACCAGTTGACTTAGATTGCAGTGATCACTGGGTCTCTTAAAACAGTAACCATGAAGTGAACTCTATTTTTTATATGCAGAACTTTCAAAGAAAATTGATTTTGGGGGATGATGTGACATATTTATTTGTACCACTCTATACCCTCTGGAACACTATCCTATATCTCCAGATTTACATGCATCCTAGCCAAAATGTGCAATCTTATTTTGCACCATATATTTCCAGCTATATGAATTAGTTATAAGATGAATGCATGCTAATAATGACAATAGTGGATGCAGTCTACAATCATAACATTTAATACATTTTTACAACAGTAAGTCTGCTAAATGGCATTTATGCTAAACCTCCTTAGAGGCCCAACAACTTCACATTTGGTTATTATTTACCTCTCATTTGTTGTAACTTATCTCTTATGTCATTTTCAGAGTCTACTATGAGCTACATGTAAGTAGTTTCTTCTAAAGTTTATCTCTCCCTAATATTAGACTCTGAGAACCTTCAGGAAAGGGCCGTATCTCATTTTGATTCCTATATTCAAAACTTAGCATATTGGCTGACAGTTGGTTCTTGGCTACTGGAATGGAACAAAGTGGAATGGAATGGAAGGAAAGGGAAGGGAAGGGAATGGAATGGAATGGAAGCCCGGGTCTTGGTTATTTGGCTGTTGTACATCAACCAAATTGATGGTGGAACCGTATTTCCAGCACATGATCTGTGGTAGGGTAAGAGTAAGACATGGCTTATGAGCATAGTTCTAACAGATCTATGAGAATAGACAAAATGGCTCAACCATTTTGAATTGAAATTTGAAGGCTGTTAGTCTAGCCCATAAATATACTTTTCTTAACACTATCAATACACCCACTTTGAAAGTGATAGACTCAGAAGTTATGTTTATATTTCATTACCCTGTTCCTCCATTGTTATTGAAAAAGGAGACAACAGATTCAAGTTAGAACAATCAGATTGTTGTCCCTGGACAATTTGGTATTAGTATTCATTGAAACAGTATCTGTTAGTCATTTGAAATGAGGAAGAATTAACTGAGGAGCTTCATGGATGGCCATATGCACATAGAAGAAAAAAGAGAGTACAGACAAGTCACAAAGACAATGCAAAAATTAGAGACCAGGTTGGAAGTGGGAGAGAGAACAAGAGAGAAAGTAACTGACTGACTTGGTGACTGAAGAATCCTTATTTCCATCCTTAAGTTTATTATAATTAAAGTCTTCTTTTACATTTTTGGCAAACTGTGCTATTATTTACTCCGAAGCATGAAATTTATGAAATGTATCTCTAGTAAGACACTATCTTCTCCAAGGCCTGGAAAGAATTTAAGCAGTCCACGAACTTAGATGAAAAAAAGAAAGAAAAATCAAAAGATATCCTTAGCCTTACCAATCTCTAAGTGAAATGAAAATTTTCTTCAACTATGGATGTAAGAAAATAAACAGTAACATAAAACAATAACTGTAACTTTGTCATCAATAGAAATCAGTGGAATTTCCATACCCCATACAGTTGTCTCAGAAATCTTGATATCCTGTGTATGTTGATCACAGCTTCAAAATGATGGTACTTATTAGACTCACCACTAGATAGTATTATTTAATGCATTATTAAATAAGCACATAATTACTATATCACAAATTTGTTTTTTAATATTTGCTAATTGCATTTCAATATAAGTGGTCTCCATTGCAATCCTATGTATCTTATTATATGAATTTTAAAACATTATTCTGAGAAAGGGATATACAGGGTCACCAGATTTCCAAATGGGGTTAGGGCATATAAAATATTAAGAGACCAGAGATGCCTGGGTGGTTCAGTCAGTTAAGCGTCCAACTCTTGATTTCAACTCAGGTCATGATCCCAGGGTCATGAGATCAAGCCCCATGTTGCACTTCCCACTCAGTGGGGAGTCTGCTTCAGATTCTGTCCCTCTCCCTCTGCTCTTCTCTATCTCTCTCTCTTTCTCTAAATAAATTTTTAAAAATAAATTAAGTGACCAAAGACAGACAAGAATTAAGGGATTTGATTACTAGGCATCAAAATAATCAAATCTATGGAAACCGGAACCAGACCCTTATACCTCTGAGAATTACTTTATTTCCAAAACCCAGGTTTGGACTTTTTACACCTACTGCATTATAAGTTTGACTATATCTTTAAAAGACCTTAGTGAAAAATAAGAATTTTTTGTTCGTTTCTGCTATAGCTGAAGTCTTTACATGTTATGGCTGATGAAACATTAAGTGGTATTATAATGCTGAGTCAAATCAGTCAAGTTGACTACCGGTTAAGGAACATAAATACAGGTTGTATTGAATTTGGAAGGAGTAATGAAAAAATTGAACCCCATCACTCCTATGATTTCAATTGTTTTTCTCTTATAATGTTCCAATCCTCTTTCAGTAACTTAAGATAATTTTTATCTATATACATATATATCCTAGTGATGATTTTAAATAAGCATTCTGTCAGCATCCAGTTATTACCTAAACTAATTTGAGAAAAAGAGTCTGTGGCTAGAATTACAAATGAGTGGGTTTGCAACTTATGGCACTTAGGGAGTGAAGGACCATTGACAGTAATTACTTCTTTTCCCCTTGAGGGCTCCTGAGAAGGAAAGTATTGCATTTTCCTACTGAGGAAATTCAGTGTGTGACAGACCATGTACAATTATAAAATTAGCTAATTGATAACTTATTAACATGAGAAGCATGCATGTTCACAGTAGATATTTTTAAAATAAACTTCTACTCCAATTTCAAAAGAATATTTCAAATGAGACCTATCAAGAAGCTGTTTTATTTCCTTTTCTTCATTTGCATCGTCTGCCATTCCTGATCAATTTTGGAATCTTTAGAGATTTAGGTATATTTAGAGAAAACCACTTACTACGAGGTCTCTGAATTTTCCCACAGTTGCAAATTAATCTATGGTATAATTCTAAAAGTATTAAAAAATCATTATCAACAACTACAACAGAAACCAGGTCAGATACATTAAGGCTGCCTCTGAGGGCTTCCTTAAGATGGGAAAAAAACCACACACACACACACACACACACACACACACACACACCCCCCTTGATTCTTGACTACTTGAGGGCAATGGGCACTATTTACAGGAAGAATAGCAGATGGGTATATGGTATGTTTTCAGTATCCTTAAGGACTCATTTTATAAAAGGACTTAGTTTAAGCCATTCTGTTTCATCTACAAAATTCTACAGTAAATTTTAGTCTCCTAAAAAATAAGAATAAAGAAAACTACCTTATGAAGACAATAGTTGTATATTGTAACATTCAAACAAAAGCTAAATAAAAAATGAAAAATCTTGATTCTAACAATCTCATAATGCCATAACTAGTGGAGCTGTTTAAAGCTGCTTATTGGCAAGGCAGAACTTGAGTTCAAATTCCAAATCTGCTGCTTTCTACCTGGAGATCCTAGGGAAAATGAATGAGCCTCAAATGACTCACGTGTAAAAGGAAGAATATAACAATTCTCCCTCAGGGATATTATGAGGATTTCATGATACAATAAAAGTGCCTAGTTAAGTGCCTGACATATAACAGATGCTCAGTAAACTTTAGCATGCTGGCCTCTTCTGCTATTTCTGTATCCCTACTGACCATCAGGCTAAGCACATGTACAAGAGTGAGTCAAATGGATGCTGATTTCTGGTAAGATGGAATTATGGAAAGGAAGTAAACATAAATTTAGAGGGATTGCATTTGAAGTAGAACTAAACCTTAATAAAAAGAGAGCAACAAAGTGATACATCTCAAATGCATAATAAAATAACTCAAGCTTAGGTGTTTTTAATTCTTGTTAGTTTAAATCTCTGAGGCCCTTAGTTTCTTCCTCCTCATGAACCTCTTCAGCATTCCCCATTGCCTTGCAGGAAATCTTTGCCTTATATTACGATTATTTATTTTGATGCTATATATTTAAATTAGGCTCATTATATTTTCAATAATTTAAAGGAAGTGGACATACATTGGTAGTATATCTCATAAGTAAGTAAAAGTCTTACTTTCAATATCCTTAAGGACTCATTTTATAAAAAGACTTAGTTTAAGCCATTCTGCTTCATCTACAAAATTAATGTTTCCTGTTTTAAACTAAAATTTAGGAAATAAGCACCAGAAGATAGAGCTCCCCATTCTAAAACCTCAGAACCCAAATGATTGTCTTTTTTAAACAACAATAAGTGAGAACAGAAGGAGAATAAAAAAGGAGAGAAGGAAGGAGAGAAGACTGAAGGAAGGAGGGAAACAGGGGAAAAAAAAGAATAAATATACACTTAAAAAAAAAAACTAATTTCAATTTGGTGAGCAGCAAATGGTTTCTTGAAAACCCAGACATATGATGTTTCTGTAACCCAAAAGTCCAGAAAGCCATTTGCAAGAATATAAGAAAAAATACGACTCTCCCATCTGTTTCTTCCTCTATAACCCTATACATCTCTTTGTTGTTGCACTTCCAGAAATGCAAAATGGACCTGGTAGATTTTCAGAAAAAGAAAATTAAAGCAATAATAAGAATTCAGACTAGGAATAGAGCTAGGGAAGACAGCCAACACTGAAAGAGTAAAACTCTTCAACCTGGAAAGGCAAAACCACAGGATGCTAATCGCATTAAAATTCTTAAAATACAAAATGACTGATATTACTATAATATGCATACATTTGACTTTCAAAATCTGAAAGACTAGGTTCAAGTCTCCTTTAAAAGAGATGCTTCTCAAAACAGCAAGGTAAATTTAGGACCAAAAAAAAAGGAAGTACTTCTTTATACAGAGGGCAATAATCTTAGGAAACTCTTAATCCCCAAGAGGTAGGTACTGACAGAAAATGTAAGTAAGTTTTGAAGAGAATTGGCTGAATTTATTTCTAAGTTTCTGAGCTTTATCCCCTTAATTTAAAATTTACAAAGTCATGAAATAAGTTGGAAGAAAACTTAGAGCTCATCTAGTTTAACCCTCTCATAGGAAGCTTGAGTCCCAGAGTCATGGTGACTTACCTTAGTCACCCAGTTGGCTGACAGAGGGTCAGAAATAAAATCAGTTCTTCTCTCAAGTTTGCAGATAATAGCATTAACTTTCTTCCCTCCTCATGGAAACTGAAAATAAAATTATAGAACATAACAGAGTTAATTGAGATGCAGCCAGAGCAGGGATCACTTTGGTTCCCTTTCCTCGATCAGGAAATTAATTTCATAGAGTTACTCTATTTACCTCTTCCATCCAACTCTTTCATCATGTGCCTTGAAATCCACATAAATTTAGTTCTCTTTTTCTTATTAGCAATTTTAGTTTCTTTACTAACTCTTCAGTTCTCAGTCAGTTTTGAAGCCTGAACTAAGGGAAAAACCTCTGACAGATACTTTTTTTATGCGAAAGGAACTTCAAATTATGGAAATTGGCATCATCTTTCTTATTGGATCTTAAAACTCGTCCTGGTAAGCAGCTCTACAGAAAGTAAATGGTATCACTATAAGGGTTTTGTATGTGTAGTTGCATCCAAAACCGCTCACCTTGAACTAAATCATAGTAAACATGCCTCCCAAGCTAACCCAAGAAAGTGGAACCACTTAGTCATAGCTGGTAAACATGTTCCCTCTCCATTAATGTGTGTAAACATATCTTCAGCCATTCTACAGAGAATTGCAACATTTGACAATACAGACAATGCAGACTCCACTGAAGTAGATGGTCTCAGATATTCACTGAAAACAAATAAGAACTATTAAAATGTAAAATGTAAGATGTATATGGCATTACCTCAATGCAAGGATGTTGCAATTTTATTTGACTGATATTCAGAGAAATCAAACCACAAGGAAAATTAACCAGTGAGGACCTGGTGAAGCTCTGGTCACCACAAGGTCACTCATGGAACTCTATGTCTGTTATCAGAATTTAGTAGACAAAAGGATATGCAAAGTATAAGCAATATAAATTGAAAATATAAAGTACACATAATTATACCTTGCATATAAATGTCCATGAGTAGAAATGAATATGAGAAGATTATGCAAAAAGAGAAAAGCTTATTCTTAGATGATGAATGCAATCTATTTAGGGTGTGAACTTTGCCTAAGGCCTTGCTTGCTCTGAGGCATTCTGAGTAAACCATAACTTGGTTATAGCATGGAAATGTAAAGTGACTGACTCACATTGGAACTGTCTAATGTTAAGATCAGGCCACTGAAATTCTCTCCATAGCAGACAGCTGTGCCCTCTCTATACACTGAAAAATTCTAGTACTTCATGTTTTAAATTTAATGATTATGTTTGTGTTCTTGATTTTTCATTAGATTATAACCTATTCAAGGAAAACAATACTGTAATCTTTTAAAATACTTTTACACTCATTGTGTCAACATAGTACCTGACCTGGACCATTAATAGACTGAGAATCATAGATCATGTATAGGCAATCAAAATGGAGCTGGCAGGGAAAAAGGGGGCAATTTTTCAAGTACATTTATATTCAGAATCTGACCTTTAGATTTCTTATAGTTTTGGAAATGATTTTTTTATAAGATAACATTATTTCCATGCATAGTAAATCTTCTGTGGCTGACATTTTGGAATAAACAGAATTTTTACACAGCAGAAAAACATATCTAAATCTACTTTAAAAAGAAATTCAAACCTTGCTTGCCCATGAGGGAGCAATAAAGCCAAAATAATTCCTCTACTGTAAACCATTAAAACAGTAGACAGAATATATGAAATTACTCTTTTAGTCTCTAGAAAACAGATAGCACAGACCTATGGTCACTGAAAATAAGAGTCCTTGGCTTTTTGCCTATACACAATTTTAGGACTGTACAACAGAGAAGGGAAATTCAAACAGAAACTGCCATCTTTCTTAGCACAGGAGACAGAGATTGAAGTTCAATGAGGCCAAGAAAACTCAAATGCAGGATGGGGGCAGGATTGTAGAACATCAAAGAGGAGAAAGCTATTTAGAGAAAGAGGTCCAGATATGCACTGCAGTCCTCTTGAATCTTTAGCTGAATATGAATCTTCACATATGTGCAGTGAGCCAGGCAAAGAACAACTTTCAGGGAACGAAAACTTATTGGTAATCTGTAGTCAGGTAATTTCTAGTGCTCACTCAGGGCAAGAAATAATCTGTGTTCCCAGCAATCAAAATAGAAAGACCTTGTTGTTAATATACAGGGCATCCAGTAAGTGTCCCAAAAGAATCATGCTTCAGTAATAAAGCTAGAATGGAGGCTACTCTATCCCTGTCCTAATCCCCAAAGCTTGAAAACAAATCACAAAAGCATCAAAATAACCTGTAAGTAACTTTATTGCCTGTCAGGACATTCTTCATATATATTTAACAAGTCCAGTACTCAAAAAAAAGAAAGAAATAAAGAAAAGAAAAGAAAAAGAAGAAAAAAGAAAAAGTAAAATCATAATGCCCAACAGCAAATCAAAATTACTAGACATGTGAAAAAGCAGAAAAATGTAACCTATAACCAGGAAAAGAATCAACTAAAAGAAGCAGACATAGAAATGACAATGACAATGGAATTAGCAGAAAAGGATGCTAAAATCAGTATTATTAATGTGTTCATTATGCTCAAAGATTTAAAGAAAAACATAATGAGAAATAGAAAATATAAGAAAAGTATCAAATGGAACTTCTAGAGATGAAATATCTGAAATAAAACTATCACTAGGAAGAAGTAATACCAAATTAGACACTCAGAAAGAAAGATCAGTGAACCTGAAGACATAACAGAAACTACCCAAAATAATACAGTAACAGAAAAAAAAAGAGATAAAAAAAAAAAAAGAGCTCAGTGACATGTGCTTAATTGCAAGACACATAATCACAATGTGATTGGAGTACCAGAAAAAGGGGGAAAAAAGAGGAGGATGGAAAAATATTTAAAGAAATTAAAATTCCAAAACTATCCAAAAGTTTCCCAAATTAAGTGAAAATAATAAAGCCACAGATTCAAGATCCATAAACACCAAATGAACACAAAGAAAACAACACACACATTATAATTAAATTACTGAAAAAAGGCAATAAAGAGAAAAGGCACAGAAAAAAAGAACAGAAAAAAAAAAAAAAAGATTACCACAGACACATCAAACTCAGTGATCCAGAGCTGATGAAATGAAAGGCGGAAAAAAAACCTGTCAAATTAGAACACAGTGAAAATATATTACAAAAATTAAGCAATGAAGACTTTTCAAGCAAACAAATCTAAAAGAATGTTTTGCCAGCAAGTGTTCACTGAAAGAAATGTTGATGAAAATTTTTCAGATACAATGAAATGATACCAGATGAAAAACTAAGTGACAAAAAAAGAAAGAAAGAAAAAAAAAAACAACAACAAATGGTAAATATTCAAGTAAACATAAAAACCATGTTTATTGAATATTTTTTTAAAAATCTTAAAAATAATTGGCTCTTTTTAAACAACAATATGTTGTGGGGTTTAACATATTCCTATACCTATATACATGTAAAATGTACCATAATAAAAGTACAAAGGACTGGAAGGGAAATAGTATAGGAAAATATTTCACGGTTTTTAAGTCATTTGTTAATTTAAAGATATAGATAGTATAAAATCTATAGTAGCCACAAAAAGATACATAAAGATGTACAGCTAATAAACCAAAAGTAAAGATAAAAAAATATTAACAAATTAAACAAAATTTCATTAATCCAAAAGATAAAAAATAAACAAAAATCAGGGGCGCCTGGGTGGCTCAGTGGGTTAAGCCGCGCGGCCTTCGGCTCAGGTCATGATCTCAGGGTCCTGGGATCGAGTCCCACATCGGGCTCTCTGCTCAGCAGGGAGCCTGCTTCCCTCTCTCTCTCTCTCTCTCTGCCTGCCTCTCCGACTACTTGTGATTTCTCTCTGTCAAATAAATAAATAAAATCTTTAAAAAAAATAAAATAAAAGAATGAATACCCAACTTTTGTAGCAACATGGACGGGACTGGAAGAGATTATGCTGAGTGAAATAAGTCAAGCAGAGAGAGTCAATTATCATATGGTTTCACTTATTTGTGGAGCATAACAAATAGCATGGAGGACATGGGGACTTAGAGTGGAGAAGGGAGTTGGGGGAAATTGGAAGGGGAGGTGAACCATGAGAGACTATGGACTCTGAAAAACAATCTGAGGGTTTTGAAGGGACGGGGGGTGGGAGGTTGGGGTACCAGGTGGTGGGTATTATAGAGGGCACGGATTGCATGGAGCACGGGGTGTGGTGCAAAAATAATGAATACTGTTATGCTGGAAATAAAAAATAAATAAATAAATAAATAAATAAATAGATAAATAAATAAATAAATAAAAATAAACAAAAATCAGATAGCATTATGATAAATTTAAGCCCAATTATGTTAAAAGTTACTTAAGTATAAATGGTCTAAGCACTCTAATTAAAAATCAGAGATTATCAGACTGAACCAAAAAAAGGAACAATGAACCACAGTTTGTCTACATTTTTTCTAGGTGTAAAGATATCAACAGGATAAAGATAAAATGATGCATAAAGATGGACTATACAATACTTAGTTTACAAAAGTTATTGTAACTATCTTTAGGTAGAAGAAAATGCAGATCAAAGAATATTAACAGGAATTTAAAAAGAATATTTTATAATGTTTCATAATGATAAATGGGTCAGTTCCTAATGAACATAAAATAATTTTATATTTTATGTGCTTAACCATAAATTTCAAACATGAATTTCAAAATTCTAAGAAGCAAAAAACTGGCAGAACTGAAAAGAGAAAGAGGTAAATATATTATTTAATTAGAGATTTTAACACTCTCAGTAATGATAAAACATTGGACAGAGTTTCAGTGAAGATACAAAAAACTGAACAACACATTCTAACAACTTGACCTGACATTTATTTACAGAACACTTTACCAAAGAAAGCAGCACATACATTATTTTCAATTGGCCATGCCACATGCCACCAAGATAAACCATATGTTGGACTATAAAACAAGTCAATAAATTTTAAAAGATTCAAATACACAGTATGTTCTCTGACAACAAGAGAATTAGCACAGAAATTAACAAAGCTATCTGGGAAATTCCCAAATATATGGACATGAAACAATGTACTTCTAAATAAATATGTCAAAGAAAGAATCATCAAAAGAATTAGAAAATACCTTGAACTGATAAAAATGAAATCATCAAAAATCAAAGTTGTAAGATTTGGCTAAAACAGTGCTTAAAGAGATAATTATAGCTTCACATACTGTCATTAGAAAAGAAGAAAGGTCTAAAAATAAACAAGGTAAACTTTTCATTTAAGAAACTAGAAAAAGAAGAGCTAATTAAAAATAAATTAGTATAATAGAGAAAATAATACATATGCAATTAAAAGCAATACAACAGAAAACAATAAAGAAAAATCAGTTAAAGCAAAAGTTGTTTCTTCGAGAAGGCCGACAAAATTTTAACTACTTAGCCTGATCAAATAAAAAAAGAGAGAGAAAAGACACAACTTACCAGAAATGACACAGTATATCACTAAAGAGCCAACAGACATTAAAAATATAATAAAGGATAATTTTCAAAACTTGATAACAATTTATGCTACCTTCAAGAAAAACAAATTCCTTGAAAATCACAATAAACCAAAACTAACACAAGATGATACAGAAAACTGAATTTTTGCAATATTCATTAAAACATTGATTTTTCTATAATTTCACAAAAACTGTAGGACATGATTTCAATGAATTATGTCAAACATTTATGAAAAGATAATAACCATATACATAATCTTACAGAAAACAGAGGGAAAAACTTAACAAATCACTTTATAAAGCTAGCATCACTGTAATACCAAACTCAGATGCAGACTTTACAAACACAGGAGCTGCAGCCCATATCCTTTTGCACATAAATACAAAAACCCTTAACAATTTTTTTAAAGGTTCTATTTATTTATTTGACAGAGAGAGAGTGATCAGAAGTAGGCAGAGCAGCAGGCAGAGAAAGATGGGGAAGCAGGCTCCATCCTAAGCAGAGAGCCCAACGCAGGGCTCCACCTCAGGAACCTGAGATCATGACCTAAGCCGAAGGCAGAGGCTTAACCCATTGAGCCACCCAGGTGCCCCCAAAACCATTAACAATTTATAGTAAATAAAATCTAGTAACATATAAGAAGTATAACATATAGGATTTACCCTATATGATAGGGTAAAATAAAGATAGTGATAAACAATCCACAAATGGATCTTATCTGGGGAACATAAAGACTGGAGAAGGTAGCCACTTGTTTATATGCAAAGATAGCAACTTAAGACTTCAAGAAACATGAAGAATCAAGAACACAATATAGCCTCTTCAGTAGTGGTATAAGAAAAACTAGAGTAACCATATGCGAAAAAAATAAATATCACCTCTTATCTGCATCTTAAAAAATCATTCAAAATGGGTCTTAGACTTACATGTAAAAGCTGAAATTATAAAATTCTCGAAGAAAATGTATGAGAAAGATGTGTGATCTTGGACTAGGAAATGAGTTCCTAAGTCACACATACAGAAAAAAATGTGAATCATAGAAGAGTTGAACTTCATCAGAATTAAAAATTACTATTTTTGCAAAGACAATGTTAAATATAAAGACACAATCTGGGAGGATATTTGCAATACACACATGTGATACTAAGTACTTGTATGAAAAATATATAAAGAATATTTACAACTCAATAATGTGAAGGAGATCCAATTTAAAAATGGGCAAACAATCTGAACAGACACTTCATTATACAAAGGTATACAAATGACTAATAAATGTATGAAAAGATGTTCAACATCACTAGTCATGAGAGAAATATGACTTTGAACTGCAATAAGGTAACACGGTACACTCACACTCAAATGTCTGGAGTTGAAAAGACCTGTCCAGGTAATATAGCAACTACTACTCATGCATGGCTGGGGGGGAACATGAAAGGATAAAACCTTTGGGAGACATTTTTTTTTTTTTAATTTAAACATACAGGTACCATATGATTCAGGTATTCAACTAACATATTCACCTGGGAAAACTGAAAACATGTATGCACAAAAACACTTGTACAGGGATGTTCGCGGCAACTTCTCTCTTCAGTCAAAAACTGGGAGCAACCAGAAAGTCTATCAAGAACAGTGTGGCTGAATCGAAAAACAACACACTGAAAAAAAGAAGACACATAAAAGCATACTCTATATGTTTCCATTTTTATGAAACTCTAGAAAAGACAAATCTTATATAAAATGACAGAAAGCATAGCTATGACTACCTGGGACCTAACCTGCTATAATGGAAATGTTTTATATATTGATTTCAGTGGTAATTACCCAGATACATACATTTATCAAATCACATAAAACTTTCCATTGAAAATAACATCTTTTTTGCTCTCTTTGGCTACCATAATGAAGAACTCCTATGTCTAAGGAGTTTTGTAGTGCTTGTTTTTGATCTGCACATTTATGACATTTAATAGCATAATGCAAATGGTGTCATCATAGATGCAGATGCACAGATTATATATATATATACATATATACACATATATATGTATGTGTTTGTATGTGTTAGCAGGCTTTGTTGCTTTGGAAAAGCCTAAGTATTTTCTCAATATTGGCTTGCAGAGTTCTATACATGCCTATCAGTTTAAGTTGTTTATTGTTTGTTTGATCTATCAGTGTATAAAAATATCCCATCAAAATTCTGTTTTGCCAATTTTTCTTTGGTAACCCTGTCAATATTTATCTATCATGTTTGAGGCTATGTTGGTAGATGTATTCAGGGTGCAGAATTGTTTTATCTTTATGGTTCCTATTATGGTTAAGATAATCCTCACTACCTCTAACAATACATTTGTCTTTGAAGTCTATCCATTTTGATAACATTGCTACATCAACTTTCTTTTTATTAGATTTTTGAAAACACATATTTTCCATTTCTCACTTTTCAACCTTTCCGTTACTTTATATCATAGGGATGTCTCTTGAAATTACCTTACAGATTGATTTAGGTTTTTCTTTTATAGCAAGTCTTTTTCTCCCTTTCTCAGTAACCAATTATCATCAAGAAAGTTTCTTACATTTACAATTATTGTGATTATTGATACATTTAAATTCATTGCAGCTTTGAATTTCTCATGCATGTCATTAGTATGGAGACTTTAACATCCAGACTGTAGTATTTATTAGTTGTATTTGTTACAGGACTATGATTTTTTTTTTCATTCGAAGGTCTTGAGAGGTCCTTCCTAAACAGGATTATCAAAAGAGGGGAGTAGAGGCAGCAGATGATGTCTGTTTCTTAATTGAAATGATCAAACCTATCCCCCAGGAAGAAGACGATGTATTCATGAGACTTTGGACTTGTAAAGAATCTTAGAGGTTGCACAGTCCATTTTACATGTGAAAATTGAAGCCTGAAGAGTTTAGATTTGTTGTTCAAGGTCACAAAGTGAGTTAATAATTATTATATGATTGGACTGAAGTCTCCTAACTCTTTGTCTGGTATTCTCTCCATGCTGTCCTTTCAGATTTATGTTGTACAGACTGTTGAATATCATCATTTCGGCAATACAATAGCAGCACATGTCTTCCTGAAGGAGCTTGTAAGTTGAATCAATTCTGATATGCATATTAAGTTAAGAAGCATGCAAAGCAGATGGTAAAATGCAAATGGATTAAGAGCTCCAAGGTTATACATATTTGAATCTATTTTAAAAAGTGATAGTCTGTTTTAAGTCTCATCAGTGACTTTGAAAACAACAGGCTCAACCACAGTGGGAAATATGAAATATTTTCTAACTTGCAGTTGCCCTTTATAAAAAATGTTTTATTTCAATATCTAACTTATTATTTCTCATTTATGTAATACCCTACAGCATTACTTTTCTACAACTTTCATCTTCCCATTGAATGTTTGAATTTTTCTATCATTTATTTGCCCTCAAAGGCATTAACCTGCTTTTCTGTCATATTTCATCTTCTTTGTTACTTTTCCAAATACCTAAAAGTTTTAAATATTATTTCCAGTTAATCCCATATGGCACACAAAATGAAGAGCCAGTACAGAGAATAATTACTCAGTATTTCAAAAATGCAGAACTGCTGGGGTAAATTAGATGATGGGAAATGATGCCATCAGGTCTCACGGTGTTGACAATGGAAAAGGGGCAGTCATACTCAGAAAAAGCTTATACTTTTTCTACATGAGAAAGAAAGGGGAAACACGGATATCCAATCTCAAATTATGCTTCAATTTCTACTTTAATGTTCTCTTCTTAAAATATACATTGCCAAACCCCCTGGTTCAGCAGATCTTTCAAAACCAGCCTTTGAGATTTCAGTCTAGGGCTGCATTCTGAGAATATTTTTTAGCAGACAGACCAATTAGGCTTTTTTCCTGACAGTAGCCAATGTCGTGGGGCCTTTGTTAAATTCTATCACATCTTATGTTTATGAAAATGAACAGTGTCCTTGGGAATTTCAAAAGGTAATGAAGCATGGGCCTAAAGGAGAGCACGGGAGGGAGGAAGAGCACAGGTGTCACTGTGAAGCTCTCATGGGGGTGTCTGGTTTCTAATGAGAGTGATGCTTCTCTATGGTATGTAGGTCCAAAGAATCAGAATCAAAACAAAACTTCATGAACTCTAATATCTAGAAAAAGCTCTTTTTTAAATTATTAAACTCACATTCATTACCAATTAATTCTGAGAGAAGGTAGATTTAGAATTTGGTGTATTTTTTTTTTTTACAGAGACCTTCTCCAACCTGAGAAAGGGCAGAAATGAGCTATTTACAATGTCTTGGTCATGTACACATGACAACCCTAAGCTTAGCATTTCATCTTTTTGGTTGAAGAACTCCCTCAAAGGCTGGCTTAGCCTGAACTCTACTCTTAAACTCTGACCACTCCACTTTCCTTCTCCTTCTGTTATTCTTCCTATATGCCAGTGCCACCCATGGATTTTTTTTTTTTAAGATTTTATTTATTTATTTATTTGACAGACAGAGATCACAAGTAGGCAGAGAGGCAGGCAGAGAGAGAGAGGGCAAAGCAGGTTCCTGCTGAGCAGAGTGCCCATTGCGGGGCTCAATCCCAGGACCCTGAGATCATGACCTGAGCCGAAGGCAGAGGCTTAACCCACTGAGCCACCCAGGTGCCCCAGCCATCCATGGATTT
The DNA here is from genome assembly GCF_009829155.1 of Mustela erminea. NCBI lineage: Eukaryota > Metazoa > Chordata > Mammalia > Carnivora > Mustelidae > Mustela > Mustela erminea. The sequence continues at coordinate 114,549,359 of NC_045620.1, forward strand.
ATCTGTTCTGTTCGTTCTCAGGCTCTCTGGAACTTCACTTTGCATGATCAAGTCATCCAGCTCTGCTGGATGCCAGACTTTCTCCGTTTTAGCCCTCAAAGTCCCACGTGCCAGGAACACCCTATTTTTCCTTTCTAAGCCACTCTGGAGATTTACATCTTTCTCCAGCGACTAACCGTTCTGGATATTCATTCCTTCAATAGGATCTTTCATCTAACAAAACATCACTGCCCATCCCCTTCCCGAAACACACACACACACACACACACACACACACACACACACACAGAAATATACTGAGAATGAGAGCCAAGGCTTTGTTTCATTGAGGCTTGGTCTAAATGCCACTTCCACTTTGCCTTTTCAGTATTAGCTATAACCTGCTTGAAAGATTTGCTTCAGTCTATTTAGTGTGTCTTGCACCTCTGTGTTCCCTGGTCAGCCTTATGTCTAGTAGGTATTACTCTCTCTTTGGCTCATTTCACCACGCTTTTCATACACTCTGATGACCAAGGCTTGTCTTGGATACTGAACAAGTATCCAAGAACAAGAAGGTTCCTATTTCAATAACGCCTCTCCACCATATTTCTAGGAAGTGGAACATGGAATTGTTACTCTTCACATTTTGGGATTTGCTGGCCCAGCTATAATTGGTCATTTTGTATGTGACTTGTTTTTTCCTCCTTCTTTGGAAGCTTTTAGATCTTTCCTTTGTCCCTACTATTCTGAAATTTCACAAATATGTTCTTAATGTGGGTATATTTCCATTCACTGAGCTAGAAACTCAAAGGGCCCTTTCATTCTAAAAAATAATGTGTTGATATCTTTTTATATAACTTTATTAATTTATACATTTCATAATTTTTCTGGTACCTCTAATAGTTTACTGTTTTGCTCTTTTCATTATATATGGCATCCTGTTATTTTTAATGGGTGTAACATTTTCCCTTAAATGTGATCATAAAATGTAATACAATGCACTTATTTAAGGTTTATTTTCATCTTTCTAAATACAAATACTTTTATTTTAATATACCTCCCAGTGCCCTTAATTGTTTTAGCTATAAATTTAATTGTGTAAGATAAAAACTAAAAGTTTCATTTTATGAATGTTGAGACTATGGCAACATACAATTAAGTAAAATTTGGGGGAGCTGTTGAAAGGACTATGGAAAATCTTGTTTCTGGCCTCTGATTTCACAGCTTTGGAGAGCTGGTGAAAATAGACAATAAATCTAATCTACTTCATGTTTTATATCTGCCAAAAGATATATCATCCTAGAAGAGTCACTTCCTCTTTTTCTTTTCCAGTCCACAGAGATCAGTTGAAGAACTGACATACTTTAATTCTAATCAGTGTGTCTGGGCTCCTGGGTGACTCAGTAGGTTAAGCGGTCTGCCTTCCGTTCAGGTCATGATCTTGGGGTCTGGATCATGGGATCAGGCTCCCTGCTCAGTGGGGAGTCTGCTTCTCCCTCTCCCTTTGTGCTCTCTCTCTCTAATAAATTAAAAACAAAACAAAACAAAAACCTAATCCTAATTGTTGTTTCAAATGAAATATGGGGGGGGGGGGGGAATCATTTAACTTTCACAAAGGGACAGCTTTCTAAAATAATAAGGGGGGGGGGAGGAATCTTAGTCAATTAGAAATGAAACAAAGACCAAGTGAATTTTAAGTAAAATAAGTCCTTGTGGGGTGGGGGGGGCGCCTGGGTGGCTCAGTGGGTTAAAGCTTCTGCCTTCGGCCCAGGTCATGATTCCAGGGTCCTGGGATCGAGCCCCATACCGGGGTGGGGGGGGGGGGGTCGCTGCTCAGCTGGGAGCCTGCTTCCCTCTCTCTCTGCCTGCCTCTCTTCCTACTTGTGATCCCTGTCAAATAAATAAATAAAATCTTTAAAAAAAAATAACTCCTTGGGACAAACCCAAATTAAAAAGTTCTTAATGCTCAAGGGTTCTTAGACAAAGACAGGAAAACAATAATGACTCAGCACTGAATTAGTAACAAAATGTCTTGTCTGTTGATGAAATTATACCACACTACAACTGAGTAAGATGGCATGGGAAGTCACTTATATGTCAACAACCAATGTTAAAACTAAAAGGAACAGTACATCACAATTAGCTCAACTCTTAATTTTATAAAGAAGCAACTGACATCAAAAGAAACAATGAAGTCATTCAAGCCCTCACAAAAATAATGGCGCATGTAACAAACATGTTGTTGCTTCAAAATCAAACTCTTCAATCTCTTTATTCCTACAAACTTCAATGTTCTCTTCACTATAGATATTGTTTCCTATAAAGAAATATCTAATTCAACTACAGTTAAATTCTCTAGGTGAAAAAAATTGGCAAATAGTAGTTATGGCCCATATAATTTAATATTCAATACACTGCAATTTGGAAAATGAAAATATTCTAGATCGATATTTTAAATAAAATATCTGTTTAAGGTGAACATGAGATGGTACAGAATGAACAAGGAAAGTAAGAATAAATAAAAAAGAAAAAGCAGAGAACATTCACGAGGGCAATTAAAGGCATTTGGGTTGTAAAATTTAGAGAAGAAAATGTTAAAGTGATTTTCTACAGTTAAATGACAAATTCAGGTTATTATTCCCCAGTGGAGAGAAATATAATTAGGTGAGTACAGATACAGATATACCGAAGAAGCAGTTCTTGTGGGTAGAGTAATTTAAGTTTGGATCTGCCCCCAGCAGTGAAACAAAAGGGTAAAGGTAGGTGGACCCTTAAGTTTTGGGAGAAATGACCTAGTAGCTGAAATCTGTTGGTCAGAGGTCTAGAAGCTAGATCAAGTGACCACTATGACAGGTTAATATTACAAAGCAAATTGGCTTTCTTAATCCAGGAAATAACATATTCAGCTCTTCCAAATCAAGGCATACTGTGAAGAAATGCAGATTCAAGGGTCTGAATAGAAGGTTCAAATCCCATGCCTCATCACCAGTTAATGTAAATTAAGGCAAATTACTTTCAAGTACCTACTGCTTCTCATATATAAGTAGAGAGGATTTTGTTGCCTGCCTAAAGTGGTATTTACCAATGCTCAGGACAGTACTAGGAAATAATAAGTTATTATCATTTTCCATATATCTGAACTCATAGTCTGATAGATTCCAATATGATTTTTAATAAAATTATTGAAAATATCAGTAGAAATATCATTTTAAAAAATTATCTTGTCACAAGGTCTATTTAAGAGAGGGAAAAAAATGTAGCTAAAGTTATTCAGCAGCTTTTATTAAATCAGAATATTCTGATTTATTAAATCAGAATAACCTATCATATGGGTGGTGATGAATACTTAGACTAAATCCTAATGCAGAGTCTACTGAATTAGTGAACTTTTGAATCTCAAAATTGGCATTTGCTTGCTCTGACAAATGCTGGGTTTTATTCACATGAGAACTAGAGAAGTAGTTTTCCAGTCATTTTTATTAGAAACTATGTGGCAACACCGTATTTCTCTAAAGTTCTACAAATAAATTCTACAAATTCTCATAATGTGTACATTCAAAACATAATCTGTTTCCAAATGGCAAATGAACACTCAGCTGAAACAATGAAGAAGCACAAAGAATCTGGAATTAGACACAACTGGATAATATCCAAAAGGATGATAGTAGTTAACTCAATAGTAATAAAATGCCAAATTCTTAAATTTATTTACTGAAAAAAATCTCAGTCACAACTTTAATCTGTAGGTAAAATGACTAAGAGCAAAAGAAGGAGCTATTAGAATTCTAATTAGTATGATACCCGCATATAGTCAGTTCTGAGATAATGAGACATATGTGTTCCTAAATAACAGTGCATTCTGCAAAATTGTGCAATAAAAACCATAAGGCTTATGCAACAACCACAACCACCACCACAACAACAACAAAAATGAGAGACTCAGGCACACAGTGAAAGTATCATCAGTGAAACACTAGGAAAAAAATGGGAACCTAATGAATATGGCCACAACAGTTTTATACAAGTTAAATAGTTAAGAAATACATAAGTACTAAAATACACAAGGTGTTTTACCTGAAAAAAAGACCTGAAGTTGACTTGTATAAGTGAGCAACAGGTTACAGCTTGTGAGTTATTGTCAAGAGGTGGAAGGAGGATTAACAGAAATCACAGGAAATATTGCAATACCAAAAGCAGTGAACTGAGGCAGCTGGAAGATGTTTGAGGGATGTGTGTGTGTGTGTGTGTGTGTGTGTGTGTGTTTTGTGTATTCCTACCTGAATCACTTCACTTGGCCAGTTTTTTGCATCCCTCTAATATTTCTTACAGATAAAATGATGCATAAGCGAATGCAAAAATCACATATGTTCACATTGTTCCCTAAAATACCAATCTTGTGGGAACAGACTGGTTTTTAAAACAGGATAATGTATATTACAACTTACTATTGATAAAGGCTTTTGAGAGTGGGAATAAGTTTGCCAGAAAAATAATCAGCATTGAACTTGCTAGGATCGAGGAGATTGTTGAATGAATTGACTAATGTAAATTAGAAAGATTCGTTCCTTAAAAAAAAAACAAAAAAACTTTTCTCAGATATTCCTTTTTTTTTTCTCTCTCTCTCTTTTTTTATTTTTGGCTAGTCCCTTGCCTTTTGAAAATCAACCCAACAATTTCCTAATTATCTCCAAATTGACACTCTTTTATTCTTTTTCTTAACATGACTTTCTCTTCCCTGTTCATCACCTTGAATTATTTTCTCTTCAAAATGTTTTTTAATCTAACATTCTTGATTTACTTTCTTCTAAGCAGGATATAAACTTTAAGTGTCAGAATAAAAAGTGTTTTAAATCCCTTATTTTGAATAGAGGTTTGGCCATCAGCAAAGTGGATGAGTGGGGTTTTTTCTAGAGCTGCATTTCTTTTCTTCTTTTTTTTTTTTTTTTAAGATTTTATTTATTTATTTGACAAAGAGGCAGAGATCGCAAGTAGGCAGAGAGGCAGGCAGAGAGAGAGACGGAAACAGGCTCCCGGGTGAGCAGAGAGCCTGAAGTGGGGCTCAATTCCAGGACTCTGAGATCATCACCTGAGCCTAAGGCAGATGCTTAACCCACTGAGCCACCCAGGCACCCCTAGAGCTACATTTTCTGTTCTTATGAATACTCAATCTGCAAGACAAGTACGGTTGTTTCCAATTCTTCAAAAAACTGAGTTACCACATGAACGGTATCAAGATGTTGAACCACCCATTAAACTACCTTATCCTCCATTTGTTTTTGTATCAGGAGAAGACCTTCAACTAAGATGGAAATCAAAAGATTTCTGTATTCTAGATTGAGAGCTGTTTGTCTTTGGAATGTTTCCGCAAACCTTTCCACAAAAGCTCTGAATGTTTTCCCTTTCCCTCTGGATACATAGTTTCATTTTAGCTAAAGGGAGAAATCATTTAAAAAAAAAAAAAAGTTCTGTCAGCCTCTGAGTATTGGCTTCCAACTTGACCAACTTCTGACCATAGAGACACTTAAAAATAAACAAATCCTTTTGAATATCTTCTCAAGTTTTCTGCCATGCAGGCAGTAAATATTCCTGGTGGTATGGACAACCCCTTGGACGTAAGAGGTACAGGAGGGTGCCAAGGACACTGGGTACAGAGACAATCCTAAAGATAAGCAAAAGAAAGACAGTACCTCTGAGGGTTGGCAACAGTGAGTGGGACCCTAGTCTCAGATGGAGTACAACCCACATTTGGGTCCAACCGTATTTTGGGAACCCCTCAACCTAACAAATGCCAAACTAAATTCACAGGACATAAAATGAGACAGACAAACCAACAGGTTACTTGAAATTAAATTCAGGAGTCACACTTCAAAGAACTAATTCTTACAAATTTTTTTTTTTCTTTTGCTTGCCAATCTGAATTTGGAAAGGAGGGGAAAACATGAAATTTTATCTTCCTGTCTTAACCAAGCACCACAGGTAAGAGATCTGGAGGAAATAATGTCAGTGAAGAATCTTACCCATGGCCAGCTTCTGGGTTTTTCCAGAATCTTGTCTTCATTTTCCAGAGCAAGTGGCTTTCATCCTGGTCACCAGAAACTAGAGAGGAAAATAATTTCCCTCCACTTTGTAGCGAGTGCTTGGCTGAGAACTTTTTTTTTTTTTTTCAGGGCACCTCATAAATGGAAACATTTATCTACATTAAAATTCTCCACGGTAGCCACTGTAATTCAAGATAATCTTGCTAAGGGTAACTTGTCTGTTCAGCGTTAAAACAAATTTTTTTTTTTTTTTCAGCTGAGGTCTCGCCTCACACCAACCTCAGTTAAGACGGACCCAGACCGAATGTGGACCGGGTCCGACCCCGAACTCTGTCCGGCTGCCGAGTCAGACCCAGTACAAGCCAAACCCACACCGGTTTCCAAGTCGGACCCAGTTGAACCCCGGACCCTGTCCGGCTTCTTAAGTCCAACCCAGAGCGACTCTGGCTGGGTACGCGAGATTCAGTCCAGGCTAAAAAGAAAAAAAAAAAAAAAAAAAAAAAAAAAAAAAGAAGTCGAATAAAATCTGGAAGCTCATAACGCAAAGACTGCAAAGCTGGGATCTGACAGAGACTTGGCCGCCACCGCCAGAGACAGCTGGACGGCAGCGAACGAACCCAAGGGCCTCGGCAGGTATCCTGACCTGGTTGCTCTTTGCTGCTGGAGGCGAAGCGAAGGAGGTCTCCTTGGGTTCCCTCCTCTGACAACACGACTGTTCAGAGAGAAACTGAGGCATATTAAAAATTCTGAGTTCCTCTGAGCAAAACTGGATTCAAACACGGACAACATCCAGCAGCAGTCGAAGGAGCCCTGGAGAGCTATACAAAGTCAAAGAATTTTATAGACAAAAGGGAGCGCGAAGAAGAAAGTGATGCTAGGGGGGTGGCGGGGGGAAAGGTTCCCTTCCTTTAGGGAATGGCTGATTAACTAGTGCTGATCAGGTGACTCCTGAGGTTACAGGCCCGGGACCGCTGAAACTGTAACTAAGTCTCAAGTTGGTGACTGACGCGCGCGGTAGCATGCGCAGTTTAGCACCATGTTCTGGGGCCGTTGTCTTAACAAGCATCTTTAATTCTTTTAGTATCTTTGACATGTACCAGACAGACCAACATTCTGTGAAAGTGCCTATTTCTCCAACTCTGGATGTTACTGATCTTTATCATTTCCAGTCCTCCAGTGGAAAATGAGTGAGAAGGGTAACTGCGTTGTTGGCTTTGTTTGACCTTGTATCAGGATAAAATTTAGTATTTTTTCATATTAACCATTCATATTTCTTCTTTGAATAGCCTATTCACACCATATTCCACTGAGTTGCATTTTTTTACAAAAGAATTTGCAAGACTTTTTTTTCTTATTAATACATAAATCAGTATCATAGGTTTTATTTGTTTTTTTTTTTTTCCTGGTTTTTTCCTTAGTTGTTATGCTTGCTTTTTCTTTCTTTCTTTCTTTCTTTTTTTTTTTTTTTTTAAGCTTGTATTCATTTACTTGAGAGAGAGGGAGCATGAGCACGAGCAGGGAGGAGAGCGAAAAGCAGACTCCTTGCTGAGCAGGGAACAGGATGTGGGGCTGGATCCCAGGACCCTGAGATCATGACCTGAGACAAAGGCAGATGCTTAACCCACTGAGCTACCCCAGCACCCCTTTTATGCTTTATAATGGAACTTTTTCATAGTGGAAGTTTTTCTAATTTTTACATAGTAAATTTTGTCCATATTTAACTTTCTGGGCTTAGAAAAAGTTTACATGTCAGTATGTATTTCAGTCGCTCCTGATGGTTTATAGTTTTTTCATTGGTATATCTAATCTATTTGAATTTTTTTTTTTTTTTTTGTATACAGAAATGAGGGCAAGGCCAAACTTTTCCTTTATAAAGCACAAAATATCGTTCTTACACCACTTGAAATGCCACTTTTACGTGTGTCATTAAATTCCCATGTACCTAAATATGTTTCTGCAGCATATATATAAATACAGTTTTACTAATCTATCATAAACATGAACTAGATACCTAAAATATTACCAAACCAAATTCAGTATTTTACTAAAAGCAAAACATCAAGGTCAAGTTGGGTTTGTGCCATTTATGCAAGGATGTACAGTGTGTTCTCTTTGCTATGGTTGCTTATTTCTATCTTTCTTCATTTCTGTATCATATGTTTACTAGATTAATTTTTTCATTCTTTGTCCTTGATTTTTTATAGGGTCATATTTTCTGTTACTATTAGTGACTATATTTAGGCTTTAAAAATCATTTGTTACATATTTTCTTATGAACTTTGAGAAATAAGAAGTATCTACAGTTATCTCTTAAATAAGGCAGACATTTAGTATATATTTAATTTCTCCTCTTTTCCCCAACCAGCTGAATACTATATTTCCCAATCTTGCTTGCAGCTAGACACGGTCATGCAACTAAGTTCTGGGGTTCTGGCTGGTGGGCTGGGAGTGGAAGCATCCAGTGGCGACATTTTGGCACCTTCTTTAAAAACATACCACTCATTCTTTGGCACTTCTCCTTGTCCTTTCTTCCTCCCACCTGGAGTGTGGGTATTAACGTCAATGTTCTAAACTGAATGAGAACATGGGTCCCTGAAGAGCAAATCTTACTTTTTTAAAGTCACGATTATTTTTGTTGTCTTATTTGCAATTAAGATCTATCCTAAGCAGTACAAAATTCCTGAATAGATCCTATCTTTATTTTTCTTTCATGTTTAATATAGTTTCATCCTTTTTACCACATTCTATAAGAAAAACACGAGTGGCAGGGAAAATAAGGTGATATACATCAAAGTGTACAAATTCCCAATTTTAAGAAGAGTTAGTTCTGAGGCTCTAATGTACAGCATGGTGACTATCGTCAGTGATACAGTTTTGTACACTTGAAAGTTGCTTAGAGTAAATAAGCATTCTCACCAAACAGAAGAGAGTTGTCTGTGTAAAGTGTTGGGTGTGTTTATTTTGATCTTGGCATCATTCTATGATGTATATGTATATCAGATCATCACATTGTGCACTTTAAATATACACAATTACATTTTTCAATTAGTACCTAAGTTTAAAAAAGTATTTGGCTTAGTCTTCCAATTCATGAATTTAGTTCCAGCAGTTTCCTTTATCTTATCTTACCCACCCCCACCCCCAGTATTTACTTTTAGTTTCATTCCCAAGATGTCAGATTTGCTTTTCCATTGCAGACTGTCATTTTAGTCTCTAGTCCTAGAGTATACTAATAACTATTTCAAAATTTTCTTTTTCTCCTATATTTTTTGTGTGTATGATCATTTCTTAGTTTTGTTGAATATCATCTTTTGGGTTTCCTTACATGCCTGGGATCATGTTGAATGTTCATATTTTCAGATTAGCTTCTAGGAAACACTGAAAAAACCCATGCGGGGGTGGTGGGGGGGCAGTTAATTTAGGAGTCCTGTCCCTAGCAGTTATACAGTGGAGCAAAAGGCAGGACTTCTGGTAGATTAGCATTTTGTGAGTGCATGATAATATTTTGCCTGTTCAGGAAAGGGGGTGCTGGGGGGAGCTCCCATTCTTCATTGCAGACATGTTATCTGGAACCTTCTCCATACTTCAATCTCCATAACTCTTGTAAACTCTTGTAATCTTTTGTGAGAATGTCTAAATTAGAATTCTTATTCTGAGGCACCTGGACGGCTCAATTGGTTCAACATCCCACTCTTCTTTTGGCTCAGGTTGTCATCTCAGAGTCCTGGGACTGAGCCCCGTGTTGGGCACTACACTCAGCTCAGATTCTGCTTGAGATTCTCTCTCCCTCTCCATCTGTCCCTCCCACTCATGGTCTCTCTAAAATAAACAATTTTTTAAAAGAATTTCTTTATTCATATCTTAACCCCTCCAACTCTATCCTGAGGCCAAAAATTAGGAAAGAGTGGAAAAGCGTAATGAATAGGCATTCGTCATTAGTTTTCCCCCATCCAGCAGAGGCAGCCTTTTCTATGTTAGGAGAATTGTCCATCATGTGAGTCTAACTGAGGCAAAGGATGATTCCCTTTATGAAAACTGAAACTCCAGTGATTCTCTTTTCTAGTTATCTAACCTAGACTCTGCCAATCAAAATACATCTGTGCCACAATTTGAAGATCTGTAAAGGAAGATGTATGTCCAAGCCTACAGAATTCATGTCCTTGAACAGAACTGGCTCAATGGTAAGTTATTATAATTTTGCCTGAGTGAGGTTTCAGAAATTGCATAGTAAGGTCACTTCTGTGGCTTGGATATAGTTGTAGCTCCTGGCAGCCCAGCCTCCAGCCTGGTTCTCCAGCCTTCTTGTAATTTGGTGAGCCACCCAAATCCTTATCTCCTTCATTCAGAGTAGCATTTTTGGCTCACACTTAAGAACCTGATTAATACAATTGGCAAAACTTTTTCACAACCCTGTTATTAATTACCAACCAGACTTCACATGGCCTCCTTCTTTAAAACTTAACTACCTGTAGGAGAAGTTGGCTTTCTGAGCACTTTTCTTTGCTTGGTGTGCACTTTTCAGCAATCTTGCATTCAATTATCACCTAATATTATGTGTTCTGTTTCTTTAAAAAAAATAGTTTCAGTCACTCCTCCAGGTTTCTAAATTGCTGTGCATCTCATTTTATGTATGTTTCCATGAGATATGGGATGGTAGGTACACTTAGGAGGCCATAGTGAACTGAAAATTAACTTTTATTTTCCACACTTTTTTCTTGATTCATTTTTTAAATAATTGCTAAATAAGTATACTTAAAAATTAATATTTGTATATATGTGTATATGTGTGTGTACATGGTTATATATGTGTGTGATCTACAGGTTGCTTAAAGAATTTCTAACTAAATGGTGATGTTAGGAAATAAGTAGAGATGTTGCTATCACATCATATTGCACAGATACACCGTTCTTTACCATTGTGATTAATGTAGTGTATTCAAATTGCTTTCAGGCTACATTCATTGTCTATGAGCAAAGTAAATATTCCATTCTAATTTCCACCACATAGCTCCTCATCTGCTTTCAACTGAGATCATTTACAGTGTGTTTATTCTCTCTTTTGTGTTTATTTGTCTATATACCTGTTTGAGATGGAACGATGAAGATTATGATGGTGTCTGTTTACTGTGGTGAATATGATATTTCCTGATTTTCAGGCATACAATAAAATCACTACCTAGCTTTATTCAATGTCCATTTATATTTTGAAATCATATGCTGCCAAAAAGCCTAAATAAAATAAATGTTTTGTTAACTAGACCATACTTTGAATATAGCTAGGTCCCTTGTAAGTGGATATACTTAAAGCTACTAAAAGGAATCTGTAGGTTTGAATACGAAATTGTCAGCACATAGCAGATGTCCAATCATTGTGTAATTGACATTCTTTCTTTCCAGCCCTACCCCCTCCAAAAAAAAATGCCTCTAATTTATCTGTTTGTTTGTTTTTTTAATTGTCAGTGCCTATAGTGGGTGTTCCTAAGATAGGGCACACCTGTATGTCTCTAACCACGGAATTTTCCAGTTGCCTAAACATTACATTCCCCAATACTGCCTTGAAGGCTTTCTCTGTTTCTGTTTCCTTTAGCTTTGACGGTTTTCTTCTGATGAACTAACATTTTTCAGGAACTCTTTTTTCAATTTACTTTAAACTTCTGACTGTACTCTCTGAGTTTTCCTGCTTCTCTTTAAACTTGAGTCAAGCTGTCAACACCACTTATTGAATGCCTGCTGTGAGGAGATACAAAAGGAATCAAGGCAACGTTTTCTTTCCTGGAAGACTGTAAAATCTACTTGGTGAGACAGAACATACATTCCCATTGAAGCATCAAAAACACTCCAAAAATGGCCTGAAATAAGCATGTGTTAATTTAGCAGAACAGTTATATGTATTCTAAAAGAATGCAGTTTTATTTAGTATTATGCAAAATCGATTAAGAAATCTCTTCTAGATATGAGTTTTGAGTTTCAAGCCTATCAGATATCATGCATCCTTTTATAACAGATATTTTATGATAACTGTCTCAAAATGAAATTAATAGATGATAAAAATCTAACAATACACATAATTTCAAAGACATTAATGTCTAATCTGCAACATAAAGGACAATAAAGTAAAAATAATTTATAGTCATATATATTTGAAAATATAACTGATCAGCACAGGTACACTTAGAAAACAAAAAGACATAGGGTCAAATACTGGTCCTGTATGTGACAACTGCAAATGTGTTGATAACTTGAAAATCAGGAGGCATGGCTGTCAGAAGGGTGGATTTCCAGAGTGGTGACTGACTCTTGGTCAAGTTCCAAAGGAAAATAAATCTTCCCTTAGCTTATATGTGCATTACACTCATGAAAAAAATCAGTGTGTATTAAAACTGTATGAAACCATTTTGTTTCCTCTATGTGAAAGGGTTAATTTCTGGTCTTAAATAATTAGAAACAGACTTCTCATTCATATGAAAAATGAGTGGCTATTCAAATAAGGTGAAAATTTGGAACAATTCTTTATTGTGCAAGATTGTCCTCACACTGACAGGTGTCTAGTATCTTCCTGCTCGCCGCCACGTGACAACTGCCATGTATCTCCACATATTTGCCAAAGCATCCTCTGGGTATGGCCCTACCTCTGTTAAGAATAACTAGAAGTGGAAGAGAAGACAGATCTTCAGTGAGAAGTGGGCCAACCATTTCAGCACCTTCTTTCCATCTTCTTTGGTTCTTAAGCCTTGTTCATGTCAAAACCGCATGGAGAAACTTCTGATTTAACTAGTTAACACACTTAGCACATAGTTGCATAATGCTTTCTGTACCTGGAATTGTTATAAACACTCTACCTATGTTACCTCATTTAATCGTCGTACCAATCCTTTAAGGTAGATGCTATTAGTACAAATTACAGATTAGAAAACTCAGATATTGAGAGGTTAAGTGATTTATGCAGGTCACACAGCTAATAAATACAGAAGATAAGATTCAAATACAGGTATTTTGGTTTCAGGGTAAATGATAAGTAATATATTACGCAGTAGAAATATAGGTCCCATCCTCAATGGTTTTGATTCACTAAATCTGGTGTAAGGGCAGATAAATCTGTATGTATTTGAATAAGACTTTCACATATAGTAAGAAAGGCACTGACTGGTATTGGGAAACCATAGTACTATACCACAGCTCAACTGGGAGTGAAAGGAAGGAGACTTACATCATTAGAGTAAAATCTTTGCATTAGTGTATAATGAGAAAGCAAGAAAAACAGTGGGTGGGAGACTATCCATGCAAAACCTTGGGGGCCAGGCTAATACACATCACTTTTGTAAAATGGTCAATAGGGAGCTATGTATTGTTCAATAGAATGAAATATATTGAAAGCACAACATCAGAAGAAGAGCATAAACATAAAAATGTTATAAGCATAACATTCAGCAAACACATAAAGATAATAAATCTGCAGTTGGAGAAAGTACATTAGGTTGTATGCATCATGTGAAAAAAAGCAATAGTATCATCTAGCGAGCTGTTGAATAGCTTTCAATTATGAGGTTTACAAAGCAGTTAGATAATTATGGGCCCATAGATAGATAGACACTGGGATTTGGAAAGTGCCTTTGAGAGCATCAAGTCTGCGGACCACAAACCAAACACCTATAGGATCCAGCAGATAATGCAAGAGGATACTTCTAAGACAATGGGGAAGAGTGGGGAGGGTGTTAAACATTCATATAGGGCAGCTGTCACTCTGTTCCAAGTAATTACCACTGTTGTAACTATGCTAGCCCAATATTCACAGAGACTCTGACTTTTTTAAAGAGAGGCCAGACATTCAGATTTTTAATCAAATCCACATTTTACCATGTTACACTCAAATATATTTTAGAAGTTTTATCAAGTAATTTGTTGAAATCTGGCTGTATTTCATTTTTTCGCTTCCAGTTTTTATAATGTCTCAAAAATGACTGATAGCGACTATAAAAAAATACAGGGACTTTACAGTATTGCTGGATACCCTTTTACTAATTCCTCTGCTATGACAGGATGCAATTACAAAACAAAACAAAATACTGGCTGTGTCACCTACAGTGATCATAATGACTCATAATTACTGGTAGTTATAAACTACACATTCTAGGAGTCAGGAAAGATTAAGTGTCTTCCTCTTATTAGGCATACTACCTACACCAACTCACTTAAACTTCTGTGCCTGTTCTGTAAACTGGATATTAAATTTCTAATCCATAATAATCACTAAGTTGCCATAAAAATCAAATGTATATCAAACATATCGAGCCCTGCAAAAATGCAATAAAGTGAACTGGAAATTAGAGGAATCTGGCCAATTAGTGATTGGTTTTCTAAACCTGAAATGCAATTGGTCCAAAGCAGTGATCACTGATAAAAGTGTAATGTGAACCACATTTATAACTAAATATACTAGAGTCTACCTTAAAAAAGGAAAAAGTATTTCAATATAATTTATTTAATTTGGTGTATCCAAAATATTACCATGTCAACATGCAACCAATATAAAAACAATTATTGAGATATTTTACATATACTTTCATGCCAGGTCATTGATACATGATGTGTATTTTATACTTACAGCATGTTTCAGTTTGTGTAAGTCACATGTAAAGTGCTTGATAGTCACAAATGATAAGGGCTACCCTGTTGGATAGCACAGATCAAGATAATGACTAAGGTCCCCTTCAACTCTTAACTTTGATACATGTCTCATCATTATATATCTCATCATTCCTCGGTCTTTTTAAACGGCTAAAGCTTAAATCTGCTTTATGATGAATTAAATAAGGTCCTTAACATTTTTTTAATTAGGAATTGAAATGATCTGGCAAAATTACTCTTTTCTAATTCCATAGTAAGGAGAAGATACCAAGAATTAAGGTATATAAACAATGTCTTTTGATATATTTAAAACTAGCATAATCAAAATTAAAATTTTATTCAGCAGAAAACTTATTCAGCATTTTCATTGTTTAAAAGGACATACACAATTTCACTCATGTAGGCTGCTTGCTGTATTTGTTGTCAAGTCAACTGAATGCTAGACATTTAATTGAATTTGGAAATCATCAATCTGCTCTAGGAGATATCTACCACCACACTGGCATAAAGAATTTGTTTAGTGCAGATAAATCTATCAATATGGTGATGAAGAAAAAAGATGCATGGGAAAACTTCCCTCCTTTTTTTTTTCAGGTACACTGAAATATTGTCTTCTTTTTTGAACATCTTATGGGAATTTCTTAGAGGACATAGTGGAATCTCATCAGATTCTTTAGCACAGAACCTTAACTCTAAGTGCAGGCAGTGACTTAGTTATTAATTCAGCACTTCAGCTTTCAGCCAGAAAAGTAAGACAGAACTTTTTAATGCCTGGAAGGAATGATTTCAGAGATTTCCCCTTGGTCTCCTTTAGGGGAAATTCTTAAACCTATAAGCATTTTATTTGTGCTATTAATGGTGCTCTAAATTCAACTTGTCATGTATAGCATCACAGCATTGCACTAATCCAGAGGGCACCATTTACATTGTATTGTATGGCGTCCACTGCCAAAAGGGTATAGCTGAGTGTAACTGGGCAGCCTTAATGGACTTTATTTCTCCCCCAAATGTTTAAACATGTCTTAAGATTAATCAGTGCCAGTTGTTCAGCTTAGCCATCCCTTATACATATTTTGTTCCTATAAATCTCCACATACACATATATAACCACTTCTTTCACATTTCCTATTTTTCCATCTGGGAGTCCTCTTTCATTATTTAGCAAAAAAGCTCCCACTCATTATCATCTACAGTTGATTAAAATGACAGTGAAACATCTTCTTTCTTTTCACTGCAGATGCTGTTTGAAATATAAATATCAGAAAAAAAAACTGAAGGTAAATTATCCATAAAATGACACTTCCTACCTAATCACATATTTACAAATTGTATTATACTGTTTCTATTACAAGTAAATAAAGCAGTCTTGTAGAAATTTATTTTGTGTATTCTACCAAAGAAAACATAAACTTTGTTTTAATTATCACTATTATTAGCATTACTAATATCAGAATATCACTTAATTTTATAAATTATGTATGATTTCTCTGTATATCTACCATAAAATATCAGTCAAGCGCTGTGTGTGTGTGTTTTGGACATAGCCTGCCATTAGCCTAGGAAAAAACCATAATTAATTCAAAGTTGAAAATCTTGTCCAAAGTTGTGCAAGAAAACAGTAGCAAAGTTAAGGATCTAGATTAGATCTAAAATTTACATTAAGAGAGCCTGGGTGGCTTAGTGGGTTAAAGCCTTTGCCTTCGGCTCAGGTCATGATCTCAGGGTCTTGGGATCGAGCCCCGCATCGGGCTCTCTGCTTAGTGGGGAGCCTGCTTCCTCCTCTCTCTCTGCCTGCCTCTCTGCCTACTTGTGATCTGTCTGTCAAATAAATAAATAAAATCTTTAAAAAAAAAAAAGCCTCACTTCTTAGAATGTGAAAATTCTTTAATAAAAGCCATACATGAATACAAGAAAGCAAGGCAGTAGACACAAAACAGAAAAGAAAAGAGATAGATGATATTCAAGCAAGAAATATCAGGTGGCGTTTATATTTAGTATCTTCTTTCTATCAAGCTTTATTCTTAAATATTTTTGCTCCTTAAGAGGAAGAAGTAGGCAGCATGTGCACACCCAAGCCCTTAACGTCTTTTCATAGTGTTGGTATTGTACTGGTAAGAGGTAAAAATACATACCCACTGCATATAAGGGACTTAAAACAACAAAAACTGCAGTGTCGAAGAGGATATTTGAAAAATAAATGATGCTCCAGGCAAACTAGAATAGAGGGAATTTGCTCAACTTAATAAAGAACATTTACAAATACCTGCAGCTAATATCATACTTAATGGTGAGAAAGTTTAAGATTTACTGCTGGTATCAGAAACAAGGCAAAGTTGTCCCTTCTCATGACTATTTTTCAACATCATACTGGAAGTCATACCTAATGCCGTAAGGTTAGGAAAGGAAATAAAAGGTAGACATGTTAGGAAAGAAGAAATAAAACTGTCTTTTTGTAAATGACATGATCATCTAAGTAGAAAACCCAAAAAGAAGAGGCAAAAAATTATTGAAACTAATAAGTGACTATAGAAACTTGCAAAATACAGGGTTAAATTACAAAAGTTGATCACTTTCCTGTATGCCAGCAATGAACAAGTGGAATTTGAAATTAAAAACACACTACCATTTATATTAGCACCCAAAAAAATACTTAAGTATATCTAACAAAGGATGTATAGTAGCTATGTGAGGAATATTACAACTTTTTAGAAAAAGATTTTATTTATTTTTTTGAAAGTATGAGAAGACAAGCAGGGGTCAGGGGCAGAGGGAGGGGGGGAAAGAGGCTCCCCACTGAGCAGGGAGCCCAGCTCAGCGCTCTGTCCCAGGCCCAAGAGATCATGACCTGAGCCAAAGGCAGACACTTAACTGACTGGCCACACAGGTGCCCCCAAAATTATAACTTTCTAATGAAAAAAATCAAAGAGTAAATAAATGGAGAGGTACTCCATATTCATGAATAGGAAGGTTCAATATTGTCAAGATGTCAGTTCTTCCAAACTTGATATAGATTGAATACAATCTGAATCAAAATCCCAGAAACTTATTTTGTGGATATTAACAAACTGATTCTAAGTTTATCTGGAGAAGCAAAAGACCCAGAATAGCCAACACAGTATTGAAGAGGAAGAATAACTTCAGAGAACTTACACTACTCCAACTTCAAGACGTGCTGTAAAGCTCATAATCCAGATGGTCGGTATTGGTGAAAGAATAAATGAGCAGATCAATGGAACAGAAGAGAGAAACACACCAGAAATGCACCCACATAAATATAGTCAGTCAATGTTTGACAAAAGATCAAAGGCAATACATTGGAGCAAAGATAGTCTTTTCAACAAATTGTGCTAGAAAAACTAGAGAGTCACATGTAAAAGAACGAATCTAGAGACTGTATACCATTCACAAAAATAAACTCAAAATGGATCATAGACCTAAATGTAAAGTGAAACACTGTAACATTTCTGGAAGATATAATAGAAGAAAATCTATATGACCCTGAGTAGAATGGCTATTTTTTAGGTACAATGTAGTACACAATCCATAAAAGAAATAATTGATAAACTGGACTTCATTAAACTCTAAAACTTGTGCTCTGAGAAAGACAGTATCAAAATAATGAAAAGATAAAGCACTTGGAGAAAATATTTTCAAGAGACACATCTAATAAAGGACTGTTATCTATATGTATAAAGAATTCTTAAGACTCAATAACAAGAATGTGAACAACCTGATTTAAAAATGGGCAAAAGTCCTAAACAGACATTTCATCAAAGAAGATAATAAAAATGGCAAGTTAGAATATTGGAAGACATTTAACATCACATGTCATCAGGAAAGTGCAAATCAAAACAATAATGAGGTTCCACAACACCTGTTAGAATGGCCAAAATTCTAAACAGAGACCACACCAAATTCTGGCAAGGAAGTGAAGCACCAGGAACTTGCAATCATTGCCCTTGAAAATGCAAAATGGTACAGCCAATTGGAAGACAGTATCCTACAAATCTACACAGAGTCTTACCATACAATCCAGCAGTTGTGCTCCTTGAAATTAAACCAAGTGAACTGAAAACATGTCTACACAAAACCTGAGCACAGATGTTTATAGCTGAATTATTCATAACAGCCAAAATTTGAAAATAGCCAAGATGTCCTTGATAGGTGGGTGGATAAACTGTGGTACATCTTGACAATGGAATATTATTATTATTCAACACTAAAAAGAAATAAGCTATCAAGCTACGAAATAACATGTGACAAAGACTCCTTCCTTAATGTCTTAGGTATTGTGAATAATGCTTCTTAGGTAATGTGAATAGTGTTCTTCAGTAATGAATAATTCAGTTTCTTTCATCAGTGTTTTAAAGTTTTCAGTGTATAGATCCTTCACATCCTTGGTTAACTTTATTCCAAAATATTTTCTTGCTTTTCATGCTATTGTAAATGAGAGGGTTTTCTTTATTTCACTCTCAGTTTGTTGTTAAAATTTATAAATGCAGCTGATATTTCTCTGTTTATTTTATGGCCTTCCTTTACCAAGCTCATTAATCATTTCTGCAGTTTTTTGGTGGATTCTTTAGGGTTTCCTCTATATATGATTATATCATCTGCAAACAAAGATCATTTTCTGATTTGGAAACCATTTCTTGCCTAATTGCTCTAGCTAGGACTTACAATATCATATTGAATAGTTGTGAGAGTGAACACCCTTGTCTTTTTCCTGATCTTAGAGGAAAAGACTTAAACTTTTTGTCACTGAATATGATGTTGGCTGTGAGTTTTTCATACATCGCCTTTATTATTTTGAGTTATGTTCCTAATATATACAGTTTTTGAGAGTTTTTATTATGAAATGGTATTGAATTTTGTCAAACATTTTTTCTTTACAAGAGGATCATATCATTTTTATCATTCATTTTATTAGTGTGGTGTGTCATATTTACTGATTAGCATATGTTGGACCTTTCTTGCATTCCAGGGATAAATCCCACTTGGTCATGGTGTATGTTTCCTTTAATATGAATAAATTCAATTTGCTAATATTTTAAAAGAATCTTTGCATCTATATTCGCCAGGGATTTGACCTGTAATTTCTTTTCTTGTGTCCTTATCTGGCTTTGATATCAGGGCAATGCTTTCCTCATAAAATAAGGCAATTTTTTTTCTCTTCAATTTTTTTGAAAAACTTGAGAACAGTTAGCACTATTTCTTTAGATGTTTGGTAGAAGTCACCCATGAAATTACCTGGTCCTTGGCTTTTCTTTGTTAGGAGGCTCTTGATTATTGATTCAATCTCCTTACTTTGTATTTGTCTGTTCAGATTTTCTATTCATGATTCAGTCTTAGTGTAGGTTATATGTTTCTAGAAATTTGTCCATTTTTGTCTAGATTATCCAATATGTTGTTATATAGTTGTTCATAATGGCCTCAGGTGATCTTTATCTTTCTGTGGTATCAGTTGCAATGTCTCCTCTTTCATGATTATTTTTGTTTGAGTCCTCTCTGTTTTTCTCTGAGTTAGTCTAGCTAAAAGTTTGTCAATTTTGTTGATCTCTTCAAAACACTAGCTTTTGGGGCTCCTGGGTGGCTTAGTTGCTTAAGCGTCTGCCTTCAGCTCAGGTCATAATCCTAGGGTCCTGGTATTGAGCCCCACATTGGGCTCCCTGCTCAGTGGGGAGCTTGCTTCTCCCTCTGCCTGCCTCTCCCCCAGCTTGTGTTCTGCCCCCCTCTCTGTCAAATAAATAAAACCTTTTAAAAAATTCTTTTGTTAATTTTTCCTTTTTTTTTATAGTCTTTTTCATTCACTTCTGCTCTAATTTGTTATTCCCTTCCTTCTATTAACTTTGAATTTTGTTTACTCTTATTTTACTATTTCCTTGAAGTGTAAAGTTAGATTATTTATATGAGATCTTTTTTCTCAATGTACGTTATTTGTTGCTATAAACTTTCCTCTTAGAACTGCTTTTGCAACACCCCATAGACTTTGGTGTATTCTATTTCCATTTGCATTTGTTTCAAGGTATTTTTAATTTCCATTTTGATTGCTTTGACCCCTTGGTTTTTCAGAGGTGTGTTGTTTAATTTCCACAAATTTTGGAATTTTTCAGTGTTCCTCTTGTTATTGATGTCTAATTCACAAAAATGTGGTCTCAAAAGTTATTTGATATTATTTCAGTCTTCTTAAATTTTTTATGACTTGTTTTGAGGCTGGATATGTAATCTATCCTGAAACATGTTCTGGGTGAGCTTGAGAAGAATGTGTATTCTGGTTCTTTTGGATGGAATGTTTTTGTTTTGTCTGTTGGGTCCATGTGGCCTGTAACATTATTCAGGTATACTGTTTCTTTTTTTTTTATTATTATTTTTATTTTTTTCAGCGTAACAGTATTCATTGTTTTGGCACCACACCCAGTGCTCCATGCAATCCGTGCCCTCTCCAATACCCACCACCTGGTTCCCCCAACTTCCCACCCCCCGCCCCTTCAAAACCCTCAGGTTGTTTTTCAGAGTCCATAGTCTCTCATGGTTCACCTCCCCTTCCAGTTTCCCTCAACTCCCTTCTCCTCTCTATCTCCCCTTGTCCTCCATGCTATTTGTTATGCTCCACAAATAAGTGAAACCATATGATAATTGACTCTCTCTGCTTGACTTATTTCACTCAGCATAATCATTTTTTTTAAGATTTATTTATTTGAGTGGTAGAAGGACAGAGGGAAAGAGGGAGAGAATCTTAAGCAGACTCTGTGCAGAGAGCAGAGCCCAGTGTCCCTGAGATCATGACTTAAGTCAAAAACCAAGAGTCGGGCACTTAGAACTGACTACACCACCCAGGCACCCCATGCTGTGTCCTTACTGATTTTCTTTCTGGATAATGTTAAAAATGGGATATTGAAATCTCCCACTATTACTACATTTCTGTCTATTTCTCCCTTTAATTCTGTTAATATTTGATTTAAATACTTAAGTTCTCTGATGTTGAGTGCATATAAATTTATTATTGTTACATCCTCTATATAAATTGACATCTTTCTCTTTTGACTGATTTTATCTGAAACTGATTTTAACTAAAATTTTGTTTGAAAGTTTATATAGCCACTCCTGTTCTCCTTTGGCTATCATTTGCATGCATGAAAGTAAACATCCCTTTATTTCCAACCTATATGTGCTCTTAAAGATGATCTGAGTCTGACATCATCAAAAGCTTCCTAGTAAGCCTCTGATTATAATATCAACTTTTATGATGTAGAAAAATTTAGGCAGTAAGGAAAAACTAACTTAAGTAAGTTTAAGTAAGGTAATTTTCTTGCATATTTTGGGAAGCACGTAGAATAAAGCAGTATATAAAATAGTTGAGTATTCATTAATTTCCTGTTTTAGATGGTTTACATTGACATATAAAAACCCATAATAAAGTTTTGAAAAAGGTTTCTTCCCTTCAGGTTTCTCAGCAGCCTCATATTTGTATTCTCTAAATAATGGAAACATTGCATTGTGTGTGCCATTTATTAAAAATAAATTTGAGGGGCGCCTGGGTGGCTCAGTGGGTTAAAGCCTCTGCCTTCGGCTCGGGTCATGATCTCAGGGTCCTGGGATCTGATCAAGCCCAGCATCGGGCTCTCTGCTCAGCAGGGAGCCTGCTTCCCTCTCTCTCTGTCTGCCTCTCTGCCCACCTGTGATCTCTGTCTGTCAAGTAAATAAATAAAATATTTTAAAAATAATAAAAAATAAATAAATTTGAGGGGCCCCTGGGTGGTTCAGTCAGTTAAACATCTGACTTTAACTCAAGTCATGATCTCAGAGTCCTGGGGATTGAGCCCTGCATAAGACTCTTTGCTCTTTGGGAGTCTGCTTCTTCCTCTCCTTCTCCCTCTGTCTCTCCCCCATTCATGTGTGCACCTATACATGCATGTACACAATCTCTCAAATAAAGTCTTTAAAATTAATTAATTAATTATTTCAATGATATATCCCAGTTTTATAATAAAACATATAGACAATAATTATATACATATTTTAGTTTCTACTGTACCTCCTTCATTCTCTGGAGTGCTTGTTTCCCATTCTGGAAACAACTGGCTTAGCCTATCAGGTATCCTCTTTCTGTCATCTTAGTCAATATTCCCATAAATATTCCAAGACTCTCTTATAATTGATGAGAATAAGACCAAATCCCTTGATCCAAGTGTTCCCCTCCAGCTGCAGTGATAACTTTCTTCTCTCCAGTTACCTCGTTTCACTGCGTCATTTCCTTATCTCCCAGTCACTCTTCACTCCAGTCTATTCACCCCATCAAAACCACTCCCATCAGTTTCACTAATGACTTTCAAATTGCTCAATCCAAAGAAATTTTTGAATCCAGTAACACCTGATCTCCATGCAGCATTTGATACTCTCGAGCGTTTTTCTCTTATTCTTGCAATGGTATCTTCGTCTGGCTTCTAAGATAGCTCATTCTCCAAGTTTGCCTCCCATCGCTCTGGCTACTCTCTTTGCAAATTCAGTATTCTCTAGGTGAAGTATGGATACGTGAGCTCCATAAGGTCTAGTCAGTGACTTCCAAATTTATATCTCCAGCCCAGATCGCTACTCTGAGACCAGATAGTTTAATCAAGCGGCCTACTCATCTTTAACTCTTGGGTGTCTTAATAATAGTGTAAACTCAGTACTCTGAGACCAGATTTAAAATCTACAATATAAAAGCAAATTTGCTTGTCTTTTAATGTTCCATACGTCATTAAATGCAACTATCATTCATCTGACTGAGCAAGTTTGGAATATAGAAGTCATCTTTGAATCCTCTCTAAACATCTCTTCATTCATTCACTCCTCTCTACATCCTTCTTAAATACTCTAGTCCCACCTAACCTAGCTTTCTTACTGATTTCCCCTCCATTTACTTGGCCCCTGCTACCAGGTCTCAGAGCTTTTTATCCTGAAGCTAAAGTAAGCTTAATCATTTCAGTGTGACATGATTATACTCCTACTTAAAAGCCTTCAGTGGTTCTTCCATAAAACCTACAATAATAATCAGAATCATCAGTGCAGGCACTAGTCCCTACTTGTACTGGGAAGAACACCTTTCCAGTTTTGTGTCCTATTCTCTGCCCCTCACATTCTGTTCTTCAGTAATTCTGGCCTCCTTTTATATCCTGAAGCTCATTATGTAGGCACAACACATGACATTTTCATGTATGACTCTCTACCTACTTTTTTGACTCATTGTTAGGAGCCATTTGACTGTCTTTGGACAATGAAATATGAACAGAAGAGACATCTGTGATCCTAAGCATAGGTTTACAAACCATTTGCAAAGTTCTACTGGCACTCTATTGCTTTTTTTCTCTCTGCCATGAGATGGGTAGGTCAAGACTAGGAACTGCTTCTTCAGTTTGGATTTTGGAATGAACACGGAAGGGCCACACTGATCATGACCACCACAGCCACTGCAGTCTATAAACACCATCAAAAAGAAACACACCTCTGCTACGAGTCAACAATATCTGGAGATTGTTACTGCAGCCTTACCTAGTGAGAACAAACTAATGCATTAAGCATCCAGCAGGACTCTATTTTTGTATATAATCTGGAGGACTTCATTAATCTTTAGGATTGGAATTCTGAAGTATGGCCCTTCTGTGTTCATTCCAAAATTCTAAAGAAGTTATGTGAGGATAGAAGGGCATTTGATATAAGCAAGTGTTTGTGCTAAAAGCCAAAGGAAAGATGACAGTTTTTGCTTTTAAGAATTTTACATTCAATTTGGGAGAACTTTTATGACTTCGGTAGGCTGTGTATAAATGAAGACTGAAGTTTAAAAAAATGCCAGAAAACTCTAAGACTTACTCTTTCCAATGATAAAGTAAAAGAAGATATTTCATGAGAAAATTAGAATTTATTTGGATTTTGAAGGAGGGCAGGATCACCTTTAATAGGTTAACAGGAAGGATATTCACATTTCTGAAAGTTATAAACACATCATAGGCAAATACAACATCTAGGAGGGAAGCATTGGCAAATATGTGTAGAGGACATTAAAACTGGAAATAAAGGTTGAGACAAATTGTACAAAGCCTCAAATGCCAACTTGCAGAGCACTAAGACTGAGTTTTTCCAAATAATGCTCACAAACACCTGGAAGTGACATAAAAATTTGATGATGGCAGCCCCTACAATACTTCTGGACAGATTTCTGAGTAGCAGTGGTCAGATTTAAAATTTCCCTATCTTGAGCCACAACCCAGAATGGAGAAACTCAGCTCAAGATACTCCTATATGGCATGGTATTGCATGAAATCTGTTCTGTATTTCTTCAATCAGCTAATGCCTAATGCCCTTTCAAAATCCTAAAACTCTGCTCTTCAATGTAACCTACTATTTTATCCCCATGTAGCATCCCCAATGTAGCAATATGAAGCCATAATATATAGCATTCTAGACTATATGTGACTATATATATTTTTTAATGGGAATTTAAATAATACTTGGCAAAAATGTATGCATTTTATGGATTACTTTAAATTGCCCATAATTCTATAAAACAATATTTGATTTAGTAAGCCTTTCTCTTCCTTTCCCTATTTACAATTACCTTACCTTCTCTGTGGAGAATAAATTAGAAGGAAAAAAAAGAGATGATAATGCTTCAAGTTTACGTATGAGGTTTCAAACCCAAAAGGTATTCGTATTAAATGTGGCTACAGTTTCTAATGCTAAATGTGTTTTGCTAGATGGAATATTTAATAAGTATTAAGACAATATTGCAATGCTAATATAAGTTTAATACTTCTTGTTATTTTTATTTTAGGTCATAATGTTAATATTTTATTAACATTCTAGTAATATTTAATGTATTTATACATTATAAACATTACCATAAAGGCTTGAATTACTCCGTATTTTAATGCATCTCTTATTTAGAAAATTGTGATACTGATCCTAAATTGTTAGTTTGGAAATAGTTAACTGATTTGAAGTCATTTTCTAGATAGGAGTATTTGGAGGATGGCTCAAAATCATTTTATAATCAATAAAATCTGCATCTACATATGCAGTATTAAATGAAAAAAAAACAATATTTTAGATAATTCAGGAAAATTTCACTTAAGTGTGTTTGTTTATTTTAATGTTTGGCTGGTTGGTTATTTTTTGTGCTTAAATAACATTTGGGCTAAATTCCACCCAAATGTATTAACCTGTATTTTTTTTTTGCATTAGATATGTAGACATAATACTTATGCTAATTATATTTGTATATAGAACAGAAAACTTACAAATATAATCCATAATTTTCAGAATTTTCTACTATTATGTCTGTATTACAATGTTAAAGAAAAAATAGTTTGTTCAAATTAATAAAGTATTTGCAGAGGGCCAATTTCCCAGTAAATCCAATCCACAAATAGTTATTGAAACTGTACCATGGAAAAAATACTACCTAGAAGCTGTAACCAGAAAGAACATAATATCCCAGTTAAGAGGCAAAGTTATAGCACTTCAAGCCAAATTAAAACTAGGATTTTTCAGTTAAATTTGTGATTGATCAAGTCATTCATGCACTCAAATCCCTTCAATGAAATTCCATTGTTCTTGGTCCTGTCTACCTCTTTATCTTTATACTTAGCCATGCTAGGGGCTGGAGAATTTGTAGATTTCTAAAAATTTTCTATATACATAAATACATCATGTCCTAATAATTGAAATTTGTATTTTTTCCTTGTCAATAGTTATTCTTGTTGTTTCTTGTCTTTCTGCACTGCCTTATTATTGAGTTTAATATGTAACAAACATACAAAAAAGACATACACAACTTAACAAATTGTAAAAATAAATGTCTCTCCAACCCCCACCAATGTCAAGAACTGGAGCATGGCTAGCATCTGAAAGCTCCTTGGATCATAATGTCCTTACTAATTTGAATAGTAACAATGCTACTGAATATTCTAATATGTAGTCCTTTTCCCTTCCCTTATTATTTTACTAATTGTTCATCTTGAAATAATATGTTGAATTTGTTGCCTGTTTTTGAAATTTATATAAATGGAATCAAACAGTTGGTATTCTTTTATATTTGGTTTCTTTCACTCAACATTATGAAGGTTTATTCATTTTTTGCATGCATATGTATATATTGAGGTCTAATTTTCTGAAAGAATAGATTGTTTACCAATTCTAATGTAGATGGAAATACAGGTATTTGCAGTTTTGAACTGTGAAAAACGGTCTTGCTATGAATGTCTTTGTTCATGTTTTTCAGTGTATTTATGCACATAGTGGGATTGCCAGATAATATAATATGTATGTTTCAGCATCTTCCAGATAATGTCAAGCTGCTTTCTAAAAATGGCCAAATCACCTTACACCAGTTAGAATGGTCAAAATCAACAAGACAGTAAACAATATGTGTTGGAGAGGATGTGGAGAAAGGGGAACCCTCTTACTCTATTGGTGGGAATGTAAGTTGGTGCAGCCACTTTGGAAAACAATGTGGAAATTCCTTAAGAAATTAAAAATAGAGCTTCCCTATGACTCTGCAATTGTACTACTGGGTATTTACCCCAAAGATACTGATGTAGTGAAAAGAAGGGCCATCTGTACCCCAGTGCTCATAGCAGCAATGGCTACAGTCACCACACTGTGGAAGGAACCAAGATGCCCTTCAGTGGACCAATGGGTAAAGAAGATATGGTCCATATAGACAATGGAGTATTATGCCTCCATCTGAAAGGATGAATACCCAACTTTTGTAGCAACATGGATGGGACTAGAAGAGATTACGCTGAGTGAAATAAGTCAAGAAGAGTCAGTTATCATATGCTTTCACTTACTAGTGTAGCATAAGCAATAACAAGGAGGACATTGGGAGATAGAGAAAAGTGAGTTGGGGGAACTTGGAGGGGGAGATGAAACCATGCAAGACTGTGGACTCTGAGAAACAAACTGAGAGTTTTGGAGGGGAGGGCGATGGGGGGTTGGGTGAGCCTGGTGGCAGGTATTATAGAGGGCACGTATTGCATAGAGTACTGGATGTGGTGCATAAACAATGAATTTTGAAACATTGGAAAAAATTAAATTAAATTAAATTTTTTTAAAAAAGTAGCCAAATCATTTCATATTTCCACCATCAGTTTATGAGGGTTCTTATTTTTCTACATCTTCACCAATATTTCATGTTTTCACCTTATAATTTTGCCAATCTGGTGGTAGTAGAGTCTTAAGTTCTTGTTTGTATTTTATATTTTTAGATCTTCTTTCACAATAACCATGATTCTTTAGCTACAATATTGGAAGGAAGCACAGCCTTCTATTTTCTAATAGCAAAGGAAATGCTTCTCAGGATTCACTTATAAGTATGATAATTGGTCTAAGTTTTCTGTATGATATACTTTATTAAAGAAGTTCTCTCATCTTTCTAGTTTATGAATTTCTAGCATAACTATGTATTGAATTATAGCAAATGCTTGTTCTTTATCTAATGAGATAGTCATATAGTTTTTCTTCTTTGTTAGGCTAATGTGGTAAATTACATTATTTCATACATTAATGTAAAACCAGCCTTGTGCCCTAAAATGAATATAACTTAATTGTGAAATATTATGCTTTTTATCTATAGATATATTGGTTTACTAATTTTTTTAGGACTTTGTAATCTATGTTCATGACAGAGATTGGTCTAAGTTTTTTTTCATAAAAGTTTCTAGGTTTCTGTTTGTTTGTTTAAGATTTTATTTATTTGTTAGAGACAGAGAGAGAGAGAGCCCAGCAGGGGAGTGGCAGGCAGAGCAGCAAAGGGAGCAGCAGGCTCCCCGCCAAAGCCCAATACGGGTCTCAATCCCAGGACTCTAGGATCATGACCAGAGCTGAAGGCAGACACTTAACCAGCTGAGCCACCCAGGTGTCCCAACTTTCTAGGTTTTATAACCCATGATCATACTGTCTTCAAAATATGAGATAAGGAATTTCTGATATTTTTTGTTGTTGTTCTGAAAGAATTTGTGTAAGAGTTGGAATTTTTCAAAAAATATTCAGTAGAATTTGATGGTGAGGCATTGGTGTCTGTGTGTTTGTATGAGTATGTGTGTGTATATGAAGTACATTAAATCAAGGTTTCTTTAAAAATATACGATTCTTTTTTTTTTAATTTTTTATTTTTTATAAACATATATTTTTATCCCCAGGGGTACAGGTCTGTGAATCACCAGGTTTACACACTTCACAGCACTCACCAAACCACATACCCTCCCCAATGTCCATAATCCCACCCCCTTCTCCCAAACCCCCTCCCCCCAGCAACCCTCAGTTTGTTTTGTGAGATTAAGAGTCACTTATGGTTTGTCTCCCTCCCAATCCCATCTTGTTTCATTTATTCTTCTCCTACCCACTTAAGCCCCCATGTTGCATCACCACTTCCTCATATCAGGGATGTCATATGATAGTTGTCTTTCTCTGCTTGACTTATTTCACTAAGCATGATACGCTCTAGTTCCATCCATGTTGTCGCAAATGGCAAGATTTCATTTCTTTTGATGGCTGCATAGTATTCCATTGTGTATATATACCACATCTTCTTGATCCATTCATCTGTTGATGGACATCTAGGTTCTTTCCATAGTTTGGCTATTGTGGACATTGCTGCTATAAACATTCGGGTGCACGTGCCCCTTTGGATCACTACGTTTGTATCTTTAGGGTAAATACCCAGTAGTGCAATTGCTGGGTCATAGGGCAGTTCTATTTTCAACATTTTGAGGAACCTCCATGCTGTTTTCCAGAGTGGCTGCACCAGCTTGCATTCCCACCAACAGTGTACGAGGGTTCCCCTTTCTCCGCATCCTCGCCAGCATCTGTCATTTCCTGACTTGTTGATTTTAGCCATTCTGACTGGTGTGAGGTGATATCTCATTGTGGTTTTGAGTTGTATTTCCCTGATGCCGAGTGATATGGAGCACTTTTTCAAGTGTCTGTTGGCCATCTGGATGTCTTCTTTGCAGAAATGTCTGTTCATGTCCTCTGCCCATTTCTTGATTGGATTATTTGTTCTTTGGGTGTTGAGTTTGCTCAGTTCTTTATAGATTCTGGACACTAGTCCTTTATCTGATATGTCGTTTGCAAATATCTTCTCCCATTCTGTCAGTTGTCTTTTGATTTTGTTAACTGTTTCCTTTGCTGTGCAAAAGCTTTTGATCTTGATGAAATCCCAATAGTTCATTTTTGCCCTTGCTTCCCTTGCCTTTGGCGATGTTCCTAGGAAGATGTTGCTGCGGCTGAGGTGGAAGAGGTTGCTGCCTGTGTTCTCCTCAAGGATTTTGATGGATTCCTTTCGCACATTGAGGTCCTTCATCCATTTTGAGTCTATTTTTGTGTGTGGTGTAAGGAAATGGTCCAATTTCATTTTTCTGCATGTGGCTGTCCAATTTTCCCAGCACCATTTATTGAAGAGGCTGTCTTTTTTCCATTGGACATTCTTTCCTGCTTTGTCGAAGATTAGTTGACCATAGAGTTGAGGGTCTATTTCTGGGCTCTCTATTCTGTTCCATTGATCTATGTGTCTGTTTTTGTGCCAGTACCATGCTGTCTTGATGATGACAGCTTTGTAATAGAGCTTGAAGTCCGAAATTGTGATGCCACAACGTTGGCTTTCTTTTTCAATATCCTTTTGGCTATTCGAGGTCTTTTCTGGTTCCATATAAATTTTAGCATTATTTGTTCCATTTCTTTGAAAAAGATGGATGGTACTTTGATAGGAATTGCATTAAATGTGTAGATTGCTTTAGGTAGCATAGACATTTTCACAATATTTATTCTTCCAATCCAGGAGCATGGAATATTTTTCCATTTCTTTGTGTCTTCCTCAATTTCTTTCATGAGTACTTTATAGTTCTCTGAGTATAGATTCTGTGCCTCTTTGGTTAGGTTTATTCCTAGGTATCTTATGGTTTTGGGTGCAATTGTAAATGGGATTGACTCCTTAATTTCTCTTTCTTCTGTCTTGCTGTTGGTGTAGAGAAATGCAACTGATTTCTGTGCATTGGTTTTATATTCTGACACTTTACTGAATTCCTGTATAAGTTCTAGCAGTTTTGGAGTGGAGTCTTTTGGGTTTTCCACATATAGTATCATATCATCTGTGAAGAGTGATAATTTGACTTCTTCTTTGCCGATTTGGATGCCTTTAATTTCCTTTTGTTGTCTGATTGCTGAGGCTAGGACCTCTAGTACTATGTTGAATAACAGTGGTGATAATGGACATCCTTGCCATGTTCCTGACCTTAGCGGAAAAGCTTTCAGTTTTTCTCCATTGAGAATGATATTTGCGGTGGGTTTTTCATAGATGGCTTTGATGATATTGAGGTATGTGCCCTCTATCCCTACACTTTGAAGAGTTTTGATCAGGAAGGGATGCTGTACTTTGTCAAATGCTTCTTCAGCATCTATTGAGAGTATCATATGGTTCTTGTTCTTTCTTTTATTGATGTGTTGTATCACATTGTTTGAGTTGCGGATGTTGAACCAACCTTGTAGCCCTGGAATAAATCCCACTTGGTTGTGGTGAGTAATCCTTTTAATGTACTGTTGAATCCTATTGGCTAGTATTTTGGTGAGTATTTTCGCATCTGTGTTCCTCAAGGATATTGGTCTATAGCTCTCTTTTTTTGATGGGATCCTTGTCTGGTTTTGGGATCAAGGTGATGCTGGCCTCATAAAATGAGTTTGGAAGTTTTCCTTCCATTTCTATTTTTTGGAACAGTTTCAGGAGAATAGGAATTAGTTCTTCTTTAAATGTTTGGTAGACTTCCCCCGGGAAGCCGTCTGGCCCTGGGCTTTTGTTTGTTTGGAGATTTTTAATGACTGTTTCAATCTCCTTACTGGTTATGGGTCTGTTCAGGCTTTCTATTTCTTCCTGGTTCAGTTGTGGTAGTTTATATGTTTCTAGGAATGCATCCATTTCTTCCAGATTGTCAAATTTATTGGCGTAGAGTTGCTCATAGTATGTTCTTATAATAGTTTGTATTTCTTTGGTGTTAGTTGTGATCTCTCCTCTTTCATTCATGATTTTATTTATTTGGGTCCTTTCCCTTTTCTTTTTGATAAGTCGGGCCAGGGGTTTATCAATTTTATTAATTCTTTCAAAGAACCAGCTCCTAGTTTCGTTGATTTGTTCTATTGTTTTTTTGGTTTCTATTTCATTGATTTCTGCTCTGATCTTTATGATTTCTCTTCTCCTGCTGGGCTTAGGGTTTCTTTCTTGTTTTTTCTCCAGCTCCTTTAGGTGTAGGGTTAGGTTGTGTACCTGAGACCTTTCTTGTTTCTTGAGAAAGGCTTGTACCGCTATATATTTTCCTCTCAGGACTGCCTTTGTTGTGTCCCACAGATTTTGAACCGTTGTATTTTCATTATCATTTGTTTCCATGATTTTTTTCAACTCTTCTTTAATTTCCCGGTTGACCCATTCATTCTTTAGAAGGATGCTGTTTAGTCTCCATGTATTTGGGTTCTTTCCAAACTTCCTTTTGTGGTTGAGTTCTAGCTTTAGAGCATTGTGGTCTGAAAATATGCAGGGAATGATCCCAATCTTTTGATACCGGTTGAGTCCTGATTTAGGACCGAGGATGTGATCTATTCTGGAGAATGTTCCATGTGCACTAGAGAAGAATGTGTATTCTGTTGCTTTGGGATGAAATGTTCTGAATATATCTGTGATGTCCATCTGGTCCAGTGTGTCGTTTAAGGCCTTTATTTCCTCGCTGATCTTTTGCTTGGATGATCTGTCCATTTCAGTGAGGGGAGTGTTAAAGTCCCCTACTATTATTGTATTATTGTTGATGTGTTTCTTTGATTTTGTTGTTAATTGGTTTATATAGTTGGCTACTCCCACGTTGGGGGCATAGATATTTAAAATTGTTAAATCTTCTTGTTGGACAGACCCTTTGAGTATGATATAGTGTCCTTCCTCATCTCTTATTATAGTTTTTGGCTGAAAATCTAATTGATCTGATATAAGGATTGCCACTCCTGCTTTCTTCTGATGTCCATTAGCATGGTAAATTCTTTTCCACCCCCTCACTTTAAATCTGGAGGTGTCTTCGGGCTTAAAATGAGTTTCTTGGAGGCAACATATAGATGGGTTTTGTTTTTTTATCCATTCTGATACCCTGTGTCTTTTGACAGGGGCATTTAGCCCATTAACATTTAGGGTAACTATTGAGAGATATGAATTTAGTGCCATTGTATTGCCTGTAAGGTGACTGTTACTGTATATGGTCTCTGTTCCTTTCTGATCTACCAGTTGTAGGCTCTCTCTTTGCTTAGAGGACCCCTTTCAAGATTTCCTGTAGAGGGGCGCCTGGGTGGCTCAGTGGATTGAGCCGCTGCCTTCAGCTCAGGTCATGATCTCAGTGTCCTGGGATCGAGCCTCGCATCGGGCTCTTTGCTCAGCGGGAGCCTGCTTCTCTCTCTCTCTCTGCCTGACTCTCGCCTACTTGTGATTTCTCTATCAAATAAATAAATAAAAATAAAATCTTTAAAAAAAAAAAAAAAAAAAAAAGATTTCCTGTAGAGCTGCTTTGGTGTTTGCAAATTCTTTCAGTTTTTGTTTGTCCTGGAAGCTTTTAATCTCTCCTTCTATTTTCAATGATAGCCTAGGTGGATATAGTATTCTTGGCTGCATGTTTTTCTCGTTTAGTGCTCTGAAAATATCATGCCAGCTCTTTCTGGCCTGCCAGGTCTCTGTGGATAAGTCAGCTGCCAATCTAATATTTTTACCATTGTATGTTACAGACTTCTTTTCCCGGGCTGCTTTCAGGATTTTCTCTTTGTCACTGAGACTTGTAAATTTTACTATTAGGTGACGGGGTTTGGGCCTATTTTTATTGATTTTGAGGGGCGTTCTCTGAACCTCCTGAATTTTGATGCTCGTTCCCTTTGCCATATTGGGGAAATTCTCCCCAATAATTCTCTCCAGTATACCTTCTGCTCCCCTCTCTCTTTCTTCTTCTTCTGGAATCCCAATTATTCTAATGTTGTTTCGTCTTATGGTGTCACTTATCTCTCGAATTCTCCCCTCGTGGTCCAGTAGCTGTTTGTCCCTCTTTTGCTCAGCTTCTTTATTCTCTGTCATTTGGTCTTCTATATCACTAATTCTTTCTTCTGCCTCATTTATCCTAGCAGTGAGAGCCTCCATTTTTGATTGCACCTCATTAATAGCTTTTTTGATTTCAACTTGGTTAGATTTTAGTTCTTTTATTTCTCCAGAAAGGGCTTTTATATCTCCGGAGAGGGTTTCTCTAATATCTTCCATGCCTTTTTCGAGCCCGGCTAGAACCTTGAGAATTGTCATTCTGAACTCTAGATCTGACATATTACCAATGTCTGTATTGATTAGGTCCCTAGCCTTCGGTACTGCCTCTTGTTCTTTTTTTTGTGTTGAATTTTTCCATCTTGTCCTTTTGTCCAGATAAGAGTATATGAAGGAGCAAGTAAAATACTAAAAAGTAAAATACAACCCCAGGAAAATATGCTTTAACCAAATTAGAAGAGATCCCAAATCGTGAGGGGGGAGAAAGGGGATAAAAAGAGGTTCAAAAAGGAAGAAAGAAAAAAAAAAAGAAAAGAATTAAAAAAAGAAAACAAATAAGAAAAATATAAAAAAGAAAATATATATATATTAGATAAACTAGTTAAAAAACGTTAAAAAAGAAAAAGGTAAAAGTTAAAAAAAATTTAACCAGAAGGGGAGAAAAAAAAACAAAAAAAGAAAAAGAAAAAAATTAAATTAAATGCAAGACTAAAAAAAATCACAGGGAAAAATCATAAGTTCCGTGCTTTGCTTTCTCCTCCTCTGGAATTCTGCTGCTCTCCTTGGTATTGAAACCGCACTCCTTGGTAGGTGAACTTGGTCTCGGCTGGATTTCTTGTTGATCTTCTGGGGGAGGGGCCTGTTGTAGTGATTCTCAAGTGTCTTTGCCCCAGGCGGAATCGCACCGCCCTTACCAGGGGCCGGGGTGAGTAATCCGCTCGGGTTTGCTTTCAGGAGCTTTTGTTCCCTGAGCCTTTCCGTAGAGTTCCAGAGGACGGGTAATACAAATGGCGGCCTCCTGGTCTCCGGCCTGGAGGAGCCGGAGCCCAGGGCCCCACTCCTCAGTGCGCCCTCAGAGAACAGCGCCCAGTTACTCCCGTCTGCCTGACCTCCAGCCGCGCTCCGAGCTCACCGAGCCTGTGACCGGTTCTAGGTAACACCGAGCTGTGAGCTTACTGTCGGCTCTGTCTCTGTAGCCGGCTTTCCCGTTCCAATAACCGCAAGTTCTGCGACACTTAGACACCCCCGATCCTTCTGTGACCCTGCGGGACCTGAGGCCACAATGACCCTGCGTGGGCTTCGCCCCGGTTTAGCTTCTGGAGCGATGTCCCTCAGCAGAACAGTCTTTTAAAAGTCCTGATTTTGTGCGCGGTTGCTCCGCCGCTTGCCACGAGCCGGCCCCTCCCCCCGGGGTCTATCTTCCCGTCGCTTTGGATTCACTTCTCTGCCGGTCCTACCTTTCAGAAAGTGGTTGTTTTTCTGTTTCCAGAATTGCTGTTCTTCTTCTCTTCGATCTGCCGATGGATTTTCAGGTGTTTGCAATTTTTAGATAAGCTATCCAGCTGATCTCCTGGTAGCTGAAGTAGTCTCCGCCTGCTACTTCTCCGCCATCTTGACTCCTCCTCCAAAAATATACGATTCTTAATATTTATTTCTCACTGTGTTGGAATTAAGTTGCACTTTTCTCAGAATGTGTCCATTTCAACTAGATACTAATTTTATTAGAATTAATTCTTTCATGAGATCTTTGTGTTTTCTTTGAAATTTCTTTAATATTCATAGTGATGTCCTATTTATGTGATTGTTATATTATTTTATTCACTTTTTATTTCCTTACATTTTGCTGAGTTTATTTTACTACTTTTTTTCTACTTTTTTCCATATATTTTAAATGACTTTTATGAACAACATATATTTTGAGTGCTGTATTTTTTAATCCAGTTCAGTAGTCTTTGAATTTTATATACAGCATTTAAAATATTTACATTTTATCTAATTACTAGTATATCTGAGCTTATACTATGACGTTAACATTTGGCTGCTATAGAAAATGATCATTCTATGTTCATTTTTCTCTTTCTTCTCACATTCATTTACCGTAATTGATTACTGCATCAGAGTTCAATTAGAGGAACAATACCACTAGGAAAAGTGATAATATAGATAAAGATAGGTATAAAGGGATTTAACAACTGGATTTGATCTTGCACAATTATGGGAGTGGTTAAGCAGTCTCTGTAGAGCTGTCATTTTCACATCTGATGCTAGAGCTCGCAATACATAGCGTAGGCTATTGGGAAAGTAATATGGACGTAAAGTTGAGGAGAGCAAGAACAAGCTGGCACCTGTGACTGTTCTTGTTGTTTTTCACCTTGATGATAGGGGAGCCTGCGGAAGCCAGAGAGCTTCATCATGTTACTAAATGCACACTCCCCTGACTCAGAGAAGCCAAAGAAAGATGAAAGGATGGAGCAGTTTCAGGCTTGACAATTGACTCTAGTCAATGGATAGGCCCATGGGTAAGGGAAAATACGTGTGAGTGACAAAAAGCCTGCTGCTTCATTTCCACCTTCCAAATTTCCCAAAAGAATTTCCCTTGTGGACTACCTTAACCAGAAGCTTACAGGATAGGAACGGGTGATGTAGGTTAGTTTAGCGAATTTGACATATTGCAAAGCCACCACAACTGGTTTATACTCCTCCATGTTTTCTGTAGTTTCGAAGTTATACACACTTTGGTGTCTGTACTTTTATTATATGTGTTCAAATGTAAATTTCTTTTTAATTATCCAATTTGACATCTGTTGGGCTTACTGATCAGTTTTAGAAAATTGTTAGCTACTATTCTGTTACTTTTCCCTCATTTTCTTCTCCATTCCTCTGGCAGAACTCTAGCAAATGAATGAATTTTAGACAATTTTTATTTTATCCTTTATATTGATTATTCCCTCAGCTGTATTTCTGTTTTTTCCAATTCTTCTCATTTCATTCTGAATTTCTTCTGAGCTATCTTCCTATTCATAATTTTCTCTTCAGTTGTATCTCATCTGCCGTAAGGGTCATCTGTTAGTTTTTAGCATCAGTTATTATATTTTTTATTTATATCATTTCTAGTTGGATCCTTTTCAAATCTGCAAAATAATATTTTATGTTTCCAATACTTTTCAGAAACTTTTCACATTTAGATTTTATTTCTAAGAATATAATGAACATAGTGCTATTACATTCTGTTTTGGATGATTTCCATGGTTTTGCTCTTATCGTTTGTTTTTGCTAGTGATTATTTCTGCTGATTTTAGTTTGTATTTTATTGCCTCATGTGCCTCATAAACTTTAATTGCTTGCTGGATACTTTATTTGATAAATTTTTTTAGAAATAATTTGAAATCGAGAGTGTCATTATCTTGTGTCAGAAATGGTTTTATTTTTTAATCTGTCAGAAATGGTTTTATTTTTTAATCTTTCTCCCAAGTCCCTGGGAATCTAACAGTCCACACCTAAGGCATCAGAATTTTCTGTGATACCTAGATGATCAGTGTACCATTCCTATTCCCAGTGTAGCCTTCTGTGGTTCTTGCCCAGAATAAGGACCATCTAAAATAAGATTTCTACCTTTGAAGAAGACTGAAATTGGATCTTTTGTCTTCAGTTCACAGAGTTTGCCTCAAAGTTCTGCATGTCCTTTAACAACTTTCTTAGAATTGATAGATGAAGGGGAAAGAGACATGTGATTCTCTGGAAGCTTTGCTTCTGGTGGACAAAGGAATTTGACCGCTATCCCTTAGTTATCTCTGATGGAGCCCCAGCTCTGACCTGCTTTAGGAAAATGTCCCTGGATAGAAACAGGCTCTGGTTTAATTCAGTGGCTAGTATCTTCCCTTTTTTCATGGTCTGGCAGTATATTACTATCTTACAGATTTTTGACTAATTCTTTTATTTACCATTACTTGAAGGACTAGATCAAATAATCTAGTTAGGTATTTCTGGAAGTAGATGTCTTTCCAGAAGCTTTTCTTTCACTACCTTAAAGACTGCATTATTCTGTAAGGTCTTTGAAGATATTTCATCAGCACATAAATCTTCCATCCATCTTTGAGTATTTTTGAATCTAGATTGGAGCCTCAGATTTTTCAAAATCTCTTTTATATATTAAACAAAAAAAATTGTAATAAAAGTTAATTGCTTAAGTGTTTAAGATCACTCACTTTTCCTAGAATGTAATATTAATAACCATAATAACGGACTGATAACATTTATATAATGCTTACTCTGTGCTACTCTTCTCAGCAATTTCCACCTATAAGATTCAGAGTTTAGCTAACTTTTCTAGGTCAAGTAGTTAGTAAGTGATGGAACCTAGTTACAGATGTGAAAAATCTGGCTCCAGATTTCCTTCTGTAAAGCACTGCATCCAAAATTCCTTGGGTGTAGTGACAGTGATATCTCATTTACCACCTATGTGTACTCTCTAACACAATTACTTATACACAGCAAATGCTCAATAAATATGTGTTGGAAGACTGCATGAATCAATTCAGTAATTTTCAAATTTATTATAAACACAATAATTTCTATAAAAATAAAAAGAGATTACATCAGTTTCGATTGTCAGAGGATGCTTTACAAAGCATTTGGATTCTAGAAGACTGATACTTGAATACTATTACTTGAATAGGAAAATACAAATAAAGCAAACAAAAGCAAAGAGGCAGAAAAGCACACATCCCAAACCTATTTTAAATACTTTTGGATGGAGTAAAATATTTGGGAGTCATAATATATATCTCAATATTAACAGTAATTAACATTTTGAACAATGGTTCTTGACTAAGTAGTAGATATCATTATTTCATTAATATTATAACATTTATATTATTTATTCCCATTTTGCAGAGAAGAAAATTGAGGTTCCAAGAGAAATAACTACTTCAAAATCATATGACTAGAAAGTCATAAAGCTTTTAAGTTAAGAATTGAGTAGTAGAAGAAAATGGGACAGAGAAATTAGGATCAAGAATTCAGATTTTCTGTGCCTACATAAGGCATTTCGATTTAATCCAGTAAGCAAAGATCAAAGAAATAACACGTTTCAGAGAAAAACAACCAAAGTTTATATGTGTGGAATAGAAGTCTCATGGTAGTAGTCATGGTAGAATTTTTATCTACACTGAGTTTCATGAAATGAGTTTCCTTACACTCTTTCTGATTAAACTAACATTTATCTATTTGTGGCTGTTGTTCCATCTGTTGTTGTTTTGTTTCTAATGTTGCAGCAAACACATATAAATGTACTCTCTGTCAGGCACTGGGTTGATTCCCAGGAACACAATAAAGAAACAGAAACAAAATGTGCAAACAAGCAATTTGCATATAATATGGTGCATGGTATTCATTTAAGAAGTAAGCATAGGGGGGCGCCTGGGTGGCTCAGTGGGTTAAGCCTCTGCCTTCGGCTCAGGTCATGATCTCAGGTTCCTGGGATCGAGTTCCGCATAGGGCTCTCTGCTCTGCAGGGAGCCTGCTTCCTCCTCTCTCTCTCTCTCTCTCTCTCTCTCTCTCTCTGCCTGCCTCTCTGCCTACTTGTGATCTGTCTGTCAAAAAAATTAAAAAAAAAAAAAAAAGAAGTAAGCATAGGATGTCTGAGAGAGTATTCTTAGAAGGTTATTCCTAAAATAGATTATAGCTATAAAAAGTTTAGACTGGTAAACATGGGAAGGTAGATTCCTTCCAGGTAAAAAGATTCCTTCCCAGGTAAAAAGATAGCATAGGGAGAGGAGTGGACATACAGAACACTCCGTGTGTAGAGAACTAAACTCAAAGGTGGTGACAGAAAAGATGTCCAGAACTGGACATAGAGGGCTTTGTACACCATGAAAAGAAGGTTTAGTTTTATTCTATAAGATGTCTGGAACCATTCAAAAATTGTACCCAGAGCCCTGACAATGATAGCTATGAATGTTTTGGTACCTGACTTAAGATTTGTTTTCAGTGAGTTCTTATTAAGAACTTTCTACCTGCTCTGTGTGTGGCCACCTCACTTCCATTAACCACATAGGGTTTCAATTTTAGAGTCCAAATATTTTTAAATTTAGAATTGCTTCTCCCTCCATTGATGCTACTCAGAGATGATTTAATTTAATCCAATGTGAATATGCTTGCAGAAGGAGCCATAATGGGATAAACCATTCCAAGATATGATACTTTACTGAAGAATGAAAAATATTTAAGGAGAAAATCCTGGTATAGAAATAAGACAATAAAAAAAAACCTGTATGAAAAAAACTACAAAGAATGAATTTAGGATTAGCAATATAGATGTAAAGTTTCCTTTTCTATCATTCTTAAATGCTGTATTTTGTGTTAGATATTTTCAAGAGTAGACTAATGAAGCTATCATTGGTAAAGCAAGTAGCTTCAGAATTAACCTTCCAGTAAAGGTTCCTGAGGAACTTCCAGTAAAGGTTTTCCTGAGGAAGGTTTCTTATGAAACTTTCTTTCATACGAAATTATCACCAGAGTATGGGGGAAGCAGCAATAACTACAGATACAAGGGCATCCTGTAAACTGAAAACCTCTTCTGGGTCTTCCCTCTATGGGTTGTTGAATGCTCACAACTGACCTCATGAGCAGGAACTGGATACAAAGAAGAGGATACAGAGGGGGTAAGTATATTCTTGCTTGAACATGATTTCTACTTTAATGAATGTGGAACATACTTAACATGTTTACACATCTATTTGAGTGAAGTCCATTTTCTAGACAATAATTCCATTGTCATCTGTCTTCCCTTCCCATGTCTTTGTATCATTTTTTTCTAAAATATACATTCAAACTAAAATTTCGATTATGGAATACCAGCTTTTATACTTATATCCACTTATACATAATGTGTCAGATACCCCCTTCAGGAAAAATTGGCCATTACAGTTAGGGTACTAGTTTTATTCACCTTTACATCATCTTGAGCTCAAAGCAGTTTTCTAAGAACTTTGGATATAGAATATTTTCAATAAAAGATGTTTGCTTTACAACAGTATAGATACTAAAAATTCTAGTTGATGTTTGAACTCAACACCATAATTCTATCTACTGCATTTCCTTTACATCAGTTCCATACATAATCAGAGAAATAGGGCTTGAAAGGGGAAAACAAAGGAAAGCGTCACAGATTTTAAAGTTTTGAAATCCCTGTTACCAATTAAAGTTAGAGAATAAATTCAAAAGCAACCAAAACCTTAAGCAAAAACAATAGCAGATTTGAAAGTGTTACTCACTTTCAGCCATAGAACTTCAAGGCCAATTTAATATGTATAGGTTTAAAAAAAAAAAGTTTTATTCCATATGCTACTGGAAAAGTGAACTGAGGGCTTTTCTAAGGACCTGTTCCCAGTTGATTAGTGTTAACCAGTCTCAGTAGTTTGTCTTTTTGAAGTTCTCTCTCTTTGCTTCATGAGTTGTGCAAGATTTTTGTTGAAAATAAGCAGCCCTGCTCTATTTAGTGCCATGGAAACAGCTATCTGCATCAATATTGCATGGCTAAAATTGTCTTTAGTGCCTACTACTCAAGCATTGCTGCTTCCTCTGTTTGTACCCAACCATTTCCCATTAACTGTAAAGGTAACAGGATGCTTCATGATGTCTCATCATCAGACATGCTTTCAATGTAACCAGTCCAACAGAGTGGACTTGGCCCAAAATTCAGTATATATGTAACAACTTACTGGTAGGTAATACAGGTCATTGTAAAGTAAAACCCAACAAAATAGGAAAATGATTAAATCAAAACGAATACTGGAAGCATTTGGCACCACCAAATTATAAAATATTCCTCCCTGCAATTTAAATAAAACTTATTATAAGAGGTAGCAGAACCTAAGAACAAAGTCTTATTACCTGTAAGTGTTTGGCTGATTCACAGATGTAAAAAAGGCTCTTTCAAGGTGCAACTTCAAAAGATGAAATAGGTTATAACTGTAAAATCTAACACAAAACAGACTGAATTTAGTCCCTAGAGAGATTGAAGTGGAAGAAAGTCACAATGTAAACCATAAATGAAGAATGTGGAAAATTGTCACCATCAATTTCAGTGGCTTTGGAAGGCATTTGGCAGCCTGTGCGGGAAGACCAAGTAATACCCAATGATGGATTTAGCCCTGTTGTCACTGCTGAGCTGATGGATACAAATCACTTGCCTTTTAAACTGCAAGTTGTGGAAATAGGATGCATTGAGCTGTAAGGGGATCAAATGGATGAAAGGCAAATACCAGCAGATCAGAAGGTACAGACCCCAGTGTAGTCTGGATCAATTTTCTTAAATTGATAATAGTAAAGAAAATTAATATTTTTACTGAATCCTGTGAACTGGATTTTTTTTGTAATCTAATAGCTTCACAGTAATGGTGGAAGGGAAGGTGATGGGGTTGATGTTTTAGATAAGGGACATTCCTAGCATCACTTCTGATCACACTAGGGGAGTGGACCTGTCCCACCTCTGCATAAATCTCCAGGTGGAGGACAGAGTGTGAGACCTGAGAGCTGAAAGCATTTACCAGTCATGTGACCCTGGGACAGCCCTGAACCTCTCTGAGGCCTGTTTTCTTTATAAGGAATATAAAGATTTCTTTTAAAGTTTTCTATTTCATAAGGTTGTCTGAGGGCTGAAAGAATTAATTTCTGTGGGAATGCACTCAAGTACGTATGTCTAAGGATAACTGTTTAAGAACAATTGACTAGGGGTGCCTGGGTGGCTCAGTGGATTAAAGCCTCTGCCTTTGGCTCAGGTCATGATCCCAGGGTCCTGGGATCGAGCCCCACGTCGGGCTCTCTGCTCAGCAGGGAGCCTCCCCCGCCCTCCGTCTACTTGTGATTTCTGTCAAATAAATAAAATCTTAAAAAAAATCGTTTTTTTAAATCTGCTAATTCTCTTCCCTTCCAAAATTTCTTTGAAATACCCAAAATGAAAATTTAATTTAAACACTTTACAGTGTAGAAAATGGAGAAGATACTTATAATTAAGATAAAAATTTTAGGGGTACCTGGGTGGCTCAGTGGGTTAAAGCCTCTGCTTTCGGCTCAGGTCATGATCCCAGGGTCCTGGGATCGAGCCCCACATTGGGCTCTCTGCTCAGCAGGGAGCCTGCTTCCCCATCTCTCCCTGCCTGCCTCTCTGTGTACTTATGATCTCTCTCTGTCAAATAAATAAATAAGATCTTTAAAAAATTAAAAAAAAATTTTTTTAAAGATAAACATTTTAAAAGATTTCTTGTAAGATACAGTAAAGGTAAGCCCAGCTTACAAAAAGCAATAACCAACTGGGAAATCTGCAGAAGTGAAGAATGTGAGAAGGTGCCCACCTGAGTAATAAATGAACAGGATTTCTAACAGAGCCCTGGGAACTACTAATCCAAAGCTGCCATGACTCAAGAGAGAAGAGCCCTTTGGGAATACTTGGAGGACTAGCATATTGAACGAATTTAAGAATTTCAGAAACTATTTCAGTACCCGTATACATGGGTGCTGAAGCTGTGGCTCTCATCACCATTCCTCCAACTAATGTGGCCAAACCACAAGGTAAACCATGAAATTTGCTACTGCAGACTCATAAAACATAGCCATGTCAATTAGAAAATGTTTGAAATGACAATTCCCCCTTAAATGGTAGGAGAATGAGGCAAAAATAATAGCCTCTAATGGTTTTTTCCATTCTTCTCCTGAACAAAAGAATTTTTAATGGATACAGGCATCCTAACGTTCCATCTGGAGCTAGTGGGTGAGGATAGGCCAGACTAGGTCAGCTGGAAGGAAGAAAATTACTTGAATAACTTTAGGAAGGCCATGCATAAATACGGATACATATATACAGACTTGGCAAAAAAGTGAATTTTCCTGCCAAAAAAGTGCTTTCCTTATAACTAACATATTAATTCCCACTTTCTAGGACTAGGGATAATACAGGTGAAAAAATGACATAAATCTTTACCCTCAGATGCTTAATACTCTAAAATAAGTTATTTTCTACTTGAAACTCCCTCCCCCATTTTCTATTACCAGGGAAAGAAGGACTATCTCTAGAAAAATAAAATTATTGAATTCATTAAAAAGATAAATCAAAGATAAGGAAATAAATGATTTCAGATAAAAATAAGGGTAAGTAAATTTAAAAACTGAGTTGAAGGGAGCCTGCTTCTCTCTCTCCTTCTGCCTGCCTTTCTGCCTATGTGTGATCTGTCAAATAAATAAATAAAATCTTTAAAAAAAAAAAAACTGAGTTGAAGCAGTAAAGAACAGATTAAATACT
This sequence comes from Mustela erminea, assembly GCF_009829155.1. Taxonomy (NCBI): domain Eukaryota; kingdom Metazoa; phylum Chordata; class Mammalia; order Carnivora; family Mustelidae; genus Mustela; species Mustela erminea. The sequence continues at coordinate 114,593,373 of NC_045620.1, forward strand.
GCAGCAAAATGGGTAGTTGATTTAGAAACAGGAGTCATCAAACTTGTCTATAAAGAATAAGATTACAAGTATTTTAGGCTGTGAATTCCAGAGATAGCCTGTCTTGCTACTGTTGCTTGTTATTATTATTATTAGCAACTTTATAAAAACCATTTTTAGCTCATGGGCCCTATAAAAACAGGTTATGTGCCATAGTTTACCCTTTCTTGATTTAGAAGATCAACTTATTTCTTTAAAAACATGTTAGAAATATATTAAGACAACTTTAGTGGACAACAGGTTCAAGAAATTCCCCCAGAATGAGAGAGCAAACAAAAGAAAGGGAAAACCCATAATTAGATAAATAACAAGGAGCATGTTTCTGAGTTAAAGTCTCAGAATGATGGATAAAATATTAAAGAGATCAATTTGTAAATGTATTTTTGGACAGATTGTTAATTCCTGGAAAAATTTTTTAATCCTTCAAGTATTCAGGCAGAGAAAAAATATTTTGCATACAAAATTAAAAAAAATTATATTCACATAAGACTTCTCTTCTGTTTTATTAATCACCAGAGGACAGCAGAGCAATGTCTACACTCTGGCCAAATCATGTCATTCAGGTGCTAGAGCAACAGAGTTTCTAGTGACCCAGTAGTACACTAGCTGCTTATCACTCCTGGATCAAAATGTCCAAAAATGTACTTTGGAAAAATAAAGCAAAAAAGGTAGTTGAAGAGAAAATGTAAGGCATCAACTCTGGTGACAAAAACTTCTAAGAAAACACAGAGAAGTGTAATTTAGAAGGAAGATTTATATTCTTGAAAACAAAACAAACAAAAAAATACCACTAGAAATATGTAAAAAAAAGTAAGATAGAAAAAAAGTTAAAAGACTAGAGATGTAAAGATAAAAATTTAGGAAAGGCTTTAGATTCACAGTCCATGCTCTAGGGAGTATGGCTCAAATACAAAACATTTTTGTAAAATTTCAAGAGGATATTGGATCTCCAGCTTCTGAGTGTAACAGAGCATTGGCTCTAGCCATTTCCTTTGTACTCTAGACACACCATGCCGAGACTTCCGTAGTTATACTTTAATGCACCTGTAGTTGCTTCATTTCTGTGGGAAATATCTCAGAAATATTCCCCAGGTTGTAGGGCCTGCTTTAGCAGAGGCACGCATTTCTCAACTTCATTCACTTACTCTCTTAAGAGAGAGTGAGCCAGGCAGTTTCTAGTGCCAAGGATAAATGGAACAAAATGGACACAAATTCCTGCCCTCATGGCACTTATATTCTAAAATAAACTTATTTTCTCTTCTGTTTGAAACCTCCTCCCCATTTTACATTGCCAGAGAAAGAAAGGTTACATAAGAAGCTATCCCACCAACGCGCTTTGTCTATTTTTTTTTTTTTTTTTTTTTGCTCTTTTCTTTTCGTACCTAACTTTGCTTCTTCAAATGAGAGTGAGGTCTATAAGTAACCCTACTTTTCTGCTGAGGACTGGAAGGGACTATGCAATGAAACAAGGTGTGGAGAGATGTGGAGTCAGGACACCTGTCTTTGAACCCTTACTCCCTCACGAAGACATGCTTCAAGTTTCTTGTCTATAATAAAGCTCACGGTAGGATTTACCTTTAAAAAGTTGTAGTGAGGATTAAATAATTTAAGTGATGAAAGGATTAGGAATAGTATCAGGCATGTTAACAGTGCTGACACTCACGTTTAATCATTACATCCAATCCTGAGTGAATGATGACTATGTTGACATAGTTGTAACAATACCAGTAATAATAGTGATAGCTAGTCACCAAACCTTTATTTCCTCATCTAAGTGGACACACACACACAAACACACACAGACACAGTTGTAAAGATATAAAGATGAATGGAAAGATCACATATAGAATACTACAGGCCACTTCATAATTTGAACTCCAGTAATTCTGACTCTAAGACTTCTTTCTGTTCTGCTTGTGCTACCTCCTTAGGAAAAACATCTGAATCTCCTTTTCTTCATGTAACCCCATTCAACTTAATTCCCTCGGGACAACACAAAGGCTTTGAGCACATTGAGCTGAGTGTCACTTATCCTGGCACTTTCCTTATGACAAAAGGTTTTTATAAGAAGAAAAGTGCAGTTTAGAAAATGGTATTATGACGTTACTGGACATAAAAGTAAAGCAGACTGAGCACTTCAGGGAGAACCTGCTGCCCTCAGAGAAGAGCTTAATATGTCACTCTCAGAGAAAAGCAATCCTTATGAAAAGGGCAAGGCCAGTAATCTAAGAGGAACCTCACTCACACTTGATAGGATGTTGAGCAACCAGCTCAAGGGCAGACAGAGAGCAAGAGGCATGGACAGGGTCATGAAGATGAGGGATGCCATTGGAAGGGTTACTGGCCAGAAAATCCCCTCCACTTCTATTTTAATACTAATTGTAGCAGTAGTAAGCACTTATAAAATGCTTACTGTGTGAGGGGCACTGTGCTGATTGCATTACATGCTTTATTACATTCAGTTCTCACATTAATAAAGTCAGTTCTGTTGTTATTCTGATTCTCTAGATGAGGATAGTGAAACTCAGCAAGGTTAGAAAATTTGCTCAAGATTATAAAACTAGTAAGTGGAGTTTCTAAGTCCTTATAATAAATTTTTGAGAAACAGGTTACTAAATTGAATTAAACAAAATTAATCATTTTCTTACTCAACACGATCATTCTTCAAGGAAGAAAGTATATTCTGCCACTGATTTTAATACAAATAATTTATCAATTTAATTATTCACTTAATAATCATGCATGAATGCATTTATCCAATGTTTTCAAGGAACCTATTAACCTATTATTATTTGTACTTACAAAGCACTTTGGCATTGTAGGAAGTTGGTTTTATAATCCCCAAAAAGTATAAAATTACAAGAGAAGATGCTCCTAGTAGTCCCAGAAACTGCATTATTTACACCGAAAGTGAACATTGACCATCACAGTGGAATCTAGAAACACTTGATATAACCCAAAACTAGATTTATGGCCATTCTGAGCCTACTGATTGCATAGCCTACCACTGCTTCATCCCTTCTCACAAAAGAAAACTCAAGCTCTCTCAGATTTTATGTAATGCTATTAAAATACCCTTTTTCTATCTTTACTACCATGATATCTGAGAAAATGCTGAGAACTTTAGGAAAATATTGTTATCTACATCCTAGAGAGTTATTCTGCAAGATTCAAAGATTAACGGAGGGAAAGAAAACTGGATTGGGATTGGGCATTGCAATCCCAGTCAGATCTCAGCCAACCCTTTGAGCAGATCCAGTGCTGGGATGATTTCTGTTATGCTGCATTGGGTCAAGGGAGTCAAGTCATTATAGCACCATGGATGCAGGTTGCCCTAGGCAGGAGATTGGGTGAAACAGTCTTCTTCCTCACCCATTCTTCCAAAGGAAATCCTCAAAGAGGGATAATAACTAATAGCACATCTTTGAGTAGCTCTCAGGAGCTAGTGGAATAAATTCTTAATTCCTAAAGGGATAACAGCACTTGCACCCCAACAACTGCAGCAGTCCATACCTTGAGCCCCTTGTATACATTTCTTTATATATGTTCTGGGAGCAGCTCCTTCAGGATTTCAGCTGGCCTTTTTTCCTGGGGGAAATGTAAAGGGGATAGTTAGTGGGATGAGTATTTGCTTTAAGAATAAATATATATCATTTCACCTAAAGAAATCTATCATGGGTTAATGAATGACTGCAACTTAGCTTATGACATGATTAAGAGTGAACATTAATTGTCATTCTGAACGCACGGATTGCATGGAGCACGGGGTGTGGTGCAAAAATAATGAATACTGTTATGCTGGAAATAAAAAAATAAAATAAAATAAAATAAAATAAATAATAAAAAAAAAGAAAGAAAGAAAGAAGAAAAAAAAAGAGTGAACATTAATATATATGCTACAGATTTGTAGCTTGCAATATGAAACGGTAGTTCTTGTTTCACTTTGAATGACAGTATGAAATTATTAAAATCATTGACTCTATAGGTCATAGATATCCTTAATTTTGAGACTGAAGTAAGTTGACTTTTTTAAACAATATGCTCTATTGCTTTTTTAGTTTTTATTCTCAAGGCTTTTAATAACAAGATTGAGGAAGTTAAATAATTAGCTAGTTTGCTTCCAGCATTCACCATCACTAGCAATAATAATCATCCTCCAAAACGATCCCTTCCCCATTTTTTTCCTCAGTCCCCCTTGTGATTTTCTCCATGAAAAAGCTCTGATAGGTTTAAATAAATCAAGGGAACCAGTACTTGGGGCCAAAGTGATTAGTTCTGAGTGCATAGGCAATACAGTTAGTGCCAATGAGATGCACAGGCATATTTTCTGGGGCTTCCAGAAATAATCTTTCTCAATGTGTGTGTGTGTGTGTGTGTGTGTGTGTGTGTGTCTGTCTGTCTGTCTCTCTTTCTTTCTCCCTTTCTCCTCTGTAATTGGGATTTGAAAGAGATAAGAGCCCAACTGCATCCATCTTGTGACATTAAATGGAACCCAACTAAAAATGCCATCAACTCAGACTCAGAGAAAACAGACTCAGAATCTGATCCTAATAACTTTGTTTATGCATCTGCACTAAGCCATGTCGGAAGCTTGTCCTAATCCTAGATTGTCAGTTATGTGACCCAGTAAATTCCCCTTTTCTGTTTGGACCAGGTCAGTTAGATTTTCTGGCCAGCAGCCACATGAGTACTAACTGAAACCTAAGGGAAATCTGCCATTGATCCAATGAGCAATTGTTGTACAATTAGCTCTTCATTACAAATAGACTAATAGGAAATTCCAAACACCATGTTATTCCTATTATTCCTCTGGAATGTTTATGTATCACCAGTATCTCTTCACCAGAAATGAAGTGAATAAAAATATGTACAAAGTAAGTTAAATGAAGAGTTATTAAGGAAAATATAATTAACCTTCAAGTGAAATTAACTTGTTAAATTCACCAAACTCCAGGGCCCAGTTTTCAGTCTTGTGTTTCTAGAAACTTAAATAAAATGTATCAGTATATCCCCAAACAATCAGTCTTTCAATGAGCACCAAGAGTAAACAAAGTCACACTAGGCTAATAAATGAAATCTAATACCATTTTTGTAATGAATAACTCTATTCATCTAATTTCCAGATGGTCACATTCTTTGTTCAGGGTAGCTCTTCCCCAACATTAACACAATTATAATGCCAAAATAGTACTCATACTTTTTTTAAATTTTTATTTTTTTTTAATTTCTTTTCAGTGTTCCAGAATTCATTATTTACGCATAACACCCAGTGCTCCATGCCATACATGCCCTCCATAATACCCACCACGAGGCTCACCCAACCTCCCACCCCCTGCCCCTCCAAAACTCTCAGATTGTTTTTCAGAGTCCACGGTCTCTCATGCTTCTCTCTCCCTCCAATTTCCCCCAACTCACTTCTCCTCTCCAGCTCCCCATGTCCTCTGTGTTATTCCTTATGCTACACTAGTAGGTGAAACCATATGATAACTGACTCTCTCTTCTTGACTTATTTCACTCAGCATAATTTCTTCCCATCCCATCCATTGTTGATACAAAAGTTGGGTATTCATCCTTTCTGATGGAGGCATAATACTCCAATGGATGGACCATATATTCTTTATCCATCCATCCATTGAAGGGCATCTTGGTTCTTTCCACGGTTTGGTAACTGTGGCCATTGCTACTATGAACATTGGGGTACAGATGGCCCTTCTTTTCACTACATCAGTACCTTTGGGGGTAAATACCCAGTAGTACAATTTCAGGGTCTTAGGGAAGCTCTATTTTTAATTTCTTGAGGAATCTCCACAGTTTTTCCAAAGTGGCTGCACCAACTTGCATTCCCACCAACAGTGTAAGAGGGTTCCCCTTTCTCTATATCTCTCCAACACATGCTGTTTACTGTATTGTTAATTTTGGCCATTCTAACTGATATAAAGTGGTATCTCAATGTGGTTTTTATTTGAATCTCCCTGATGGTTAGTGATGATGAACATTTTTTCATATATGTTAGCCATTTGTATGGCTTCATTGGAGAAGTATCTGTTCATGTCTTCTGCACATTTTTTGACATGATTATCTGTTTTGTGTGTGTTGAGTTTGAGGAGTTCCTTATAGATCCTGGATATTAGCCCTTTGTCTGTATTGCCATTTGCAAATATCTTCTCCCATTCCATGGGTTGCATCTTTGTTTTGTTGACTATTTCCTTTGCTGTGCAGAAGCTTTTGATCTTGATGAACTCCAAGAATTCATTTTCGCTTTTGTTTCCTTTGCCTTTGGAGACATATCTTGAAAGAAATCACTGTGGCCGATGTCGAAGAGGTTACTGCCTATGTTCTCCTCTAGGATTCTGATGGATTCCTGTCTCATGTTGAGATATTTTATCCATTTTCAGTTTATCTTTGTGTATGGTGTAAGAGAATGGTCGCATTTCATGCTTCTACACATAGCTGTCCAATTTTCCCAGTACAATTTATTGAAGAGACTGTCTTTTTTCCACCGTATATTTTTTCCTGCTTTGTCGAAGATTATTTGACCATATAGTTGAGGATCCATATCTGGGTTTGCTACTCTGTTCCACTGGTCTATGTGTCTGCTTTTATGCCAGTACCATGCTGCTTGGTGATGATAGCTTTGTAGTTAAGCTTGAAATCAGGCAACATGATGCCCCCAGTTTTGTTTTTCTTTTTCCACATTCCCTTAGCAATTTGGGATCTCTTCTGATTCCATACAAATTTTAGGATTGTTTGCTCCAGCTTTTGAAAAATGCCAGTGGAATTTTGATCAGAATGGCATTGAAAGTTTAGCTTGCTCTGGGCAATATAGACATTTTAACAATGTTTATTCTTCCAAACCATGAGCATGGAATGGTCTTCCATTTTTTGTGTCTTCTTCAATTTCTCTCATGAGTATTCTGTAGTTCCTCGAGTACAGATCCTTTACCTCTTTGGTTAGGTTTATTCCCAGATATCTTATGGTTCTTGGTGCTATAGTAAATGGAATCGATTCTCTAATTTCCCTTTCTGTATTTTCATTGTTAGTGTATAAGAAAGCAACTGATATGTGTACATTGATTTTGTATCCTGCCACATTACTGAATTGCTGAATGTGTTCTAGTAGTTTGGGGGTAGAGTCTTTAGGGTTTTCCATATGAAGTATCATGTCATCTGCAAAGAGAGAGAGTTGGACTTCTTCATTGCCAATTTGAATACCTTTTATTTCCCTTTGTTGTCTGATTGCTGTTGCTAGGACTTCTAATACTATGTTGAACAAGAGTGAAGCCAGCATTACCCTAATCCCCAAACCAGGCAAAGACCCCACCAAAAAGGAGAATTTCAGACCAATATCCCTGATGAATATGGATGCTTAAATTCTCAACAAGATCCTAGCTAATAGGATCCAACAGTACATTAAAAAGATTATCCACCACGACCAGGTGGGTTTTATCCCTGGGTTGCAAGCGTGGTTCACCATTTGCAAATCAATCATTGTGACAGAACAAATCAATAAGAGAGGAGAGAAGAACCACATGGTCCTCTCAATTAATGCAGAAAAAGCATTTGACAAAATCCAGCATCCTTTCCTGCTTAAAACGTTTCAAAGTATAGGGATAGAGGGAACATTCCTCAACATCATAAAATCTATCTATGAAAAACCCACAGCGAATATCATCCTCAGTGGGAAAAAGCTGACGGCCTTCCCTTTGAGATCAGGAACACAGCAAGGACGCCCACTCTCACCACTCTTGTACACATACCTTTTTGTTTGTTTGTTTGTTTGGTGAGCTTGGAAATGAAACCAAAAGAGGGCATAATCTTCAGTGGATCTCAACCAAAGATAGTAACTTCTCCTGAAAGTATTTAAACTGAGCAGTGATTGATAGTGTTTGTGGGGTATTACTAGGACTTAGTGACCAGACATAGGATGCTGCTCATTTTGGAAGCACTTAAGGTCAATCCTGACCAAAACACCAATAAATACTGAATCTCTCATAAGGCCTATCAGAATGTACAAATCCCAGGATCAGTATCCTTTTCCCTTATAATGTTCTGATCCAAGAGACAATGAGAATCTACAGCAGTAAGGACCCATACAGCTTGTGGTCTCTGAATACCTTTCACATTAACAGAATCTAGGGGCACATTAACAGAAACTAAGGAAAATTACTGGTTCTATGTCTGGTTCAGGAAATATACAATGAATATCTTATGCCAGAAATCTATCAAAGACCAACAAACTCATTCCAAAGGGAGAAAGGAGCCAAACTAAAGGGGCTTTCACAGGCCTAGCATAACATTAATTAATCACCAAAAAATAAAGCTATTATAATGGACTGCAACACATCAAATATATAAGAACCTATGAGTTCATGATGATTTTTAAAAAGTAAAAGTCACTATTTACCACAATGGATAATTCAATGGACAAATTCAGTATTCTTCAGATTAACAAATAAAGAAAAATATTAAATATTTACCCTTCATTTCCTCTAAAACTTTATTTCAGGATAATCAAATATTTGGTAAGAGAGTTCTTTCCTATAGGATGCCTGATAAAACTACAGGAAAAACAATAAAATTAGAAAACCACCATTTTGCAGTCTCAATTTTACTAATAATGGATCTAAGCAGTATTCATCAATGAATTAAAAAGTTTAATGATGCAATAGGAAATAATCAATACCACCTATGTATATTCTTTCCAAAAATACTGACATTGAACCAGGTCAAGTCTATCACTTAAAATAGGGTAGAGGGCCCTTTTAAAAAATCTTCTCAGGAGAAGATGATCAGCCAAATTCATAGTATGGGACATTCGGTAAGACAAATGACCAAGTTTCTGCAAATAATAATAATAATTTAAAAATCATAAATACGGAGAGAAAACAAGGGAAGGGACTATTATTGAATAAGAGACTTAAAAGGTATAACAATCAAATGTGATATGAAGCTCTTGTTTGCTCCTTGATCTGAACAACCACTTGTTAGTAGATAATTTTGAAACAATTAGGGAAATTTGAATGTGGCTTGCATATTAGATGGTATTAAGAAATGGTAGAAATGTAGAATGGTTAAAAAGAGTCTGTTCTGGTATTAAGAAATACTTTCTAAGGTATAATAGTGTTGTGATAGGTCCATAACACATTTTTTGGAATTAGTGAAATACACTGAATGATTTAAGATGGAAATGGTTTGCAACCTCAGGAGCTTCCTGGGTTAAATCTAAAATTGACCTACATACCCAGAAGGCAAGGAGAGTCTGCAGAAAGAGGCAGACCACTCCACATTAGCAGAGGCAGGTTTAATAAACAAAGGAACTTACATATGAGGCTTATTTTGGGTGACTGCAAGATGAGTATATTTCTGCACCTGCCAGAATCTTCAAAGTTATATAGAGGCCTTAATTGGGTTCAGTCATATATTTAGTCCAGATGGTCTCAACAACACTTTACTCTTTCCAGGCTGCATCCTTGAAGCAGCTGCCACTAGGGGAATAGTAGGCAGAGCATACATTCCAAGGACAAGGGGAGGGGGCGAGGAGCCTCTGATTGCCTGGGTCCAGCTGTTGTGTCACCCGGCATCCCATTCTCTTGAGGGCCTTCTCTAATAGTAACATGATGGCTAGCATGCTTTAAAATACCCCCCCAAAAGTTAAAAATGCATGGATGGGAAATAGAAGATACAAAACTAATAAAACATTGATTATTGAAGTTGGCTTATTATCTTATTAATAATAATAATATTAATATAATTATATTATTATCTTTTTAAAGTTTTATATATGCCATTTTCTATAAAATAATGTTTAAAAGAAAAAAGTACGAGAGACACATAGCCAAAGTTTTTCCTCTTGAGTCCCATTTTGACAAATAATTTCATTAACAGATTTATGCCAGTTAAGCTAAAGGCAGTCTTCACAGAAGCTTCATTCTTTCAGTTGCTCAGGACATGAACCCAAATAGCAGCCTTGACTCCTTTGTTTATTTCATGCCCCACATTGACTCCATCAGCAAATCTTCCTGGCTCTGTCTTTGACACATATCCTAAACCTGACTCCTCATTATTTGCACATTGATCCACATCTGCCTTTTTTTCCAAGTAACCACTGTCTCTCTCCTGGATTATTGCAGAAGCCTCCTAACTGGTATGCCTGCTCTGTCTTTAACAGGTCCTGTTAAAGTCTAGGTCATTGTTAATCTTTTACTCACCCCCTCTGCCTCTAGCATTTTATCTGTCTCACTCAAATTGAAAGAATAGGTTCTTTTTTTAAAATTTTATTTATTTATTTGACAGAGAGAGCACAAGCAGGGGGAGCAGCAGGCAGAGGGAGAAGCAGGCAGAGGGAGAGGGAGAAACAGCCTCCCTGGCTGAACAGCAAACCCAACTCTGGGCTCCATCCCAGGACCCCGGGATCATGACCTGAGTCAAAGGCAGACGGTTAAGCAACTGAGCCACCGAGGTACCCCTGAAAGAATAGGTTCTTAATCCACCCTACAGAGTTCTGTATGACATGGACCACCCCTCTCCCCTGTTAGTTTCCTCTGCACTCATCCATCCCGACCAGACTGGCCTTATCATCTCCTGAACATAACAGCATCTTCCAGTCTCAGGGCCTTAATTTTCTGCTCCCTCCACCAGCCATGTACATTATACTCTTCCCACATGCCTGCAGGTTTGCTCCCTTAATTCTTTTACACTATTGTTCAAATGTCATTTTCTTAGAATTCCTTTTTAAAAATTCTCTAGGCTTCCCTATTCCTCATCAATGTCTTAACTTCTTTTCATACCATAAACATCTAACATATGTACATTAAACTCACGCACGTTGTTTATTTCAGCGCCCTCCATCTCCCATAAGGGATGTATGACTCTTCTGTTCCCTGCTCAATCCTCAGCACTCAGATCAGTGCCTGGTTCATGGTAAGAATTCAATAATTGTTGAATAAACAAATTTGTTGAATAACATTTGCTGAATAAATTTGTTGAAAAAAACTAAGCTGCGATTCCAATGCTGTTGTCCATGGCTCATTATGGTCCCAAGTGCATTACCTCGAGTAGTCTTAACCATCAGGGAGCAAACGTACTTCCTGCGTTGTTTACTTATTCTTTCAAAATATATGTATGTATTGAGCCCCTTCTTCATGTTGGTAACTAGAAATACAATAATTAAAAAGATAAACGTGCTACTCATTCTCCTATAATCATCTCTCAGTTTTTAGGGAAGGAGGGGCACTTGACTGCTATCCTATGATTAATATATATACGTATTCAGTCAGTTATTCCAGACCCTAGGGCAAGCCTTCATAAAAAGTTTGAAAATTGTGGGTATGATACAGAAGAGTTACAGAGGTAAATACTAGGAAATAAGGATCCCAATAGGTAACCCAATGGCGTGGAGAGGCTGGTTGGAGTTACAAAGCCAGTTGCCTCTGATTATTAGATTCCTCATCTGGAGCTCAGCCCAAGAGGAATGGTGTACCGCAGTACTGCCTGGTCTTCTCGGGGGTGAGCACTCCTAGCTATATCTGGTTCTCACCACTGAACTCTGATATTCAAGTATAGAGTCAAGGAGTAGCTCTGCCATCTGGAAAAAGGGGCAGTGTTACTGCTGGAGGCATTCTAGGAGAAACACACAGAACAGCAGTCCAACCTCCAGCCCATTGAAAGAGAGGGGTACAATTCCATGAGTACAGTTCCACGCAGTGGCTAATAATTGAAGTCTTTGTTCTGATACTTCTATTATGTGTTAGTGACATCCAGGCTAACAGGGTGGCTGCTCAAACAATGTATGCAAGTTCCACAAATCAGAGCTCCATCATTATTTTAAAATACCTACATTCAAGATCCTTTTTTATTATCACAGAAAACTTCAGCATTGCATTTGTCAGTGGAAGAAAAGAAAACTGGTTATATTCTCTAAACCTAATTGACAACTATTAACTTTTGTATTACTGTAATAATGGTTCTAAATATTTTAGCACCTATTTGTGGGAACAGAGTTTCTTGTTGATAATGATTCTCCAGTTCTGGAGGCATCATCATTTAAAAAGTCTTAATCAGAAATTGCTTGTGGTCATCTCAGGTATAAAAATCTGATAAAAAATCATAGTATGTTCACTGAAGCAAGCTCAGGTTTCTCACTGGAACTGTCAAGGTTTTACTTAGATATATTTTTCCAGTTAAATGTCAAGTATTGTTCTTAATGCTTTGCTTTATAAAGAGATGTAATTATTTTATCACCACATCTTGTATAGCTACTCCCAAATTTACTCTGATTTACCCCGGGAAATATTATTGCCTACATGTACTTTAAAGTGGAAAAAGGTTGATAAGCACTCCATTTGGGAAACTTGTATGCCATGAGTGAAACCATTGGCCTCTTATGTGCAGACATTTTCAGACAGCCAAGATTTCGCAATGGCATTTCAAACCTCTTTCTCTCATGACTTGATTCCTGTGCAAATGGTGACAAATACTGGTGACAGCAGTAGCCTCCCTGTGCTATCATTCAATTCCTTCAGTTCCTTAGAATGAGATCAATAACACTTCACTCTTTTGAAAGAAAAATTAAACCACTGTCTTGGCATGTCACTAAAGACAGTACGTGAGTTCAGTAACAGAATGTGTTGATGGTACAAATTTCCAGTCCAAGTTAGAATGACTGCTTCAGGGTCAAAGAAGTGAGAAATAATTATTCCAATCCATACCAGAATGCCATTTGCCACATTTATTATAGTATAAAAGCTTAAGCAATAGAGAGTTATGGTTGAAATTAGCATTTCCATCTTTGATATCCTGAATACCTTTTAGGCTCATTTACCTTTTTTCTAAAGAATTAACAACATTAGCACCTAAGAGCTACCCTTATTAGTAATCTATCAAAAAAGTGTATTATCAAAGCTGAGTTGCCTCAGCAAGATGAGAGAACTATACAATTTGCTGACTACATGGTAACAGCTGTTTTCCCATTTATGCGCGTTTCTTTTCTGCTCAGCAATGGAAGGACTTTGTGTAATCATAGGGGAGGCTTTATCTTTTGCATATCCATTATCACTGTGACTCATTCAAAGAAGAGATCTGTGTGTGGCATAAAAGGATATTTCTCTAACAATTAAGACAAATTTCAAGACTTGGAAAATAATAATTATATTTGAAAAAAGAAAAATCATAAAAATGCTGATGGTGATGAATGTGGAAAATGAGGGCCAGGATTCTGTTCCCATTACCTTTGTAGCCCCCTCCAGTGTAAGACAGATGCTTAACCCCTAAGAAAAATCCAGTAACTGGGAGCGCCTGGGTAGCTCAGTTGTTAAGTGTCTGCCTGGGATCAGGTCATGATCCCAGCGTCCTGGGATTGAGCCCCCACATCGGGCTCCCTGCTCAGTGGGGAGCCTGCTTCTCCCTCTCTTACTCCCCCTGCTTGTGTTCCCTCTCTTGCTGAGTCTCCCTCTGTCAAAAAATTAAAATCTTTTTAGGGGCGCCTGGGTGGCTCAGTGGGTTAAGCCGCTGCCTTTGGCTCGGGTCATGATCTCGGGGTCCTGGGATCGAGCCCCGCACCGGGCTCTCTGCTCAGCAGGGAGCCTGCTTCCTCCTCTCTCTCTGCCTGCCTCTCTGCCTACTTGTGATCTCTCTCTGTCAAATAAATAAATAAAATCTTAAAAAAAAAATCTTTTTAAAAAAGAAAAAAATCTAATAACTTTATTGGTTTGAATGAATAAAATAAAAGATATAAAAATGTCTTTGATATTCATAGCATTCATCACAAATACAGTAAGAAGAGTAAAGGTTTCATTGATATTCTGTCTTTGGTCAGATATGAGGAACTGTTGTGAATAGTGGGTGTGCTGTAACCCTATGATATGGTAGAGGCTTAGCTAAAAGTCTGTACTCCCAGACCATATTTCCCACAAAAAGCAATGTGTGCTATAGTTCATTTTTTAAAACGACATTCTTTCCTGCTGCAAAAATTCATGAGAAGTAGAGTTTATAGAGAGAATGTGTAGCAAACTGTTGAGTGCTTCAGTCAGAAAGGTGGAACACCATAGATTGTAAACCAGTGCATTTACAATGCTGCTGCTGCTAGCTCTGTTGTGTCTGAACAGAGTAAGGCACTGTTAAATGCCTCACACACTCTCATTTGATCCTTGGAGTGCTTTTACACAGGTGGTCCTATTTGTAACCCCATCTTACAGATGAGGAAAAAAAGACTTAGCATCTGAACCCAAGTGTATCAGACTCAAAATGCCACAGTCTAACCCCTTTGCTCATTGTCTCTTAATAAATGCACAGTGAAGAGCCTACATTTTACACATTATATCTAGAAAAGCTTTTCTACTCGATGACAGCTGTTTCCCTTTTTTCAGCCTTTTTTGGGGGAAAAATATAATAGTTTTTGCTGCTTTACAAGCTTGTATTAATTATTTGTTAAATTGCAAAGTTAATTTTTACTTTTTGGAAACCCTTATGTTAATACTTAAAGTCAATCTGAAGTAGATGAGAATTTGGTTTTTTTTAATATATACTTGAAGAATTACTAAACACTGATCATGGTGATTATAACCACTGTGAGATAAGAGGATACCCGTGTCCAGATAGGTCAAGATGAGTTTTCCAGGTCATTGGCTCTGCCCGGAACTGCCCTTGTGAATCACATTCCACATAGCCTCTCAGTGCTGAGCTAGCATCTATGTAGATCAAAGCCACGCCAGAATGGCTAATTCATGCGCTAAACCCAAATGTCAAGATTTGTTAAACACATGTCCCTTTAGAAAAACTAAACTGAACTAGAAAAAAGTAAACTGAAAAACTGAAACTAACTGAACTCGCTGGGAGAAAAGTGGCAAAACAAATTATTTGTCTAGATTCAGATTCAGATCTCTTAATTTAGTGTTGTGAGGAGCAACCATGCAATAAAAGCAATGGCAAGGGAATAGCCTACCTGGGGGAAAAGTGAGTCTGTGGCTCAAAGTTTCAGAGACATGTGAAGAAACTAGTGAGGTTGATGAAGTGGTTTGAGGTATATGGTACAGAGGTTCATCATGGGTTGTCCCTCCAGTCTCCCCTAACCACATTGAATATGAATGCATTATTGAATGAATACATCAGCAGCTTAATGATACAAAGGTTTTCAGTGTATCAGTCCAGCCGGTCGTTCTTAATCCCTCTGCTGTTTGCCCACCCCTCTTTTTTTCACTCCTCACTCCTAATGAGAAATGTCTTATGACTACAGAAGTATGATAACCCCATGCTACCACCACCATACACATCTTCTTTTTGCTTAGGGTGAAATAATAGCTAAGGAGCCTCACAGATCCAAAAGCAAAATCCTGATTCTCTTTCTCTCTGTCTCTTTTCTCACCTCCAGTTCTACCCAACCAACTCTAGGAGAACACCTACTGGACTTAACTGCAATGACTTGCATTTATTATACAACACCATTCTTCATACTTTTTACAGTTCCATAAAAATTAGTAGTGTTGGACAGTCATGGCGTGACAAAGCTGGAATCCTGCTACCTTCCCTCCCAGCTCTTACATAAGGAGAGAAAATGACAAACATTAACTAAAAATATGCATGTATGATAGACACAGTGCCACTTATAAATACACTACAACATATTACCTGGGTTCATGTGAGACTCTCACGTAAGGTTCATGCCATTGTCCCTCCTTGCCCTACACATCCTTCCCACAATCAGTACTTTCTATGTATTCTGCTTAGACAAAGCCAATGTGATTATATTTGAAATGTTCAGAGCCAAAGAAACTGGTATTTAGCTAAAATCATTGATTTTCCGGGGCCTAGAAGCCCAGTGACAAAAACTGGAAGTTTGTACCCCTCAGTTAAGCTAAAGCCTTATAGAAGCATGTCTGAATAAACAGGATAGACATGCAAGGTCATAGCAGAAAAGAACATAAGGCCCCCAAATAAAATCATTACAAGTGGCAAATGAGTTTAGAAAGATAAGACTTCACAGGGGTTCCTGGGCATTAGGAAGAACTAGTAGATGTTGGATGTGAAACCACATTTTTATTTTTATTTTTTATTTATTTTATTTTCTAATAAACATTTAATATATTATTAGTCCCAGGGGTACAGGTCTGTGAATCGCCAGGTTTACACACTTCACAGCACTCACCATAGCACATACCTTCCCCAATGTCCCTAACCCCACCACCTTCTCCTGACCCCCCTCCCCCCAGCAACCCTCAGTTTGTTTTGTGAGATTAAGAGTCTCTTATGGAAACTACATTTTTAAACCTATCACTAATTTTTGTTACTATCTATGCCAGCTGTGAGGTAAAATTGAAGGGATTATAAAACTAGGGGCTTTAGCTCCTCTGCTGTGGGATTACATTAATGAGCAAAGTGGTGAGCAGCTAAACTCTGAGAAAGAATATCATAGGAAACTTCCAAAGAAGTTTTAAGATTATGCAGGCATATCAGGTCCAACCCTACAGAGACCCAAAGTATTATATCCAGTCCTTATACATCTATTACAAGCCAAGGCTTTATGAGGACTTATTCTCAAGCCAGCCATGCCCTCTTGGACCACACTTTTCTAACTTTCAACTCATTTAATTTTGGCCCCTGTCAGTTTCCTTTATTCTTATATGAGCACAATTATGCATTTAAGATGCCTGTTATATTTTATACTGCATTCCTAGCTCTTTCATAATGGGAGAATTTTCACCTCCCAATCTCAGTATTCCTAGAAATTTAAGTGTCTTCATCTTTTCAAAGAACTCTTTCTAAAATAGATATGCATAAAGCTGTTGTTTGAAACAATGAATTCTCTGAAATATAGTGGAGTTTCAGTTACTGTGATATATTTTTGCCTGATAGCAGGCCTCTTCTGAACTTTAGAATCTAAGGGTGTTATCCCCTTTATTTAGTAGTAATATAGTAGTACCTAATGATTAATTAATTATTAATTAATCAATTTCTACTTTTTGTAGGTTTCAGAGAAGGAGTTACTTGACCAGTCAGTCTTTTATTTCATTAAGGAATCCATCACTTTCACTTCATTTTCTCATCCCATCTTTAAGGGGATAAAATGAAATGACCTGTATGATTATATTGGAAGCTCTTCTTTGAGGGATTCAATCTAGTGGCATTCAGTAGAAAGCAAGTAATGTATTAAGGACTTTGTAAACATAAGGAAGTAAGGTACAAGGATGTTGGATGAGTTATTATCAATATTAATCTAGCACTGAGTCAATTTCCCATATTCCAGTTGTATCTTGATAGAGTTTCTCCAGGCATGTTAACTATTCCCTGGGTGCAAACTAAATACTTCCGAAGTCATACTCACTTTCTTAGGCTTCTGTGGAAGCAAATTCATTAAATTGGACATTCCCACTGGACTGAAAGACTGAATGCAGTTTCTTTAAGTGCTCTTTAAGTAAAGGAAAGATGACTTTTAAAAAGTGTATTGATTTGGCAACCATTCTGAATCCATTTACAGAAAGAGTAAGCACAGGGCCTCTTTGTCTGCTGAATATCCCACTCTGGCTCCAGATTTCTAACCTACAGTCATACCTCTCGAGAAGATAAGCCTGGGTAGCGAGTTTTAAAAAAGAAGTCGACAGTATGGAGCATGATGATATTTGGCTATCTCTTTTTTTTTTTTCCTGTGTAAAACCAACAATGGAGTAATGCCTGGACAGAGCACAGGGAGGTTGGAAAATAGGAACACAGAGAAGTTATGAGGAATTTAGGGAAATAACAGAAAAATAAGACCTTTGTGGGCTTCTGGGTTAGTTGCAAACTCACTGATAAATAGGTAGGTCTAGCAAACATATTAAACCCAAATTAGGAGAATAAGTATAAAGCCATCCGCTAATTGCAAATATATCTCTTTTGCAAACAGACGTACAGGAGAGAAAGGAAAGGGTCACACAAGGTCCTGAAAAGGAGGCAGAGACAGTGATAAAGAGGATGGTAGGGACACCTGGGTGCCTCAGTCAGTTAAGTGTCTGACTTTGGCTCAGGTCATGATCTCGGGGTCCTGGGACTGAGTGCTGCATTGGGCCCCTCTCTCTCTCTCCCTCTGCCCCTCCCTGTGCTCACGATAGATAGATAGGTAGGTAGGTAGATAGGTAGATAGATAGATAGAAAAACTCTTTAAAATTAAACTGCTGAGGATCTAGCCTTACACTGAACTTCCTTTCAATGTGCTCCTTGAAGACCTGCAATGAGGAAATGATGAAGGCAGGATCAGAAATTTAAATTCTGAGATTGGGCGTGGAACAAAATTTAGGAAGATTTGCTGCAAACTTTAGTAGAAATATAAACAATCAAAAAAGAAAAAATTAAGGCACAGGGAGTGGGTATGAAGATTGACTAGGATTGCCTCTTGAGCTAAATAAAGTTCTATACCTCAGAAACAACTGGGTGTTGGAGAGTTAAGACAATGTTCAGAATCTAACCAATAGAAACATCTTATAGTAAAATCATCTACGTTGACCCAGGAAGTCACTCATACAATACATTTAAAAGTGTGGAAATGCTTTGTACACACATATATTCATCAGTGGATTATCTGTAATTGTGAAACTGACATATCACCATAGGCAGGTAGTTAAATGAATGGGATTGTTTTGAAGATTTGCAAATGAGATTTACACATTCAGATAATTACATGGAAAAGTGTTGTGACATTTAAAATGTAAACTGTAATATATAGATATTTTAAAATAAGTGTAGCAGGGAAAAAACTTTAATGGAAAATCACAAAAAAAGTTAAAATTCTGGCATTTGGGCGGGAGGAAATGATTTTGACATAATCCCCCTCTTCTTCTTCTTTTTCATCTTCTATTTTATAATTTTCAAGTTTTATTTAATAAACTTGTATTTTTTTTAATGATTTCTAAGAACAGTACACTAGAGGTAGAAGCCCATTTGAGGTTATTAATACAGGGAATAGGCAGTCTAAGATGGTAGTTCTCAACTTAAGCATACGTCAGAATTATCTAAAGTTCATGATTCTGGAGATCTTTGACAGGACCAGAAATTTTGCATTTCTCACATGTTCGCAGATGATTCCAGTGTTGCTGACCTAGGGACCAAACTTGGAACAACTGGTTTAAGAGAAATGCTTTGATTTGCAAGATTTTACCCATTTATCCAGTCATTTCACCAGAAGGCTCTATTCTCATGGTAGAGTGTAGTGAAATTGACTCTACAACCGTATGACCCAATATTTTGCCCTTGGATTTTATCCAAGGTCAAAGTAAATATGACACTTTTCTTTTTCTTGGAAAGGGCAATTGAGGACATTATTTCATACGTTCCAAGTTGCCTTTTAAAAGGCTCACGTTGAAAAAGCTTTCACAGAACAAAGAGGGAAAAGAATTTAATCATATTTTGTAAATAACTTTTCTTTGTTAAATAGTAAGAACTGATTTTTAACTATGCATTTGTATCTGCTTTATTCCTGGTTGTAGGGTGGTTTCCAAAAAAAATAAGACACAAGACAAAAAAAGTTGCAAATAGGTGAGGAAATCATGACAAACAATTCACTTAACCAAGGTAGCATAAGCTTGTCCTCTTTACCTTGGAAAGTTACGCATTTACCATTGTACTACATCCCTTCAGGACTGATTTTCTGTGTTTTTCTCTGTATTAAATTTTCTCTTACTGCTTCCGTGACAGCTTTGAGTTCTTTCTCGAAGATACATCATTCTCATCATTCTTCCATCTCAACTGCCCAAATAGTGATGTTAAATTATAAGAAGATGCTTATATTCCTATTCCTTACATAGTTAATCTTTGACTAAATATCAACAAATAGAAGGTTAGTTCAACTAGCAACACAACTGAAATTAATACTTATGGACCAGAATATTTAAGTCTACTGTCTCAAATATAGTTTTAAGTATTTGTTTGGATATCTCAACAAAGCCTTGAGAAACAAAAGCTTTGAGAATGGGAAAATCTCTCCAATTCAAGATCAAATAAAAGCGCTACAGGCATTGTAATGAATTTACTCAACATCTCGGATTTAACCAGCTAAAAATGTTTGTTTTTCCTTTGTAAGCAGTGTTCTATTCAATTTTTAAAAATGAGGATCCTGTCTTACAATTGAAAAGCAGCATACTGTCCTGTAGATGGAACAAAATGTCCTTGACTTACTAATCCTTGAGGGGAGCACTGCCTTTGGTACCAGCTATTTAGCATATATTAAATGAGTAGATTCCAGTAATTTCACTTCAGGACTTAAAAGTCCAGAGGCTTCCTTTTGTTCAGTATGAAGAAAAATGTCACTCTCATTCCAATGTACTGGCTTCTGTTTAACTAAACTCCAGCAATACTAGTCTCCTGTTGCATAAGGACACCCTAAGAGCACAAAAGAAAGAGGCAACTTTAAAATAAGAGATTGGAAAATAGAATAAAGTAAAATAATAAGTGACTGAAGTAATTAAACACATTAGGAAAGGAGAATGTTGTGGGATGCCTGGGTGGCTCTGATGGATAAGCACCTGCCTTCAACTCAGGTCTTGATCCCAGGGTCATGGAGTCCCACATCCGGCTCCTTGCTCGGTGGGAGATCTGCTTCTCCCTTTGCCTCTGCCTGCCACTGCCCCCTGCTTGTGCTGTCTCTCTGATAAATAAATTAAAAAAAAAAAAAAAGAAAGAAAAGAAAAGAAAAGGAGAATGTTGTGATCCAAGAGCAAGTAAGGCAGTAGCAAGTCTAAATGAGACTCACTGCACTGCAAATACCTGTTTCCTCCTTCTGATGTGGGGAATGTATCCTTATAACCCAAATAGCACACTACAGCTGCAACTGGCAAAATCAGTGAAACAATAAAAGCCTATTTAAGGGAGAAGATTTTGTACTTTGTTTTTAAACAGTGGACCACATGATTGGCATTTGCTTATTTAATAAGACTGTTAGAGATAATGTTTTCAGGGTTGACACATTATCAATTCAAATCGGTAATTAAAGATACAGATGATCTATGTGTCTGTTTTTGTGCCAGTACCATGCTGTCTTGATGACGACAGCTTTGTAATAGAGCTTGAAGTCCGGAATTGTGATGCCACCAACGTTGGCTTTCTTTTTCAATATCCCTTTGGCTATTCGAGGTCTTTTCTGGTTCCATATAAATTTTAGCATTATTTGTTCCATTTCTTTGAAAAAGATGGATGGTACTTTGATAGGAATTGCATTAAATGTGTAGATTGCTTTAGGTAGCATAGACATTTTCACAATATTTATTCTTCCAATCCAGGAGCATGGAACATTTTTCCATTTCTTTGTGTCTTCCTCAATTTCTTTCATGAGTACTTTATAGTTTTCTGAGTATAGATTCTGTGTCTCTTTGGTTAGGTTTATTCCTAGGTATCTTATGGTTTTGGGTGCAATTGTAAATGGGATTGACTCCTTAATTTCTCTTTCTTCTGTCTTGCTGTTGGTGTAGAGAAATGCAACTGATTTCTGTGCATTGATTTTATATCCTGACACTTTACTGAATTCCTGTATAAGTTCTAGCAGTTTTGGAGTGGAGTCTTTTGGGTTTTCCACATATAGTATCATATCATCTGCGAAGAGTGATAATTTGACTTCTTCTTTGCTGATTTGGATGCCTTTAATTTCCTTTTGTTGTCTGATTGCTGAGAAGTGACTTTTAATCTCACAAAACAAACTGAGGGTTGCTGGGGGGAGGGGTTTGGGAGAAGGGGGTGGGATTATGGACATTGGGGAGGGTATGTGCTTTGGTGAGTGCTGTGAAGTGTGTAAACCTGGTGATTCACAGACCTGTACCCCTGGGGATAGAGTATTATGCCTCCATCAGAAAGGATGAATACCCAACTTTTGTAGCAACATGGACGGGACTGGAAGAGATTATGCTGAGTGAAATAAGTCAAGCAGAGAGAGTCAATTATCATATGGTTTCACTTATTTGTGGAGCATAACAAATAGCATGGAGGACATGGGGACTTAGAGTGGAGAAGGGAGTTGGGGGAAATTGGAAGGGGAGGTGAACCATGAGAGACTATGGACTCTGAAAAACAATCTGAGGGTTTTGAAGGGACGGGGGGTGGGAGGTTGGGGTACCAGGTGGTGGGTATTATGGAGGGCACGGATTGCATGGAGCACGGGGTGTGGTGCAAAAATAATGAATACTGTTATGCTGGAAATAAAAAAAAAAAAGAAAGAAAAAAAGCAGTCAATAAACACGTATTTCGTAAAAAAAAAAAAAAAAAGATACAGATGAAACTTGTCAGTGATATTGATACGGTTCAGAGTTGTTTGGAATCAAAGCAAGCTCAGAATGAAGTGTTGATGGAAATTATTTTTAAGAAGAACTTATTAGGTTCCCCTGGGTACAGAGCCTTGAATAAAACCTTGGAGAGACAGATAAATTATAAACATCTCTGAAAAATATTGTATACAAGGAGAAACTGACAGAGCTGCACCATGGAAAGAATTCAGTGTGTTTGTATTCCACTTTTTAAGGGAAACGTTATGACATAATTGGTTCAGAGTTTGCCCACTTAGAAACACTGAGCACTCACCAGGGGTCAGATGTTTCATATAAACATTACCTCATTTAATCCTTACAACAGTCTGGAGAGGCAGGAACAATTGTGCCATTTTACAAAAGAGGAAAAAATGAAGCTCAAAGTGTTTAAAGAACTATCTCAAAATAGCACTATTTGGGGGACTCAGAACCAAGACTTGAAGTCAAAACTGCCTGATTTAAAAAAACACAAAAACAAAAACAAACTCTGTTTCCTACAACACACCAGACTTCTATACAGCAATCTCCTCTATATTCTAGAGATACCTTCATCCAATTCCTCAGCAATTTCTCATTTCTAAATAAAAAATCACACTGTTCTTAGGAAATACCTCAAATCTTATTCCCCTGCCATATTAAATATATTCTGGCAGCTTTCAGACTAAGAAGCACTTTTATAGATACTTGGACATCCCCAGGAAGTCATAAGTTGGAAATAATTTCATCGCTATGGGCAATGTCCCCTCCTCACTTTAGAATCCCTATCTATTTTAGCCTTACTTGTTTTTCAAGATTCAATTCAAGTAGTACCTCTTCCATAAAGCCTTTTCTTTTATTCTCAGCTAGGTATGGCCTTTCCTTCCTCTGTTAACATTTTCTTTCTTTTTTTCCAGTAGTGCTTTGTTTATAGATCTATATGGTAGTTCATTGTATTTATTTATGCATATTTATTGCCTCCACAAGCATTTATTGACTGCCTTCTAAGTATGACTATTATCTAAGTCACTGCTAAATGCTGAGTCTACAGAAATTAAAATTATGCAAAGACAGTCTGACTTCTGTTCACAGACTGGCAGAACATGCTTGCTTCATGCCTTTTGAAGACTGAAATATCTTTTATGTTTCAACTTATGTCTTGTTCATTTCAACATAAAACATGAACCATGTGTTATATCAGTCAACATGTTGTCTTTCCCACAGCTGCTTTCTTTTTTTTCTTTTTCAATATTTTATTTATTTATTTGTCAGAGAGAGAGAGAGTAAGAGCGAGCACAGGCAGGTGGAGGGATAGAGGGAGACAGAGAAGCAGACTTCATGCTGAGCAGGGAGCCCAGTGTGAGGCTCTATCCCAAGACTTTGGGGTCATGACCTGAGCCAAAGGCAGCCACTCAACTGACTGAGCCACCCAGGTGCTCCACCACAGCTGCTTTCAAAAGTGGCCATTTAATTTAATTAGATTTAAATAACATGCAATACTTAAAATGAAAAAATCCATGTATAGTTATTTATCAGGAAAATACAGCATTTGTGTCACTATCTTGTTACTTCAGGTATTTGAAACTAAGACTTTTTTCCTGAAATACAAAACGAGGAACTAAGTATATGGAATTCCATGTTTATAGGCATAGCCAGGATTCAGTAGACTCTTAAATGAACACAGTCTGACATTAAAGGCATTTTGAATGCATTACTGGTCAAACTAAATCCTGAGAAATGTCAAATAAATTACATAATTACAATGCCTTAGGCATCATACTCACAAAAGAAATATCCACATACAACAGTCAACAGAAAGCAAATAAAAATAATGTCTACTTATTTCTCCCAGTGTTAAAAATGGATTCTCCTGTATTTTTCTTCAAATGAAAAATAATGAGATCATGAAGTTTATTATAGGATTGATTTAAATTTTGTATGGGAGGAGGAGTTACTTCTGTATTTTAGCCAGCCTACATAACATTGTCTTAAAATCCCAGCATGGGTGATTGAATTTTTGTCAATATTTTTCCTATCCTTTTAGTCTTTTCTCCTGATAGCTGATTTCTAGATCCAAATGACTTGCTGTCTTTAGAATCTTCTTCCACTAGTTGCTTGAGAAGAAAGTATGTGTGTATTCCTCCTTGAAAGAGTTTTGTTCCATCAGTGAAATTGGGGCAGTGTAGAACATCTAAAAGAGTGGACTTGTGTTTTATTTCTTTAAAAAGCTTTTTCTAGAGAAAGATATCTTCCGTAGTTTAAGTGGATTAGGAATTTTCTATGTCAGTGCCTTGTAGAACACCTCTATTTCACCTTTTATATCTTACTCCTGATATTTCTCAAATAAAGACAGTATATTCAAATTATTAATTTAAACTTGGTCTCCAAAAATAATCCATGTAGTGTTGGTGGAATAGAGTCTGATATAAGGACTAAAAGGTACAAAGCTAAAAAAAAAAAAATCGGGGCGCCTGGGTGGCTCAGTGGGTTAAGCCGCTGCCTTCGGCTCAGGTCACGATCTCAGGGTGCTGGGATCAAGTCCCGCATCGGGCTCTCTGCTCAGCGGGGAGCCTGCTTCCCTCTGTCTCTCTCTGCCTGCCTCTCCATCTACTTGTAATTTCTCTCTGTCAAATAAATAAATAAATAAAATCTTTTAAAAAAATAATAATTTGAGAACTCTACTGCCTGATAAATTTAGAGATTTTTGAAGGAACTTCCTGCCATCATTGAAACGGCACCAGAGTAAGAAGTAAAAAGAAAGGGGGGAGGGATGGAAACAGAGGTTTATGGAACCAAATTAAAAATGGGTGAGGAGGTGGGGTAGAGGAAGGAAACTAGAGCTCCATGCCCAGAAGAGGCCAGTGAGAAAGTCCCCCTCTTTAAGGTGGAGTAGCCATCCTTGTGCGGGTTCTAGTACTAGAATGAATGAGAGATTGTCTAACTTTCAAAACTGCAGTTGCAGGTAAGCAAGAAGGAGTGGACGTTTATTCTACGTCCTTGGAACGTAGCAGTTGTGAACTGGGTAAGTTCAGAAGGTGTGTTAGTTAAGAGTTTGAGCCAAAGCATCTCATCAGATGTCTTCATTATATTTTGCACCTTCCTCTGGCTGTATTTGTTCTTTCATTCCCCAATTCATATTTTGATTTTCTCAAGCTGACAGAAAGTTAAAAGACTAATACAATGAACATTTTAATGCCCTTCACCTATATTCGCCATCTCCCTCTCTCTCTCTCTCTTTCTCTTTCTTTCTCTCTCTTTGACATTTTTCCTGAGCAATTTGAAATGTAATTACAGAAATCATGGCACTTCACCCCTGAATATTACATCATGCATCTCTTAAGGATAAAAACATAATCCTACCTTTGCAGAAATGTCTGTTCATGTCCTCTGCCCATTTCTTGATTGGATTATTTGTTCTTTGGGTGTTGAGTTTGCTAAGTTCTTTATAGATTCTGGACACTAGTCCTTTATCTGATATGTCGTTTTGCAAATATCTTCTGCCATTTGCGACAACATGGATGGAACTAGAGCGTATCATGCTTAGCGAAATAAGTCAAGCAGAGAAAGACAACTATCATATGATCTCCCTGATATGAGGAAGTGGTGATGCAACATGGGGGCTTAAGTGGGTAGGAGAAGAATCAATGAAACAAGATGGGATTGGGAGGGAGACAAACCATAAGTGACTCTTAATCTCACAAAACAAACTGAGGGTTGCTGGGGGGAGGGGGTTTGGGAGAAGGGGGTGGGATTATGGACATTGGGGAGGGTATGTGGTTTGGTGAGTGCTGTGAAGTGTGTAAACCTGGTGATTCACAGACCTGTACCCCTGGGGATAAAAATATATGTTTATAAAAAATAAAAATAAATTAAAAAAAAACATAATCCTACCAAGAAAATTAACAGTACCATCTACTCTCCATATTAAAATGTTCCCAGCGGGTTACCTGGGGGGCTCACTCAGTTAAGCACCTGACTCTTGGTTGCAGCTCAGGTCATGATCTCATAGGTCTTGAGATCAAGCTCTTCATGGGGCTCCATGCTTAGCAGGGAGCCTACTTGAGATTGTCTTCCTCTGCCTCTTTTCCTATTTGGGTACACTCTCTTTATCTCTCTTTCTTTCTTTCTCTTTCTCTCTCTCTAAAATAAATTCATAAATCTTTAAAAAATTAAAATGTTCCCAGTTACCAAAAGTATATTTTTTCTGAAAATATATTTTGTAACTTTAAAATACAAGATTCAATGAATGATGAATTGAGTTTGATTATGTCTTTTTAGCCTTTTTAAATTTAGAAGTCACATACCTTTATGTTGATTTGTTTTGTTTTTCAAGACATTGTGTTTTATTCGGTTTTCTAGAGGAGTACAGACCATTATTTTAAAGAACAGATTACATTTTGAATTTTCTAATTGCTTTTTTAGGAATGAGTTCAAGTTAAACATATTTGGAAAGAATAACAAAGGTGTTATTGGTACTTTTTCATTATATCACATTAGAAGCATAAGGTATCAAATGGTCACACTAATAATAATGCTGTTTGATTATTAGTTAAGGTGTTGACTGCCAAATATCTGTTCATAAAACTGCATTTCCCCTATAAATTCAATTAGTAAATAATTTGTGGGGGTGAATCATTGGGTTTGACTGAATATTCTATTCTCTAACCATGTTTCACCCAGAAGTATTAGTAGCATCCACAAAGGAACCTTGCCTAATCTAATAACTACATTTAGGGTTGCCAGTAGAGATTTCTTAATTCTACCATTTCTTTTACATTCACTAATTGAATTTTTTCTGAAAAGTGCTTTAATTTGTACCTGCCCCCTACATACACAATCTCACAATATCACTACCACCTCATAAATATTTGTATCAGTATATTAAAAAACATTTCCATAAGACTTTCATGCTCAACCTGTCCAACTTATGGTAAATGGGAGCCCCTTCAAGCCGTCTTCCATGTCATTTTCAAATGAAGTTATTGTTCCTGAGCCCCTCTTTGCTTTCTGCCACAGATATTCCAGGCTCACCTCATGTTTTCCTGCCTCAGACTAGAAGTCAGTCGTGTCAGCTATTTGTTAAATGACTTGCAGGTCTTTTCAGTGGGGAATGTAATTTAGAAACCAACTCTGGAAGCTAGATGTGCTCCTTAGTAATGGGATGTCATTGCTTTGAGATCCTTTCAGTGGTCAGATTATTTTCTCTTTCTTCCCTCTCTTTATCTCTCTTTCTCTCTCTCTCTCCCTTCCCCAGTGTTGTGTAATTTTCTCATGTATTGCTTTGCTTTCACTGGTGTAATAACTTTTATTACTTTTTTGGATATATTTTTAGAGCAGTTTCAGATTTTAAGTAATAATGCTTTCTCTACCCATATCCTGAGGTAGATGAGAGGAACAAATAAAATAACATATACCATACCCTTTGAAAGATACAAACTGCTGTAAAAAGCTTAGTGCATCGCCACTGCTATTGGTCATATATGTTAATAGTTGATCTGACATTTGGCTTTAGAAACATGCCCCAGAAATTTTCTTAGTTTGTCTATATTGCTAGATGTTTATGCTCTTTTGCTTTTAGTTAAAAATACCATTTGGGAATTTAATAGTGTAGTGTGTTAAATCTGGCATGGTTCTTACAAAGTTAGAAAATTCAAAGTTTGGGAGGCCTGCAGTAGCCTAAGGAATGGGCAAGTATTGCCATATTTGGAACATAAAGTTTTCCACTTTACTGCTGGCCCTTATTGCAATCAGCAAACAAAATTCCCTATCACATTTCTTACTCCCAGTGAAGTCCAGAGTGGCAGAGTACTCTCAAAAAGCATTGAATCATTGTGCAAGTCATAAGACAGGTTATTAATATGTGATTATTTCTCATAACAAAACATCTTGTTATAATCAAAACTATTGTTTATACTTACAAGATATGTTCTTCTGTTCAAAATGAAGTTTTTTCCCATTTTTAGTAGAGTTTAAGTGTAAGTAATTAGAATGTAAAACAATAAACATTACCTGGCAAGGTTCAAATATCAACCCACAATGTTTTCAACTTTCTGTCTCGATGCTGCTACAGACACACATACCCACTGTGAAAGATCATACTCGTAAAGACCTGGCACAAAAACACTGGAGTCATGAAAGCAGAAGAGACCATAGGGACATAAGAAACACTTGACCCATAAAAGATGAAACTGAGATTTAGCAGGAAACTCTTTGGCCCAAGTTCACAGTGCAAGTCAGCGGAAGAGCAGAGCTAGAGCCCAGGGTCCCAAACTCCAGGTCCAGTGCTGTTCTGTTATGTGAAACAGAGGCAGACATTGATTAAGTTAAACAATCAAGAGGCAAACAGAATGTAACCTGGTTGGGTGGGTGTGGGGAAAGCAAAAGGACAAAAGGAAGAACATGAACAAATTCTTACCTCATTCACCAGAAATCATGCTCGTAAAATTTGGCTCTTGAAGACTACAGTGATTCTGTGATTCTGATTGACATTCCTGACATGGAAAGGAATGTTCTCTTTCATGTAGATAACCTAATATAAAGACTTTACCGCACCAAGACTTCCAGTCCCTGAGTACTCTGCTGCCTGCCAAGAGTATGCTTGTTTTCTTAGTTTATATGCTTGAACAAGGGTGATGCCGTGCCCGGACCCTAGAGACATGTGCCTAAGAGTAATGTCGTCCCTTGATGGCTTTCTCAGCAAACACTTATTCTTAACTCCTGGGAAAAGTCAGTAAGAACTATCCCTTCTTTTAGGATGATTAAGGGTCACAGTACAGGGCTAGGGTGAGAGAAAAGAGTATTCTTGTAAAATAAGAAAACAAAAAAAAAATCTATAAAGAAAATTTTTATTATATGAAAGGTGCATATGTCCAAAACAAAGACAGATTTTTCAAGGAAGCATAAATAACAAAAATATATATTAAGTGCACTCACTACAAGAAATAACAATTTACTATACACATCACTTGACCAGACCACACAAAGAGCTCAGATATAGAAGTTGTTAAGTCCTGGGGCGCCTGGGTGGCTCAGTGGCTTAAGCCGCTGCCTTTGGCTCACATCATGATCTCAGGGTCCTGGGATCGAGTCCCGCATCGGCTCTCTGCTCAGCAGGGAGACTGCTTCCTCCTCTCTCTCTCTCTGCCTGCCTCTCTGTCTACTTGTAATCTCTGTCAAATAACTAAATAAATCTTTTTAAAAAAAAAAAAAGAAGTTGTTAAGTCCTTGGTTCAAATTTGTGCCAAAATGTTACATCCTATGGCCTTTATAAAAGTATTCTGAGAGGGCTCTATTAAAACAGAAAGCACCTTAAATGACTGCATTCAATCTGGAGAGCTGGGAGTGAAAGAAAAACAATGCCGACCAATGCAAGATATTGGGCCAGTTGCATGTAGTTTAAAATTATAAGGCCTCACAGATGACTATAAAATGACCACCTTGGTTTTCTTTTTGCAGTCACCTACTGAGAATATTAAAGTAATGACAATGTGTGTACCAGGTGAATGGGAAATACTGCATAGAAGGAAGTCAGTATTTTTGAACCCTCTTGGTTCAGTCAGCTTTTGAATCTAACCCAGGGAAATGAGGAGAAGCCTCCAATTAAGCCTAGAGTTTAACCCTGGGGAGCAAAGAGGGTTGGGGGTGGTAGTTGAAGAACAAAAACTGAGACAAGAGGAACCAGGAAGCCAACCAACAAAGAGCAGAGACTTTCTGCCAACAAGAACCTTTTTCTTTGCAGGATGAACTTAAGGAAATCCAACAGCAGGTTGAATTTTTTCAGTGACTATTGAAAAAAAAAATAAAAGTAAAACATGGGAAGTAGTCATACCTCTCAAAATATATGGTTCTTGTTAATTTAAAGAAGGTTGTTGTCATAATATTTAAAGCTTAGTGCAACTTTCAACAAAAGTTATTTGATACCCCTCCACCTTCCCCACAGTCCATGAATGGCCTGTTTTCAGCAGTTTTCATTTCTGTTCACACATAAGGTATTAGCTCACTCTCCTTACCCCATGGTCTCTGGCCCTGCGAGAGACTCTAAATAATAATGCAGGAAAAAAGCAGTACAGGGCCACCCTTCAGTCTTTATACTTCCCCTTAGATGTCACACCAGCTCACCCAGCAACTCTTCATTCAGGAAATCCTGTACAGAAACCAGAAGATCATGGGCAGAGTCAGAGTCATGAGAACTAGCTAAATTCTGGGACATAATAACAACTACCTTCTCAGGATGACACTAGAGAAAAACAGCTGGCTCTAAGAGGCTTCTTGACAATATGGAATAGGAGTCCAGAATAGTCCCTCTGCACCTTTGCTGTGGTTTAGAATCACCTGGGGGAGTTGTTAAAAAATATCCATGCTCAAGTTCACCCCAAGCTAATTAAATCAGAATCTGTGAGGGTAGAGGTTGGCCTTGGTATTATTAAAGTCCTTCAGGTAATTGTAATATGAAGCCAAGGGTGAGGACTAGTGTTCTAGAAGATCCAAGGAACAGATAATTAATATAATCTAGTTGCTTATCCCGGGTGGTTTTCTTTCTTTCTTTCTTTCTTTCTTTCTTTCTTTCTTTCTTTCTTTATTTTTATAAACTTATATTTTTATCACCAGGGGTACAGGTCTGTGAATCACCAGGTTTACACACTTCACAGCACTCACCAAAGCACATACCCTCCCCAATGTCCATAATCCCACCCCCTTCTCCCAAACCCCTTCCCCCCAGCAACCCTCAGTTTGTTTTGTGAGATTAAGAGTCACTTATGGTTTGTCTCCCTCCCAATCCCATCTTGTTTCATTGATTCTTCTCCTACCCACTTAAGCCCCCATGTTGCATCACCACTTCCTCATATCAGGGAGATCATATGATAGTTGTCTTTCTCTGCTTGACTTATTTCACTAAGCATGATACGCTCTTTTCTAACAAAATATTTAATTAGTAACTAATCAAGGCAGTTGAAATGGAGAATTAATCTCAGGTTTTGTCTTACTGCATTTTTTGAGATCACAGATACCAGTTTATAAAGTGATAGATTACAGAAGGCTGAGAAGAGTGGAATAGTAAAGTGTGTGAGGGAAGTGGGTGGGAGTCAGCCAATGGAAGTACCCCAACTCCTGACAGTAGGGACTGCATCTTGTTCATCTTTGTATTCCCATCACTAACATGGCAAGTCTGCACAGAGTGAGTTCACAATAACTACCAGGATCCAAAAGAATTGTCAGGATAAGCTTCTGTTGGTCTGGGTTTCTTCAGTGGGTCTTGATACTAGAGGGTTTTTCTCCTGGAAGCCAGGATCCCTTCAGTAAGCACCTCCTGACAAAGCTGGGTAGACTTGTTGCGCACATAAAACTGGCTGATAATTTGGGGCTTCTTAAAATGGATATTCACTTTAAATATTGGCTGGCCATTGTTTAGAAGAAAAGCCAGTCTCCTTTTGGGAAGGACAGGACTGAGAAGAGCTGGTGTTAGTAATCTGGCTTTCTAACATTATATGAACAAATTAGCTCTGGACCCAAATTTGCATATAGCATTTTGCAAAACAAAAACCCTTCAGTTAATTAATCCAAATACTCAAAGCAATTTTAGTGATAATCTATTGTCATTTACGCTTACTGATGGAAGTGTCACCTACACCATCCTTAAGTACTCTATTAATATTCCTACTAATAACATCTGTATTTTCCCTCAAAGAGACTATAAGAGATAAAATTTGATGGCTATCTTACCTTTCCTTGGTTCCCTGGGGATTTACCTGTGCCCTGCATCCGTTGGTACCCTGTGACTGGCACATCTCTAAACCTAATTTATTTTCCTGATTAATTGCCAGTATCACCACTACATAGCAGTACCTCAGACGTTTTCTGGTTCTTTTTTTTTTTTTAAAGATTTTATTTATTTATTTGACAGACAGAGATTACAAGTAGACAGAGAGGCAGACAGAGAGAGAGAGAGGGAAGCAGGCTCCCTGCTGAGCAGAGAGCCCGATGTGGGACTCGATCCAGGACCCTGGGATCATGACCCGAGCCGAAGGCAGAGGCTTTAACCCACTGAGCCACCCAGGCGCCCTCGTTTTCTGGTTCTTATTAGAGATTTCAATTCATTGCCAGGTCTTCTACTCACCTTCAAGTTGTCCACTCTGAGATATTGCTTGGATTCCTCAAACTGACTCCAGAATAGTCACCCACTCTTCTTCCTTGGAAACCCCATGCCTCTACCATACTGTAATACTTGACTATCCAGAAATTCAGCTGACTCTTTGTCACTTGTGAACATTTTCTCATCCTGGTCCTTTTCTTCCATCTCTGCTCTGAAAATATAATCTAGAAGATTTGCCTCAAATGTCATCACTTAAAAAAAACTTTTCAGAACTAAGTATGACTCTCTCTTCTCTGAGTTTTTCTTGCTGTAATTCTTCTGAAGCACTCATGCTATTTTACTTCATATATATATGGGTCTTTGTTAGCTGGAATCTTTTAGTTACAAGTAACATAAAACTCACTCAAGCTGACTGAAGCAACAAAATATTTAACCGGGAAGTCAAGAAGTAGAACAGGCTTCCCGCATGGTTAAAGAACTTGAGTTCCAAATTATGTGTGACTCTTACATTTTTTCAGTCTGCTCTCTTCATGGGTTGGCCTCATCATCAGAACTGGCTTCTTTCATGGTAGTAAGTTGGCTGCTGACAGCAACCATAACTTCCTCTTTCACATATGGCAGATAGAAAAAATGATATTCCATAATAACTGAAAAAAGAAATCTTTTTTCAGCTGCCTAACTCCATTTCCCAAGAATCCCTTTACCTAAGGAAATGTCATGCATTGATTAGTCAATGCCTGAATCAGTCACTGTACCATTGAAGTTTGGCTTAGACCAGGGGTCAGCACTGCCACAAACTGCAGCAGAGAGGACAAATTGGTCCACAGCCCATTTTTGTAAATAAAGTTTTATAGGAACACAGACATGCTCATTTGCTTACTTTCTCATTGTGGCTACTACAAGGCCAGAGGTGAGTAGTGTGACAGGTTCTCTATGGTTCCACAAAACCTAAAATATTTACACTCTGGCCCTTTACAGGAAAAGTTTGCTAATTCCTTGGTTAGTCCAGGTTGGGACCATACATGAAATTGAGCGTGGGGTCAGCTCCAAAGGGAATGGCTGCTAAATAATGAGGAGGAAAGGGTCTTAAAAGGACAAAAAAAAGGAAGAGAAGTTCCTTGAGAGCACTGACCAGACTTACTGTTTATACTTCACACAATGCTTTGAAATGAATTAGAACTCAACAATTATCTGTAGACCTGCTGCATTGAATTGAACTGTTGCCTTCTCTCCTGTTAACTTCCTCTTCCATTTCCTCTGGGAACATAGGTATTGAATACTCTAGAAATTCTCTTGGGTGTAAAACAGTTTCTCCAGCTTCCTTATTACTTTGCTGAAGGAAATTATGGGATGTGACATTGGATTTGTAATCACCACCTCTGTTTATTTGTCCAAGTCAACCATAAACCATAAAAATACTGCAAAAACTCTAAGAATGGAGAGGGACATCATGCTGTATTTTTTTAGAGAAGAGCAAGACTGAAAATTCTGTAATTATACATTCAGGGAGGTTTCCTTATTTTGTTTTGTTTTATTTTCACATAGACTTTTACAAAAATGGGTCAAATTTAAAAGTATATTCTTCCTTTTGTATAGCCTCATAGTAAATGAATATTTTCATGGACTAACTAAACTGGGTCTGTAAAATTTAGTTTAGATTTCTTGGGCTGCTGAATGATGTAATTGTCATTATTTGACAAGAATAATGTAAAAAATACATATAACAATTTAGTGTTTATAGTTCTGCCATGAACAAATCATATATCTGACTGGAATATTTTTAATGTAAATAAGGCACATGTTTTTCAGTTATTTTACTTATTAAAGTGCCAATGAAGTCATGAAGTCAGTTTGTCAAAATCATTCCTGCTTGATTATTAACTGGTATAATTTAGCCTTCTCATTTGTCTTTTTCATCAAGTTCTGATTTTGAAAGGGAAGGGACCGAAATAATGAGGGAGATGTAGAACTGTAAAAGTTACCTATTAATTGCAATAAAAATTACAACAGTATAAAAATAATTATGTTATCCTAAGACCCAAAATAGTCAATATTGTATGTGAACGTCAGGTTGAAAATGCAAAGGAAAAATCCTTTAATTTTCCAAACAAACTGCATAATTTCATGCTGAAAGCAGAAATTGAACAGATGAGAATTTGATGCTGTAGCATACTCTGAGTTCAGAATCCTGCAATTTCTAAGGATTAAAATACTAGGGGACTCAAAGCTGTGCAATTCCATCTGACATTTAGATTGTCATTTACTATTCGCTTTCCTGCTCCATCACTCTAAGGAAACACGTACTCTCCAATTGCATATTGGAGAAAACTGCTCGCCCATCTCCAGTGCATGCTGTGAAGGGAAATGTCCTGCCTCATCACACCTAATTTCTTGTCTTCCTGTTTGGATTCTGCATTGCCCACAATGGATTTCAAAACAACCTTGAAATGTTGTGGTATTAGAATCTCATTACCTGATATTTACCACTGATTTCCTTCCATTCAAAATATAATTTTATGTCCTTAATTTCTTAGCATAAACAAACCACTTCCAATACCCACATCTACTTGCACACTGTGGAATTGGTAATAACTCAGATTCAGTCGCTCTAATTCACCATGGCTCTTGAGGGCTGCCTCTAGAGAGGCAGATATTCTGGTTTCCTTGTAAATAGTAACCCATTGTTGCCTGAAGGCTAAGCATCTAATTTATCTGATTTTGCAAATATATGTAGCCTGTAGCACTACAGATATTATTGAAATACTGAAACTTTTACTTTGGTTTACACATTAATTTCCTTAAAAACCACCTTTAGCCTCTTAAAACCATTCACCACTTGGTAAGTTTCAGGATTTTCATCCACATTTGTCAAGTTTCTGACTTCTACACATCTTCCACTCTGTTTCTTATTTTTTATTACTGAAAATAAGGGGTTAAGACAACAGAACTGGGGTTGTTCCACCTATTTTTAAAACATGAAAGGTTGGGACAAAAATTATGGCACTGGTTTAAAAAAAAAATTATGGCACTGTTTTCTTTCTGAGTTGCTTTTTGTTCCTACTCTACTTTACTGAATCTGAAAGGACTATGTAGAAAGGTCCTTTTACCTTCAACTGCTATTTAATCACCAAGACTCAATACTCCCTTCTCTCTCCTATGATTATGGAGGTCTAAACATTTACTTTGTCCCCGGAAGGAATAATCACAATAGAGGTATGTGAGTACTACTTTGCAATTTGGATGTCCCTACGTCGCAGCATTTTGTTCTACAACAGACATAAAATAAAAGATTATATTATAGTTGGGAATAATCTTTTCACATGGATTATCACCAGAAAAAGGCCATAGTCTACGTCTGTTTAAAACTTCACCCACATCAACCAGGAAAAGGAGAGAACAATGTCATGGGACCTTTGTATTTGAAGTTAAACTGAGGTGCGATTGAAGAGTTTTGATCCCATGCATGTATATGCCTTTCTCCCTGTCCGTATGACAGTGTAGGCACATCTCAGTGATCCACGTGACAGAGATGGTGGACTTAGAAAAAAGAAAATGTTTCAATAAAGGATGTATCCGTTAAGTATGAAGAGTAGAGGACATACACAATTTAGCCCCACAGATATGCTAAATAAGTATTAAATGAAGAAATTAACAAGATAAGTTGCAGTAGAATTTCTCATTTACCACAGTAGGAGACTTCTAATGCTACTAAGTCTTGAAGAGAGAAAAACAAGGGCTGATTTACTGAGATTTTGAAGTCAAGATTCAGCAGAGAGGCTTGACTAGGATTAAGTAAAGGTGTTGGTGTGATAGTTCGGGGTTGGTAGAATCAGCAAGGTGAAGATTTTGAGGTGAGGATTAAAAAAATGTTCGGAAGTAAATAGTCCACTGATACTTTCTATTGAAGATTTAGTGAGTCTTTCAGGAAATTCCTGGAATGAATAATAAAATTATTTGCAACTTCTATATTGCTGGCAAAAATCTCCTGGAATAATAATATCATATTGATGTAGGTGGTAATAATACTAGATCCTACATTTATGATTTTGGTAATCTGGTAAAACATTTATTGTCTCTACATTTATTCATTTGTTGATGGACACTTAGGTTATTTCCATGTCTTGGCTGTTTTGAATAATGCAGCAATGAATATGGAGTTGCAGATATCTCTTCATGATAGTGATTTTATTTCCTTTGAACATACACCCAGAAGTGGAATTGTTGGATCATACAGTAATTCCATTTTTAATTTTTGAGGAACTTCCATACGGTTTGCCAAAGTGGCTGCACCACTTCCAGCTTTCAACAGTATAAAGGGGTTCTCTTTTGTACCCTTGTGCTTTACCCAGCTTTTAAATCTAACCCAAGAGTTCCTTCCATCTACTTTCCTACATCTCAAAACTGCTGTAAATGACACAATCCTCCCGACCATTCTTTTACTGGATGTTATAGGAAATTAGTACCTGAGTTTTATTTATTTTTATTTTATTTTAAACTTTCAATTCGAGTCATCT
Source organism: Mustela erminea (assembly GCF_009829155.1). Classification (NCBI taxonomy): domain Eukaryota; kingdom Metazoa; phylum Chordata; class Mammalia; order Carnivora; family Mustelidae; genus Mustela; species Mustela erminea. Next base: position 114,630,242 of record NC_045620.1, read on the forward strand.
TGGGGGAAATAGATGCAAGGAAGTTGTACAAGTTTCAGATAGTTCAGGAAATTTGTGTCGTGGTTATTCTGAGATTTACTGAAGCACTCAGGCTGGGCCTTTCTTTTATATAACCTGGCCAACCTATTTCTTAAAAGCATCCCAAGGAGGATTAATTCATATATTTTTTTCATATAACAGGTCAATGTGCATACCAACTAAGAGACTGCATATACAAATGAACAATGACCAGACTGTACATGGCAGTATAAATGTGACCCACATCATGACAATAGAAATCTGGTTTCTCTGCAGAATCCAGTCCAGGAAGCCAAACCACAACTTCTGCAATATTTGTTAGCCCAAAAAGGTCAGGACCTGATCAATGACTGCCAACTTACCTATTTTTTGTCCTCCACCCAAATAAGAATCAGTCAAAGAAAACCAGATATGATCCCTAAACCAATCATATAGATTCTGTGCTTCTAATTAGCCCACCTTGCACGCTGATAACCTCCAGTCAGAGAATACCTAAAGTTTTCCCCATCCCTCCCCACTTTATTTTTACTACACTGCTTTTCCGTTACCCAGCCTATCTTTGAGTTTCTGCCAAATACAAAGACTCCCTTGCTATAGCAAACTCTAAATAAATAGCTTCTGCTTGTTCTTATTTAAGTGGTCATGTATTTATACACAGTAAACCTTTAGCAAAATCCAGAGTCCCCATTCACTTTCAGAGGCCACTTACTAAATACATCACCCACATGTGAGCCCCTGGTTCCCTCTTGTTCTTCCAGCTTTCATTGACTTGATTGAACTCATCAGGAGCAAGCTACATTCCTGCCAATGGATCTGACCAGAAGTCAGTATTAATATGCGAGGCTTTCTTCATCATTCCAATTAACAATGTTCATGTTGAAGTCCCACACATGGACGTCATGAGTTAAAAAATGTATCTCCAAGGAGTAGGCCTCGGGCAGTAGAGCACAAGAAGGTGACAAATATAGCTGATGAAACAGAGCAATCAGTCTCCTACTTATGGAGAGACAGGCCCTAAATTTTATGACAAAACATTTTATTTATGCCAGAGAAACATCCAAGTGTCTTCTTAGGTTTTAATAGGCATTTTTTATGAGATTTAATTCTCAAAGAAATCCAGTGACATCAATAAATGAGAAAACCAAAGTTCAGATACATGAGCATGTCCACAGCCAACCAAAAATTATCTGGAAGACTACCAAAGGCAAAAGCCAGGGATTCAAGTCCATATGGTCTATTTGACGTCTAATGTTCTCTCTATGATGTCCTCACAAAGTACATAGTGTGTGTTCTAAGCAACAATTTCACTTGAGAAACCAATGTCAAACTCATAGAAATGAGGACATATTAAGTTAAATCAACATGTAAAATTAATTAGTTCTTCCATAGGGCAGGGGATCTGTATGATGTTTGTTTTGACTGCTGTCCTTACCACATTGCTCTATAATTAGCAGATAGTCTTCATTGTCTCCTTGATGTTAGGAGCTGTGACATTTTTGTTTTTTTTGTCTCCAGTCTTTTTTTTTTTTTTTTTAAGATTTTATATATTTATTTATTTATTTATTTATTTGACAGACAGAGATCACAAATAGGCAGAGAGGCAGGCAGAGAGAGAGGTGGAAGCAGGCCCCCTGCTGAGCAGAGAGCCCAATGTGGGGCTCGATCCCAGAACACTGGGATCATGACCTGAGGCTTAACCCACTGAGCCACCCAGGTGTCCCTTGCGTCTCCAGTCTTAACAGTTTATAACACATGATGGATACACAATAAATGTTTGCTGAATAAATATAGAAATTTTGTGAGGAAGTTGAGATTTCAAACCAAGAGCCATATTTGCACTATCTGTGGAAATTGGTCAGGTCAGTTAACCTGGAACTGGAACTTGCTCTAGCTTAGTACTTCTCAACTGTTTTCTTCATTATTATTCCCCTAAGGAGTCTTTTGTAGACATTTTTTAAAATATCCAGTAACTCATAAGATTTTGCCATATATATACTATATATCAGTTTATGATATACATATATATATGTGTGTATGTGTATGTATGTATATGTATGTATGTGTATATATGTGTGTGTGTGTGTGTGTGTGTGTGTATATATATATATATATCTGTGTTTTATACATAAAAAGAATAAGGTTTTTTTCTTCCCCTCCAAGAACCAAGGTTGCCCTCATTGTAAATACATGGTACTATGTGGTTGATGTGTATTTCAGCTACAAAATATAATTATTTGATTTCCTAAGTTTTACAAATGATTACAAATGATGTGCCTTAGTCTTTAGGGTAGTGAGGAACTGTGTGAAACCCAAAGAGATAATTGATTGTAAGAATTACAGGATCAGGGTAAGATGAAACTTATTCTGATCATATATAATCAGGCTCCTTCTATTCTAGACCTAGACATTGAGTTTTGACTAGGGATTAAAATCTTCTTGTGGTATTGCTTTCCAGTTTGTACCATCTGTCTCCCAGGGGCCTACATGCTGGTAGACCTCACTCAGAAATGATGTACATTAAAGGAGAAGCTTCCAACCATGAATCAGATCCAAAGTCTCTAAAAGTGAACTCCTCAGCAGGGACTGTAACATTGCATCTTTAATTTGAACATTCTGACATTCCTAAGTATTTATACACATCTTGGGTAGTCTCATGGCTTAAAATCAAGGAACAAGCATGTTCTTACAATGGGCTTAATTAATTTGTGCCTAGATTTATACTGTATTACAGCCGAATAAGGATTAGAAGAATAATTTGTCCTCCTCAACACAACATGTTTCTCTGAAGTTATATAGGCTCATTTTTACATTCTTATACAATAATTCTCTAGGATTCTTTATTTCCCCCTCCTCACTTTCTCTCTCTCTCTCTCTCTATTCCTCCTTCCCTCAATTCCTCCCTCTGTACCTCCCTTCCTCAGAATTTTCCAATATGATTGATGGACTAATGGGGTCTACAACAAACCCAAGCTGTATCATAATAGGTCATGATGAAACATTAGAATGATATTGACTTCAAAAATATTACCATGGTAACTAGCAAAATTTGGATTTGAATGCAGTGAGAGAAAATGACTATCTCTCAACAAACAAAAGAAAAAATAATAGTCAAGGATATAGAGTGATCTTGTCTTAGTAACCTAATTAACAAAGCTCTCTGTAGGGAGTATCACTCAGTGGTAACATTGCCCTTCATTTCCTTGGCATTGAAATGAATAAATGGTGGGACAAAGAAAACAAACTATGACTGAGTAATAACCTAATAAATACTCTGATTTTAAAATTTGGGTGCTATGTTGCCAGTGATGGTGCTTTGATTGAACACATTTCAGTAGGAGTTTAAAATTTTTTAAATGTACTAAAAAGAGAGAAATGTTAAAACCCAGATATAGTCCACCTCTGGTAATTTTAGTTCATGAAGGTCACAGCTCTCTGCTCAACACAATTTAAAAGCCTGTGCTCCTCTCACCAGACTTCCCTAAGTAATGCCAAGCCAAACTAATCCCCAGAAGTTTTCTACAGGCAATCTCACCTTTTTGCCCACTCAGTCAGATGGGCTTTCCAACCATTTCATCTTTTTTTTCCCAAGTGTTCAGATTTTCAGATTTGGTTGTACAAATCATTAGAATATGCTTGCCATTAAAAGATATATGTGCTGTTGCATATTTGATGATATTGTTTTGAAGTGGGAACCATCCTGTTTGAAAACAGCAGTTGCCATAGGAACAGGTTTTCCAACTAGATCTTACAAGGAGAAGTATGTCATAAATAATTGGCAATGCCCTGAGGGAGTTGTTAAACACCCAAAGAAAGGCAAGAAAAGAAAAAGAAGAGAGATGCCAGAGGACAGCCATAGAGTAACATTCCACAGGGGAAAGGCAAATGCTGTCTAAATACCCTAGATTCCGATTAAGGTAATAAATTAAACTTTAAGATTCCAAATCAATACCTGAAATGCAGTGCTGAGTTAATTCTAATGCAGAGTTAAAAGAAAAGTGGTCATAAATAAAAGACCACAATCACATTCTGTATTAATAACTTTTCTATCCAGGAGTGAATTAATGGCACTCAGTTCCCTGTTACATAAATGTAATAACATAACTCAAAAAAAGCATATATTATAGTTCAAAGACTCATTCGTAAATGCACAGATTTCTCTTCAGGAAGAGCTGCTTGGCCATAAAGCCCTTGGCAGCCAGGATGCAGGAACCAGCTTAGCAGTGTGATGCAGAGCAGAGTTTAGGCCCTTGGCTCTAGGCTCTTTCCTTTGTTGCAAAGGGTTGACTTTTAATCTTACTACTTCCTCTCATTTTCTCCTCAAGCCTCTCTCCTTTCACGTTTATCTGTAGTTATAGCTCTAGTTACAGCCCTGTTGGTTTTGCATGGGAGAAATTGTCACTTGGGATTGAAATCTAGTTAAAAGGGAATGGAAAGAAAGAATGCTGGTATGTCTGGGGAAGGTCTCTGAAGTCAGAAATGTGTACTGGTGACCTGGCCTTCCTATGGAAAAGGAAAAGCTATTTTCAGACGTGTTTATTTAAGAAACAAACCCGTAAGGACTCTCTTTACATGGACCATGTCCTACCTTTAGTTGAAAACTGAAAAACATCAGACCCTGGCTCTGCATCCAGAGCTCTCCTCATTCAGGCTCTCATTTGTTCTAGAAGCCTCCCCAGGGGTGGGCTGCTCAGTGGATGAAACACTAGAGCCAGTAAGTGCACAGTCCTCTCCTTAGTTCCCCTTACCAAAGCTTGAACAGACTGGATTATTGTCAGACATAACTCTGCTATATCAACAAAATTATTCAAGAAAATAAAGACCACACATTCCCATAGACAAGATTCCAAAATCCCTGATAGTAAAGGCACTACTGAATCACAGAAGTAGAAGGTAATTGTCCCCTTTCCCTTTTTACTCTCTTCACATGATACATGTGGTTTACACAAGCCAAGATGCAAACCTGAGTTTTAGTATGTTTGCTGTACTGTATGGTTAAGCCCGATGATTTTGGCAGCAATTAGGGCAAACTTTTTCAATTTAGAGTCAGAAAAAGGGCAGGCAAAAATAGTCCTTTGAAAGTAAAGTGCATTACTGGAATTACAAAAAGAGAGAAGAAAAAGGAGAAGTAGGGGAGAAGATGGAGGAAGAAAAAGAAAAAACACTGCAAGCTGTTGTAAAGAGTTTTGTAGAAAGACAGAACTTCCTTAAATTCTCTACAGGAAAGCCCAGGATATATAGTGGATGAAGATTCTTTTTTAAAGTCTAGAAACTGCAGTTGCAAACCATGTGGCTAAGAATCCCTTTCATGTAGCAGTATGAATGTGTTCAAATAAGTAAATAGATAAAGCATAGTCTGATCTCAGGAAAAAAGAGAAGAAACCAGAATAAATTGGGCCAAAGATACTGCGAAAGATTAAGAAATCATGATTAAGAATTTCATGAGTTTTGTCATAAAAAAATCTCCAAACAAACAAAAGCCCAGGGCCAGACAGCTTCCCAGGGGAATTCTACCAAACATTTAAAGAAGAACTAATTCCTATTCTCCTGAAACTGTTCCAAAAAATAGAAATGGAAGGAAAACTTCCAAACTCATTTTATGAGGCCAGCATCACCTTGATCCCAAAACCAGACAAGGATCCCATCAAAAAAAGAGAGCTATAGACCAATATCGTTGATGAACATGGATGCGAAAATACTCAACAAAATACTAGCCAATAGGATTCAACAGTACATTAAAAGGATTATTCACCACGACCAAGTGGGATTTATTCCAGGGCTGCAAGGTTGGTTCAACATCCGCAAATCAGTCAATGTGATACAACACATCAAAAAAAGAAAGAACAAGAACCATAGGATACTCTCAATAGATGCTGAAAAAGCATTTGACAAAGTACAGCATCCCTTCCTGATCAAAACTCTTCAAAGTGTAGGGATAGAGGGCACATACCTCAATATCATCAAAGCCATCTATGAAAAACCCACCGCAAATATCATTCTCAATGGAGAAAAACTGAAAGCTTTTCCGCTAAGGTCAGGAACACGGCAGGGATGTCCATTATCACCACTGCTATTCTACATAGTACTAGAGGTCCTAGCCTCAGCAATCAGACAACAAAAGGAAATTAAAGGCATCCAAATTGGCAAAGAAGAAGTCAAATTATCACTCTTCGCAGATGATATGATACTATATGTGGAAAACCCAAAAGACTCCACTCCAAAACTGCTAGAACTTGTACAGGAATTCAGTAAAGTGTCAGGATATAAAATCAATGCACAGAAATCAGTTGCATTTCTCTACACCAACAGCAAGACAGAAGAAAGAGAAATTAAGGAGTCAATCCCATTTACAATTGCACCCAAAACCATAAGATACCTAGGAATAAACCTAACCAAAGAGGCACAGAATCTATTCTCAGAAAACTATAAAGTACTCATGAAAGAAATTGAGGAAGACACAAAGAAATGGAAAAATGTTCCATGCTCCTGGATTGGAAGAATAAATATTGTGAAAATGTCTATGCTACCTAAAGCAATCTACACATTTAATGCAATTCCTATCAAAGTACCATCCATCTTTTTCAAAGAAATGGAACAAATAATTCTAAAATTTATATGGAACCAGAAAAGACCTCGAATAGCCAAAGGGATATTGAAAAAGAAAGCCAACATTGGTGGCATCACAATTCCGGACTTCAAGCTCTATTACAAAGCTGTCATCATCAAGACAGCATGGTACTGGCACAAAAACAGACACATAGATCAATGGAACAGAATAGAGAGCCCAGAAATAGACCCTCAACTCTATGGTCAACTAATCTTTGACAAAGCAGGAAAGAATGTCCAATGGAAAAAAGACAGCCTCTTCAATAAATGGTGCTGGGAAAATTGGACAGCCATATGCAGAAAAATGAAATTGGACCATTTCCTTACACCACACACAAAAATAGACTCAAAATGGATAAAGGACCTCAATGTGCGAAAGGAATCCATCAAAATCCTTGAGGAGAACACAGGCAGCAACCTCTTCCACCTCAGCCGCAGCAATATCTTCCTAGGAACAACGCCAAAGGCAAGGGAAGCAAGGACAAAAATGAACTATTGGGATTTCATCAAGATCAAAAGCTTTTGCACAGCAAAGGAAACAGTTAACAAAATCAAAAGACAACTGACAGAATGGGAGAAGATATTTGCAAACGACATATCAGATAAAGGACTAGTGTCCAGAATCTATAAAGAACTGAGCAAACTCAACACCCAAAGAACAAATAATCCAATCAAGAAATGGGCAAAAGACATGAACAGACATTTCTGCAAAGAAGACATCCAGATGGCCAACGGACACATGAAAAAGTGCTCCATATCACTCGGCATCAGGGAAATACAAATCAAAACCACAATGAGATATCACCTCACACCAGTCAGAATGGCTAAAATAAACAAGTCAGGAAATGACAGATGCTGGCGAGGATGCGGAGAAAGGGGAACTCTCCTACACTGTTGGTGGGAATGCAAGCTGGTGCAGCCACTCTGGAAAACAGCATGGAGGTTCCTCAAAACGTTGAAAATAGAACTGCCCTATGACCCAGCAATTACACTACTGGGTATTTACCCTAAAGATACAAACGTAGTGATCCAAAGGGGCACGTGCACCCGAATGTTTACAGCAGCAATGTCCACAATAGCCAAACTATGGAAAGAACCTAGATGTCCATCAACAGATGAATGGATCAAGAAGATGTGGTATATATACACAATGGAATACTATGCAGCCATCAAAAGAAATGAAATCTTGCCATTTGCAACAACATGGATGGAACTAGAGCGTATCATGCTTAGCGAAATAAGTCAAGCAGAGAAAGACAACTATCATATGATCTCCCTGATATGAGGAAGTGGTGATGCAACATGGGGGCTTAAGTGGGTAGGAGAAGAATCAATGAAACAAGATGGGATTGGGAGGGAGACAAACCATAAGTGACTCTTAATCTCATAAAACAAACTGAGGGTTGCTGGGGGGAGGGGGTTTGGGAGAAGGGGGTAGGATTATGGACATTGGGGAGGGTATGTGCTTTGGTGAGTGCTGTGAAGTGTGTAAACCTGGTGATTCACAGACCTGTACCCCTGGGGATAAAAACATATGTTTATAAAAAATAAAAAATTTAAAAAAAAAAGAATTTCATGAGTTTTCAAAAAGAAAAGTCTTGAAAATGCAACATATTGTTATTAATTTATTATTAAAACTAATTTGATTTATTATTAAAATTATGAAAGTTAATTTTAAATAATAATATTTAATTACATAGTTCATTATGTTTCATTTCAGCTTCCTTTGCTGGACCTACCCAGCAGCCTGGGTTTGTGGTAGCTGATTGGGTGCCTGAGGGCCATGGGATCCACTCAGGTATGCTGGAACCAGCTGGTGCCAGGGTAAGCTGAGGTGGAAGAGAGGGAGAGGGATGGGTTCCTAGAAGCCCTCTGGAAGCTTAGTGCTACAGAAACCACCTGGGTTGCAGCAGGGACCTGGTGCCATTAGCTCTGACAGGCACTGAGTAAGCTGGGGCATGGGTTCCTGGGAGAATCCAGGGAGCCGCCCTGGGGCTGCCACCTCTTGGGTCAGCAGTGAACTTGTCCTTCCATGAGGAAGGTGTGTCCTTCCACGCCAGGGCTTAGGGGATGAGTGTTGGAGGTATGTAAATCTGTTATTCCTACACTCCTCAATGCATTTTTTTTTTCTTATTTCTCTGCTTCTCCCAGCTGCTCTCATACGTCACCTGGAATCTTGGCTCTTTTGACAGTATTTTTATGTTTCTAACACCCACTGACTACAAAGTTCCTATGTTAGAAATTCAATGGAAATCAATGTAATACCTAGGAATAGTTATCAGGGGCTGTTTTAATTACTTCTATTCATTAACATAGAAGAAGTTAAGAAGAGCATGAGTAAAAACCAAAGTCTGTGCAGAAATTGAAGAAGCACACAGAGGTAACATCTATCATTTCTGCTTAAATGCTTTGTGGACACTCTATAAAATATATGAGATAATGATGACCTAAATGGTGTGGCATTAGAGACATTTTGAAAAAAAAAATGCAGTGTGATTTAGTGATTAAAAGATGATGGAATCTAACTAAGTTCACTTCAATCAAAGTTTTGAACCTAGGCAATTTGCAAAAAATGATAATTCCATAAATGGAGAAAGAAAAATGGGGAGGTAATGTGTTTTGGGGGTAGAATGATTACGTCAGCCCTTAGGTATGTGTCATCTAATGTGACAATATAGCAGAGTCATGTGACAGTCATAGCTCAAAAAACAGGATGGAGACATAGTGTTTGATGTCATCATTAATACAGCTAAAGGTAAATAGAGATTATTTATACTTTAAGGCAATATTTTGAAAGCAGAGACTGAACAACAGAATAAGTAAAGCAATTTGAGGTTTTAGTTTAAACAACACTGTCTCTCTCGTAGATAACACAGAAATCGTTCTCAGTTTTTATCCAGTGTGACAATCTGTGGCTTTAAATTAGGAATTGGGGCCATTTTTGTTTAACGTTTTGATAGGATTGGATTTGGCTCTATTGCCATTTGTTTTCTTTTAGTCCAATTTTTTTTCCATTTCTTTTTCCTGTCTCCTTTAGGATTAATCAAATATTTTTTGGAATTCAGTTTCAATTCCTCTATTGGCTTCTTAGCTGTACCTCCTTATATTGTATTTTATTTCTTTTCTTTTTTCTTTTTTTAAATTTTGTTAGCTGTTCCAAGCTTTGCAGTATACTTTATTTTTCATAATCTACTTTGAATTAACATTATCCTACATTATATAAAATACATTTTTATAGCAGTGTGGTTCCATTTACTCCCTACCTTTATGTTTCTGTCATAGTTATTACAAATATATCCATAGATTTTATAAATCCCACAACACAGTTTTATAAATTTTGCTCTAACAACTGTCATATGTCTTGGAATGCCCAGGTGCCTCAGTTGGTAGAGCATTGGACTCTTGGTTTCGGCTCAGGTCATGATCTCAGGGTTGTGAGCTCAAGCCCCACATCAGTTAGTGCAGTCTAAATTAAATAAACAAATCTTTTTTTTTTAAAAATTAATAAATAAATCTTTAAAAAATACTGCCATATATCTTTTTTTAAAAAATTGAGGAAATGAAGAAAACATAAGTATTGTATATTTATTCACATCTTTAGTATGTATGATATTTTTAACTACTTCATATAATGGAATTGCCATTTGATCTCATTTTCCTTAAGTATAAAGAACTTACCTTAGCATTTCTTGTAGTGCAGATTAGCTAGAAATGAATTCTCTGTGTTTTATGTATCTGAAATTTTTTTTTTCATCCATGAAGAATTTTTTGAGAGAGAAAGTATGTAAGTGTGAGCAGGGGAGGGGTGCTAAGTGCACAAAGAGAGGGACAGAGAATATTAAGCAGGCTCCATATTTAGTTTGGAGTCTGATATTGAACTTGATCCCACAACCCTGAGATCAGAACCTGAGCCTAAAATCAAGAGTCGCATGCTTAACGAGGTGCCCCTTGAAGAATATTTTTGATGGATATAGCATCTCAATTGACAAGTGTTTCTTTTTTTTTAAGACTTTAAAGATATCATCCCACTAATTCTTAACTTTACCACTTCTGGTGAGAAGTTTGCCATCATTTTGTAAGTAAAGATCATTTTCTCTCTGTCTGCTTTCAAGATTTTCTCTTCATCTTTGGTTTCCGGAGGTTGAAATATATTTCTAAGTGTGGTTTTCTTTGCTGTACTCTAATTGAAGTTTGCTGAGCCTCATGAATGTTGAATTTATATCTTTCATCCTATTTGAGAAAATTTTGGCCATTGTATCTCTAAATTTTTTCTGCTCCATTATTTATTTCCTCTCCTTCTGTTTGAATTACATATATACTTGACCAATCAATAATATCTTATGGATCATGAAAGATACGTTTATTATTTTAATCATCTTTTTCCCTCATCTTCGCATTGGGTAATTTTTAATGACCCATTCTCAAGTTCAATGATGCATTCCTGTGCAATCTAAAATTTTCTTTTCAGATATTACACATTTAGTTCTAAATTTTCGATTTTTATATTTTTATAAAAGAGGATTTTTATTTCTCTTTTTAGATTCCCCAGCTGTTTATTCAGCATAACTGCATTTTCCTTCAAGTCCTTGAATATGTACATAATAGCTTTTTAAAAATCTTTGTTTGCTAGTTCTAGATTTAATTTTGATAGACTTAATTTTTCTTGACTATGGGCAAGGTATTCCTATTTCCTCACAAGTCTAGTAATTTTCACTGTATACATTAGACTGCAGACAATGGAAGATAGGGAGTCTGAGTTATGACTCCATCCTTTAGAGAGTGTTGACTTTTGTTCTGGCAGATAATCAAATTACTATGGGATGATGTTGGTTCTATCAGACTTGGTCCTATGATTTTTTTGTGGCAGATTTTTTTTTTCTTTTGGTGTTGAATTTAGAAATGTGATCCTTTATCATAGATGCGATAATATCCTTAAAATATCGAAAATGTGGACATTGTGAAGTCTCTAGCATTGACAGCTCCAGCTATCCAGCAAGGCCTCCACTCTGACTTGGCTGGAACTCCATTGCCTTCCAAAACTGCAGAACCTCTAATAATCAACTGACCTCTTTCAACTCTCAGTCTTTCAGCAGGCAATCTCTTGCTAGACCTTATAAATACTTCCCTGCATGTGTGCAGCTCAATCCTTGACTGCTTATATATGAAGAACTCCCACACAGATGTCTGAGTCCTCCCTCTCTCTGCTCAGCTACCTCTCCTCTAGTATGCTGCCCCACAAATTTCAAATATTTAAGGCAACATGGAATTTTGCTCTGCTTCCTCAACCCAGAAATCCAACCCCCTCTTCTATTTGGGATCCATCTTCCTGCTCTACAATAGTCAAGTGCCATAGATGAAAATCCAGAGAAATCTTGGTCAACCACTGGCCTCACGTTGTGTGTTTGCCCTTTCAAAACGATCACAGTCCTATGTTGTCTTTTGGTTTATGCTTGAAAATAGTTACATTATATATTTTGTTCAATTTTATAGTTCTTGCTGTTGTTGTTGTTGTTTGTTTGTTTTTATTGAGAAGGCAAGTTACCTTGTTGTGGCCAAAAGCTAAAATCATCTGGATCTATTTTTTCTCATAATAGCTATGAGCCTATTGATATATTATAGTATTAGTTTATTTTCTTATTATAAGTCTTCCCCATTGCATCTTGATTGAAAGGTCTAAGAGAGCCAGTATTTTATCTACTATTTAATGCTCCAATCACCTCATCTAGAAAGTAACTAACACATGTGAGGTTTTTTTAAAGTCATACTAGTATACACACATCTGTATTCGGATGGGTTAACTGGGTGATGCACATTGGGGAGGGCATGTGTTGTAATGAGCACTGGATATTATGTTAGACTGATGACTCCTAGACCTGTACCCCTGAAACAGATAATACATGATATATTAGTTAATTGAATTTAAATTAAAAAGAAAAAATATAAGTAAAAAAAAATCACTCATTATTCAAGAATGGGTGAACAAATTCTGTAATCTCATTCCATCATCTGATGTCTGTAATCTCACATATTCTCAGTGAATTGGCTTTTTAAAACAATATTACAAATTTTCAGTTTGTTTCTCTAATTAAGAAACAAAGACCTCAAAACTGGTATATCTAACCTGACAACTGTCACCAGTATTTCATTCTCAGAGTAGTGGCCGTGTCCTTGTAGGGTATGTTTATGTACACCATTGTTTGCCGCATTCCAAGTCCACCATTTTGTTATAAAATTATCAAACCTATGAATATGGATGTGTGTATACTAGTATACATAATGTTTTGTATAGTTTCAGAAATAATGATAAAAACAATGACCAACCACCCTAATCATGAAACTGTCCATTACCATTGACTTTGAGGACCCCTTGATTTCATTACCTTCTTGATTTCATTACCTTCGCTCTCCTCAGGTGGATTCACCTACAAGTCTGATTTTTGTGTTAATTATTCTTTTGCTTTTATTTTTAGTTTTGTGTGTTACATATAAACACACATATATATTGTTTGCTTTTTTTATGATTTTGAACTGACATTTATTGTAGGTAGTCTATGGTTTTCTCTTTCTACTAAGTACTATTTTTGAGATTCTTACATGCTAATGCATGTAGCTATGATTTCATTTTCTATAATATACCAACACATGAGTATACTGTAATATAATTCCCCATTCTACTGTTGATGAACATTTGGACAGCTTCCATGTTTTTGCCATTGCAACAATTCTTCTCAGGATGATCTTATGCATGTCTTCAGGTATAACATACAAGTTTCTAAAGGGTGTATTTACACCTAGAAATGGAATTTTTAGGTCTTTATTATGGAAATATTAAGTTTAAAAGGTGATTTTAGATAGTTATTCCAAAGAGTCTGTTCCAATATACACTCCAAAATGCAGCTCATAAGAGTCCATTGCTCAATGTACTTATCAATATTTAGCACTATCAGATTTATAAATTACAGCCACTCTGGTGGGTGAAATGTTATTTTATGATGCTTAATTTGCCTTTTCCTAAATACAGATAAGGTTGAATATATGTTCTCATTTGCAAGCCATGTGAATTTCCCCACTGGAAAATATCTGTACATATGTATTGCTCATTTTTTCTATTATGTTGCTTCCTCTTGTTGATTTATAGGTATCTTTATATAGTATGGTGCTAATAATCTCTTTATTATAATGTTTATCAAATAGCTTCTCCAAGTCTGTGGCTTCTTTTTCCCTCTTCTTAAAAGTTGCTTTTGGAAAAAAAAAAAAAGTTGCTTTTGAAGGACAGAAATTGTTAACTTGAATCTAATAAAATTTATCAGTCTGTACTTAGCTGTGTTGTGCAAAGGATCATTTGTATCTTGTTTAAAAGTCCTTCTATACCCCAACTATAAGTTCCTTCTCTCAAGTTCTTTTCCAAAATGTTTATAATTTCACCTTTCTCATGGAAGTTCTTGTCCCAGTTGGATTTGGCTTTTTTGTATATGAGGAGGAAATCCATTTTCATTTTTCCATATGGATAAGTAGTTTTCCCAAATGTCATTTATTGAATAGTTCTTTCTTTGCTCTCTGTTCTGCAACACCAACTTGTTTAATTATCAAATTTCCATATATCAGCATGAGTCAATTTTTAAGCCCTGTTGTCTGTTCTACTGTCCTCTTTGAGCTAACGGATCTCCTTTAGGGTAACACCATAAGCATAGTGCCACTCCCTAGATTTTTTTAGTCTCTTTGCCTTTTTAGATTTTCTGGCTTTAACTGTCAGTTTTATATTCACAAGAAAGAGATCCTAATAGGCCCTAGTCAATCAAGTATCTACTCCAAGTTCCGTAATGGTTGGTAGGGATCAGGATCTTCCCCAAGCACAGAGAGGGCTCTACCTCCAGAGAGGGTGAAACTATTGTAGGAAAGGAAGCCAACCCAGAGCTTTCTGTTCTGAGGACGTCAAAGCATGGTACTATAGCCATATGCAGTTACAAAAGAGCATGACTAAATTCTTTGCAGAAATTGCTCACCAAAGAGCCCCAAAATAATTATGACAATGAAGTATTCTTAGCTTACCAAGACAAAGATTTATTCAAATTATAATTAATAATATTCAAAAGGACACAATGGAAGAAGCACACATGCATTGATGGTAAGAATTTAATTCTGTACAACTTTTCTACAGAGCAAATTAACAATGTTTGTCAAACACTTTGGAAAGTATGTACAACGTAAAAGAGTAATTCTAAGATATTATCTTATGAGAATAATCATATATTTATGAAAAGATGTCTTAGGCCAAGTTCTTCATAAGCAGAGTGCAAGACAAAGATTTATTCCAAGTGATTTATTAAAGAAGTGCTCCCGGGGGAAGCAGTAAGCAAGCGGAAGAAGCAGGAGTGGGAAGAAAGGAAGCAAAGGAAGGGTGTAGTTGTAGGTAAAACTCCAGGCAGGCTTCAGCTAATCCCTCAGGGAAACTTTGAAGTTGAAGTCATGCCTCAGAGTTGTCCCACCAGAGGCAAAGTTCCTGTGCAGTCATATCCGGACATCTGCCCGTCATTGTTTCAACATTGAATTTCCCAGGCATTTAATGATGTTGTTACAAAAGTTGTATATTCCAGTCAATTATAATAAAAAAAAACAGAACAAAATTAAACTGAAACAATTATTTAATGGTAAAAATAATAGCATATGATCATTAAATATCTAGTTCTTTAAGAAAATGACAAACTGCTCATAATATATTTTTAAAAATCAGAATAAAGAACTACATGAATATATTATAAGGCAAATTATATTATAAATAGATGATAGAAATAAAGAAATAGGAACACATAGGCAGGAATAGTTATATTTTCTACCCTATACTCTATATTTTCACAATTATTTACTGTCAAAAGTACAAGAGTGAAAGCAAATGAGAAAGCAAGAGAAAGAGAGACAGATCTCTCATTAACATATGTAAATGTAAATATGCAAATGCATCAAGCTTAATGCCATTCCTTCCTGGGCTGCTGTTACTTGGAAATTATTTGAGAAGCACTTCTCTCAACTCAACTCCACTTCATCCGTTCAACATCTGGCTACCTGTACCTGTGTCTTGGGACAATGCTTATACCACAGCCTATGATGTAGACACCCTGATGATTCTAAATGCTGTGGCCATGAGTGTGTTGGGGGGGCGGGTGCATGGGTGGGTGGGTCTACATGCCTTAATTTCCACAGCATAAATCAACAAAACTGTTGTGTGTGGTACATTGGAAATTGTGACTGAGAATCATTGTCATAGGTGATGCTGGAGAATATTGGACAACTTTAGAAAGCCCTGAGTGAGCTACAGGGGGAGGAACTGAGCTGCTTCAGATAACTGCTAGCCTCAGGAAGGACATTTGAGCTGCCATCTCTCGGTGGACCATCTCACTGTTGCTGGTGTACAACTCCACAGAAGAAACACTGGGGAGTCCCCTAGAGCAACTCCATGCGTGAGCCAGTACCATCCATATGCTAAAGGCATCTCTTTCAAAAGACTGCATATTTGCTCTTTCTAATCTACGCTATTTTAAGTCAAGTAAAAGTATTACTTAAACTGAAGGCCAAACCATTTTGAGTGATCAAAATCTTAAAATTAGGTTCAAAAACTTCATCTATCCGAAATACGTCCTTCACATTTGGATGTCTCAGAATTGACCAAATGAATTTTTGTGTAACCTCACAATATGTGGCTGAAATTGAGATGAAGCGTGAGAAATTTCAGCAAATGGATTAATAGGAAATAGGAGTTTAAATGAAAATGACTTTTCCACCCATAAACATAGGGTTGGCACTTTCACATTACTATACGATCCATTTGACATCCTTGGGTGACATAAAATAACTTTACTATCTATGGCTTATATCTATTTCAAACAAAATGTTTCTGATTTCTCATTTTAAAATAAATTCTGGATTATACCAGAATATGCAATAATATGTTCATACACATAAGACCATATCATACTCCTTACATTGGGTTATATTTTATTGTATTTATAGTCCTTACAGTAGAGCAACATCTGAAAAGTCATGTGAAACTATAAATTAATGTTAAAAATCACATTTTTGTTTTATTTCTCCCAACTAAAATAAGGTATTCTGATTCATTATTACTCTAAATATATGTAGCAAGAGATTATCCTATCAGTTAGAGATTTACTTTGAAAGATAAACTTCTACCCTTCCTCACTATATCAGTTTTTTGGGGCTGCCTTAAGAAAGTGCCACAAACTGTGTGGTATAAACAACAGAAAAGTAGTTTCTTACAGTTCTCAAGGCTGGAAGTCTGAGATCAATGTATTGGCAGGGTTGGTTTCTTTTGAAACCCCTCCCCTTGCCTTGTAGATGGTCATCTTCTCTTTTTGTCTTCAAATGGTGTTCCCTCTGTACCTGTGTCCAAATTTCCTCTTCTTATAAGGACACCAGTCATACTGGATTAGGGCCCACCCTACTGGCCTCATTTTACCTTAATTACCTCTTTACAGACCCTGTCTCCAAATACAGTCAACATTCTAAAGTATTGGGGGTTAAGACTTCAATATGAATTGGAAGTAGGGGAAGACATAATTCAGTCCAATCATGTACATTTGGGCTCTCTCCATAGTTAGGCTATAGTTGATAATACTGCTATAAACAGCAGAGTGCATGTACACCCTTTGAGTCTGTATTTTTATATCCTTTGGGTAAATACCTAGTAGTGCAGTTGATGGGTTGCTGAGTCATGGGGTAGTTCAGTTTTTAACTTTTTGAGGAAGAGGAACATTTTTGATGTAGGTAAAGGTTTGGAAATCACTTACATACAGATATTAACTGTAATTGAAATTATGGAACTAAATTGACATGCCCCAGCAGAGAGGGCATGATGAAAAGAGAAAGGACCTACCATCCCTAGAAGACCAAAATTAAATGGCTGAATAGAGTAGGGGCTATCAAAGTAGCCTAAAGTTAGGAGCCAAAGAAACAAGAAAAATGACAGAAGTAGGGCATCTGGAAAGACACAAGAATAGAGTGTTTAAAGGAGCAGTTAGTGGTATATAATGTTAAATGCTCCCAAATGACCAAATAAGAACAGGAGTGAATTTATAATTTCATAATTTATAAATTTAACTTGTACTAAAAACATATAATATAAAATTTAATTATATAGTAGTGAATTTAATTGTAATTTATACTTAAAAATTTTTAATTTATAAATAAAGGTCATTGGTGACTCTCTTTCTTTTTTCAAGATCTTATTTATTTATATGACAGAGAGACCATGAGAGAGGAAACATGAGCAGGGGGAGTGGGAGAGGGAGAAGCAAGCCTCCTAGCAGAGCAGGGAGCCTGATGCAGAACTTGATCCCAGGACCCTAGGATCATGACCTGAGCTGAAAGGCAGCTGCTTAAGGACTGAGCCAACCAGGCGCACGCATTGGTGACTCTCCTAATCAGTTTGAACTACTAGAACAATTTACCATAGACCAGGTAGCTTAAAACAACAAATATTTGTATCTTACAGTCCTGGAGGTTGGAAAGGTCAAGATCAGGGTGTCATCATGGTTGGGTTCTAATATGTGTGTCTTCTAACTTTTAACATGGTGGAAAGCAGAGAGCAGAAGCAAGCTCTTTGGTGATTCTTCTTTTTTTTTTTCCCCTGTCTTTTTTCTTTTTAAAAAAAAATAATTAATTAATTTTTTTTTTAAATAAACATATAATGTATTTTTATCCCCAGGGGTACAGGTCTGGGAATCAGCAGGTTTACATACTTCACAGGACTCACCATAGCACATACCCTCCCCAATGTCCATAACCCCACCCCCCTCTCCCAACTCTCCTCCCCTCAGCAACCCTCAGTTTGTTTTGTGTGATTAAGAGTCACTTATGGTTTGTCTCCCTCCCAATCCCATCTTGTTTCATTTATTCTCCTACTCCCTTAACCCCCCCATGTTGCATCTCCACTTCCTCATATCAGGGAGATCATATGATAGTTGTCTTTCTCCAATTGACTTATTTCACTAAGCATGATACCCTCTAGTTCCATCCACGTCTTCGCAAATGGCAAGATTTCATTTCTTTTGATGGCTGCATAGTATTCCATTGTGTATATATACCACCTCTTCTTTATCCATTAATCTGTTGATGGACATCTAGGTTCTTTCCATAGTTTGGCTGTTGTGGACATTGCTGCTATAAACATTCGGGTACACGTGCCCCTTTGGATCACTACATTTGTATCTTTAGGGTAAATACCCAATAGTGCAATTGCTGGGTCATTGGTTAGTTCTATTTTCAACATTTTGAGGAACCTCCATGCTGTTTTCCAGAGTGGCTGCACCAGCTTGCATTCCCACCAACAGTGTACGAGGGTTCCCCTTTCTCCGCATCCTCGCCAGCATCTGTCATTTCCTGACTTGTTAATTTTAGCCATTCTGACTGGTGTGAGGTGGTATCTCATTGTGTTTTTGATTTGTATTTCCCTCATGCCAAGTGATGTGGAGCACTTTTTCATGTGTCCGTTGGCCATCTGGATGTCTTCTTTGCAGAAATGTCTGTTCATGTATTCTGCCCATTTCTTGATTGGACTTTTTGTTCTTTGGGTGTTGAGTTTGCTAAGTTCCTTACAGATTTTGGACACTAGCCCTTTATCTGATATGTCATTTGCAAATATCTTCTCCCATTCTGTCAGTTGTCTTTTGTTTTTTTGTTTTTTTAAATATTTTATTTATTTATTTGACAGAGAGAGATCACAGGTAGGTAGAGAGGCTGGCAGAGAGAGAGAGAGAGAGAGAGAGAGAGGGAAGCAGGCTCCCTGCTGAGCAGAGAGCCCGATGTGGGACTCGATCCCAGGACCCTGAGATCATGACCTGAGCCGAAGGCAGCGGCTTAACCCACTGAGCCACCCAGGCGCCCCTGTCTTTTGGTTTTGTTAACTGTTTCCTTTGCTGTGCAAAAGCTTTTGATCTTGATGAAATCCCAATAGTTCATTTTTGCCCTTGCTTCCCTTGCCTTTGGCGATGTTCCTAGGAAGATGTTGCTGCGGCTGAGGTCAAAGAGGTTGCTGCCTGTGTTCTCCTCAAGGATTTTGATGGATTCCTTTCTCACATTGAGGTCCTTCATCCATTTTGAGTCTATTTTCGTGTGTGGTGTAAGGAAATGGTCGAATTTCATTTTTCTGCATGTGACTGTCCAATTTTTCCAACACCATTTATTGAAGAGTCTGTCTTTTTTCCATTGGACATTCTTTCCTGCTTTGTCGAAGATTAGTTGACCATAGAGTTGAGGGTCTATTTCTGATCTCTCTATTCTGTTCCATTGATCTATGTGTCTGTTTTTGTGCCAGTACCATGCTGTCTTGATGATGACAGCTTTGTAATAGAGCTTGAAGTCCGGAATTGTGATGCCACCAACTTTGGCTTTCTTTTTCAATATTCCTTTGGCTATTCGAGGTCTTTTCTGGTTCCATATAAATTTTAGGATTATTTGTTCCATTTCTTTGAAAAAGATGGATGGTACTTTGATAGGAATTGCATTAAATGTGTACATTGCTTTAGGTAGCATAGACATTTTCACAATATTTATTCTTCCAATTCAGGAGCATGGAACACTTGTCCATTTCTTTGTGTCTTCCTCAATTTCTTTCATGAATACTTTATAGTTTTCTCGGTATAGATTCTTAGCCCCTTTGTTAGGTTTATTCCTAGGTATCTTATAGTTTTGGGTGCAATTGTAAATGGGATTGACTCCTTAATTTCTCTTTCTTCTGTGTTGTTGTTGGTGTAGAGAAATGCAACTGATTTCTGTGCATTGATTTTATATCCTGACACTTTTACTGAATTCCTGTACAAGTTCTAACAGTTTTGGAGTGGAGTCTTTGGGTTTTCCTCTTTGGTGACTCTTCTTATAAGGGTACTAATCCCATTCATGAGCACTTCACCCTCATGACCTAATGACCTCCCAAAAGCCCACCTCCTAATACCATCACATTGGGGGTTAGGATTTCAGTAGATGAATCTGGAGGGACATGCATATTCAATCTATAACAGTGACCTAAATAATTGTGATGGTATAGTGGAAGCAGAACCAAATTACTGTCGGAAGAATGAATGAAAAGTAAGAAAGTAGACACTCAGGTAGAGATTCTTTCAATTAACACTTCATATTTTTTCTTCACTGCCTACACTGTACTCTCTATTAACGGAGTTTGTTGTTTAATACAGTGTACATTTCAATCAAGATTAGAGTTTATGCAGATTTGCTATTATTTATTTACTAAGAATATGGTTAGAAAAAAATACTTTAAAAAATCTTTAGAATGGGTTACAAAGACCTCTTTGATTTGGTCCTTATATAGCTGAATCCCTTTATCTTCAGTTATTCATCACCCCAGCATCTCATCGTATTTCCATCATTTGCCCCAAATGCCAGAGCATCTCATGCTTCTCTGTTTTCACATACAGTGCTTTCTTCTATATGTACTGCCTTATCCTTCACATCTATACCTGGCAAACCCCCCCACATGCTTTTAGGATACAATCAAGTAACATTCTCTGAAATGCCTTCACTGACATCCTTCTCCTCCAATATAGGAAAGATGACTCTAAAACTCACACCATGCCTTATATTTATCTGTTATGGCAACTATATAATCTGAATCCAAACATCTTAAGATTTCCTTAAATGACCTCACTAAGCAGCCTGCATGCCCTGCATGGAATCTTAACACAAGGTTCAGTCTCACAACCCTGAGATCATGACCTGAGCCAAAATCAAGAGTAGGATACTTAAACAACTAAGTCACCCAGGGTCCCTGACATTTTCTTTCAATAGAGACAAATTCCTCAGAAAATCATAGCTAGCAAAGCTTTCTTTCTTCATTATTTTCATACTATCTCCACAAGATAAAAAACCACTGGGTCCTATATTTTCTTTAGCTAAGAGAAATCTCATAAAGGCAATTTTTAGGTTATTCCTCATATTAAGCAGAGAAGACTTATGATACCATCAGTATCTGAAATGAACTGTAGAACCCACTTCCTTAATAGAAATAGTTTTCTTTGTCAGTTTAATAAACTACGTAGTTTTTCCCATGCCTCACAAATGTGACCAGCTTTCAGGAACTGGTGAGTATGTTACCCCACGTGAAATTTAGAAGCATTATGAGCTAGCATGTTGGAAATGTGGAGTTGAAGAACAAGAAGCCCTATAGGGAAGAAGGATTTGGAACATCATAATGATTTATCTGTGGTTCAAGGAGTGAAACAACTCTAATGACAATGCTATAACATTGCAAGAGATTAAAAATAAAAATTATAATCTCTCAAACCATCAGCTTTTAATGAATGGAAAATACAGTAAAAATAAATAAGACAAATCTATATAATCTCCAAATTCAGCTAAGTATTGACAGACTAAAATAAGAGGATAAAAGCTAAAAATATATTAGTAAATATAACATATTTAATACTTAATTAATGGTTATTAATTTTCATTAACAACCATTAATTTTATTAAAATTTAATATTAATAAAAAAACTATGAAAAGGAAATTGTCCTGAATAAATTAAAGACATGAGTCAGATAGCAGAATTACAAAGAGTATTATGTAAAATGTAAGAGGCCTGGAAGAGAGCAATGTGATGAACTTTGTTAAAACCTATTCAGACCTATTTTCCAGCTTGTTATAGAGCAGAAAAGATGATTAAATATGGAAATCATCTCAAAATCCAGTGCTCAAAGCATTAAGCCTAGAAACATTTATATTTTTAAATAAATTGAACACAAAACTAGATTTAGAGAGTAAGAAACAAAACAAAATAAATAATGCATCATATTTAGTTAATAATTTTTCTATTTTATCTCTGAATTAAAATCCTGCTCAGGCATGGAAGCAAATTGCTTCAGAGACTCTGAGAAAGGAAATCAAGTTAGTAATATGGAATTGGATCAAACATAGACTGTGATGTCAAAAGGATTTTTTTTTTTAGAATCAATAGGTGATGAAAGACTTATAAAAATCATCCAGAGATTTATTTGATCAAAACCATATGTTTCCCAACCAATACAGCTTTGTAGTGAAACTACTCAAATTTTGTATGGTCAGTGCTCAAAGCATGTCTTTTTTACCACAGAAGTAATTGCCTTCCAGTTTCCAAAATATGGCATGTTAATATTATTTTTTAAATATTTGTATTGGTAACATAGTCCTATTACTCAGTATTAAAGCAGTATAGCAGAAAGTCTTACTTCACTGTACCTCATGCAGGTATGACCTTCATGAGTGTCTGGTATATCCTTTCAGAGTTTCTTTATGGAGATAAGAGTGAATATGAATCTATGATCTTGTTTTCTACCTCTTTAGACACACAAAAGTATAGATTATTTTTTTCCAGTTCCTCACCTTGTTTCCATCAGTAAACACATATCTTGGTAAGCATAATATATCAACAGCATTTTCAGATATATCTGGAATATATTTGAAGGGATAAAAGTAATCTCATAAATTTTCTAATTTCTGTCATTTCTCAGAATACTTTTATTTATTTCCTGTGTTTTATATTTCTACTTTCCCCTTCTGTACTTGATAAAGTTAGAATATTGTTTAACTGTTTATGATTTGTTGAAATAAGACTAATAATATATGTTACACATTATATGTGCACACATATATACATATATTTACATGTACAGGTATATATGTGTGCACATACATGTGTGATTTTGATAGGAATTACAGTATAAATTAATTTGGAAAAAATGAATATAATTTCAATCTTCCCATCTTAAATTTCCAAAATCTTTTTTTTACTAAATAACATTTTTTCCATGAATTTTCTCATTAAATTTTTTAAAAATTCTGAATTTTTAAATAGAAGTAT